>NC_040889.2:26659877-27332019 GCF_900634795.4 Betta splendens | reverse complement strand
GGAGAGAGAGAGAGGAGAGGAGGGAAGAGGAGAAGAGAGGAGAGAGAGAGAGAGAGAGAGAGAGAGAGAGAGAGGAGAGAGAGGGAGGGAGAGAGGGAGAAAGAGAGAGAGAGAGAGAGAGAGAAGGAGGGAGGGAGAGAGAATGGAAAGATGGAGAACGGTGCAGTGGGAGCAAGAGAAAGGAAGGCAGCAGATGACAAACGGCTGATTAGTTTGGAGGAGGGGATGAGTCCCTGCTCAGACGTTATTCAGCTGCTGTGACTGGAGGTCGGAGCAGGAGGACTGTGACTGCTGCTTATCCTCCCTACTGAGAACAGCCTTACTGTTAGGATGAGGATGGAGATGACCACAGGGTTTAGTCAGAGTGAGTGTTGACTGCAGTTAGTAATAGAACTACAAGACATGACATCAACACGAGCGTCCGTGACCTACTGTATTTAGCACATGATTCATGAGCGTGTGCATAATGTGAGAAGCCTTTACATAAAGCAGCGATGCTGCAGCGCGGTGCGGCCGCTCTGCCCTCACTGCTCTTCCCTTTTAGCTCTTCCTCATCCTGTGACTCATTCACCTGAGGACCTCACACTTATAATGGAGCAGCGCTTCCCCAGAATAGGGAAGCAAGCGAGGTGTTTGAGAGCGGTGACACCGCCGGGTCTGAGCGGCGCGTGGGAGTCGAACAGCTGTTCCAGGCCGCTCCGTCCTCACGGCGGCCGAGAGCCACTCACTGAAGCGTCACGTCGCACACGCAGACACACACCGGTCACTCAGACACACACACGCACACACACCGGTCACTAGGACACACACACGCACACAAGCAGACACACAAACACACACAAACACACACACACACACACACACACACACACACACACACACACACACACACACACACACACACACACACACACACACACACACACACACACAGTAGACTGACCTACCAGAGTCTCAGCACTTCAGTCAAGTACTTCTCTTTCCAGGGTTGACTGTGATTAAGTTCTCTGACCACAGAGCGGACAAAGCCTCGTTAAGTGAAACCAGTGTGTGTCAACGCCTGGTCACTGCTCTTATACAATGAAATGGTTCATGACCAAGGAGAGTCCTACGTCAAAGTGCGTCAGGCAAAGATGAACAGGTTTCTACAGCAGCTAAAGGCGCTAAAGTGTCCTCTGTTCCAGGTACAGACAGGTACGACACAGACAGACGTTCACAGCTCGTTGATCAAGTTCAGTGTTTCCCGTATTTCACTAGGCTGTTTGGAATAAACAGACTAAAATGGATAAAGACAAAGAGGAATCGGTGTGACTGTGTGCATCAGTTTCAGGTCCTGCTCATTTTAAAACCTCCTTTTTTATGTTTCATCCATTCGTTGTTATTAATATTATTATGTTGAATCTACTGAATCATGTTCACATGAAAACAAGCAGAGGTATTGTTGTTGTACAGTAATTACTGTCATGTGAACATGAGAAAAATAACTGAACACAAAAATGACCCTTCCATTGGAGCTGGAATTAGGTCACTGCTCCACTGAATGGACTGACATGTTCGTACCTGAGCACCGATGAGGGAAACACTGAAGCTGCAGAGATGAAATGAAGATGAAGTTTTCCCTATTGCATGCGCTACAAACGCTACACTACACTAAAGTATTCCTCTGGTCAGAGGAGACACAAAGCTCTGCAGCTTTAAGGTGAAAGCTCCATCTCAGTAGGTTCCTCCGCTAACATATTAGCACTAACGAACTTAATACTACTGCTGTACAACTAAAACTACACATTGATGCTGGTTTATAGAGATGAATGGTAAATTAATGAGGCCTACAGGAACTACGTCCAGTTCACACTTACCAGAGAAGTTCCGAGACACCAGCATGGTGGTAAGAATGGCCCCCTGCGGAGAACACAGAGAGACGCTCATGTCTGAACATTTAACTCAAAACATAATTATGTGTTTGACTAGAAAAGTCCTGACTCACGCTCAGTAAAAAACAGAGAAAGAACACTTTTCTAACACCACCCATGTTTGTCTGACAGATGGATTCAGATGTGTGGAATACATTCTCTACAGTATAAGCCATCTGTTTCCATCCACCGTCTAGAAACTCTGGACAAGAATCTAATTTAGTTATGATGACGTGGCTAAAATTCCCCAAAGTTCATGTATATAAAAAAAAGAATAAGCAATAAGTACAACAATAACCTGTGGACATTAGTTTTAATATTAAAACATGGGCAGCGAGGTCAGACTGGGATACAGAGCAGGAAGTAGGTGTGACTGCAGCAGAGACGTGCAGGGATGGAACGCATCATGATACACATCATGCAAATACTTCAGTAAAATGATGCCACAACGGCTGAAATTTCAGAGTTGTGATGGAGGAAGGTGCTAAACAAACCTTGAGTTTCCTCCTGGCGTTGAATTTCTTCAGGCACTCCACGGTCTCCTGTCTGTGCATCATAGACGCCACTGTGGATCGTTGCTGCCAAGAGGAGAGAAGACAATAACAAATACTGTAACAAACGGAGAAGGAAAATAACAAGAAGCTGTTTGTGTCTGAGCATTTGTTTCTTAGTTGGATGATTCCTATAGTTCTGCAGTGACGGAACATGAAAAATAAGGCTCTGCTGCGGTTTCAGGCGGGACACTCACGCAGACCCACGGGTGCTTGAGGGCCTCCTGAGCGGTGATCCTCTTGGCTGGGTTGATGGTCAGCATCTGGTTGATCAGGTTTTTGGCCTCTGGGGTGACTGTGTCCCACTCTGGAGAGGGGAACTGAAGAAACACAACCATATGTCAGAGGAACTGGCTCGTGAGTCACTATCTGCTGTTTGACTGCTGCAGAGCTAACGTTTTAGGAGTCATTTTCATTTCAGAGCATGTTTTCTTTTATTCCACAAATTAGATTTAATATTCTACTGTATGTTATATGTCAGTGTTGTGCGATCTACTGACCACTGCAAACAGAACGCAACAGGACCCAGCGTGTTGCAGAGGCTCAGACCTGTCACCGTTTGGCTCTCGTCAAACTCTGAATCCTTTCATTTTGCAGTCAGTGTCAAACACTTGCTGTTTGTTGCTGCCAGTTACATCCTGACAGTTGCCACTTTAACAACATAATCAATGTTGTTCACTTCACCTGTCAGCGCTGAGCCCTCAGTCTCTGTCAGCTTTACTACTTCCTTCTCTAAAGATTTTATATTTTCTAATCATTTGATTCAAACAGCAGTTTCTCAGTTATATTATAATTCAACACCGTGTTATGTTTCCATCTTTGGTGAACATTTACATTTCTCTGTTTTTATACAAATTCAACTTTTCAGCATTCTAGCCATAACTTTCCCCTGTGGGACACAGTATCAGAGGGCCAGTACAACTACAGCCCCGAGCAGTTTGTTAGAGAGTTCTAACCCATCAGGTCATGTTGTGTTTAGGCGTAAATGTCAAGGTCTGGGCTCTGTGAACCCAGAACCGGTGCCAGAGAGCCACTCGGCCTCTCTCTCCATTTGGCATGGAGTTAAAAGTGATCGAAGGTGAGGTTCCCTCTCTTGCACCCCCTGAAATATGAATGAGGTGACTGAGTTACGTAAGTGCTGCCAAAAAGGAAGGAGGGCAGCTGGAGGAGAGGGGAGGACGTTACAGCAGGAGGGGGGAGACGCGGGAGAGTGAAGGGCAGCGACGAGGAGACTCACATCATACGCTCCGGCCTTGATCTGCTGGTACAGCTTGTGCTGGTCCTCGTCCCAGAAAGGAGGGTAACCCACCAGCAGGATGTAGAGGATCACCCCTGAGACCCACACACACACACACACACACACACACACACACACACACACACACACACACACACACACACACACACACACACACACACACACACACAAAAACATGCTTTCACGCGTTTGCTTGTCGGTGCGTGTGTGGATTTTGGAAACGCGTCTGTACAACTCACCGCAGGCCCAGATGTCCACAGGTTTGCCATATGCCTCCTTCCTCAGCACCTCGGGGGACAGGTACCCCGGTGTGCCGGCGAACCCTGCGGCAACAACACAAACACACACCTGACTGACATCCTCCAGGCAACAGAGTGTCGCTGCTGTCCTTGGACAGAAAGACGCCTGATCGTTTAAAGGCTCATGTGGATTCACTCCCACCGGGTCTTAGAGTCAGATTCGAGGCTTTGGGGTGAGCTGATTGGAGAGACATGTGAGACGGGGTAATCTGGCGCCAACAGCTTTCTGAATGCAACCCTACAGCGCACTGATGTGCTGTGATTCTGTGCTCGTACTCACCGAACCAGGCCTGCTGATCCCCCTGCACCTCGATGGCCAGGCCAAAGTCGGCCAGCTTCACTGCAGCGTTCTTACATTTGCTTGCCAGGAGCAGGTTTTCTGGCTGAAGTGAGAAAAGGAGGAAAAGAAGCGTTACGCAACAATATGAAATGAACGACTGCGTTACAACAAAGCACATGCGGCTCACGCACACATAAAGACAGACACAACAGGCACAGATGTGCTGTGATCACTTCTACAGACACACAGAAGCCACACGGTAAAGGTTAGAGCCAAACGCAGCTGCTTTAAGTTCCAGCCCCATGATGTGCTGTGGTCTATAGGCTCCATCTCTGTGGCCCAGATAATGCAACTAGCCTCATTATTCCCTGTCAGAAGAGAGCTCTAATAATGAGCCTCTATCCCCACTGGCCCCGGCTCCCTCTCACTTTCACTCCCTCCACATCTCCTAATCTCACTTAATCAGTGTCTTTGTAAAGGAAACTGGCCAGTTTAAAACATATGACTCACCTTTTATTTACATTGATGGAAACTAATCAGGCTACAGCTGTGGGTCTGTATTTGTTCAGAAGCCATAAGAAAACACAGTCAGTCTCTCTACTCTGACCCGGTCTAACATAAAAATCATTAGAAATTCAGTTTATTCCACCATTTTAACTACTAAAACTCTCAGGAAGTGACTCCTGTCTTTCAGGGAATACGGTGGCCTCAATTTCACATAAACAAGTCCCACTTCGCTTCCAATTAACTAGTGGAGCTGTCACCTGAAATGCACCACAAGTACAAACTCAGCCTAGAGAGAATGAGGACATTATATTTAGGCTGCGTCTCGGTCCCTGCCTCCACTGCATTGCAGCAGTGGGTCTCCCCATCCTCCGCCTTCCTCCCTCTGCTCTCCCCCTCGGCTAATTTGTTTAGAGGCGAAGGAACAGTGTGTGTTTAAAGTGCCGATTCTTAAAAGTGAGCTTCAACCGCCTTTGAGCTTCTAAGTCGAAGGAACGGAGCAAGGAAGCAGCCTGGGGGAGATGGGAGTGAGTGAGTGAGGAGTGAGTGAGTGAGGTGAGGTGAGTGAGTGAGTGAGGTGAGTGAGGAAGGGAGTGAGGGAGTGAGTGAGAGTGAGTGAGTGAGTGAGTGAGATTGAGGGTAGTGAGTGAGGAGTGAGTGAGTGAGTGAGTGAGTGAGTGAGAGTGATTGAGAGAGTGAGTGAGTGAGTGAGTGAGTGAGTGAGGGAGGAGGGAGTGAGTGAGTGAGAGAGAGAGACGAGAGTCGGGAGTGAGTGAGTGAGTGAGTGAGTGAGTGAGGGATGAGTGAGTGAGTGAGCGAGAGAGTGGGTGAGCTAGTGAGCGAGTGAGCGAGTGGAGCAATAATCCTCAGGCTCAGTCCCTGCCTCACGTCGCCGCGTCTCCCGGCTTTACTCTTTTGTAAACGGGAGAGTTAGATGTTGCCAACACTGCAGCAGTGAGATAATCCGTGAACGCACACGTGGGTGGAAACTCAGATGAAGCATGTGCTTCCATCAAATCGGCGGTTCAGATGGAACATCACTATCCGTCTCCGCACACGCAGCCCAGCAGCTCAGTGACGACTACTGTAGCAACTGCTGTGGTTCAGGACGAGAGACGGACGCACAGAAAAAGCTGCGCTCCAGAGCGGGTCGCGAGTGGGCGTTTGAAACGGAGTGATTTCCAGCTCTTCTGTCTCTGATTCTGCTGCTCTGTCTGCGGACGATCTGCTGCACTGCTGCCTGACTCCATCAGCGAGAGAGGCCGGGATTCAGGCCTCCAGGAAAAAGGGCCTCTGATTTAAGGAGACGGCAGTAATTGAGTAACTCGCCCCAACTTATTAAAGCCTGATGAAGAGGGAGCTTGAGGGAACGACGCTGTTCAGATGTCTAGATTAAAGTGAAGGCCAAACAGGGTTAGACTGTCTCCTGCAAAAATCTGACACAATGAATAGGATGTTAAGCTGGATTCTTTAGGAAATCCTGTGTTTTCTCAGCAATGGTGGAGACAAATACTGTTTCTGGACCCAGGTATAAATGTATTCATGTTTGTCATCTCATTTGCCAAACACAATTCTTCTGGGGGAACTTATCACCCAGGCAGTCCTCAGTCATCACACTATGACCTATTGCATGAAATGCTCACCGACACATGGGTGTGAAACCAGATAGGCGTGTCGGCTAAATAAAGAAATAGCCACAACTAGTTCTGATAAACACAACACGCCTTTGCTGGAATGCTGCGACTGACATTTGCATAGAAGAGGTCTACTTGAAGTACACCATGCAAAACAACGTGCAACACAGAGGCCAGACGTGCACGCACGCACGCACACACGCACGCACGCACACACGCACACACGCACAGTACACACACATACATACACATACAGCTTTAAGCCAAATGTAAATACTCAGACCGATGGTAGTTCTGCTGCTCATTCTTATTGTACAGAAAAGACATGAAGCTCAGTTAAGATTAACTAAATGGAACCCAGTTTAAAATTAGCAGCTAGTTCTCAGTTTCCAACCCTAAAACAGACCAGTTAACTTACAACCAATGTCCCAACATCACCAGTTAAATGAAGGACATTTAATAAAATGCGCTGTTACAACGAGAGCAAGAGAGTCAAAAATGATCTAGAAACACAATCAAAATCGCACATGGTGTCTGGAAATCTACGGTTAGTGTTTGTCTCCGGCTTGAAACGAACCCGGGGTCAGATTAAGTGTCCTCCTGCACCACCTCGGATGCATCATCGAGAGAAAATAGCCTCGCTGCGCAACAACCAGATGCTCTTCCAGAGAGACTCCAGTCTCAGCCAGAACGGCAGAGCCGCGTGCGTGAACTCCACTCAGAGCCGGGGAAGTGGTGTTTACACAACAGCCAAGGAAGGCGACTGCACAGTGCTGGAGGCCGTGTACAGCACAGCGCAGCAGGAGAAAGGTCGCATATGAGATTTGACCAACTCATGGTCATTATTGAAGCTGTAGAGCCTCTGAATGAAGCCACTTCTGCCTAAGCTTGAACTGTATCGTATGGTTAGTGGCAACGAACTGCATTTCAATCACAAATTCTCCACACTGAACAGAAGACACACAAACAATATGAGAAACGCACAAACCTCTTACAATACAAACACATGAGGGACAGCAGTGTTACTGTGCGCCCATCACTCACCTTCAGGTCCCGGTGCACCACGCCCATTTGATGGCAGTGAAGCACCGCCTCCAGGATCTGCTGGATGCAATGACTGCATGCAAACACCAAGGGGGGAGCGCATGTTAGTCTGAGCAGCGCTACAGTCCCGTGCACAAGCCAAGAGTGTGTGTGTGTGGGGGGGCAAGGTGGGGGGTAGGCGTGATGGGTAAAACAGGGATAGGAAGGACTCTTCTGTTGCATCACATCACCCAACTAGACCCAGAATCTGAAATGAATCCAAGCACTTTCTTCTCCATGTTTTCTATAGGTGAGCAATAAAATGTGCAATCGAACACTCTGCAGCACAGAAACAGTGATGAATAGGTTTGAGGCTGGTGGTAGGAGTGAGTCAGACTGGAAGGGCTTAGATGGTTGTGCTCTGCAACAGAGGTTTACTTTAAATCAATCTATTGTGCACTTAAGGCTTATATTCTACACTCTTTAGCATGTGTGCTATATTAATTTCATATCACTACACCAACAGATGCGTTCATCCAGTAAACATACTCTGTTCTGTTGGCTGCGGGTGGATTCTAGCTACTCTTCCATGTTTTAGCCAGCAGGCCTCAGGTGACGGAAGAACGGGAGAAAGTGGGAGGGGAGGTTGGGAAGGCATCGATAAGGGGGAAAGGGAAGGAGTGAGTCATTGTGCAGTTAATCACATTCATGAGATGTGCCATAATAACCCTAACACGCCCTGATGACACAAACTGTCATTCTGATGCCAGGACGTCGTCACACACTAAAAACCTAAAAGGCAGAAACTCGTTGAGGAACGTTAACGGGACACTGAAGTGTATGATGTATCTGAGCGGATGAGTTTATACATGTACATGTGTGCAGACGGACATGTACATGGCTTTGGTTCAGCAAATCTACCAGTGGGAAGTGTATAGACACACACACACACACACACACACACACACACACACACACACACACACACACACACACACACACACACACACACACACACACACACACACACACACACACACACTGGTGAGGTGTGTGGTCCAAGACTTCACTGGTAAGATCTGCTTCCTGTGCACTGACGTCATCATACTCAAAGTCCATATTAGTGCTTTTCAGATATTTAAATGTTGTTTCGTTCAGTATTTGTCGCATGAAGTCAGCAAAAACAGCAACTTATAGGAAATGAAAAGATAAAATGAATGCAACCTGAGAAACCTGCTGCTCCAGTTGACAGGTCATTAGACTGATTGGCCAATTAAACCAAAGAACTGCCTGTCCATTTGTGTAATGCTGTGAAATGTGAGAACCAGTAATAATAATAATCATCATCATCTCTTCTGTTTGGTCCACTGCTGTTTCCAAGGTAAAGAAATAACTCGCACTTCACAATCTGTTGTATTCACCTCCAGGAGAAATGATTTAAAAATAGCATGTGCCTCATGTTTGTGAGACTGTTCTGTTGCCTTTACATAATGTGCCATCGCTCAGGATGCTGCAGTCTGCAGTCATACATCCTTTCTGCCTTTACGTATGTGACCGTGACATTTAAGTACGTTTTCACTAGCATCAAACTCAATATCTCTTTCTAATCTGTATATGTGAACAAACAGGTAGTTCATATATTTATTCTCAAGTTCTCCAGGATTTCAATGAATGAAAGTAAAACTACTTTAAGACCTAAGGTGTTTAGTTTATTTTGCTATTTGAAAAGAAAAGTAAGAAATCCTCATACAGTGTATTTGAGAAGCTGGAAAATGTCAATGGTTTAACAGAGAATTTATGTTTTTAGGATTTTTTGAGTGTGTTAGTGTTACAGTAAATAGGAGGTAATTTAATCTATGAAACATCCTCGAAGGCTGAGTGGGTTTCAATGAAGCCAGAGTCCAGGGCAGTTTCATAACACGAGGAACAGAAAGAGGCTTTTCACTGACTACATCTGAATCCTGCGTCTCGTTTCTAAAGGTCTTCCAATAAATAAATACGAGGCAGGTCACATGTGGCACAAATGCTGAAGGCCAACGCGAGTGTGGGAAGTCATGTTGTCTGCAAATGTGCAGCTGAAGCTCAAGGGATTTCATCATGACGAGCTTCCTCATTCATAGGATACAGACCTATATGAGCTCTGTGTAACCTGCGAAACCTGAGTCTGTACTCGACAGAATGAACCCCAAAAGTCTCATCTAACGGAAAATGAGCTCCTAGAAACTTGAAGTTTAACATTTGCATTTTATGACCCTTTTAAACAACACTTCAAATTACCCTTATTTGTCTTCCCAGTTATATTGAGCCTAAAAATATATTCACTGGCTGTTCTTTGGTGGATTCAGTTCAAAATGTTCTCTGTCTGCAGTCGAATGAGGCTGTCATAGAATAAAATCAATACAAAAAAAGGTTCAAAGTAAGAGAAGTAAAAAAAATCAATAAAAAACAGAGTAAATACGAGTAAAAACTATCCCAGTGTGAAATCAACGGTTGCGCTGCCGTGTATAAAAGTGGATATTTATTACACCTACGGAACGTTGTGTGCTCGCTGTGGGTGACTGAGTGTTAGCGTGTGTGTAGTCTGTGCACAAGGCTCATTCATTGATCAGGCTGCCAGTCAGTGCAACAGGAGCTTTTGTGGCGAGCGTGTGTGTGAAGCAGTTTAAAGGGAACAAGTGGGAGGGCAGATAAAGCAGGGAGGGGTGGATGAGGCCGAAGTTCACAAAAGTCTAAAATACAATATAATAAAAACAGCAAAAAAACAGCACATCAGAAGACAAGTCAGACGAGAACAAGACCGACACGAACAGACGAGACGGAGGAGGAGCGAAGGGAAGAGGAGGCAGGAAGGAGGGAGGAAAGGCCAGAGGAGGGAGAGAAGGCAGGCGGGGGAGGGGGTGAGGGATGCAGATGCTCCTCTACATATACTAACCTTCAGGTCCCTGTGCACTATGTCATGTTGGTGAATGTGATGGACACTTTCTAGAATCTGATGGATACAGTGACTGTGAAGACAAAACAGAGAGAGGAGGGACAGTGGAGGTGATGGAGCGTGCGCGTGGATGTGTAGAGAGGAGGTAAACAAAGTGAGGGAGGAGGAGGAGGGGCCGACGTGAGGAGGTGGAGAGGAAATTAAAGGGAGAGAGAGAGAGAGAGGAGGACGAGCAGAGAGAGGAGGAATGGGAGGTTGTAGATGGAGGGAGACAAAAACGGTTCCATTGGCTTTTAAAAACATGGAGAGAGACAAGAGCGGCCACAGCAGAGCAACCTGCCAGACTACAATCACAGGAGCACTGACAGAGGAGAGGAGAGGAGAGGAGAGGAGAGGAGAGGAGAGGAGAGGAGAGAGGACGAGGAGAGGAGAGGAGAGGAGAGAGAGGAGAGGAGAGGAGAGGAGAGGAGAGGAGAGGAGAGGAGAGGAGAGGAGAGGAGAGGAGAGGAGGGGAGAGGAGAGGAGAGGAGAGGAGAGGAGAGGAGAGGAGAGGAGGGGAGAGGAGAGGAGAGGGAGAGGAGAGGAGAGGAGAGGAGAGGAGAGGAGAGGAGAGGAGAGGAGAGGAGAGGAGAGGAGAGGAGAGGAGGGGAGAGGAGAGGAGAGGAGAGATAGGGGGAAACCAAACCAATGCGAAGTGACACGTTGTGAAAGAGGAGAGAAGCCTCTGAAGAGATGTAACAACACATGAAAGAAATGGAACAATTACGTCGAGGACGAAACTGGTGTAGGTGGACAGACGCCAGGTTAGTCCTCCATCACCAAGAGGAAAACACAGGCCTGAGTGTGTGTGTGTGTGTCTGCGTGTGTGTGTGTGTCTGCGTGTGTGTGTCTGCGCGTGTGTGTGTGTCTGCGTGTGTGTGTGTCTGCGTGTGTGTGTGTCTGCGCGTGTGTGTCTGCGTGTGTGTGTGTGTGTGTGTGTGTGTGCGTGTGTGTCTGCATGTGTATGTGTCTGCGCGTGTGTGTCTGCGTGTGTGTGTGTGTGTGTGTGTGTGTGTGTGTGTGTGTGTGCGTGTGTGTCTGCATGTGTATGTGTGTGTCTAAATGTGTACGTACTATAGGCTCGGTGCAAAGTGTCTAATGTGCAGAACATGTGACTAATCGCAGGCGGCCTGAAGGATCCACACCCACACTGCGTCTAGTGAGTGGGAGGATGGAGAGAGATGTTCACACACATATCTAGAACGGGACGCTCGCCTGCACTGAGGCCTGATTAGTGTTACTGCGAATGAGGATTCCCTGCACAAACAGCGGCGGCTAATTTCCTCATCTGACCTTTAAGTTACAGAATTTGGATCAAACTGTCGCCCCCGTGTTTAATACATTTTACATGTTCATTTCGTCTCCAACAACACTAAAGGCTTGGATGTGCTCTGCGAACAAACACACTTACTAAAAATTATGCAAAGTAAGCAAGAGTTTGTGTAAAGAAGCTAAAACATTCGCCTTCAGGCCAGTCAGAGTTATTTAGGCATGAAAACAAGGTAATTCACCAAAAATAAGTCTGTAAATTATGCAAAACATAAAACCTCTGCCCCGCTTACTGTAGCTATATGTACGAATTCAGTTTCAGACCTCTGTTATTGTTATTACTATTATTGATTCAAGTATAATTAATGCGTCTCAAAGGCCAAATCAGTGGACAAATTACGACAGCAAAATGACTAATCGCCTTATGTAATTATGAAAACTGAAGAATTGTCAGTGGCCTGACTAATGGGAGCACTCAGCCAATCAGCTGTTTGCGTCTGTGAAGTGACCTGTGAGGATGACATGGATCTGAAGTGATGAGTGGACCCACTCATCAGGATTCATCCACTCCCTGCTCTGTTATTATCAGAGAAAGGTCAAGTCAGATAAGACGCTCACATGAACAAGATGGATTTCTGCAGTATATTGTGTTTCCACGCTTCGCTGTGACTGAGACGACTCTGAATTAATATAACGTGGAGCACACGCGGGAGCACTTTGTGGGAAAAGAAGAGTAAAAGAAGTGCGGCCTTTATCAGCGGTCAAAGAATGTGACTTGCTCAGCACATTGAGCAACAATTTCCCACTGTTCTCTGCAGGAAACTAAAGTGATGCACAGACTCAGCCTGTGTCTGAAGGACAGACACGCTGCCTCTCTGTCTGTATGTGCGCTTACAGCAAGTAATCAGAGTCACAACCTGCAGAATGGGTCAAACTCCGGCTCTTTGCTGTTATAACTAATAACAGACAATGGGGTTGAAATAATGGTCACCATGGAAAGTGAAGCTCAGCCGACTCAGGGCATCATGGAACCTGATCAATGTTTCTGACACCGAGATGATTCAGTCTGGTCTCATGATACATCTGTGCTGAAATCCAACACTGAGCTATGAACAAAACCTGCCGCTTCCATCTCTACAGCAGGACCCGCATTAACCATTAACCCCTTGGATCCAGTCTAACGCTTCGTTTTAATTAACCCCCAATGCACCAAAGGCCAGGCTCCACGTTTCATTGTGCGTCTCCTCCTCCTGCTCGACACAATATAAGGAGCATCAGTGAAGCTGGTACATGAAGTCTGTCATTCAGCAGCTGGTGGCCTCAGCGAGAGCTGGACTTGTGTGAGGAGAAAAATCTTTAAATCAGCTCTAGGCGTAATTTACAACCCAGCTGAAATAAACCGATGGGGCGACAAGAAGAGTTTGGGGTCTGTGTCACTGTGTGTGTGTGTGTGTATGTGTGTGGGGCTAATTATCGATGATAATTAAAGTTCCACTTCTTACTGGTCTCAGAGGCAGAGGGAGAACTGGCCTGGATGAAGGGCACTGGGAGGGGGGGTGGGGGGGTGGGGGGGTGTAACTGTATGTGGGTTAGAAGGTGGGTGGGACAATCCGCTATTAAGACACAGTTCAGATCAAATATTTAACGCCTCCCCAACTTCTTCTCTTCCAGTCTTTCATTTTAAACAACTTCACATCCAAAGTTTTCAACGTTTTCTAGCAGCCAGGATCTCAGCATCACGTTGACGCAATAAGAATAAAGGGAATATTATTGTTGGATGTGAGCTCTGTGTGTGACATGCAGGACTCCTGACCAGAAAAAAATCCAGTCAATCTAGTGTTTTTTGGATTTGTATAAAAATGGATAGGAAATAATTCTCACCCACTGCAGATCAGCAATGAAGCGATTTATAACCCTGAGCTAATAAGTGTGAAAAAACAAGAAATAAACCCCACTGGACTTATTCTAATTAGTGATGGTGTTTAGAGAATAATGATGCAAATCATAAAGACAAGTGCTGTGTTACATTGAGCAAACAGAGACGTGTGACTGTTGATATTTAATAGAACAGAACAATTAAACATTTAAGGACTTCATTACCCAGAAACCCAGTGATGTGGTGTCAGTACATCTTGCTGCAGCTCACGTCTACTTACAGAAGACTCGTAAGACATAAAGTGGATCTGAAGCCAGTTAGACTACGACATTCACATTACTCGAGGTCACTGCTCTGATCGAACACAGACTGGAACTTTCTGAGCCAGTTTTTCAGTTTCACTTTTAATAACCACGACTGTCTTTTTCAAGTATCTCTCTTACTCTTTCCGCAGCCCATTGTCTGTCCGCCCCCTGCTCCATTTCCTCTTCCTCCACTGCTTAAAGTGAACTGTGTGTGTGGATGAGTCAGTGGAGGTGGTGGGAGTGTGATATAAACCAACACGGGTGCTGGTGCTGGTGTTGGGAGCGTGAAGGAGGATGTAAAGGCAGGAACAGTGAAAAAAGAGGAGGTGACGTCCACACAGTGAACAGGTCATTGACTCTGTACGGAGGAAACATGACCTGCAGCAGCTACACTAACAAACACTGGGACCTTTCATGCTGCAGGATGAGCAGTGAGGCATTTGTCACGTCCTGGGGTTTGGAGCTTCTTGTGTCACCTAATTACTGTGGGCTTTTTTGGAAACTGCTCGCTAAGTGCTGCTTGCTGTGGCGTGTTTTGCATGATTTGCTCATTTATTACAAACAAAACTGTGTCGCAAGCACAATTTTCCCTGCAGGGTGTTAGACGCTGCGCTGCACTTTAAAATCAGCCTGAGCACCAACTTCACAGCCAGAAGTTCTGCACATAAACATAATGTTTCTGAGGTTTTAGAACAGACCCAAAATAACTTCTATTACTGTCCACATTTAAAAACATTAGATTTTCGAGACCAGTAATGGCTTAAAAAGTCAAATTGGTCAAAGCTCTGGACCTAAAGGTCGAATGAGAGCATGAGAGGTAATGTGTAGTATGATATAAAGGTAAAAATATTGAGAAATACGGAAAAGGCAGAAGTAAGACAAGGATGACGTGGGAATAATATCACAAAAATAGATCAAGTGAACTGAAAAAAACAGCTTGAAGTAAAGAAGAGAGTAAGAAAATATGTGAGCAAGAAAAAGGAAGGAAACACAAGCAAAGTAGAAGAGGAAAGTGAGGAGGAGAGTGAAGAACAGAAAGTTGAGTCACAGAAGAAAAGGAAAAATACATGAAACTAAAGACAAGAGACATCGACAACTTCAGGACGAGAAGCCATTGAAACAGACACAAACGCATGAAGGCTCCTACCTGGCGTCGGCCTCGCTGTAATACTCTCTGGCTACGATGTCCTCAAAGAGCTCCCCTCCAGTCACCCTGCAAAGACACACACACACACACACACACACACACACACACGCACACAATTAAAGTGTGTGTGTTATGGCTGGGCTTGATACAGGTGGGCCATAAAAGCTTCCACACAGGAATTCCTACTCCAACACTTGCTTCTCACAGACTTCCCCCCTCCTTCCCCCAATCCTACCCTTCTTCCCATATCGTAACCATGGAAACTAGAGGGAATTGCCGAGAGAAGGATGCAGAGGGCGTGGGTGGTGGTGGTGGTGGTGGCGTGATGGTTGTGAGGGGGGGGATAATATGACAGAGAGTTATGTAATTGCATGAGTAGTGGAGGTCGGGGAATCAAGGTGAAGGGAACGAGGAAAGGAGGCAAGGAGGCAAGGAAAGGAGGACAACTTACAAGTCAAACAGGAGGTAGTGGAAGCCCTCCTCTGATATACTGTCATGAAGACGGACTGAAAGAGAAGAACACACATTGGTACATACTGTACAGTACTTCTCATATTGCTTTATTAATAACTCCTTGTATAAACATAAACTAACTGCTGTAGTTTAACTACGAGGGTAAAGGCAGAAGAAACAGAGATAAAAGTGAAGCAAATGAGAGCATGTGGGGGCAGAAACCACAGGGAGTCGCATTAATCGAGTTTCAGATCGTGCATGGGAGGTGCAGAGAGGTGAGGTGAGGAAGAGCCGCCGTAACCAACGGGTTTCAGTGGCTTTAGTCATCAGTCACACTGGAACCAGGACGCCGTCCTCACCGATGTTGGGGTGTTTCAGCAGGCGACAAATCCGAGCCTCTCGCTCCAGCTTCTGGTGATCTGAGCAGAACAGAGAGCAGACCTATGAACATGATTATTACTGAGGAGGAAACGCATCAGAGACAATAATCTGATGACGTGAGTCACAGCGCGAACACTGAACACACGTGCACGCCAGTGGATCGGGGGGGGGGGGGGGGGGGGGGTCGGACCACCCCGCACACGACCCCCCGCGGAGCGGAGCGTCAACGTGGAGACGGAGGCGATTACGAGTCGCACGAACACACACGCACACATGCAACGCAACGCGCTGGCATTGAGGAGTGACAGTGAAGCGTGAGCCCCGTAATTAGAGGCTCAGGAGATGAGAGGAGCGAGGCGGGGAAGGCAGCGGGGGAGTGGAGGGAGGACAGAGGAGGAGGAACGCGGCAGAAGCGTGATTAACACTGAGCTTCAAACGCGCTCTCCGTCGCTCCCACTTCTGTTTCCTCCCTTTCTATTTGTTCCCTAATTTTTCCCAATAAAAAAAAGGTAGAGTTTCTGTTTCCACTCCTTCGTGTGTTCCTTCGTTCCAGCAACATTTCACAAACAGAAGCGTCTCCTGTTGTGAAGTCCACGTCAGGAACGCTCACGTCTTCCCCCGACTCGATCAGCTGATCGCGGTCAACACCAGGTATGTCATCCATCGTACTACTCTGTCCAACAGTGGAAAACATGGCGTACGGACAGGCGTTGCGTCTCATTCTGTCCGTGGCATCTGCTGACATCACTCTGCAAGTACACAATTGTCTGGCAGCGTTTAGCACATGGCCGCACTGAGCCTCTGTCGTCTACGTGTCTTTAAGGCCTGGGCGACTGAATGCTGCAGCACACGTCCTGCACCAATAGGACGGCTGAGGTGCCAGCGGTCTGTAGACACATTGTGCCCAGTGGGTGAAACCAGGGCTCATCACAGGGCGACCTTTCACTCACACCTGCACCTGAGGCTGATTAAGGTTTTAATGAATCTAACCTGTGTTTGGGGGTCAGAGAGCACCCACTGACCGGATTTCAATCCGGCTATGAATAACATTAGTGGTTGAATGGCTGAGCTGATGGGGGGGTGGATAATGGCTGAGCAGGGTGGGCGGGTGAGTAGATCTATGTATGATGGTGCCCAAACCCATTCACATACAGCTGGTTTGTAAAAGCACCGTAACTGGAATATGTTCTAACATAAGCATCACACAAGTTTAAACACGCGACCATCAACATTTTGATCAAGATGGTAGAAATGAAAAATTCTCAAACTGATCTGTGATCAGACAGTTGGGTTTCAAGTAGCATCTATTTAAATGAGGATCTCCACAAAAACATACAGAGAGCCCCAAATTAAAAAGTAAACATAATTAGAACAATCCCTCAAGGTTAGAAAAAGCTGCTTCTCCTTCACCAACTCCAAACCTAATGTTCGGCTCTAATTAGTTACCGTCTGCTACCGAGGCCACATCGCGGCCTTAATGCGTCTGCTTCCGAGCAGTGAGTCGGTCGAACATTCATTTAGCCAGTCAGTCGCCTGCTAATCCGGCTGCTGTGATGCAGCAGGGTGAATAAGGAATGAGAGACGAGAGCGGAGGAAAGAGCCCGGTGCTGGTGGGAATAAGATGAAGATAGAGGCAGTGGAGGAACCGGGACACGCAGGAGGAGACAGGAGACGGACGCCGCGCACAGGCCACGTCTGAGGGACGCGAGGAGCAGAGTGAACGTGGGCTAATCAGCACCAGCGAGGACGCAGGTCTCTGGAGGGGAGTCCATGTGAAAGGCAGCATGAAGACATCCAGATTCAACCACCGCTCCCATGTCAGACTGGAGGTCAGACCTGCAGCGTTCAGGAGGAGGACACGGGTCCACGAAAGCAACGCAACGCATCAGTGAGTGACGCTGAGCTGAAACCCACTGGTCGCATCCATCCAGCTTCAACACACGCTCCACCGCAGCCACTGGTTTTGACTTTGACGCCGGGCGTCAAGATCCAGGTCAGTTCACTGCTGCTGCAATGCAGGTACCTGCATTCACACAAACACCACTCCTCCTCCTCCTCCTCCTCCTGACGAAGGCTTCACCTCTGGCCGCTCCTGAGCAGAGATCGCTGCTCTGTGGATACACAACATATAACAAAGGGACAAACCCACCTCCTCTGCCTCTTCTCGGCTCCTGTGTGAGTTTCAGTGCTTGTGTTTGTGTCAGAGGAGTCAGATGAGCGTCCCGTGCTACAGTCATGTAGGCGTACGGGCACATGGCCCTCAGCTGCCAAGTGCCTGGGGTGCCTTCTCCTGCCCCAGACCCCCCCCCCCCCCCCATCAGCTACCGCCTCCATCTGCCACAGCAAACCGGCTCCTGTCTGTTCCTCAGCGCTACCTGCTGTCGACGGCCACGGCGGCAGCTGGAGCCACATCCACCTCGCAAGCGGCCGCGAATCACGGCGACCGCCGCGAAGCCCGGCAGGCGGCTCATATCGGATAGGTCACGGAGCTATTAATAGGAGCCGGAGGAGCTGCCTCCAACATTGCTCCGCTGCTTCACAGTGTGTCACACCCATTAGGAAGGAGCGTCAGGCCGGATCAGACCTCCTATCAAATGTTGGCGTGGGGAGATTATGCTGCGCTGCAGAAATGTGGCGGAGGCCTGAAAACAGCTGCGCCGCCCGATGAGGCAGCTGGAGGAAACGTACACGGCACACGGAGGATTCAGGCCTCATCGACACAGTCGCTGGGATTAGCGGTTAGCCTGCTGCTAACGGCAGCGGATGATCTGGGATGGGTTCACTCTCATCAAAGACGCTTGTTGCACTGACGAACCACGGACGTCAGGGAGGAGCTGTGGGAATGTTCTACTGGAAACAGGAAGTGAAAACAGTGAACGGAAGCTTCGTGGAAACAAAGACAAAGGTGATGGATCGAACGGACGCATCTGTCACCGCAGCAAAGAGTTCATTAAGTGATAATTGTTTAATAAGTTAGGACCAACACAGACTCACTGCCGACGCGTTACAGACTGATGCCGTCAGTCAACCGAGCGGCAGACTGACGCTGGGCACGTGTTGGTGAGAGGAGACGCATTGGGCCTTGGCTTCGGCTGTGAAGCATGTGGCACCAACTGACCTGCGTCATTTATTTATTCAAATATCTCTATACAGTAAAACATCACACGACACGGACCTTCACTAAATGCTTTTCTCCCTTCATCATCATTTGAACTTTAGTTTTAACTTCAGCTGAATGTAGAAAGGAAGAAGAAAGAAATTAACCCTTAATAGTCCCACAGTGGGGAAATTCATTCTCTGCATTTGACCCAACCCCCTTGGGGGAGCAGTGAGCTGCCACATGAGCAGCGCTCGGGGAGTTAGCACAAAATGTCTTACTCGCCGAGGGATCGAACAGCAGACCTTTTGACTTCCGAGGTTGACACGCTACCAACTGAGCTACCAGGCCGCTTAAGATGCAGCTGTAAAATGTGTTGATCATTTTTAACCTAATAAGTTTTGTTTGATTGTTTGATTAGCAGCTCCAGATGTTGATGAACATCTGCTTTTCCACGGACCCGGGGAGCTCATCTGGAGGGAACACAGCGGGGGTCCGGCGCTGCCTCCACCACACGCCGAGCCGTCGCATCAGACCAGTGGCGGCGGTGCCACCGTTCCTGTCGCAGGTGAGAACAAGGTGGCACCGGAACCCTTAGGTCCGCTGGGCCGGGAGCGGAGCGTTCGTCGTCGCTGGTGCTGGAGGTCAAACCGTTCTTACCTCGTGCTGATAACTTTTTGGTGTTGATGATTTTGGCGGCGTACTCCTGCCCCGTGCACAGCTTCACACACCTGCGCACCACTGAGAAGGCGCCTCTGTGGAAGACAGAGAGACAGGGGTTCAGTTTGGGCCCGGTTCCGTTAGCGAAAAGCTCGGTCGGCCGGGTTCGAACTGCCGATGAAACGAGACTCGTCACAGCTGAAGCCGAAGCCGCGGCACCGACGCACCTGCAGCTGTTTGACTGGACGCCTGTCGACCGAGCTGCACCGCATTTTTTGCACACTTGGCATTTTTTCCTGAGCTCGACCCGATGCCACGGGCTCACGTTAGCGGCGGCGCTACATTAATAGACTCCGCTGCCAGCGTTCGTCTGCCTAATAGGCTCTCAGGAGGTTCCACGCACTCGCTCAGCGCTTTCCAGATGACGTCCACACGCGGCTAAAACAGGCTCCTAAAGAAGCCGGCCCCGAGGAACGCGTCCGCGCCGCTGACGCGCCTGTCAGGACGCATCAACACACCGCAGCACGCGCTGGTTCAGACTCACACACGTCCGCGTGCGACCACAGGAACCTGAAAGCACCCCACGCGTCCACGTCCTGCCACCGCGGCCTCCCGTCGGCTGTGAAAAGTGCTTTGATTTACACTGTGCAAAACGTGCTATGCAAACGTTGACTGACTGATTTATTGAGCAGCCTCAATATAAACAGGATCAATAAAGTCATTAGGAGCAAAGGCGGCCGCGGCCGAGAGGAACGCCAGCACAGCTGGGATCAGCTGCGGTTGCTGGTTCCACGCCCACAGAGGAACAACAAAGGTCGGGTTAAAGGGTGAACGTTGACCCGAGGAGACATTATTACTGTATGTTTATGTGAACCCCACTGATTCTGGATCAGCATTCAAGGGAGCAAAACCAAACTCCAGGGTTGAAGCTAGAAGGTTCACATCGCGAGGCCGGCGTGTCTTCAGCAGCACACACACATTCACAGTTAAATACTGTGGCACATCAAGAGAAACCGGGGGTTAGTGTGATTTGAACCCAGGTTCTTCCATAAACACTGGTGCCTTCAGGAGTCAAGGTCTTCGTAAGGAGATCTGAGCTCCTCGTGCACCATCACAGACTTCTAAAGCCTGGAGTTTAACCAGGACAGACGGCGCGATATCAAACATGAAGACGGCAGGAGCTGAATTTTTAGAAGCTCTTTGTCTTTCTCGCAGCTGTACGACAGAACGACACATTTTTTAAGAGGTGTCCTTTGAATGTGTTTCTCAGTGAGTAACTGTGAAATTCAGGGCTGTGTGACTGATCATATTACTGTTCTCAGACGTGAAGACTCAGCGCAGCTCGCTGGGAATTTGGGATCTTATTAGTTAGAAAAAGGCTTCCTTTATGAGAGGACATGAACGCAACGCTAGAGGTGATGGTTTTATATGAAAAACCGCATCCAAACTACTGCACACGCCGTCCTCTGTGCTGAACATCATCATCTGAGTCACATCTGTACCTTATAGCCAATAGTAACCGAACCAAAGCAAAGGAAAAGGTGCGAAGCTTAAATGTCACAATTCCTGCTAAGAAAGTGACACCAGTGGAATTGGAACAATTAGCGCTTCTCGGATGTTGGATTAGTATTACAAAGTGGCACAAGGTGTTGTCATGTGGATGTGGAGTCATTCCCAGCTGCGCTCGCTGCTCCACGCTTTATGTGACTGGCTCAATGCTGGGATCTGTTCACATTAAACGTGTACAGATTAGGCCTCATACTCAGATCTTCAAAGCTTCATGCTAAAGCAGCAACCACTCGAGTCGTCATCTGTTCGGTTTATACTGGAGGTAGACGCCGGTAAAGTGGATTTATGACCTGCAGGATGAAAGGGGAATGTTGGCGATGCAGGGCTATAAATTAGCCTGATCCCTGTGGCTGCTGCAGTGGTCACTGTGGCAGACGAGCAGACGGGTTAAAGGGCCAAGACACCCAAAACAGCAAACACTCAGGTCCTAGAAACAACCTCTTTACCACTGAGCTTGTTCCAACCATGGATTTAAAATCAAAATATCCAAATCATTTCATTTGGGTGCTTTTACAAGCCTTCAAAACAACAGCGTCACCTTTCTTTAATGGTATGACATCATTCACATGAGCACCTAAAATAGAAATATATCTAAAAGCTCGTTTCAAAGAAATGTTCTGAAACGTCTCATGGTATAAATCAAATTGTACAAGAAGCATTTAATCCCTGAAGTTGTTTTCAATTTCAAACCTTTAACTCCAAACAGTGAAACAAATTTAATTGTGTATCAAATAAAAGTTTCCTCTGGGTGAGAACTGAAGTTGCTGGAGTCCGAGAGCTAATAGCTCTCAAGGAAAACTCAAGCCACAAAAGACGATGGATGAATTAAACATGACCCCTGCACTGATTCAGGATCAGCTTCATACATGTACTGTACATGAGTAATTTATGAGGCGCTGCTCTGTGAAGCGTTCGCCTTGTGCAGATTTAATATGTGTTGCTACAGGTTACATCCACAGAACGCACTGTACACAACATGCCTCTGGTCCCAGCGGTGGACGACTAAACGACGTGGGCCCAATCAAGCTATCAGCAAATAAGCAGTGATGTGCATGATAATCAAAGCAGCGAGATGCATGACGCCCTGCAGCAGCCACACAAACAAAGCAGCCTGATGAGGAGTGATTTCTCAATTGTTCCCCTTTACTCCTCCACTGTCCTAATAATAGATTAACTATCACGTTGAAATATCGCATCCCAACGTCTCCAGTGCTCAGCACTGACCTCACTGACCCTCATATTCATTTTATCCCCACTGCAATTGCTATTATTATCCCACGTGTATCAGGCTTTGGTCAAAATTACTTCAAAAGTAACATTTTTGACCCATTCTTGCATATATTACATCATTTACAGTTTAAGTACAACTTAAACTTATTGGGAACAGTTAGTTCATTATTAAGGAGACTACGTCAGCTCCCTATTTGAACATTTTGCACAGTTGATATTGGTTGATATTGTTATCGTCAGGAGAAATGAGTGTACAGATCGGACTGCACATGGGAGGTATTTGCCCTGTGACGGTGTCTTATCTGGCGTTATCTGCACAACAGCCTCCGGAGGAAGACAGAGCTGAGACGTCTTCACCGAAAGCTGTAAAAGTGTGAATGCAAGAAGTGCTCATGCAACGGCTTCACTCACTCTGAATGGATCAGACAGAGAAATAGGTCAAAGATAAAAAGGTACAGGACGAAATGCCGACGCGCACAGTAAACGCGCGGATGCCTGCGTGTAGCGTTGCATTCTAACATCTGTAATGTTTCATCTGTCATGAGCAACTAAAAAAAGCCATTACGTAATGCACTGTCACTGTATTCACCGCACGCATGTGGACATAAAGGCGTTTGCAGCGCCGAACGTTCCTGTCTCCGCGCGCTTCCGTCGCGTTTTAACGCGTGACGAACGGCGCATGTTGCGGTTGCGCTAAAATGTCGCTTTTTGGCTCAAAAGACGCGTGAGAAAATATTCAGAGAAGAGCGTGCGTGTGTTACAGTGCGACTCCGAGATACAGAGAGAGAGCGCAGCGTATTTTGAGAGCTGTCATCCCGAAAAAGCAACACACACACACACACACACACACACACACACACACACACACACACACACACACACACACACACACACACACACACACACACACACACACGCAGCACTGCTGGCCTGCAGAGCTGCTCAGCTCAGCGCCGCCTGGAACCCAGCCTTCCTCGCGCCAGCAGCATGCACCGAACCCGAACCCGAACCCGGCCCGAACCCGCAGATTCAGCGCATACTCACTTCCCCAGCTCCTCGTACAGCTGATACTCGTCTGTGAATCGCGTACAGGTTGTCGTGGCCATGTCTCTCTCCTGTCTCTTGCTTCACGTCCTAAAAGGAAACGCTATAATCTGGTGCTAGTGTTGCGTCTGGAACGCAGGTCCACCGGCAGCTAGACGGCCTTTGAGGAGGCGCTAGAGACGGAGGGGTCGGTTCAGAAAGACGAGGCGCCCAGGGTGGATGTCCGCTCGCTGTCTCTCTCTCTCTCCACTATCTGACAGCAGCTTGCGCGCTCGGCGACCAGTCAACAAGCTAGATCACATGGAAAGAGACACTTCCTAAAGAGACTTTCACAATAAAATAAGGTTGCAGTAATAGTGGCATAATAAAGGATTTAGTGCAAATGTATGATTAATAAACTACAAGAATCATCTTGTAGAAACTAAAAGGTCCAAAAGTACAAAATGCACAAAAGACTTGTATCACTTTCTGAATGCAACATTTATTGTTTGTATAAGTATCGAACCAGTTCGCCAGTTTTTCCATTGTCAAATGTGTACTTTACTTTGAAAGATGGCATCTTGTATTTTTCGGTTTTGTGCTGCCAAGCCCAGCTAACTTAACACAGTCCCGTCGCTTTGGCTGCAGCCCTACCGTCGAGCGGCCGTGGAGGATGCGCTGATGCACCGCCCCCTGGCGGCCACAACTGGAAACGGCAACGCACGGCCGCGTAATCGAACACACCTCCTGGCTGCACGGTGCGTATTTCCAAATAGGGGCAAATATGAGAGCGCTGGTTTGTGCCTTTAAAACGTGCCGCCCCACGTGTAGTAAACAAGCACACAAACAGTTTTAAAGGCAGAAATACAGAGAAGCGTCCACTCAAAGGACCAGTATTGGTAGGCTGCACAGATAGCTCTGCAGAAAGTACAGTGAAATGTGAACATTGAGAATTAAGATTATTCTCTGAAGGCACACGAAGCATTTGACAGGTTTGGCTCATCATAATGCAAAGTTCAGCTTTCATTAGTTTAAATGTCCTTCTTTTCTACCTACTACTGTTTTTATAAAATAAATTTGAACTTTAAAACATTCTTTAAACACAACCTTAACATTTATTTTTTTCTCAACTACCCACATCCTGTCAGTTAGTGAGACCCCATTGGGCTTTTAACTGTGCCTCATCCAATATGCTCGAAGGTACACGTTTTCAAAGCAGGACTGCCTACACACCGCTGACACGCACAGACCTCAACCAAATGGCAGACAGAAGTCAGTGGCGTCACAGGAAGATGAACACTCACTCATTATCTGCCATGTGAGGGTCAGGTGTTTGCTGGAGCCTATCCCAGCTTACAATCAGGCTGGAGGCGGGGTTCACCCAGGGTAGGTACACATAAATACACAGACAGCCACTTCCACATGAAGTCAGTCACACTAATTACATGATTTTAGACTGTGGCAGGAAACACGTGCAGAGAACATGTAAACCACATACAGTAGAAAGGCACCTGTGCGACCCTGGAACTCAATACAGGACCTTCTTGTGAGGGAAGAGTACAAAGATTAGTACAGAACATTTATCAAAAATATATCATAAAAATAAAAGCTTTGTGTTTGGAGTTTGGAGAGTAGTACTGAAGGTGAGATGATCTTTAATTGTATTGTTCTGTACAAAACCAACTACTACTTGCTGGATAAAAATTTACTGCACTGATTCAACTCACCTTTCTCTGGTTGTGAAACACTGATGGATGATTAGATGGTTAAATTTCTGCCTCATTAATGAACATGTAAACATTAGAGTTTTGAATAATTACCTTTTTTCTGTTCTTTCTGCAGATATTGCATAAAGGCCGCAATAACACAACAGAAGGGCTACAGACGCCCAGCTCCACCCAGCTCCACCCAGCTCCAGCCACATGCTCACAGCAACAGAATTGCTGCTAATTAGTTTTATTAGACACTGGGAATCATTAGAAATTTACTCCTTCGGCTTCCTGAGTCACATTTTAATCAGCAATTACATAATGACATGTAAGATTCCGCTTCACTGCTTGTCACATTTGGATGCAATCAATGTCAAAAGTATCTCAGATGAAATGCAGCACAAAAAAACATAAAGGTTTAAGGTTAATTACAGCTTTTATTTATTTACATAGGATTATGCACACACACACACACACACACACACACACACACACACACACACACACACACACACACACACACACACACACACACACACACACACACACACAGAAAAAGAAAAAAAGATCTATCTACTTAAAGGTCTTCATGCATCTCATTCTCCTGCCTCTGCTTCATCTTTTAGATAATTTTGACTCAGACCATGTGTGTTCAGTCACTGCAGCATCCGTACAGAGTTGACATGAAGGTGGTAGAGAAAGTCTGCGTAGGACGCTCCTCCGTTGGGACTCTTGTCCTCCACCAGGTGACGCTGCAGGGCCTCCTCACAGGTGTCACCCTGCTTCACCACCCACAGCTGAGACAGTAAGACAGTCTCAACAGCAGCTACTAGCAGTTGTGCTATCTGTCAACACACTGACATTCATTAACCATGTTATTTACATAGACAGTAGCTAAATAAAGCTACCTTGCGAGCCCAGGGAGCCTTGGAGTTCAGCGTGTTGATGAAGGATTGAATTTTGACTGACAGAGGGTTGTCCAGAATCGGCAGCTTGGTCTGAGCAAACACACAGACACAGACAAAATCAGAAACAGACAAACAGTGCAGCGATACAGTCCAATTTCTAGCCACTTAGAAATGCAATACTTTCAACGAGCTGTTTGGGTTGGCCTAGTCCAGCAACAGCCTGCAGCTACACACCCTCAGGACAACAGAGCTGATTATAGGCTTTAGACTATGATGGAGTCTGTCAGGTACAGTGCAACAACCTCCTGCAAATGTCCATCTAGCAGCTGTTTTCCTCCCAAGCTGAATAGTGTGGAAACAAGATGACCTCTGACCCACCCCAACCTGAACACAAGCCTTCAGATACCTTTTGTAGATTTAAGTATTAGACTATTTATTATTTTTCTTAAACTGCACATGTTCCACTTGGGGAAACATGTCCTTCTGCGTGCACCTCCTACCTCTCCAGAGGGCAGTGAGGAGAAGCAGCTGGTGTTGAAGAGCTCGACCAGGGTGCGTATCGGAACCTGGGTGCCTACCCAGAGCAGCAGGGTGAGGGGTGCATGGACTAAATACAGGCCTCTGGGCTCCAGGGAGGCACTACAGCAGCGCAGCACGTCCACTGGGCTCGGAGGGTTGGAGCCATCAGCCGACAGCGGCTGCAGGAGAACAAAGAGCAAACATGAGCAAACATTTAGCTAAAACCTTTCTTTGGAGGATTGAAACATGATATATACAAACGTCGCAAATCATGTTCAGAATGTGCTCCTAATAGTAGCCTGTAGTTGGGGGAATATATAGTATAAGACTACACATCATGACTCAGGCCTTTTATTTTACTTGGCCTTACCAGAGGCAGCAGATGAGGGTAGAAGTGTGTGGTGGTGCTGCAGGTGTCCATGCTGAGCACCTGGCAGCGCTGCTGCAGCCGCTGGTGGACCGAGCTCCTGAGACCCGGCAGCAGCACCTCGCTCTTCCTCAGACTGTTGATGTAAACAGGAAGAGCTCGCAGGTACTGAGGAAGGACTAGCTACAGGACACACACAGAGCACATATGGTAAAAGAAGGAAAATAAAAATAAAAATAAATAAATATTAATATAAATAAATATCTAATACTTAATATAAAGCTCTGTCTACTGTATGCCCTGGTTAGGCTCAACACAATGAACAGAAATATCTATAAAAATGAAAGTTTCTGAATGCTCACCTGTCCAGCTGACACAGAAGCAGAGCAGCAGTGTTTGCGGTACGACGCCAGCGCCTCGGTCACGTCCGTCTGCAGCTCCTCCCTCAGTTCCTGCAGGGGTCGTTCCAACACTGAACAGTACACTGCACAACCACATCACAATCATTTTAGAATAACTAAACTACTGTCACCTGGGCTTTGAGCTGCTGATGATTATTAGTTATGTGTAACACATTACGTTTACAGCGTTAGTCTCTTACTCTTCTTGCAGTAAAAGGTAAGCAGTGTCTGAGCCTGAAAAAGCCTGAACGTGTCCTGGAGCTGACGTGAGCAACGCAGGGTCAGAGTGTGAACCCTGGTCCTCATGTCCCCATTCTGGGTTGTGTAAGATAAGACGGCCTGAAACACACAAGACAGAAGAATGTGAGTTACACAGTGACACACGTGTTAGACGATATAGGTGCTGCAGTATGATCATGATATCAAACACCTGTATGGCTGCACCTCTCGTCTCATCCAGAGCCCTGCTGTGTGCTAGCTCTACCGCCACTGTTGTCCGTTCATCAAGGGTTGCCATGGCAACCTGACTGGGACTAGGACCGGGGACAAATAGTCCGTAAGAGCCGGACACGCGTAGATCTGTTGAGAGGAAGTGGAATCATTGTTTACTGTAGGTTAAAACTGTCTGTCGCTGCACAATCTCACTAAACACGTCTCACCTTTGCTGACAAATATCCGAAGCTCAGCCTTGAAGCCTGTATCGGTTTCTACGATCGTCTTTAGGTCAGTGCTGAAACGCTCTCTGTCCAGCTCTCCCTGTAATAGGAATAAAAACGAAACACGTGCTCAGCGTGCTCCTGATCCTCATATCAAGACTTTAATGGAAAAAGTGTAAATCACAAACAGCTTAAAATTTTAAGCTTTTTTTGGATTTTATTGCTTCCAACATTTAAGGACAAATGTTTATTCAGATTAATTCCAAGAATCCGATGAGAAGCCAGTTTGGTAAAATAAACTTTTGGCACTTTTAAAAACCACCAATTACCACTTGCTAATTTAATCAGTGCTAGGATGCCGACTGAATAGATCACGTCCTACTCTGGATCCTAGTTGGCAAAAATCTCAGCATTCAGAGCCTAAAAACTGTGTGATACTTAAATTAGTTTAGTTAATTTGTTAACTTTACTTCACTTGAAGGCAGATTTGAATTAGACGTTACTCATATGAAGAAAAGCTGCTGACGTACCTGTAAATGGCTGTACTTGTGCAGTGCTCCACCTGTTAGATATGGAACGTGTCCCGGCCACGCGCCCCCCACGTTTTGCTGGGAGAGGACAAACAGGTGAACGCCGCAGCCCTGATGGATGCACTCCTTGGCCAGTGAGACGGCAAACTCTGACGGCTGAAAGATGGACTGGGAAAAACAAAGGGTTGGGAACTGGTGCAACTATAACTGCAGCTTGGTACAGTATGACTAGACACACATGCATTTTGCTATGCACCTTTGGTTTGTGGCAGCCAAAGAACCCTGAGGAAGTGTTTTTGAGTCCCATCTCAATCAGAGGAGCAGTGTGGAAGATCAGCAGTTTGCCAGGACAATTCAGAGTCTACAAGCAAAAAAAAAAAAAAATTACAACAACATATGAAGACCTTTTTGTTTGCAACACAAATGATGGGCCTTTGTTACCAACCTGTAACACAGCCAGCCCTGCTTTAACAGGTAGATCCATGGAAACTCCTGTCGGGTCATCGCTTTCTGGGCTGAACTGGGGAATTAACTGCAACACACTAAACATACAGATGATAAACTGACTGAATTAAAGACAGTCATGAAATCTCTACACAAAAATTATTAGAGATGTCTGTTACCTGTCGATACCATCCATGCATTCTTTGAGGGAGACCAGAAGCCCCTCCCTCACAGGAAGCTGCAGATCCTCTGTCTCTGTAATGACTAGCATGTGTGGGCGAGTCAGGACGGGGCTGAGGTCATACAGGTGGATCCTGCTGTCGTATGTCATCAACCCAACACGGATGTCTGAGGCATCCCCATCCTCTCTGCATGAACGAGTGAAACCCATCGACTGTCACATCATTTTTACTAATAGATGCTACTGAGCCGACTTTGAAGGGCCGTGTGTGTGTTTACCTGTTTATAGACGTAAGCAGAGTGTGTATTTGTTGTGTCACAAACTCTAGATGTCCTTGTCTTAAAGCTGTGGCAGACACATCGATGGCTAGAACCAGTGCAGCAGGTTCATCCTGAGAGATGTTCAAACATTCCAGAGTTTTTCCAGTTTTGGTTTAAGTTATAGGTGTTGGGAAATGAATGAATCTAATAATGTTGAAATAGCAAACATGAAATTAACCTTCTGTGTGTTGAGTATTTCATATGATCCCATACTGAGCTCAGGTCGTTTGTCTTTATCGACCCGATCCCCGTTCACCCCTTTGGTCGGCTGGTAGTGTTGCCACGGCACTGAGGCGTCAAGACAATGTAATGAATGCAATATGATAACTTTGCTGTCTGTGTACGTTTATCTACATATGCTTTAACAGCACATAAACATTGTTGGAACCTGGCTTTTCTAACTCAAACACTGTTGAACTATAGATCAAGTTACATTGTGGGCATGCGCATCATCTTATTGTCAAGTCTTACCTTCAGTGAGTTTCCCACAGAAGGGGCAGTAAAACCTCTGGCCACAGTCCTGCCAGTCCATCGCTGGACACATGGAGGCTCCACAGCAGCGACAACCAATAATACATTCTGACTGGTTGCACACAAGGAGGGGCTTCTAAAGAAACAAATAGATTCAATCATATTTATACATCATGAAAATCCATCCATCCATTTTCTTAACCGCTTACTCCCTAGTGCGGGGTCACGGGGGTGCTGGAGCCAGGGTACACCCTGGACGGGTCGCCAGTCCATCGCAGGGCAACACATAGACAGACAACCATTCACACACACACTCACACCTACAGGCAATGGAGAGAAGCCAATCAACCTAATGCACGTCTTTGGACTGTGGGAGGAAGCCGGAGAACCCGGAGAGAACCCACGCAAACACGGGGAGAACGTTCAAACTCCACACAGAAAGGCACCAGGGCCGCCTCTGGGAATCGAACTTCTTGCTGTGAGGCGACAGTGCTACCCACCGCACCACCGTGCCGCCCTCACATCATGAAAATCAACTACAAAAAAACCAAATGCATGCACAGCTTTTTGCATATTCAGAGTCTCTGTACGTTTAACCACAAACCTCTCCAGCATTTTGTTTTGCCAGAGGAGTGACGAGGGCTCCCATCGGCAAGCGGCTGAGCAGGGCAGTCTGTCCTTCACAGGGAACACAGTAACAGGTGGAGCGGATGGCAAAGGGACTTGCATTACCTACAGGTCAACAAAGATGAAGTCAAGAACGGTGCGACTGCTTTAATGGTTTAACAGAGCATGAGAGTTTAACCTGGAATAAAACTATTTAGTGACGTTTTTACCCTTAATAAAAACTGATGTCTGCTGTAGGAGCTCTGAGAAAGTATAAAATAACCTTGATTCATAGCAGCAATTTGAGAACACCAGTAGCCTCAGGTTAAAATGGGACCACAGTCCATTCATTTGAACCCCCCACATGCATCTACAATTGTTAATAATTAACAGTAGTAGGTTCCATGACACTATATTTCTCATTGTGTAATATGTTAGCATAAAGGTAGACAGAACATACTGTTAGTAATCTCTGTGCATTGTTAAGCATCTACATCGAGCATATGTATATGTTCAGCATATGTCAGTGTGTGTTTACCATTGTCTTCTATGATACAGGAAGTAGTTGCCAGAGGAGGAAGGCGAGAAAAAGGCTCAGAGACAAAGACCTTGCCCTCCCACTCCGCCCTGTCCTCTTCCATCACCTTCACCTGGGACAGAACAGAAACCTTGTGAACACTAGTAGAGCTAACAGTTAGTTTTCACACTCACCTGCAGACATTTCCCATTCTCTTAATAAAAAAAGCATCTAAACTCACCAACTCATACACTGCATATAACTTGTCAGACAATGCTCTGCCTTAAGATGAGACCATTGTGTGTAACTCTGAATGTAAGTGTCTAAAAAAGCAGGAAATAAAGCTGCACAGCCCTTCAATAAAAAATACTAATGGAAGAGTGGAAACTTACCACACTAGGCAACAGCTCAGGGTCAAGGCCATAACGAGACTCAGAGATAGGAGACTGCAAAGAGAAGGTTTCGGTGAAGTATAAAAATTCTAACACCTTGATGTTCCAACTACAGTATCTGAACTGCATGGCAGCAGCATACAGATGCAGCAGCTACTTTAGGCTAAATCTCTACATACCTGTGGTGTGATGATTCTTTCCTGTGCAGCATTGGTAATAAAGTCACTTATGGTTCCTGAGGTTAAAACACAAATGTTGATCAGATATTAAAGTATAAAATATATTTTTTTATGAAATAACCAATGTACACACCATTGGCACACACCACAGGACTAACCTGTGGTAGTCAACTGAACTGCCAGTGGATGAGAACTTCCTTCACCTCCACATGGTGTAAAGGATGAGGAGCCAAAGGGCGGCTGTTTCTGAACTGGGGACTGAGGCCCATTTAGTGACATCTGGTGCATAAATGGAGGCTGGAAAGCGGCAGATATTGCTTGGTGAGGGCTGTGGGGGGAGTAGTGTGGCATTTGTTGAGGGCTGCAGCGCTGCATGCCCTCATTCACTGAAGGAAGAAAACATGGAGGTATATTTTTCCCTTGCCTTCCAGGTTGAATCATGGATGAAACAGGAGCATTGGGAATGATTTGCTGCACACTCCCATCAGCATTATGGCTATAGATTATATTGTGAGGAGTGCTACGGTCTCTCTGGGAGCTCTGGTTGGACTGTGGGTTGATGTAACACGGTGTCTGGTCAGAAGCTGAGCCCAGGCTGAGGAGCTGGAAGCTGGGCGGAGGGTTGTAGATGGGCCCGGGAGGGGAGGTTGTAACCTGGAAGCGGGTATGGATCTGATTGGCTCTGTGGACATCCATCATTCTCCAAACTCATCCTTGATTGGTTGATTTTCTCTTGGAGGCGGGATCTAGACAGGCAACGCAGATGAACACAAATTACCCCACTGCCTACATCGATGCGCTTCTTAACGTTTTCCTTCATCACAGACCGGAATTTGAAAAATGACAGCTGCTAATACAGACAACTAAATGTTTCTGCAAACGGCATTAAACAACGTTTAGCTTTATGTGAGTTTCCTTTACATAAATGTCTTGCTAACAGCAGCCGCGGGTCACATCAGAATGTTGCTTTAACACGTAGCGAAGCTAAACAGCCACCGTCAATACGTGATGTTAATGCATCAAGAGCAAATCACCTGCAATCATGTCGAGCGGGTTTCTCTGCGCGTTTTCAGTAACACTAGCTAGTTTGCTAGTATTAGCCCACAACGGTGCTTTTGACTGTGGAGCTGACGTTACGCTGAAGCTGCAAACAGGATGGAGCAGAAAAGCCGGTTTGAGGAAGAAACAACCTCATTCTGATGGAGGCAAAATAAACCTTATACCTTTGGATGCCAAATAACGGGCTCTGGGTCTGTGGAACCGTAAATTTTGGCGTCCCTCTGCAGCGACGGAAGCGGAGCTCCTTCCATTAAAACGAGACGTCCCTTCTACTATTTTATTAACCCCGCATTTCCTACCACATTTATGAAACCTTTTACATTAATGCTACATCTTTACCGGTTCCGTCATTTTCCGGAGTCCTCGGCGACGCCAACGTCTCGTTAGTTTTGATCACACAATCCAACTTCCGCTCCTCCTCGTCAGAGTAAAAGCGTTGAAATAAAAACGTGTAGCACATTCCCACTTTATGTTTGATGTCCGTAGACGTTACATACTTAAAAAAACACCCAACACAAGTAAACAGACTAATGAGTAACTGTGGCTTTTTTTATTAATAAACTGTTTTACGCCAGTTTTATTGCTGGATGCCAGATAACTTGGTCCACTTAAACAGAAGTTTGTTATATAACTAAATTTGTTCAACAGTAGCATTGAGTCTCTGTATGAACGATTTCAATAAAATGTGAAACACACTGTTGAATATAACTCTACAGTGCTGTCAGAACAGTAGTAAACTAGAATTGCACCTTGTTCCTGGTAATCCTCAGTTTTGTGATGATGGAAAACAATTGATGGAAATTGCTGAAAGTGAAATGTAAAAATGTAAAAATCAACCAGTGAGATAAAAAAGAAAGTAAAACAAAGCAAAAAGTAAAGTTAAAGTAAACAAAGCAAACTGCCTAAAGTTTGTCTGTTGTCGTCACATCTACCATTGCTGCTAATAATGCACAGTGATGTGATGTGATGTGATTCTGCTTGTTCGGACGCACAACTGTGACTACGAAGCCCAGGAAGAATCTCCCTGTCTTTTCAGTGATGTAATCCTGTTCCTGACGTAGTCCTTCACACCTTTCCACGTACGTGCCCTCAGCGCCTCCGGCTCAGCTGAAAGACACTTCAAGCAGTCGTCTTTCTGAGGCACCTTGTGTTCATGGATGAAATGCATCATGTGTCTCTCTACGGCTTGAACCTCCTCTTCCCCCCATTTGTGTTTGTCCTTATTTGTGGAGCCTGTGAGAACAAAAGGTAAAAACAAATCAGGTTTTATAAATTCCATGTTGTAGTAATCCCAGAAGTAATAAGACTATTTATAGTAGCTGTGTAGCTCAGTAGGTTGAACTTGCTCCATTTTCCCCTAAAACCTGTCTAATGAGTTCTATTAATACAAACTTACTGTCTATATAACATTTGTCGATGCGGCCACATAAAACCAGCTAAATGCCTACATTTATACCAGCCATGTGTACCTGTATCCTTGGATGTAACAGGTCTTGAAGGTGCTGTTACGTTGACCTGTCTTGTTCGTGGTGTCTTCTGTGTTTGTTTCATTTTCTGACGCCTGTTAGTGTTTGTACTGTTTGTATGTAAAGTCATGGAGGAGCTGCCAATTCTTTGCAGGGCGATGATCCTGTTCCTGACGTAGTCCTTCACTCCTTTCCACGTACGTGTCTTTAGCGCGTCCGTCTCAGCTGAAAGACACTTCAAGCAGTCGTCTTTCTGAGGCACCTTGTGTCCTCGAATGAAACGCATCATGTGTCGTTCTACGGCCTGAACCTCCTCTTCCCCCCATTTATGTTTGTCCTTCTTTTTGGGGCCTGTGAGAATGAAAAATAAAATACAAAATCAATTTAAAAAAACTTCTAGTATAAACAAGAGTTTCTAGTAAAGATTGAATGATCCCCATCAGAACCTTTTTCCTTGGGTTTGGCAGATCCTGAAGGTGCTGTCTTACGGGTCTTTGTTGTGTGTCGTGTTTCATGGCGTCGTTTCACTTGCTGAGGCCTGTTAGTAGACGAAGCCTTGGGAAAGCCGCCTTGTCTTTGTAAGGTGATGCTCCTGTTCCTCACGTAGTCTTTTACAGCTTTCCACGTGCGTTTCCTCAGTGCGCCTGGCTCAGCCGACAGACACGCCAGGCAGTCGTCCTTCTGAGGCACCTTGTGTTCTTGGATGAAACGCATCAAGTGTTTTTCTACAGCTTTTACTTCTGCTTCCCCCCATTTACGTTTGTCCTTGATTTGGGAGCCTGAGAAGACAAAACAAAGACAGCTCTTTGTAAATGTATGGCACATTATCAAAGTAGTGACTTAAAGAACAGTTAATGGTCACCAATACTACCTTTGCTCCGGGATTTGACAGACTTTGTATGTAGAGTCTGGTACTGGTTACTGAACAGATGCTCAGCCATATTTTGGGAGCCTGTGAGCAGAAAGAGTTTCTGAGTTTTAAGAATAATTAAACAATTCTGGGGAAAGGTGATTAATCTTCAAATGCATTTTGTTTTAGAAAGTTAACATCTAATTTAGTCTTATTAGTCAAAGAACTAAATACTATGTATTCTTATAATGTTTGGGCATCAAATTCAGTTTGGGCAGAGTTGAGAAACATGAACCTTAAAGTTCATGCTTCTCAACCTAAAAGTTAAAATGTAGTCTTATTAATCAAAAACTGAATACTACATATTTTGGCATTTATACCGTAAAATCAGAAACACACCAATTTCATCATCCAGCCGCATGTTGATATTCTGCCGAAGAGCTTGGACTTGATTGTCGGGGCCTAGAACCTGATAGGCCTCTTCTTCATTCAGTGACATTATCTGCAGCATTGTTCCATAATGCTTCTGTATGTTTCGCAGCATCAAGGCCTTGGTGTTTGTGAGTCCACATTCCTTCACATAATTCTGGATGCATGCTGCCCCGCTGTAGGCAGACAGCGTGTGGGGGCGTCCAAACAGGTATTCATTCTGGCTGGGGACCTCACATTTCTCACGAACCTTGATGAGGAGCTCCAAAGCGCACACAAATGATGGCTTGAGCAAAATGGGCACAATTCTTCCAGTGTTCCCTCGTATGTCAACTCTGCTGAAGAAGCCACACATGGTCCTTTCCAAATCCGATACAGTTATGTCCATGTCATCAACGATCTCTGACTTTTTGAGAGAAGCAAACTGTGCTACGTTCATTGAGGACACCTCTAATCCGGTCCTCCTGTTGAAAAGGATTGTTTGAGCAAGTATTACTTTTGCCAGAGCAGAGTAGTTTTTAGTTGAAGGCGTCTCTCTGAATTTGTTCTCAATGAGAACAGCATCATTTTCAATGTGGAAAAACAGGCGCTTCACATCTTGGACATTTGGAACATTCTGAGCCTCTGTAACCAACTTACTTTCCCTTAAAGTCGATAGTGCACCAACAGAAACAAGTTTATTCCACTTCTTCTCGTACGCAGAGAGGAACCGTCGTGCAGATTCTGCCATGTTGTCGTCACCGCTCTTCACTGCATTTTCCTGAACAATGCTGCAGGCCTTCTGCAGGTGGTAGCCAAGCTTAAGGGCCAGGGAAGGAACTTTGTAGGTTTTGCTTTCGGCATCATATCCTGCCAGGACGTTCACTGTGGACACCACATGTCGGAAGCTTGAGAGGCAGAAAAATTCCTCCAGGTTCTTCAGGGGGGTTGTCTTTGCAGCTTCGAGCACAAGTCTTCCTAAATGACGAAGGTTTTGTTTGAGGTAGCCATTCTTCTTTGCATCGGTGCTGTAATGACTAAACATTTGCTCTCCAAACTGCAAAATAATCTTGTCATTTATGATGGTTTGAGTAACGTCGTCATACAGCATCCCACAGAGAACCTTCCTCAGACCGTCACTCATTTCAATGTTTTCTGAAGCCTCCAGCACACACCGCAGGGCTATAGACTGTCTTCCTAGCCGAGGTTCATTTTCATTCCTTTTCTTCTTCTCTGGGCAATTCTTCATATGTTTAAACATAAATTTTTTCCCAAAAAGACCACGACAGTAAAGACAATGAATATAGTCTGTGACTTTCGATTGCTGTTTCGGTCTTACTCGTACAGCAAGTTTTCCTTTCCCAGTTTTTAGTACTTCTTTGTTATGTGCAAAGTTCCCTTCGTTTCTAAGCTTGTTCCATATCATCTTTCTTTCCTTTGACTTTTTTGGATACTGAAACGCAACTGCAACCTCAGCTCTGTCACTGTGAACGTTCTCTAAATGTCGTGCCATTTTAGTTACTAACCGAGAGCAGAACAAACAGTAATTCCTCTTGCTGTAACGACTTTCATTCGCATCTGACGGCAAGACAACAATCTCAGAGGGCTTTGGACCAGTGTCACATGCTTCTCTTACAGGACTGGCGTTTTTGTCATTATGAAAAGACCTTCCAGGTGTTGGCTGCTTTTTGGCTGGCTGAGGAGGGGTTTCACCCTCAAAGGTGGAAGAACTGCTGTGACTGGATTCTTCTGCTGAGTCTCTGTCACTGTCAGATGGGAAATCATCATCACCAACTGGTCCATAATCAAAGTCATCATCTGAGGCATTTTCCTTTGTCAGAAAAAACAAAATCCAAAAAAATAATAATGAATGAAAATGATAATATAATGGTCCTAAAACATGTAAATAATTTTAGGCACAGTGCTCAAAAGCTCCTGAGCTTCACTAAGCTGAGTCAGAAGACTTGTCTTAATTAAACCAGCTGATATGCAATCAATTTCCAAAGCTCCCAGTACAAATAATCATTAATTTGTAGGAAATCTGGACCTTCACTGCATCAAGCACATAGATGCTTGAACTCAAGATGAAACAAGTCAGTAACCTATTAATATGTTAATTTAATCCCTCGCTGTACTATAAAAACAGCATTAAGATAACTACCTCTGATTCTCCTGAGAAAGACTGATTGTCTGGCACATCAGAAGTCTCCTGTTCTCGTTCATCACAGGAATCAGGTGATAAACAATCTTCTTCAGGAAGTGACTGTGACTGGAGAACGCAATCAATAAAGATGATCAGTGATATATAGTGATACACAGCCAGTGAACAAGGTGCTACAAGTACCTCTTCTTCAGAGTGAATCTGCTGTGCATCACTTGTCTCAGTTTGTTCACATGGAAGTGAATCAGAGATAGATGGAGACTAAGAGTGTAGAATAGTCTTTGTTTTACATGTTTGCATAAATTTATTTACTTGTTGTGCAAATGAATCAACAAACATACCTGATCAGCTAAATGAGGTGGAGACTCCTGAGCACTGCAGCCATCTTGAGGTATCTTCTCCAGCTTTGAGGAAAAAAGATCCACAGTAACTGTATTAGAAAACAGTCACTCTATATGAGGTATTATAATATTTGATACTACTTCAAAACACTCACAAGTTTATCCATCTCTGCCAGCTGTTTAAGTAGCTGTGCGCGCTGATGTAAAATTGCTGAACGTTGTTTCTCACTGTCGACCTTAAGACAAGTAAAAGTCTGATTAGGGTAAAAATCTCTTGAGAAATTGAATACTGTATCATGTGTCTGACATAAAGAAATGTAAAAAGACGAGAACAGTGTACCACAACACATTCTTTTGTAAGAGATTTTGATGTTAATTTCCTCACTTGTGGAGTGACATTGACCTTTTGCTTTTTGTTAACATGAGCAGCTGCATCAGGAACAGCCCTCTCACCAACTCCTGAGAAAAAGACAAGTTATACTGCATAAGAGGAAGGAGGAGACAACCTCCAGTGTTGAACAGAACCAGAGTATTAATGTATAGACAGAATATCAACAAGCAACAAACATAAAACATTAAACAGAACCCAACATGTTTAGAAAAATGAAAGCTTTTCATCTTTGAGCACATAACAAATAGAACACACTCCTACTGTGAGATGAAGGCGTCCACTGAGGCTGCTCCTCAGATGAAGATAAGGCATTCCCAAACGTAGAGCCAGAAAAAAGAGCAGAGTCCACATGTGCTTGTTCAAAAGAAGCTTGAGGCCTATTTAGACGTTGTCCACATGATGGCAGAGATGTGGACAGATCTTGAAGTCCAAGTGGCAAATTCTGATTTTCTACTGGAAGTTGAAAAGATGCTTTATACGAGTTGTGAGATGAATGAAAAGGTAAATGCTGGGGCTGTAGTCCTTGGTTTTGTTGGGAATGAGATTTGGTGGGTACAGTTTTTCCTTTGCTTGGAGTTGGGAGCATTGATGAAGTGTGTTGATTAAAAGACATAATGTTGGAGGTATTAGGGATAGAACAGTTAGTAAACAGTGTGGTGGACGATGGGCCGCTGCTGATGTGAGGAGCTTTGTATAGGTTTGATTGATGGAGGTTTCCTGATAATATGGAGTTGAGCTCGCTGACACAGTTCTGATTCGACACCTGGAGGGGGTCGAAGAAGGATCTCTGGGAAGAAGACAAGCCGGTGCTGAGATGCTGCGTGTTAGTTGGTTTGTTGAGAAAAGGTCCTTGAGTAGAAGGTGTAGGCCAGACATTCTGGCCCAACCATGACTGACAGGGTGGCTGGTTCCTATTTGCTGTCTGGTTGTCCATCACTCCTCATAACTATCACATATGTCCTGGATGAGCAAAACAACATGCACAGCTTCTCATTAGGACCAACATGCAGTTACACTTTAATCAAAACACGACAAGCTTACAAATAACGAATAGTTTTTAACAAGATTCTAAATTTCCTATTAATCAACGATTCTGATAAGTGCAGTTTGCGATGAACTCAACGTCCTATTAGACAAAGTACAGCAGCTTCAAAACGGTAGATATTCGTCGGGCATCAAACATTTTAAGTAAACATACAAGATCCTCACAAAGATTCCTCACGAACTGCTCCTTTATTGATGTTTCAACTATTAATTTTTGTTCATTTTTTTGGTAAAATCTTTCTCGAACCATTCTTTTGTTTACGTAAAGCACTTGATTCACATTTGAATTGTGCTAACTAGCATTATACGGAGAGGACGCCTGGCAGGACGCTCACCTAAAGCTAAGAGAATTCTTGGATGATAAGAAAATATTAGTTGAAATAAGGTTTATACTACGGATGCACAAACCTGTGTAATGGTACATTTGCTCATCGGTTCATTTCCCATGTGTTAGCTAGTTAGCTATAGAGTAGCTAGCTACCAATTTAATTTATTTAATTTCATGTTATTAGCTGTTCGCGTATTAGACCAAGGAATTAAAACGAACCGTTTTATAGCTGGAAAATAAACAACTTAAAAAAAAACGTAAAACACACGTTTCAGAGGAACATACCTGCAAAGACAAGACTGTTTACCTCTAGCCTGATCCGTTGATGCTAACCTAGCACTTCCGGTTTAGTTTTCAAAATAAAGAGGTGAATGCAAAAAAACTCTAAGGTCAGAGAGCTTCATGTTTCTGCGACGCAAATTGCTTAAATGAATTTTAAAAGAAGCATCGCACAATGAAAATAGAGACAGTTACAGTACTAATAACGAACATGAGGAGATGTGATAGAATCTGCTGCAAATCTACTTGATGTTACTGTGACTCGTGTAAATGTTAAAGACTAAAACATTAGTATAAACATTTATCAGCAAACAAACAGGAGGAATTAACCATATCAATGTGTTCAATGCTGAAAACGTACCTTAGTTTCCACCGTCTTGTTCTCAGAAGGAAAAACACATTCAAATTTGTTTTTTTTTTTTGTCATATAAAGCTGAAAAAATTTAAGGGAAGTTGGGACACGACGCTGCAGGGCCTCCTCACAGACATCACTCACATACGTATATACTGTATGTCTGCAGCAGTCTATAGGAGTTGTATTTGTGTACAAAGTAACTTGATTTGATAGTGTCTATGGGTGAATATGTGGGTATATGAGTATGCATACAGCGGCCCACTGCTCCCCCAGGGGATGGGTCAAATGCAGACCCAGGTTCAAGCCCATCAGAGCACCAAGTGTGTCCCTGAGTAAGACACGTTACGCTATCTCTCGCTATCTCGTGCATCACACTGTGACTGCAGATATTAACTTCCCCAATGTGGGATCAATAAAATTAAATTATGTATGTAGATGAAGCTAAATTGTGCATGAGCTTATTGTCAAGTCTTACTTTCAGTGAGTTTCTCACATAAGGGGCAGTAAAACCACAGTCCTGTCAGTCCATCGCTGGACACATGGAGGCTCCACACCAACGACAACCAATAATACATTCTTACTGGCTGCACACACGGAGGGGCTTCTAAGGAAACAAACATACATTCAATCAATCATATCTATACATCATGAAAATCAACTACGAAAAGACCAAATGCATGCACAATTTGTGTTTGTGCAGTATATCCAGAGTCCCTGTAAGTTTAACCACAAACCTCTCCAGCATTTTGTTTGCCAGAGGGGTGACGAGACTGACTGCTTTAATGGTTTAACAGAGCATCAGACTTTTACCTGGAATAAAACTATTTAGTTATGTTTTTACCCTTAATAAAAACTGATGTCTGCTGTAGGAGCTCTGAGAAAGTATAAAATAACCTTGATTCATAGCAGCAATTTGAGAACACCAGTAGCCTCAGGTTAAAATGGGACCACAGTCCATTCATTTGAACCCCCCACATGCATCTACAATTGTTAATAATTAACAGTAGTAGGTTCCATGACACTAAATCTCTCATTGTGTAACATGTTAGCATAAAGGTAGACAGAACATACAGTATACTGTTAGTAATCTCTGTGCACTGTTAAGCATCTACATCGATGCTGTTCAGCATATGTCAGTGTGTGTTTACCATTGTCTTCTATGGAACAGTTTTCAGTTTTCCTGCAGACATTTCCCACTCTCTTCATTAAAAAAACAAACGTCTAAACCCATCAACTCATACATGGCATATGACATGTCAGACTGAATCTTTAGATACCTTTGGTGTGAGGATTCCGTCCTGTGCAGCATTAGGAATAAAGTCACTTTTGGTTTCTAAGGTGAAAACAGGTGTTAGTTGGTTAGATATTAACATGCAGCGAATGATTTGCATGGTTGTTTGGCATGATATTAACATATATAAGATATTATATTATGAAATGACCAATTTAGGCAAGACCACAGCAACCTTTGTGAAACAATATGTATTTTTTCACTGTGACAGTGGATGAGGACGTCCTCATTGTTGATGTAACACGGTGTCTGGTCAGAAGCTGAGCCCAGGCTGAGGAGCTGGAAGCTGGGTGGAGGGTTGTAGATGGGTCCTGGAGGGGAGGTTGTAACCTGGAAGCGGGTAGAGTTAGACTAACGCTACAGCTTTAACTGTTCAGTTATATCCTGGAGTCCTGCAGCAGAAATGTTTAGTTCAATCACACGTTCCAACTTCTGCTTCTCGTCAAAGTAAAAGCGGTAAAAATTAAACGCGTAGCACATTGCTACTTTATATTTGATCTTCGTAGACTTTAGATACTTCACAAAAACACTATGTTGAACACAAAAAACTGAATAATAAGTAACTGTGGCATGTTTTTTTTATTAGTAAACTGTTCTAAACAGTTTACTGACAGAACAACAGCACACTAGAAAGGGAATAACCACATTGTTCCTGTTAATCCTTACAGTTTTACAGAAGTTTTCTAAAAATAGGTGGAAAAAGTGCAAAGGTAAAAATCCACCAGTGAGATTTAAAATAAAGGTAAACAAGGCAAACTGCATAAAGTTTATATATCACATCTGTTGACATCACATCTATTACAGCTGCTGATAATATAAGGTGCTGAGATGTGATTCTGCTTGTTCGACTATGTAACTGTGTGAGTACGAAGCCCAGGAAGAATCTCCCTGTCTTTTCAGTGATGTAATCCTGTTCCTGACGTAGTCCTTCACACCTTTCCACGTACGTGCCCTCAGCGCCTCCGGCTCAGCTGAAAGACACCTTAAGCAGTCGATTTTCTGAGGCACCTTGTGTTCATGGATGAAATGCATCATGTGTCTCTCTACGGCTTGAACCTCCTCTTCCCCCCATTTATGTTTGTCCTTATTTGTGGAGCCTGTGAGAACAAAAGGTAAAAACAAATCAGGTTTTATAAATTCCATGTTGTAGTAATCCCAGAAGTAATAAGACTATTTATAGTAGCTGTGTAGGTCAGTAGGTTGAACTTGCTCCATTTTCCCCTAAAACCTGTCTAATGAGTTCTATTAATACAAACTTACTGTCTATATAACATTTGTCGATGCGGCCACATAAAACCAGCTAAATGCCTACATTTATACCAGCCATGTGTACCTGTATCCTTGGATGTAACAGGTCTTGAAGGTGCTGTTACGTTGACCTGTCTTGTTCGTGGTGTCTTCTGTGTTTGTTTCATTTTCTGACGCCTGTTCGTGTTTGTACTGTTTGTATGTAAAGTCATGGAGGAGCTGCCAATTCTTTGCAGGGCGATGATCCTGTTCCTGACGTAGTCCTTCACTCCTTTCCACGTACGTGTCTTTAGCGCGTCCGTCTCAGCTGAAAGACACTTCAAGCAGTCGTCTTTCTGAGGCACCTTGTGTCCTCGAATGAAACGCATCATGTGTCGTTCCACGGCCTGAACCTCCTCTTCCCCCCATTTATGTTTGTCCTTCTTTTTGGGGCCTGTGAGAATAAAAAATAAAATACAAAATTAATTTAAAAAAACTTCTAGTATAAACAAGAGTTTCTAGTAAAGATTGAATGATCCCCATCAGAACCTTTTTCCTTGGGTTTGGCAGATCCTGAAGGTGCTGTCTTACGGGTTTTTGTTGTGTGTCGTGTTTCATGGCGTCGTTTCACTTGCTGAGGCCTGTTAGTAGACGAAGCCTTGGGAAAGCCGCCTTGTCTTTGTAAGGTGATGCTCCTGTTCCTCACGTAGTCTTTTACAGCTTTCCACGTGCGTTTCCTCAGTGCGCCTGGCTCAGCCGACAGACACGCCAGGCAGTCGTCCTTCTGAGGCACCTTGTGTTCTTGGATGAAACGCATCAAGTGTTTTTCTACAGCTTTTACTTCTGATTCCTCCCATTTACGTTTGTCCTTGATTTGGGAGCCTGAGAAGACAAAACAAAGACAGCTCTTTGTAAATGTACGGCACATTATCTACTACTACTTCTCTTTCGGCGTTTCCCATCAGGGGTCGCGATGATGAATTATCCTTTTCCATCTCATTGTACCCTGGGCATCTTCTACACTCACACCAGACAACCTCATGTCCTCTGTTAGCACATCCATATATCTTTGGTCGTCCTCTTGCCCTCTTGCCTGGCAGCTCCATCTCCAACATCCTTCTACCAATAGATTCACTCTTCCTCCTCTGCACATGTCCAAACCACCCCAGTCTGGCCTCTTTGACTTTGTTGCTAACACAGGCACCGTGAGCCGTCCCTCTGATGAGCTTGTTCCTGATTCTGTCCAACCTCGTCGCTCCTAAGGTGAACCTCAGCATCTTCATCTATGCTGCCTCCATCTCTTCCTCACTGCTGCCGTCTCTAACCCACAGAGCAGAGCTGCTCCCACCACTGTCTTTCCTTTCTTACAGACACTCTTCTGTCACACACACTCCTGACACTTTCCTCCACCCGCTCCAACCCGCCTGCACTCGCCTCTTCACCTCTTTTCCACACTCGCCATCACACTGAACTGTTAAACTCCAGCACTTCTTAACTCAGCCCCCTGCAGCCTCACTGTTCTACCTTGACCCCTCTCGCTTAGACACACGTATTCTGTCTTACTACGACTAACTTTCATGTCTCTTCTTTCCAGAGCAAACCTCCACCTCTCCAGCTGTTCCTCCACCTGCTCTCTACTAACTGCAGATCAAACTCTCATACATGTCCTGGACTACTCTGACGTATTTCTCTGCCACTCCTGACAACCTCATCCAGTACCACAGCTCCTCCCTCAGCACCCTGTCATAGGACTTCTCTAAATCCACAAAGACACAATGCAGCTCCTTCTGACCATCTCTGTACTTTTTCATCAACATTCTCAGAGCAAAAATGGCATCAGTGGTGCTCTTAAAGGGCATGAAACCATAATGCTGCTCACAAATCTCCACATTCTTCCTAAGCCTGGATTCCACTACTCTTTTCCACAGCTTCATTGTGTGGCTCATCAACTTTATTCGTCTGTTGCTGCAGTTCCTTGTGTCACCCTTGTTCAGCACCAGAACTTTTCTCCTCCATTCAATCTTCTCGCTCTCTAGAATCCTGTTGAACAAGCTAGTTAGAAACTCCACTGCTGTCTCTCCTAGACACTTTCGCACCTTCACAGGTACGTCATCAGGACCAACAGCCTTTCCACTTTTCATCCTTTTTAGGGCCTTCCCCACCTCATCTAATCTCTGCTATTTCCTTCTCCACAACATCCACATTGTCCTCCCTTCTTTCCCTGTTTTGTCCTTATTCATCAGAGAATCCTCCTTCCATCTTCTCTGTACACTCTCCTGGGTTGTTAGCACCTTTCCATCACTGTCTTTAATCACTTACCTGTTGCTCATCCTTCCCATCTCTATCTCTCTGTCTGGCTAGCCTGTACAAGTCCTTCTCCCCTTTCTTCGTGTCAAACCTGTCATACAGATCATCGTAAGCTTTCTGTTTGGCCTTTGCCATCTCTCTCTCTCTCTGCGCAGGGCTTCCTTGTACTCCTGTCTACTGTCCTCAGTCTTTTCTACATCCTTTTAGCCAACCCCTACCTCTGGATGAAGTCCTGCACTTCCTCATTCCACCACCAAGTGCCTTTATCTTCTTTTCTCCTTCTAGATGACACACCCAACACCTTCCTACCTGTTTCCCTGATAACCTCTGCTTTCCCAGTCATCTGGAAGCCCTTCTTGACCACCCAGAGCCTGACTCAGCTTCTGGCTGAATTTTCTTCATACTTTAGCTTCCATCATTTGGTCTTTTTTTTGGTCATTTTGGCTATACTCTATCCTACCACTACTTTGAGTCACTAAGCTCTCTCAAATGACCTTGTCTACATAGGATGTAGTCTACCTGTGTGCTCCTACCTCCACTCGCACATTAAATCAAAGAAATGAACAGTTAATAGTCACTACTACTACCGTTGTTCTGGAATTTGACAGCCTTTGTATGAAGAGTCTGGTACTGGTTACTGGACGGTTGCTCAGCCATATTTTGGGAGCCTATAAGGACAAAGAGTTGCAGAGTCTTGAGAATTATGAAACAATTCTGGGGAGAAAAGAGTAATCTTCAAATACATGTTTTTATTAAGTTTGGGCATCAAATTCAGTTTGGGCAGAGTTGAGAAACACGAACCTTAAAGTTCATGCTTCTCAACCTAAAAGTTAAAATGTAGTCTTATTAATCAAAAACTGAATACTACATATTTTGGCATTTATACCGTAAAATCAGAAACACACCAATTTCATCATCCAGCCGCATGTTGATATTCTGCCGAAGAGCTTGGACTTGATTGTCGGGGCCTAGAACCTGGTAGGCCTCTTCTTCATTCAGTGACATTATCTGCAGCATTGTTCCATAATGCTTCTGTATGTTTCGCAGCATCAAGGCCTTGGTGTTTGTGAGTCCACATTCCTTCACATAATTCTGGATGCATGCTGCCCCGCTGTAGGCAGACAGCGTGTGGGGGCGTCCAAACAGGTATTCATTCTGGCTGGGGACCTCACATTTCTCACGAACCTTGATGAGGAGCTCCAAAGCGCACACAAATGATGGCTTGAGCAAAATGGGCACAATTCTTCCAGTGTTTCCTCGTATGTCAACTCTGCTGAAGAAGCCACACATGGTCCTTTCCAAATCCGATACAGTTATGTCCATGTCATCAACGATCTCTGACTTTTTGAGAGAAGCAAACTGTGCTACGTTCATTGAGGACACCTCTAATCCGGTCCTCCTGTTGAAAAGGATTGTTTGAGCAAGTATTACTTTTGCAAGAGCAGAGTAGTTTTTAGTTGAAGGCGTCTCTCTGAATTTGTTCTCAATGAGAACAGCATCATTTTCAATGTGGAAAAACAGGCGCTTCACATCTTGGACATTTGGAACATTCTGAGCCTCTGTAACCAACTTACTTTCCCTTAAAGTCGATAGTGCACCAACAGAAACAAGTTTATTCCACTTCTTCTTGTACGCAGAGAGGAACCGTCGTGCAGATTCTGCCATGTTGTCGTCACCACTCTTCACTGCATTTTCCTGAACAATGCTGCAGGCCTTCTGCAGGTGGTAGCCAAGCTTAAGGGCCAGGGAAGGAACTTTGTAGGTTTTGCTTTCGGCATCATATCCTGCCAGGACGTTCACTGTAGACATCACGTGTCGGAAGCTTGAGAGGCAGAAAAATTCCTCCAGGTTCTTCAGGGGGGTTGTCTTTGCAGCTTCGAGCACAAGTCTTCCTAAATGACGAAGGTTTTGTTTGAGGTAGCCATTCTTCTTTGCATCGGTGCTGTAGTGACCAAACATTTGCTCTCCAAACTGCAAAATAATCTTGTCATTTATGATGGTTTGAGTAACGTCGTCATACAGCATCCCACAGAGAACCTTCCTTAGACCGTCACTCATTTCAATGTTTTCTGAAGCCTCCAGCACACACCGCATAGCTATAGACAATCTTCCTAGCCGAGGTTCATTTTCATTCTTATTCTCTGAGCAAGTCTTCATATGTCTAAACATACATTTTTTGCTAAAAAGTCCACGACAGTAAAGACAATGAATATAGTCTGTGACTTTCGATGGCCATTTTGGTCTTACTCGTACAGCAAGTTTTCCTTTCCCAGTTTTTAGTACTTCTTTGTAGTGTGCAAAGTTCCCTTCGTTTCTAAGCTTGTTCCATATCATCTTTCTTTCCTTTGACTTTTTTGGATACTGAAACGCAACTGCAACCTCAGCTCTGTCACTGTGAACGTTCTCTAAATGTCGTGCCATTTTAGTTACTAACCGAGAGCAGAACAAACAGTAATTCCTCTTGCTGTAACGACTTTCATTCACATCTGAATGCAACACTACAATCTCGGAGGGCTTTGGACGAATTGCACAAGCTACAGGACTGGCATTTTTGTCATTGTGTGAAGACCTTCCAGGTGTTGGCTGCTTTTTGGCTGGCTGAGGAGGGGTTTCACCCTCAAAGGTGGAAGAACAGCTGTGACTGGATTCATCTGCTGAGTCTCTGTCACTGTCAGATGGGAAATCATCATCACCAATGTCATTTTCCTTTTCCAGAAAGAACAAAAGCACAAAAAATAATAATAATGAATGCAAATGATAATATAATGGTGCTAAAACGTGCAATTAACTGAACCGTGGTCAAGAGCTCCCACACTTCAAAAGACTCAGTTTAACCTGATATGCAATAAGTTTCAAAAGCTTCTGGTACAAATCTTGATAAATAATCATTAACTTGTAGTAAATCAGTAAATCTGGACCTTCAATGCATCAAGCACATAGATGCTGTAATTCAAGATGAACCATATCAGTAACCTATTAATATGTTAATTCAATCCCTTACTGAACTATAAAAACAGCATTAAGATAACTACCTCTGATTCTCCTGAAAAAGGCTGATTGTCTGGCACATCAGAAGTCTCCTCCGGTTCTCGCTCATCACAAGAATCAGGTGATAAACAATCTTCTTCAGGAAGTAACTGTGAATTAAAAAACACAAAAAATAAAAAACATGATCACAAAACACACTAAAAACTAAAATATTAGCCAGTGATATACAACCAGTGACACACTTCTTCAGACTGAACTTTAGTCTCCATAGATACAGACTATGAGTGAAGAGCAGCCTTTTTTTAACATGTTTCCATAAATTGATGAACTTGTTGTGCCAACGAATCAACATCAACAAAAATACCTGATTGGCTAAATGAGGTGCAGATTCCTCATTGCTGCTGTCATCTTGAGGAATTTTCTTCAGCTGTATGAGGGTAACACAGTAAGTGTATAAGAATACAGTCACTACAGTCATCTGTATATGAGGTATTAAAATACTTGATAATACTTTAAAACACTCACAAGTTTATCCATCTCTGCCAATTGTTTAAGTAGCTGTGCACGCTGATGTAAAATTGCTGAACGTCGTTTCTCACTGTGGAACTTAAGAGCAGCAACACTCTATTAGTGTAATAATCCCCTATAAAAATACTGTATCCTGTGTCTGAGATGAAGAAATGGAAAAGGACTAGAGCAGTGAAACACAACACATTCTTCTGTAATAGATTTTGATGTTAATTTCCTAACCTGTGGAGTGACATTGACCTTTTGTTTTTTGTTTACATGAGCAGCTGCTTTGGGAACAGACCTAACTCCAACTCCTGAGAAAAAGACAAGTTATACTGCATTAGAACAGGAAGAAGCAGACAACATCCAGTATTGAACAGAACCATAGTATTGATGTATAGACAGGACACTGTAGCTTGTGTAAATATGAAATATGAAAGTGGTCTAATTACTACTAATTAACTACTTTGGTCCAGTTCATATATGAATATCAGAGGACAAGCAGCCAACATAAAACATTAAACAGAATTTAATTTGTTTAACAATATGGAAGCCTTTCATCTTTGAGCACATAACAAATAGAACACACTCCTACTGTGTGATGTAGGCGTCCACTGAGGCTGCTCCTCAGATGAAGATAAGGCATTCCCAAACGTAGAGCCAGAAAAAAGAGCAGAGTCCACATGTGCTTGTTCAAAAGAAGCTTGAGGCCTATTTAGACGTTGTCCACATGATGGCAGAGATGTGGACAGATCTTGAAGTCCAAGTGGCAAATTCTGATTTTCTACTGGAAGTTGAAAAGATGCTTTATACGAGTTGTGAGATGAATGAAAAGGTAAATGTTGGGGCTGTAGTCCTTGGTTTTGTTGGGAATGAGATTTGGTGGGTACAGTTTTTCCTTTGCTTGGAGTTGGGAGCATTGATGGAGTGTGTTGATTAAAAGACATAATGTTGGAGGTATTAGGGATAGAACAGTTAGTAAATAGTGTGGTGGACGATGGGCCACTGCTGATGTGAGGAGCTTTGTATAGGTTTGATTGATGGAGGTTTCCTGATAATATGGAGTTGAGCTCGCTGACACAGTTCTGATTCGACACCTGGAGGGGGTCGAAGAAGGATCTCTGGGAAGAAGACAAGCCGGTGCTGAGATGCTGCGTGTTAGTTGGTTTGTTGAGAAAAGGTCCTTGAGTAGAAGGTGTAGGCCAGACATTCTGGCCCAACCATGACTGACAGGGTGGCTGGTTCCTATTTGCTGTCTGGTTGTCCATCACTCCTCATAACTATCACATATGTCCTGGATGAGCAAAACAACATGCACATTAGAACCAACATGCAGTTACACTTCAGTCAAAACACGACAACTAAATTGTTAAAGATTCTAAATCAGATTAATCAGAGATTCTGATATGAGCAGTTATCAATGAACTCAGCGTCCTAATAGATAAACTACAGTAGCTTCAAAAAGGGCAGATAATCGTAGGGCGTCAAACATTTTAAGTAAACATAAGAGATGCATCTTCCTCACGAACTGCTCCTTTATTGATGTTTCAATGACTCGTTCTTGTTCAGTTTTTTTGTAAAAATTCTCTCGAACCATTCTTTTGTTTACATAAAGCACTTGATTCACATTTGAATTGTGCTAACTAGCATTATACGGACGGACGCCTGGCAGGACGCTGGTCTAAAGCTAAGAGAATTCTTGGATGATAATAAAATATTAGCTGAAATAAGGCTGATTCTACGGATGCACAAACCTGTGTAATAAAACATTTGCTAATCGTTTCATTTCCCATGTGTTAGCAAGTTAACTATGAAGTAGCCAGCTAGTAGCTACCACAGATTTAAATTTCATGTTATTATCTGTTCGCGTATTAGGCCATGAAATTAAAACGAACCATTTTATAGCTTGAAAATGAACAACTTTAAAAAATAAACGTAAACCGCACTTCACGTTTGACAGAAACATACCTGCAAAGACAATGGAACTGTTTACCTTTAGCGCTGATTCGCCGACACTAACGTAGCGCTTCTTCTTCTGCTTCTTGTTTAATGGCAGATTTCGGTCTGTAAGTTGTGCACTACCGCCACCTACTAGGCTTTTTATGGCGTTGCTACAAATTGTCTATTTATTGGAGTAAAAAAACAAACAATCAAACAAACAAGAGGAACCCCAAAAAACTATATTCTCCTCTTTAATCCTGTCTCCTTAAAAAAAACAAAAAATTGCTCTACTGCTGACATCCACCACCCCGAGCCTCAAGCCCAATATTCTGAGTTCAGAAAATTGATAATTTCCCTCCTTTGTCGACTATATAAATGACAATGTAATATCACATGCTCCAATGTCTCACCACACTCACACTGCCCTGTCTCATTTTGCCCCATCACCTTTAATGTGCATATTGAGTCCCGTGTGCCTAAATCTCATACGGCCCCAAATGTCATCCTTGGTCCTGTAGCCACTACACTACCTGATTCTATTCAATGCGTTTAACACCTCTTTAACTACGTCGTGCCTTGAAGTTAGCTTAGCACTTCCAATCAGGTTTTCAAAATAAAGAGCTGAATATGAAAAAAACTCAAAAGAGAGCGCTAAGCCGCTTTGTGTGTCTGTGCAGTTTTTGGGTCCAGAATGACGGGCCTGAAGTGGACCTTGTCCTTCATCTTGTCCCAGACTCTGAAGGACAGGTTGCCCAGGTGTTTGGCCACATCTATCAATGCTCCTGAGAGCAGCTGTGGATCTGACACTGAGCTTTGGGCTCTGGCTCTGGTCTGAGTCACTACTTTTTGTTCCTCCAAAGATTTTCTCTTACAGATGGGACAGTTCTTGTTTCCAGCTTGTTCCCAGAATTGTGTCAGGCCGCTTGAACAGAAGCTGTGGTTGCAGCTCAGAGACACAGGATCTCTGAACGTTTTTGAACAAACATTACAGCTCAGGTAACTTTCAAACAGAGCAATCTTCTCAGCCATTTCTTCTACTGTTCTTTTAAGACTCACCAATTCATCATCTCTTCTTAAACTCCTGCTTTTTTCAGCTGAGCCGTCAAACCTTGTCACGATATAAAATATTGCTACTCAGTCTGGTCACTGGCTGCTTTCACTTTCCTGTTAAAGGTGTGTCATCAACAGATTGTGTCCTGGTCTGATCTTAAGTTGAACATTTACCTTCAAGCCAGCTGTTTTCAGGGAATAAACCTTAATCAAATGCAAAATGTTTAACAGCCCGACGATCCCTCACTTATTTTTATTAAACAAGGAACGAAATGACACAACAGACAGAGCTCAGTGTCACCGTCATCTGATAAACCAGTTAAACAGGAAACATGATTTTAAAACATGTCAGTGTGACAATGATCACTGATACAGGTCACAGCAGGTCAGATATTACTTTTTTACAGCTTTTACTACTTTGTTTTTTTATGAAAATAATCTTTAACAGTTGCCAAACATTTTTTTCTATATTCATTTTGTATTCATTTCTCATTGTCATCATCTTTACTCACTAACGGAAGTTGTCACCTGGAAGCCGAGTCTCTGGGATAAGAATTCCCACTACTACACCTCCTCCTTTTAGCTCAAAACATCTTTCTTAGATAACTTACATTTCCAACAAACCCAGTATGTATGTACTGTAATTGTCTAAGATTTACACAGGCGTCTTTACCACTCTACCAGATCTCGTAACTGTCCCTGTAGGTCAAGGTGACTTCTATTTCTCCTCAGAAGTTCCCTCTCAGTCGACAGTGTGTTGGCCTCTCTCTCAAGCTCTGATGTGTTTTTCTATTGGAATTACTGGATCTCTCTGGATATCTGAACTAGTGATATCAGGTTAGTGGACACCAGGGCTTTTCTGCCTGTCAGATGTGGAGGCTTCTCCAGCTGCAGACTAACACAGCCTAATTGAACCGAGTCCAGCTAGTGTTCGTCATTTAGATTGACCTGGGTGGCCGATTCTGAGCATTTTCACTGTTGTTTTTACTTCACTGAACCTTTAAATCTATTGAATAAGAGAGAAAAACACAATGTTTGTGCAATACAAAGAAGTAAGACTTTGTATTATCAATAGTCTGATTGTGAGCACACTGATTGCAGTCACACTGACGTGTGTGTTTCCTGTGTTTCCTGTTAAACTGGTTTATCAGATCACGATGACGCTGCAGCTCTGCCTGTTGTGTCCTGTCCTTTAATTTCTTATTGTTCTCACCAAAACTAAATAAGGGAATGTTGGTGCTTTTAAACATTTTGTCTTCGATTGAGGTTTTTGTAAAAAACAGCTGCTTACTGGTAAATTTACAGCTAGTAAATGGTCAATTTAAGATCAGACCAGGACATAATCTGCTGATGACACACCTTTAACAGGAAAGTGAAAGCAGCCAGTGACCAGACTGAGTAGCAATATTTTATATCGTCACAAGGTTTGACTGCTCAGCTGAAAAAAAGCAGGAGTTTAAGAAGAGACGATAAATTGGTGAGTCTTTCTAAAAAGAACAGTAGAAGAAATGGCTGAGAAGATTGCTCTGTTTGAAAGTTTCCTGAGCTGTAATGTTTGTTCAGAGACGTTCAGAGATCCTGTGTCTCTGAGCTGCAACCACAGCTTCTGTTCAAGCTGCCTGACACAATTCTGGGAACAAGCTGGAAACAAGAACTGTCCCATCTGTAAAAGAAGATCCTCATGGGAACATCTAGCAGTGAACTTTACTTTGAAGGATCTGGCTGATTCATTTGCTGGGAGACAGAAAACTGGATTATCTGAAACAGAACAGAAAGAAAAGGAACCAATAGTGGTTTGTAGTAAACACCAAGAAGAACCCAAACTGTTCTGTAAGGATGAAGACAGAGCTGTGTGTCCTGTCTGTGAGTTTTCTCTGCACCACAGTCACCAGGTGGTTCCTGTAGAACAAGCAGCCAGTGACCTGAAGGAGCAGCTGAAATCTGACTTAAAGTCTCTACAGGACAAGAGGAACAAATACAAACAAGTGGAGCAAAGCTACAATGAAATGATCCAACACTCCAAGAAGCAGCTGTCGTCCACAGAGAAGCAGATCAGAGCAGAGTTCAAGCAGCTCCACCACTTCCTGGAAGAGGAAGAGGAGTCCAGACTGGCAGCTCTGAGGGAGGAAGAGGAGCAGAAGAGGAAGACTATGAGCAGAGAGATGAAGAGGATTGAGGAGCACATCTCCTCTCTGTCAGACAGTATCTGTGCTGTTGAAGAAGAGCTGCACAAAGACCACGTGCCGTTCCTCAGCAGTTATAAAGCCACTCAGACCAGAGCCAGAGCCCAGAGCTCAGTGTCAGATCCACAGCTGCTCTCAGGAGCATTGATAGATGTGGCCAAACACCTGGGCAACCTGTCCTTCAGAGTCTGGGACAAGATGAAGGACAAGGTCCACTTCAGGCCTGTTATTCTGGACCCAAACACTGCAAGTAGATGGATTCATCTGTCTGATGATCTGACCAGTGTGAAAAATGGAATTAAAAGTCTGAAACTTCCTGATAATCCAGAGAGATTCACTTACTATGCTAGTGTTCTGGGCTCTGAGGGCTTCAACTCAGGGAAACACAGCTGGGAGGTGGAGGTGGGAGATCATCCTTATTGGGTTGTGGGTTTGGCTAAAGAGTCAGTTGAGAGGAAGGAAGAACATCAGCTTTCACCTGAATATGGATTCTGGTGTTTATGTCACCGTGATGGTAAATACACTAATGGTGATCGTAAAAATCTGACAGTGAAGAAGAGTCTCCAGAGGATCAGAGTCCAGCTGGACTATTACTGGGGGCAGGTGTCCTTCTATGACCATGAAGACATGACTCACATCTACACTCACAAAAACACTTTTACTGAGAAACTCTTCCCGTATTTCTATATTGGTGAAGATGCTAATGCCAAAACCACTGAAATTAAAATTTGTCCAAATCAGATTCCTCTGTAATTAGTTTTTTTAATTTTTTAATTTTCAGAAATGTGATTTTTAACATGTTGAACCTTCTTTACTCCTGTTTCATGATGAGTCTTTGATTGCAGACTTTACACTGTTTTTTCTAGGCTTTCAACTGGATTTTACATCGCATTTATCTTAAATGTCTTACTGATAGTTTCTTACTGTCCTTAGTTTACATTGCTCTGTGTTCATTTGTTTGTTATAGACAAAACAATACAGTGAACAGATCTAAACTAGTACGATTGACGTTTGAGTGACAGCTACATTGGCATCAAATATCAGTTTAGGATTCTCTGTAATCTTCTGTGTTTCCATGATGATGGTGGAAATTGAGACTTTTTATTTCTAAGTTTTATTGTCTTTATTTATTTTCATTGTCTATAACAACATATGTGAACACAATGTGTGTTGTTGATCATACAGTCCTCTGTTGCCATATTGCAGTTCATCTATTTGATTTTTAAATATAAATATACTAATCTTGTATTATAGATTTTTCTTTATGTATATTGTGGGATTCTTTGGTATGTAAACAGTTTTATTTGTGAATTAATTACGCAGGTTTAGAGTGTAGGGCAGCACGGTGGTGCGGTGGGTAGCACTGTCGCCTCACAGCAAGAAGGTTCTGGGTTCGATTCCCGGAGGGGGCCCTGGTGCCTTTCTGTGTGGAGTTTGCACGTTCTCCCCGTGTTTGCGTGGTTCTCTCCGGGTTCTCCGGCTTCCTCCCAAAGACGTGCATTAGGTTGATTGGCTTCTCTCCATTGCCCGTAGGTGTGAGTGTGTGAGTGAATAGTTGTCTGTCTATGTGTTGCCCTGTGATGGACTGGCGACCTGTCCAGGGTGTACCCTGCCTCTCGCCCGTAGCCAGCTGGGATAGGCTCCAGCACCCCGTGACCCCGCACTAGGGAGTAAGCGGTTAAGAAAATGGATGGATGGAGGTTTGAGTGTATAGAAGAACATAGGAATATCAATAAGATAGTAGGAATGGATTATTTATGTTCATAAAGTATTTACTCTGATGCATGTTTTCATGCACACGCTGAATATAATCATAGTTGTGTCAGATTTCTACCTTTGAGCAAATGATGTGAGTTTGTTTGTGTATGTAAATGTAAGAATTATATAATAAAGTGTTCACAATAAAAGCTTCTCTTGTAACATTGAGGATGTGACTGTGGTACTGATTTATGATCAGACCTTCTTTCATCCCTCTGTTTACTTTTTACATGAGTAAAACTAAATTAATTCCTTGAAAGTAGGTGTTCTCGTTAAAATGCACACACAAACCTTTTAGGCCTTAAAAAGGTCTGTGTTCTTTACCAGCATGGATGGAGGAGGTCGAATGCTGAGGCTGAGTATGTCACAGTCTGGACTTACTTCCTGCTTTATTTTCTTATACTTCCGGTTTTGTCTTGTCACTTTTATTTTAGCTTTACTTTGCAGTCACGTGATATCACCAGCTGTATTCTATCAATCATTACTCACCTGTGTTCTCATTAGTATTTAAGCACCACCTCTAAACCCAGCACCTTGCCAGATTGTCTTTGTGTGTCATTGCCAACAATTCAGCGTTACCCCATGTATTGTCTCGTTGCCGATCCTGTTTTCCTGACCTTGTCTTCCGCCTCACCTGTGATGCCACCTTGCCGTAAGTTCGACCTAAGCCTGTCGTCTGACCACCGATTGCCAGATCCTTGCCTGTACTGAAACCGCTGTCTTTGTGTACCGACCCTTGCCTGCCTGACCACGAGCTCGAATAAACCCTGTTGTTCACTGAGCCTTGTCTCCGCTGTGCGTGTGGGTCCGCTACCTAGAGCGTCGTGACAGTACAATCTGGCCAGACTCGGACCCAGCCGGCGTCTTGCATTTGCGTCTCATCGGCTGTTCCTGCTTCACCGGGGAGAGATCCTGTCGTCGCTCAGTCAAGCCAAGCTCATGTTCCTGTCGCCGCTCAGTCGAGTCAAGCTCACGTTCCTGTCACCGCTCAGTCAAGCCAAGCTCACGTTCCTGTCGCCGCCCAGTCGAGTCAAGCTCACTCTCCTGTTGCCACTCGGGCAGATCCAGTCCCTGCTCCAGACGCCGCTCAGGCAGACCCAGCTCCCGTTACAGACACCAGCTCATCGGCCCAAGTCCATGCACACGCTACCGCCATAGTTCCCCAGTCCAGCTCCGTCCGTACCGTGGCCCCAGCCCCTGCTTCAGCCCTGGCGGTTGAAGAGGTGAAGCCCACAGCTAGTCGTCGGAGGTCCAGACGGCGTCGACGACAGCCGGATTCCCCTGTCCAGGCTCCAGAGGACTCGGTCACTGAAATCAAGCGGCCCTCTCCGCCAGCAGAGGGCACTCTCGTCCCATCAGACGACATACCCACCTCCATCGCAGGCATCCCGGACAGCATCTTCCCAATGCGCCCCTCCAGTCTTGTTCCTGTTTGCACACTATCTGAACTCCGCTGATGCAGTGACCGACCCGGTTACCAAGGAGCATCACTTCCGTGAAGCCGCCCTGCTCATCGCTCGAAAGCCTGCACTGCGCGAGGCCCTGGGTTTCATTGAACCCCCGTCAGAGCCTGCATCCGTTCCTTCGTCTGAGCCTGCATCCGTTCCTTCGTCTGAGCCTGCATCCGTTCCTTCGTCTGAGCCTGCATTCGTTCCTTCGTCTGAGCCTGCATCCGTTCCTTCGTCTGAGCCTGCATCCGTTCCTTCGTCTGAGCCTGCATCCGTTCCTTCGTCTGAGCCTGCATCCGTTCCTTCGTCTGAGCCTGCATCCGTTCCTTCGTCTGAGCCTGCATCCGTTCCTGCGTCTGAGCCTGCATCCGTTCCTGCGTCTGAGCCTGCACCCGTTCCTGCGTCTAAGCCTGCACCCGTTCCTGCGTCTAAGCCTGCACCCGTTCCTGCGTCTCTGGCTGCATCGCTGGGCCCAGCGTCTCCGGCGTCTCTGGCTGCAGCAACTCCCGCCCTAGCCTTAGCTCAGCCACGCCAAGCTCCAGCTCCAGCTCACGCCTCACCTCAGCCACGCCAGGCTCGAGCCTCAGCTCAGTCACGTCAGGCTCGAGCCTCAGCTCAGCCACGTCAGGCTCGAGCCTCAGCTCAGCCACGTCAGGCTCGAGCCTCAGCTCAGCCACGTCAGGCTCGAGCCTCAGCTCAGCCACGTCAGGCTCGAGCCTCAGCTCAGCCACGTCAGGCTCGAGCCTCAGCTCAGCCACGTCAGGCTCGAGCCTCAGCTCAGCCACGTCAGGCTCGAGCCTCAGCTCAGCCACGTCAAGCTCAAGCTCCAGCTCCAGCTCCGGCTCAAGCTCAAGCTCCATCTTTACGCCAGCTAGTGGACACCCCTGGCCAGCCACACCAGGCCTCAGTTCCAGTCCCTGTTCCTGTCGGCCATGTTGCGGCCGTTCCAGTCGCCGTCGGCCATGTTGCGGCCGTTCCAGTCGCCGTCGGCCATGTTGCGGCCGTTCCAGTCGCCGTCGGCCATGTTGCGGCCGTTCCAGTCGCCGTCGGCCATGTTGCGGCCGTTCCAGTCGTCGTCGGCTCCTCGGAGGGGGACGCCGTTCTAGTTCCTGTCGGCTCCTCGGAGGCCGCAGTTCCCGACGACCCCCAGGTGGGGGCCGCCCCCGCCGCAGCGCCTGTTGCAGCCCCTGCCGGCCTCCAGGAGGAGGTCGGTCCAGCTCTGTCTCCTGTCGACCTCCCAGAGGCGGTCGGTCCGCTCCTGGTCCCTGTGTTTTTTGAGTCCATGTGTGCAGGTGCAGTTCCTGGTGGTCCGGTCCCGGCCACACTCGTCTCTGCTCCTGGTGGTCTGATCCCGGTCACGCTCGTCTCTGCTCCTGGTGGTCCGGTCGTGACAGAGTATCAATATTGGCTGTGTCTCTTTCTCCAATAGATTTCACTGTAGTTTAGTTTACATGTATTTCTGTAATATTTACAATATTTCAGTTTTCTGCCACAGTTTGAAAAATGAATGTCATGGATTTAATAAATCAAAGCATTTCTGGATCCAATTCTTTGCGTAAAAGGTAAATTTGACATAAACTACAAAGACAACAAATACAGTAGCAACAAGTGCCAATGACGATCAATGAAGCACTGATCCACCCTGAGATCAGTGGTTTGTATTTTGCTGTCCACTGTGTTACTGTATGACTGATTTGTTGTGTTCATATACTTGGTTGCAAGTTGTATTGTTTGAAGGCAAATTTAATTTTAAAGGAAACCGAAAAAACAGTCAAAAGACACAGAATGACATAAAAACCTAAAGTTTTTTATCCTGTTTCATATGTGCTTTCTTATATATTTCTAGTTGTTATATTGCTGTTATTTGCTATGCTTTTAGTTTTAACTGTTGAAAATGGGTTTTAAGCTAAACCTGCTTCTTAATACTAATAAAAATACTAAAAATACTAGTAATACTTACTGTAGCTCCATACAAATAAAAATATCATATCGAATGACTACAATTATTTACAATGATTCCTATAAATTCCCTTCTATATTCTAAATTATAAATGAGATAAGAAATTAATGAGCATAATGAAGGAAAAATACTTTTTTTTGCCCTAATATATTTGAAAATTGACTTTATAACCAAAAGATCAATGTTTCATATGTAAAATAAAGAAAAATAAAAAAAGTTGTATAAAAAAGTTGTGTCAAAATATATTTTATTTTATGGCCATTTAACTTTTACTTTAGTTTGTGCAATCTCAGTAACAAGCTGATGTTTTGCCTTAAGACACTATCCCGTAAGAACCACAACTAAACAATAGAGTAAATAAACAAAATCTATTGTAGACAAACACAAAAACCTGACAATAACAGGATGGACCCAAATGGTCAGACTGAACCAAAATATTGTAACAAGGATTTAATTCAACAATTCACAACAGTGTGTTTCTTTTCATTTAATTAATATACAATAGCAAAGTGATCATTAATATTGGTAATACTACATTTGTACATTTTGACGAAAATATACAAATAAAAGTTAAACCAAAACCAGGTTCAACTGTAAGGACTGATGATGATTTCATATTATAATTAACAGTCAATATGTTCATAACTTCCCTGAAATTATTGGTGGACACCTATTTTCTGTTTCCATGGAAAAAAAGTTATAAGTTTGTGGGGTAATAAACGTGTTTGCTTTAAATCATCTAATCATTGACATACTGTAGATACACAATCATCATGTTTATAACTCACTCCCTGAACATCACAGAGAAATTACAGAGGGACAGATTTTGATTTCAGTGATTTTTGCATTAGCAGATTTTCCTATATGGAAATATGGGACAAGTTTTTTAGTAAAAGTGTCTCTGTAAGTGTAGATGTGAGTCATGTCTTCATGGTCATAGAAGGACACCTCCCCCCTGTTAAAGTCCAGCTGGACTCTGATCCTCTGGAGACTCTTCTTCACTGGCACAGTTTCATCACAGCCATTACTGTATTTACCATTACGATGCAATAAACACCAGATTCCATATTTTGGTGAAGCAAAATGTTCTCCTTTCCTCTCAACTGATTCTTTAGCCAAACCCACAACCCAGTCAGGATGATCTCCCACCTCCACCTCCCAGCTGTGTTTCCCTGAGTTGAAACCCTCTGAGCCCAGAATAGTGATGTACTTAGTAAATAGGAAAGATAAGAAAACCTTTCTCTGGATTATCAGAAAGCTGCTGGTCTGTGTCTCCACGTCTCACACTGGTCAGATCATCAGACAGATGGAGGCATCTATTTGCAGTGTTTGGGTCCAGAATGACGGGCCTGGAGTGGACCTTGTCCTTCATCTTGTCCCAGACTCTGAAGGACAGGTTGCCCAGGTGTTGAAAGTGGAGAAAGACAAAAAGTGATTAAAAACTCAACTCCAGCAGGACCAGGCTGGATGTGGGCGGCCATCTGCCTTGACCGGCAGGATGGTTGGACCAGAGACTAGATACTGGCAGGATGGTTGGACCAGGGCCTGGACACAGGCAGGGTGTTGCCAGCTTCTCGAACTTAAACAGGGAGCTGGTTCCACAGTAGAGAAGCTTGGTAAAGCTAAAAGCTGAAGGGCAGAGGGGTGCGGAGCCAGCCTGCTGGCGCACAACTGCTCAGTCTGCCATTGTCTTTCCTCGTATACACCTACAGCACTAATATTCAATGGCCAGACGAACTGATCTAGATTATTCAGTAGTTGGTGAGTTCCATAGCGTTAGAACAGTCTGATATTTAGGGTTACTTGTATGATACAGAGTGCAGCCCAGATGAATTGCGCAGAGTGGACGAAGCTGTTACAGCCGAAAGGAATAAAAGGCCGCAATACCGGCTTCATCGCTGCCAATTCATCTTGGATGAAGTTGGGGACTTTACTGCTGATGGGGGAACGTGTGTGTTATGGATCATTAGTTTTGTGCTGCATGTTGAAACTAGCTTCAAGATGCTGGGACAGAACAGTAGAATGAGCACTGAGTGAGTAATATATATTAGACCGTTTATTATTTTAGCTTGCACTGCGAAGTTCAAGCATAGCGTTAGCTTATGCTACTAATGTTAGCCTGTGTATTAGCTTGGCTAGCTAATGAACCTCCTCCCTCCCGTTCTCTGTCACCTCCCAAGGTGATAGAGAATGAGCAAGCCAACATTCTGTGGGACTTCCAGATACAGATGGACAGAATGGTAATGACGAACCAACCAGACATTGTGGTGGTGGATAAAGAGCAGAGAAAAGCCGTGGTGGTGGATGTGGCAATACCAAGCGATGGCAACATCAGGAAAAAGGAACATGAGAACATAGAGAAATACCAAGGGCTCAGAGAAGAACTGGAGAAGGCTTGGAAGGTGAAGGCTACAGTTGTGCCTGACACACACGCTATTCTCACCCTCCGCGGGTGGTCTCATCCGTTTTTCCAAGCTCGGGTCCTGGCCTTCACCTACCAAGCCTTCTCCAGTTCTTCTCTGAGCCCTTGGTATTTCTCTAGTTTCTTATGTTCCTTTTTCCTGATGTTGCCATCGCTTGGTATTGCCACATCCACCACTACGGCTTTCCTCTGCTCTCTGCTCCACCACCACTATGTCTCCATGCATGGTGAGAAGCTCTGTGTCTTAACATCTGTGGTCTGTATCTCTTCCTTTGGCCACCTTATTATTCCCGCAGGGTATCTGATCACTGGCAGGGCGTAGCTGTTTATTGCCTGGGATTTTTTCTTGCCATTGAGCTGGCTTCTTAGGACTTTCCTTACTCCTTGGAGGTATTTGGCTGTTGCCGCATTCCTTGTTGCCTGTTCAAGGTTGCCATTCGCCTGTGGTATTCCAAGGTACTTGTAACTGTCCTCAATGTCTGCTATTGTTCCTTCTGGGAGTGAGACCCCTTCTGTGTGGATTACCTTGCCTCTCTTTGTCACCATCCTCCCACATTTCTCGAGTCCGAAAGACATCCCGATGTCCGAGCTGTAGATCCTGGTGGTGTGGATCAGCGAGTCGATGTCTCGCTCACTCTTGGCGTACAGCTTGATGTCATCCATGTAGAGGAGGTGACTTATGGTGGCCCCGTTCCGGAGTCGGTATCCATAACCAGTCTTGTTTATTATTTGGCTGAGGGGGTTTAGACTTATGCAGAACAGCAGTGGGGACAGTGCATCTCCTTGGTATATGCCACATTTGATGGATACTAGGACAAGTGGCTTCCCATTGGCTTCAAGGGTGGTTCTCCACAACCTCATCGAGTTTGCAATGAAGGCCCTTAGAGTTCTGTTGATGTTGTACAGCTCCAAGCATTCAGTGATCCATGTGTGTGGCATTGAGTCATAGGCTTTCTTGTAGTCGATCCAGGCTGTGCACAGGTTGGTGTGTCGCACTCTGCAGTCTTGGGCAATTGTTCTGTCAACCAGGAGTTGGTGTTTGGCTCCTCTGGTATCCTTACCAATGCCCTTCTGTGCTTCGCTCATGTATTGACCCATGTGCCCACTTATCTTAGCCGCGATGATGCCTGACATGAGCTTCCATGTTGTGGAGAGGCAGGTTATTGGCCGGTAGTTGGATGGGACTGTACCCTTTGAGGGATCCTTCATTATCAGGAGCGTTCGCCCTTCGGTTAGCCATTCAGGGTGAGTCCCATCCCTTAGCAGCTGGTTCATTTGTGCTGCCAGGCGCATATGGATTGCAGTGAGCTTCTTTAGCCAATAGATGTGGATCATGTCAGGGCCAGGTGCTCCAGTTTTTCATACCTGAGATTCTTTGTTGGATGTCTGCCACTGTGATAGTCACTGGTTTCTGTTCAGGGAGGTTGCTGTGGTCTTCCCTCAGATCCACCAGCCACTGTGCATTACTGTTGTGTGATGCCTCCCTCTCCCATATACCCTTCCAGTACTGTTCAGTTTCCAGCCTTGGTGGGTCTGCTCTGCTGTTATTACCCTGCCATTGAGATGGTGCATTCACATCTTCCATGAGACTTTCTGATGGTACTTCACTTAGCCGTTGTAGTTGGCTTCGGGGTTGCCTGTTCAATCTCGCCATGATCTTATCTTTCAGGTCAGTCGCTGCCTCGCTCAGCGTATCTGTGCTCATTGCGGTTTCGTATCCAATTTCCGGTTGGTGAGACGGTGAAACCTCCCCTGGCGTCCTGGCTCCCCCTTGCCGTAGTATTTGTGTTGTATCTCAAGTTGTGATAGCAGTTGCCGTTTGTGGATGAGACCCCTTCTGTTTGGATAACCTTGCCTCTCTTTGTCACCATCCTCCCACATTTCTCGAGTCCGAATGACATCCCAAGTGTGGATCAGTGAGTCCATGTCTCGCTCATTCTTGGCGTACAGCTTGATGTCATCCATCTAGACGAGGTAACTTATGGTGGCCCCGTTCCTGAGTCGGTGTTACAAACACCCCCAAGACCAGACAGGACGGAACCCACAAGCAGTCACAGGCGAGGATGGCAGAATACAAAACGATATTTATTATTACTACACAAAACAAAGGGTCACTACAGAGTAGGGAAAAGGTTCACCAACTAAACTGAGGAGCACTGCGAAGCAGGACCAAACAAACTAAACATGAAGTCGGATGCAAACAGAGAGTCCACTATGACACACTGACAACTGGAGGAGTTTCCATCCTCCACTTAAATAGTCCCCCAGTAATGATGTTCACGGAAGGAAACAGGTGCTCAGTGCTCTGAGGTTGGGAGGAGACTCACAACAGTCGGTATCCATAGCCAGTCTTGTTTATTATTTGGCTGAGGGGGTTCAGACCTATGCAGAACAGCAGTGGGGACAGTGCATCTCCTTGGTATATGCCGCATTTGATGGATACTTGGACAAGTGGCTTCCCATTGGCTTCAAGGGTGGTTCTCCACAACCTCATCGAGTTTGCAATGAAGGCCCTTAGAGTTCTGTTGATGTTGTACAGCTCCAAGCATTCAGTGATCCATGTGTGTGGCATTGAGTCATAGGCTTTCTTGTAGTCGATCCAGGCTGTGCACAGGTTGGTGTCACACTCTGCAGTCTTGGGCGACTGTTCTGTCAACCAGGAGTTGGTGTTTGGCTCCTCTGGTATCCTTACCAATGCCCTTCTATGCTTCGCTCATGTATTGACCCATGTGCCCACTTATCTTAGCTGTGATGATGCCTGACATGAGCTTCCATGTTGTGGAGAGGCAGGTTATTGGCCGGTAGTTGGGTGGGACTGCACCCTTTGAGGGATCCTTCATTATCAGGATCGTTCGCCCTTCGGTTAGCCATTCAGGGTGAGTCCCATCCCTTAGCAGCTGGTTCATTTGTGCTGCTAGGCGCTCATGGATTGCAGTGAACTTTTTTAGCCAGTAGGGGTGGATCATGTCAGGGCCAGGTGCTGTCCAGTTTTTCATACCTGAGACTCTTTGTTGGATGTCTGCCACTGTGATAGTCACTGGTTTCTGTTCAGGGAGGTTGCTGTGGTCATCCCTCAGATCCACCAGCCACTGTGCATCGCTGTTGTGTGACGCCTCCCTTTCCCATATACCTTTCCAGTACTGTTCAGTTTCCAGCCTTGGTGGGTCTGCTCTGCTGTTATTACCCTGCCATTGAGAGTACACTTTCGCAGGTTGTGTTGCGAACAGCCGGTTTATTTGTCTGTCTTCGTTGTCTCTGGTGTATCTCTTTAGGCGGCTGGGCAAAGCTTGTAGCCTTTGCCTGGCAGTTTCGAGTGCTTCAGGTATGGGCATCTGGCTGTACCTCTTGGGCATCGGTCTTTTCATTGCACCTCTCTGGGCCTCTATCATTTGGCTCACTTCCCTCCGAGCTGCCTTGATTTTTGCCTCCAACCTTCGTTTCCATGGTGGGTATTGTTTCTCATGGCTCCCATGTTTGCTCTTATAGCCAAGCACCTCTAGGATCACTGATGCTGAAGCGTATATCAGCTCATTGGTTTCTGTGATTGTTGTGGTAGGGATCGCTCTCAATGCTGCACTCACATCTTCTGTGAGACTTTCTGATGGTACTTCACTTAGTCGTTGTAGTGGGGTTCGGGGTTGCAACACGTTTCCACAGTGAAATAAAAGTGATTACAAGACTGTCATGGATTTACTGTATAAACTCAGACAAACCTTCTTAGATGTGCAAATAAGCCTGCTTCTTTTCTATGTGAATCTAGGTGAGTTCATTAGGTTTACAACTTGCATCCATGAAAATCACAGAAATTAAATAAGGAGATATTTTTATCTCAGTGGTTTTGACATCAGCAGCTTTTCCAATCAGTGTATTTACCATCACAATGATAAAAACACCAGATTCCATATTTGGGTGAAGCAAGAAGCTCTCCCTTCCTCCTAACTGATTCTTTAGCCAAACTCCCACCTCCACCTCCCAGCTGTGTTTCCCCCAAACTGAAGCCCTCAGAGCCCAGAACAGTGGAATAATTAATATTTCTTTCTGGATCATCAGGAAGTTGCTGGTCTATGTCTCATCTTTATCATGTTACTGAACATATGTCTAGTAAAACACTAACACAATGAATGACATGTTGCATTTAAGGATTGAAATCCTGCTGCAGAGAGTGTATCTATTTTCAGTAACAACAGATTCCATATAAACATATGAAAGACAACACATTCATTAAGCAACAACAGCAGGTGTTGAATAAAAGAGGGCAACATAATCAGAAAATTGTATTAAAAAAATAAAAATGACAAAACCATATTACAAATCACATTTACATGTGAATGTAAAGCATCTGTGTTATGTTGTTGTTGTTGTTATTCAAGCTGTTGGAGATGACTGTTTATGACACTTCCACTGTGACTTAATTCAAGTACACAGCCACAGAAAGAGACAACAACTCAATAAAACACAATTGTACATATGTTTTACTATCCACTGTTTGACTTGTAATTGTGTTTAATACAAAATACTAAATAAGACTGACGATGAGATCATATTATACTAAGCCTCAAACAGTGTATAACCCACATCCCTAATGTGGGTTGAAATCAGAACAGAAAAATCTGACAAATGTTAATTGTCATTTAACAATAATCTCCCACAGACCATTAATAAAAAATCACCAAAAACATGATTGATTGAAAGACTGATCATAAATTTTCTATAATAAGATAGAAACAGTTTGTTACATTGCTTAACATCACAGATGAACCGGAATTGGACAAATTTTGATTTCAGTGGTTTTGGCATCAGCAGCTTTTCCAGTACTAATAAATGGGTAGAGTTTCTCAGTGAAAGTGTCTTTGTGAGTGTAGATGTGAGTCATGTCTTCATGGTCATAGAAGGACACCTCCCCCCTGTTATAGTCCAGCTGGACTCTGATCCTCTGGAGTCTCTTTGTGACTCTAACAATGTCATCAGCCCCATTAGCACCATATTTTCCATTGTGATTCAGTAAACACCAGATTCCATAACTTGGTGAGAGCAGTCGTTCTTCCTGCCTCTCAACTGATTCTTTAGCCAAACCCACAACCCAGACAGGATGATCTCCCACCTCCACCTCCCAGCTGTGTTTCCCTGAGCTGAAGCCCTCAGAGCCCAGAACAGTGGGATAATTAATGTTTCTCTCTGGATTATCAGGGAGCTGCTTGACTGTGTCTCCACGTCTCACACTGGTCAGATCATTAGACAGATGGAGTCGTCCATTTGCAGTATTTGGGTCCAGAATGACGGGCCTGAAGTGGACCTTGTCCTTCATCTTGTCCCAGACTCTGAAGGACAGATTGCCCAGGTGTTTGGCCACATCTATCAATGCTCCTGAGAGCAGCTGTGGATCTGACACTGAGCTCTGGGCTCTGGCTCTGGTCTGAGTGGCTTTATAACTGCTGAGGAACGGCACGTGGTCTTTGTGCAGCTCTTCTTCAACAGCACAGATACTGTCTGACAGAGAGGAGATGTGCTCCTCAATCCTCTTCATCTCTCTGCTCATAGTCTTCCCCTTCTGCTCCTCTTCCTCCCTCAGAGCTGCCAGTCTGGACTCCTCTTCCTCTTCCAGGAAGTGGTGGAGCTGCTTGAACTCTGCTCTGATCTGCTTCTCTGTGGACGACAGCTGCTTCTTGGAGTGTTGGATCATTTCATTGTAGCTTTGCTCCACTTGTTTGTATTTGTTCCTCTTGTCCTGTAGAGACTTTAAGTCAGATTTCAGCTGCTCCTTCAGGTCACTGGCTGCTTGTTCTACAGGAACCACCTGGTGACTGTGGTGCAGAGAAAAGTCACAGACAGGACACACAGTTCTGTTTTCATCCTTACAAAACAGTTTAGGTTCTTCTTGGTGTTTACTACAAACCACCGTTTGCTCATTTTCTTTCTGTTCTGTCTCAGATAATCCAGTTTTCTGTCTCCCAGCAAATGAATCAGCCAGATCCTTCAGAGTAAAGTTCAATGCTAGCGGATCCTTTGAAGATCTTCTTTTACAGATGGGACAGTTCTTGTTTCCAGCTTGTTCCCAGAATTGTGACAGGCAGCTTGAACAGAAGCTGTGGTTGCAGCTCAGAGACACAGGATCTCTGAACGTCTCTGAACAAACATTGCAGCTCAGGTAACGTTCAAACAGAGAAATCTTCTCAGCCATTTCTTCTACTGTTCTTTTTAGAAAGACTCACCAATTTATCCTATTTATTCCTTCTTAAAATCCTGTGTTTTTCAGCTGAGCCAAATCTTGAGATGACATAAAATGTTGCAACAGAGAAAATGTTCTTTCGCCTTTCTTTACTGTACGTCCTCGGTGTGTCATTAGCAGGTTGTGTCCTGGTCTGATTTTAAGTTAACAATTTACCTTCAAGGCAGCTATTTTCTGAAATAAACCTTAATCGAATGCAAAATGTTCAAAAGCGCCAAGGACTCCTCATTTAGTTTTAAAAAACAACGAACAAAATGACAGAACACAACAGGTAGAGCTCAGTGTCACCGTCATCTGATAAACCAGTTTAACAGGAAACATGATTTTATAACACGTCAGTGTGACTATCATCACTGGTACAGTGATACAGGTCACAGCAGGTGAGATATTACTTTTTTACAGGTTTTACTGCTTTGCATTTATGAAAAGAACCTATAATATTTATATGTTCTATATAACATAACACAACCTATACTATAAATGTATTCTTATGAACATCTACAACAAACCACAACAGAAACAACAAATGTTAAGGGTCATATTCAAATAATGATCTGTGATCAACCTTACGGATCAATGACGGCGACCTATTTCACCTATTCACCGCTGCCAGCAGGTAGGTGGGCACCTATCGACTCATACGTACTGTATGGGCTGATAACCACTGATAATGACCATTGCCTGTCTGTTTTTATTCACACAGCTTGACTCTCTATTCTTAACTGTTTGTACCTATGCTTACCTGCTCCTTTATTAGCTCCATCTCAGCTCTATCTGCTATCAGATCATCTGCCACAGGACCTATTCTAGACGAAGTTCCTCATCATTAATTCTGTCTCATGTCGACTCCTGCCCCATCTCTGCTTCTTGGTTCTGTATCTGACTCTTATGGTGAAATTCTGGATTTTCTCTCTGCCACTGACCCCTTTTTTATGGAAATCTTTTTTCCTATGTTTTCTCAGAGTTGGATTCGCTTATTCTCGTTTTGTGCCTAGTGCGTTGTCGTACCTGAATAATGTTGGCGTTTCTTATTCTCTCTCAAGATCTGATGTGGTTGCATCTGATAAAATCTGAATTGTATGTTAGATTATGTCTGTCACAATCACAGTCTCATTAATCATTATTTGTGTCATTTCCTGTTTTATTTTGTACTCACTTCCTGTTCCTGCCCCACCACGTTTTTGCTCAGCCTTACTTCCGTTTCAATTAGTCATCAGCTTGTCAATCATTAATCGAGTAATCCGCAATGGTATTTAATCTCCAGTACTCAGCACATTCCACTGCCAAATTGTCGAGTGATTTTACCACTTTCCAGCGGTTTGTTCTATGTCCTCGTATCGTGTTCTGACCACCGGCCTGTTTCCTGTTTTGACTGCCTGTCTGATCTCCGTCTGTACTTTTGCAGTGTCCGCCTGCTGCTGAACCTGCCTGCTACAGTACTTACATGTACCTGAGTCTGCCTGCTCCTTGTCTATACCGTCACTAGTGTGTATGAACCTTCGCCTGTTTACTGGATCTTTAAAAAACCATTAAAACGATCCCCGTGTCTGGAGCTGTGCATGTGGATTTGCCACGTTACGAATCCTGACAATTTTACTCTGATATGTTTCTCTATTGATATTACTGGATGTCAGCTACATCCTGTTTGGCCTGAACTAGTGATAACAGATTGCAGGGCACCTGGGCTTCTCTCTCGCCTGTCTCCAGATGTGGAGGCTTCTCCAGCTGCAGACTCAACACAGCATAATCTAACCAAGTCCAGCTAGTGTTGGTTATTTAGTCTGACCTAGATACATGCTCACGTCTGTGGCAAATTCTGAACATTGTTTTCACTCCACTGAACCTTTAAACTGAGGCTGCTGCTTTAAAGATGGTTGTTAGTTAAAAATGTTATTCAGTGTTGGATAATAAGATCAGATTCTTTTGTAGATATTTATTCTGTGTAAAATGTACTGCATTTCTAATAACAACTGAGATGACTTTGTATCATCAGAAGGAGAAACAGAAACAAGCAATCTAGTGTTTATATTAAAGTCCCGGTTGATTTGAGTAGACTTTAATGATCAAACAATGGTAAAGATCAAAATTCACTGCTTGAAAAAGTAACATTTGAAAAAATAGAGTAATCCCCCGGAAAATCCGTAGAGTAGCTGCCTTATTTGTATTTTATTATTTATATATTTATTTTAAGGCTTTATAATCATTTGCCACTCTCTTATTAACAATCCTATGTTATTAAAACATATTCTATATAGTCAAACCTATGTAATTAATCAACAAATAAAATGCCACAGAATCCTGCGAAAAAATCTGCAATACAAAATTAGATACAGTACATACATGTATGTATATTTAAAAATAAAATAGGTGAACTGCAATATTGTACCAGGTGACTGTATGATCAACAGCAAGGGTTCTTTACACGTGCACAGGCAGAAGATGCAAATTTATTCCACAAATGTTCCACAAATTTGTACTGTATATCCGTAATCCTAAATGTTTTTCCTCCTAACTTAAAGGGAATGCTGTTGCTGATCGGAGCCATGAACATCACAGACAAATCCCAGTTTGACTGATTTTGATCTCAGTGGTTTTGGCATCATCAGCTTCTCCAATACTGAAATATGGGAAGAGTTTTTCAGTAAAAGTGTCTCTGTGAGTGTAGATGTGAGTCATGTCTTCATGGTCATAGAAAGACACCTCCTCCCTGTTATAGTCCAGCTGGACTCTGATCCTCTGGAAACTCTTTTTCACTATCAGAGTTTTATCACCACCATTAGTGTATTTACCATTACGATGCAATAAACACCAAATTCCATATTTTGGTGAAACATAACACTGTCCTCTCCTCGCAATTGAACCTTTAGCCAAACCCACAACCCAATAAGGATGATCTCCCACCTCCACCTCCCAGCTGTGTTTCCCTGAGCTGAAGCCCTCAGAGCCCAGAACATCAGGACACTCAGTGAATCTCTCTGGATTATCAGGAAGCTGCTGGTCTGTGTTTCCACGTCTCACACTGGTCAGATCATCAGACAGATGGAGTTCTCCATGTGCAGTGTTTGGGTCCAGAATGACGGGCCTGAAGTGGACCTTGTCCTTCATCTTGTCCCAGACTCTGAAGGACAGGTTGCCCAGGTGTTTGGCCACATCTATCAATGCTCCTGAGAGCAGCTGTGGATCTGACACTGAGCTCTGGGCTCTGGCTCTGGTCTGAGTGGCTTTATAACTGCTGAGGAACGGCACGTGGTCTTTGTGCAGCTCTTCTTCAACAGCACAGATACTGTCTGACAGAGAGGAGATGTGCTCCTCAATCCTCTTCATCTCTCTGCTCATAGTCTTCCTCTTCTGCTCCTCTTCCTCCCTCAGAGCTGCCAGTCTGGACTCCTCTTCCTCTTCCAGGAAGTGGTGGAGCTGCTTGAACTCTGCTCTGATCTGCTTCTCTGTGGACGACAGCTGCTTCTTGGAGTGTTGGATCATTTCATTGTAGCTTTGCTCCACTTGTTTGTATTTGTTCCTCTTGTCCTGTAGAGACTTTAAGTCAGATTTCAGCTGCTCCTTCAGGTCACTGGCTGCTTGTTCTACAGGAACCACCTGGTGACTGTGGTGCAGAGAAAAGTCACAGACAGGACACACAGCTCTGTCTTCATCCTTACAGAACCAATAAGGGACGTCTGGATGTTTATCACACACAACCTAATTCTTCTTCTTGTCTTTTTCCGTTTCTCCCTCAGGCAGGCCTATTTTTTCTTTTACCAAATGAGTCAGCCAGTTTTTTGAGAGAAAGATTAATAGTTGGGTTATCCTCCAAAGATCTTCTTTTACAGATGGGACAGTTCTTGATTCCAGCTTGTTCCCAGAATTGTGTCAGGCAGCTTGAACAGAAGCTGTGGTTGCAGCTCAGAGACACAGGATCTCTGAACGTCTCTGAACAAACATGGCAACTCAGGAACCTTCCCAGAACAGACCTTTTCTCTGCCATTTGTCTTGTTATTTATCCTTTTACCCTTGAGAACTCACCAAGTCAACGTTCCGTCCTTTGGTTCTTCAAAATTCTCCAGATGTGTTTTCAGGGGCGATCTAACAGTCTGTAACGGTTAACAGTTACTCAGTTTTTTTTTTTCATTTCCTTTGTCAGGTCATTTCAGGTCGTTTCATGTAGACACCAGCAGATGGTGATGTCACACTGTTTCTGAGGTCTAAAGTTTTATTCTTGATTGACTCATTTTCTAAGTGCTTCATAATTACGAGTCTTCAGGTGATCTACCTAAATGTGGAGGAAACCAGACTCAGTGTGTAAATGACTGTTACAACGTGGCAAACTAAAACTAGGCTGCCCTCACTATGAGCGGGAGAAATGGGATGCTAAAGGCCACAAACGACACAAGCGGGAAGGAGGACCCAAATGCACAACCCATAGACTGAAGGGACTGTTTAAAGGGCTCCTATCTTGCAAAATCCACTTTTTAGACATTTTGGAGCGTCCCTATGACTCTATGGGTCACATATACACACACTGAGCACGGTAGAAATGCATTTCCTGCTTTTTTCACATTTTGAAAACGTAAATTTTTTTATCCAATGGAGAGAGACCTCGTCCTACTCTGAGACCGGGTCCCAGGTGTCATCACACTGGTAGGAAGTTCTCCCTGCAAATCCTGAACCAACACCCCCACAATGATCCCGAACCAAAACTGGACTTCCGCCATTTCCCCCCTCTCACTCACCGTGAACAGACCAGCACGGCAGCGCCCAAGTCCTCCCATAGAAATAGTTCGGTTCTTGGGTGTTCTAACCAACACCATAGTCTATTCACTTTACCAAGGGATCAACAAGTGAGGACTTTGTGGGTCACTTTTATTTTTAACGGACCGGTGCCAGAAACACTGCCTCAGCATTTATACGTATGTGCATTTCAAACGAGGGTGCGTACAATGCTGGATTTGTTTCACGGCTCCTGTTGGAAAAAAAGGACCTATTCCTAAAGTCCGTCATCCACTCACTGAAGTAAGTACATGCTTGATATTTATAATGTTTTAAAATGTTAGTTTGTCTGTTTAAAATGTAGTAACCTATGTGTGAGGCAAGTTAGTAGCCTTTGTCCCCTTCAAATGTGCTCATGTGGGCTCCTGCAGCCACACACCTGTGTGGAGAAAAGATAATGACTATCTACAGGCAGGGAGCGGTGGATCTAGCTCGCTGTAGTAGGTACGTGCTTGATACTTAATATGTTGGTTGGTCTGTTTAAAATGTGGTAACCCACATGTGAGACAAGCTAATGGCTATCGGCATCAAGCAGCTACAGGCAAGGAGCGGTGGGTCTAGCTTTTGGCCTTTTTCTGTAATTGCATACACCTGCTGGGAACAGCTGATCGTTTTCCAGCGGCGACAGGCAGGGAGCGGTGGATCTAGCTCGCTGTAGTAAATTTGTGCTTGATACTTGTGATATCTAAATATGTTAGTTGGGTCTGTTTAAAATTTAGACAATTGTGAGACAAGCTAATCGCTAGCGTCGCTAACGGCTACAGTGAGTCAACCGAGCCTTTGTCCCTTTCAAATGTGCTACTCTGAGTTGGTGCAATCACACACCTGTGTGGGGAACAGCTAATAGCGATGGGCCTTTGATCGGCAACAGGCAGGAAGCGGTGGATCGAGCTTTTGTCCTGTTGACGTGCTGCCGCTCCTGTTTGTGTTGCGTTAGCCGTTAGCATGCCTTTAGGCCTTTGCACTTTAGAGCTACAGCTGGTCGGTCGCTACAATAAGAAACTGCAGATGAACGCTGTTATGTTTGTTATTACCCCGTCCTGTGTCACAGCCTATTTCAACTTGTGATTTGGGATTATGTCATTGTCAAAATCAAATTCTAACATGATTAGTTGGAATGGTAACTGTGTTGTGTTGCAAGCTTAGTTGCTAGTCACATCTCTACAATAACTGCTGCTTATCTGGTCAGTTACCTATAGCTTGTACCATAGCCATTATATTTGTAGGACCAATATTATTTACAGTAAATTTAACATTGTCTTTTCTATACTGTAGGGGGGCACATCCCAGTTACCCACATGCAAGGAGACTGTCAAACAGAGAAATCACTGCAGACTGTTGGTACACAGACATCTGCTGCCCAGCTCAGGAGTGAAGGTATGTAAGTTTGTATGTACCAACAGTAAGATAGGCAATAGAAGATTTTATTTGGTATATACTGTTTAGATTTTATATTTGAATTGTAATATCAAGCACAAATTTACTACAGCGAGTTAGATCCACCGCTCCCTGCCTGTCGCCGCTGGAAAACGATCAGCTGTTCCCAGCAGGTGTATGCAATTACAGAAAAAGGCCAAAAGCTAGACCCACCGCTCCTTGCCTGTTGCCGCTTGATGCCGATAGCCATTAGCTTGTCTCACATGTTGGTTACTACATTTTAAACAGACCAACCAACATATTAAGTATCAAGCACGTACCTACTACAGCGAGCTAGATCCACCGCTCCCTGCCTGTAGATAGTCATTATCTTTTCTCCACACAGGTGTGTGGCTGCAGGAGCCCACATGAGCACATTTGAAGGGGACAAAGGCTCAGTGACTGGCTTTAGCCGTTAGCATAGCTAGCTACTAACTTGCCTCACACATAGGTTACTACATTTTAAACAGACAAACTAACATTTTAAAACATTATAAATATCAAGCATGTACTTACTTCAGTGAGTGGATGACGGACTGTAGGAATAGATCCTTTTTTTCCAACAGGAGCCGTGAAACAAATCCAGCATTGTACGCACCCTCGTTTGAAATGCACATACGTATAAATGCTGAGGCAGTGTTTCTGGCACCGGTCCGTTTAAAATAAAAGTGACCCACAAAAACATATACAGCCACTAAAGGTGTCCACAGTAAAAGCTTCTCTTGTAACATTATGAGGATGTGACTGTGGTGTTGATTTATGATCAGACCTTCTCTCATCCCTCTGTTTACGTTTTAAATTGGCGAAACTGAACTAATTCCTTGAAATTAACTTTGTGTCATGCACAGGGAGCAGCTTTAAGATGCGCGCGCACACACACACACACACACACACACACACACACACACACACACACACACACACACACACACACACACACACACACACACACACACACTCCTCAGGGTTTGCTGCTAATCTTCACATCCTCCTCTCATTATCATTAAGATCACTAGACGCTGCAGATCTGTTGTCCCACTGATCCTCTTTCGCCATCTCTTCAAGCATCGTGTGATGTCTGGAGGGTTCGGGGCTGACGGATCCTCTGGAAGGCTCGCTTTGTGTCACCAGCTGTCTTGGATGCATCAGGGTCTGGGCCCAAATGGTTCCTCGGCTGTAATAGGCGCCTTGCTTCAGTCCCCTGGTGCGTCACGCATCATTAGCTGCCATCTTGGTCCTGACACTGGCTGCGTCCCTCTGATGTAGGACAGGCTGCATGGAGGTGCTCTGCTGTGATTTACATCCATGTGAGTGAAGCAGGAAGTAGAAGCCAGTCTGACTGTCATTACTTTTGTTCCGCCTGTTAAGTTCGCAGTGATATTTGAAACTTTGGGAATATTTGTAAATAAACACACAAATGGACGGAAACTTATCATTGTGTGTTCGGTTAATGAAACCTGTTTCATTTGCAAAACCAACATCATTCGTTAGGAATAAACAGAAAATGGATCATCAGCAGCAGGCGTCTTGGACCACATTGGTACAGATGGAAAAAAATAACTATTAAATGTGTTTCAGAGAACGTTGGTGCAGTCAGTCATGGTCCCAGAGGATCAATCATCAATGATCAAACATATTACCTGAAAAATAAAAAGCAAACTAAAGGAGACATCACCTTTTTCCTCTTAATTCTAATACTGTGTGATGCAGTGTCTGAGCTGTTCACCGGGTCAGAACCACGTCTCCTCTGAAGCCTGGGAGACTTTCACACAGCTTCTGGTGATGTTGTTATGACGGCTGAGATAATGCTCCATCCTGTCATGTTGTTGTGTTGCTGCCTCCTCAGGGACGCGTGTGTGTGATGAGCGGAGGAAGGAAGAGCTTTATTACAGTACATTAAGAGAGAGATCACACTGACCATGCTGACATCAACATGCAGCTAACTGGCGAGGAGACGCACGCTGGTACCAAATCCTCCTCAGGCTCAGGCCCAGTTAAACACTCAGCGTGAGCAAATGTCCACGAACCCACAAACACCTGCATGTGAATGAAGTGAGTGATTGATTGGAGGCTGTAAAAGCTTCAGACACTTCTAGATCTGAACAGCTGTTTAATTATTCATGATCACCTTTTATCAATAACTTAAATAACATGGAGACAATGGATTCATGGACATGTGTAAAACTGCCTTCCAGATTTAAAACTGTTGCTTCGCTATTATTTCTCCTACACCTCAACGTGAAAAGCGTTTCCATCGTTGCCTCCGACTGAATGAGCTCTGACGTCCTGCACATCCTGTAAAAGCGTTGCTACAAAGCGTCTGAGCAGCTGAAGCTCCAGGTCAAACCTGAGGATCCTTGGAGGACGTGGACGAGCTCCCCTCAGTGAAACCTGCCCGACCGAGGTCTCGCGTCTTCATGAGGCCGAGACCTCGACTGAAGAGGAGGCTCCGGCCTCGGCGGGTGGAACAGCAGCCTTCACCTGGATGCGGCTCCAGAAACAACTCTGACGGATCATTTGTGCTCCAGCTTCACAAGGCAACAAGTGGAGTGGATTTGTGGGTCACACACTCGAGGCCAAGGTTCGTTGCTGCTGTTGTGATATTACTGATGTTAAATTCACACATTATGTCAAGTCCAACTAACAACCTGCTCCGACTTTTTCCTCCTCTATTCATTGGTCTTTTCCAGTTTCCTCATTCCCCGTTTCCTGTTTCATTTCCTCTGTCCTCCATCGTTTCCTCTTTCCTTTCCTCCGTTCCTCTCCTCCTTCCTTCCCCCTCCTCTGGTCTCAGATGCTCAGCGGAGCGTCATAGTGGAGCATCTCTAAGCTCAGGGCTCCAGATGCAACACGTCACCCTCTCCCTGTGCCCCAGTGTGATAGTCAGACGGAGAATTAACAATGAGCAACACTATCAACAACAACAGATGAGCTGAGCTGAAGTCCTGGCTTTACTTTAATGAGCTGCTCAGAGAAGCAGCTCTACCACATAATACCAGCATGCACATGATGTTTACCTTGTGTTCTTAGAGTTCATTCATATCATTAGTTTAGAGATGCAGACCATTACTAACAGTGGAGCTCTTTATTGTAAATTCACCTTTTTACTGTTGCCAAACATCATACAGTGATTTAAGAAAAAACCCTGACCAACGCACAGTTACAGGGAAAGTGTTCACTTAAAGCTCATCAGTGAAGCAGGTCTTTGTGTTTGATTTAACAATGCTGAACATCCACAGTTGTCACAGTTTTAGTGTCAAACTCTTGTTGCCGTGTGCATTTCATTAGTGATTCTTTAATATCATCTTCAAACCAACACAGAGGAATCAAGGACTTTTTCCATTAACAAGGACTCGAGCAGCTTTTCCCACATGGACTCTAAAAGCATGGTTATTCTTCTGTAGCTGCTTCCTCTCCATCCTCCAAATGACTGAGCAACACAATAGAACGTCATTGGAAAATGAAACTAATTCACACTGACCAGTTGCAGGACATCGTATGAAACCTGTAAACAGCCACGTTGCTGAGCTGGTTATTAAACAGCATTTAGAGCAAATTATGAATGAAGCAGGAAATAATTAATCACATGATCACACTTAACTTCTGTTACCTAAAATAAAGGTTCAGCTCGTTCTTCATCTCCTGGCAGCAAATCAGCAAAGCTCTAAACTTAGAGTAACACAAACCTGAGAATCGACAGTGATCCATTGTTGTGTAACGACTACAAATCACCGTTAGTCATAGTTGTGTGACATGTTCTTATTAAAATAAACCTGGACATGTTTATGTCTGGGCTTTTAACTATAAAGTTTCATCAGATTAAACTATCGGTGTCAGATTTCCTGGATTACCTGGATTTTCTACAAATACAGTAGATGAGATTATTTTGTTGCTGATGCCAGAGGAGCCGACGCGGTTGTGTTCAGGCCTGTTGTTAAAGTTAGTGGCGCCAGAACAAACTGTAGCTGCTCAATGACAGAAATAAAAGCTGATGGAGCAACAGGTCCGGTGGTAAAAGCTGTTTGCACTTTTACTCCAAGGACGAGTTCGGAATGCTTCAAACCTAACGAGGATCTGATGAGAGTCAGATTAGGATCAGGACAGAATGAAGTCAAGGATGTTTTCTCTGAAATCAGTGAATGCAGGAACATAGTGAGATAAAGTGACATATATTCAGATGATCTAAGGCTTTTAATTTGAAAATTACAGAAACATATTAAAGATGTCATCACAAAAGAGCAAAGTCTGAATCCAAACAGTAAAGATTCAACCATGCAATAATAAAACCAGCTCAGGGGTTGTTGTGTTCACATTGTAAAGCTGTTCATTTCTGCACCTACGCTGAGTTAAGGCTGCACAAAAAACCTCTAAGCAGTCATTTCACCTCCACACGTGAGCTTAAACCAAACATTCACCACAAACCACCAGCAGTGATTTCCCTCTAATGCTCCATGTTTCCAATCAACATAATTTATACACAAACCACGAGCGTCAATCTGCTTCTATGGCTCATTTTTATTGCTGCACAGATGTTGCTGCTTCCTGTTTTTCACCCAGTGATGTGATTGTTATTTATTCCAGAATTCAACCCTCAGTAAAAAGACAGAACAGAACAAACAGGACCACATCTGACCAGCAGTGAATTTGAGGAAATTTTGGTTCTGATTTTAGAATTGACTGCAACTCTGCTTTTATCTGTAGTGATGTGGCTTCTAACACCTGAGTCATTTAGCTTTCATTTACCTTAGAGGAGGATTAAGTAGTGGAATAATGATGTGTCACAGCTTCATTTTTCCATTTCAAGTTTTCCCATGCTTAATTTTGAAATCTGAACTTTCACCAAAACGCCCAACGACCAAATAACCAACCAACCCAAATGCTGCCACAGGGTCTGGAGGCTGAGGAGCCTCTTTGTACTGGTGCTGATGACTGATGGGAAGCAGGTGTGTTGGCAGTGAGGAGACAACAAGTGGGCAAGTAAAGAAGGAAACCACATGAGATGATTAAAATGTGAAATGAGCAGAGGAATGAGTGTAAACACAGAGAGGGTTTCATGTGATGAGCTTTTACTCAGCAGCGTGTGGAGTTGGTCTCCTCTGCCTCCACTCGTGTCTCCCCTCATTTTGCTCCCGTTGACCCAGAGCCTCAGTGACAACCTGCCAGGATCCAGCCTGTGATGTGTGCGTCTGCTGCAGTGTGAGCGGCTGCAGTCACACCTCAGGCCTTCGTGCTCAGCTCCCAATCGCTGCTTGTGTCTCAGGTTCTAGGAGATGACAGTTTTTATCTATTCCAGGACGCAGCACACACCCTGAACCACCATGAGGTGACACGGAGCCAGTGTGTGTGTGTGTGTGTGTGTGTGTGTGTGGTTTTGTACCTACACTCCCTCTTCTTCCTATTTTTAGGAGGAAACATTCCTCCCAGTCTCGACTCAACTGTCGCCACAAACACAACCCAATACAAACCAGTCATCTGTGATCTGTGTGACGTCTCCATTGGTCGACAGCTGATAAGTGTCAGCACAGTGAACCTCAGCGGGTGAAACTGCAAATTCACATCCACCTGCTGAGGTGTTTCATTTAAAATGCATCAGGTATTTGAAGTAAACGCTTATTTGTTGAGTTTTTAGAGTTAAAACAGATTTTCCAAATGTGACTTCATCATTTTGTCACCAGTGACTCTTCATTATTTCAATATGGCAGGAAACATTAATCATCTTTAAGCCGGTTTAGTTCAGAAGATTCACCCCAAATCCTGAAAAATAAAGATGAAATAATATTTCACGTTTCACAATATAATCAAACATCTAACACTACAACCAGCATGTTTCATTAAGATTCACAGCATCAACAGCTGAGCCTCTGAGGACATGAACAAAGCACTGAGATCGAGCAGCTCAAACCCAGCAGAGATGCTAGTTTGGACCCTGGAATTGCTGCTATAAAAGATCAAGGGCCCTCTGTGCATTAACATACCATCACATGACACGAAGCAGCAAAACTAAGCATCTGTAAACAGGCAAAGATCAGAGCAGAAGCTGGGTCACAAAACATGCATCAAAACAACCACCAACACATTTTTCCAACTATGTTCACTTGTTTTATTATTTCGTCCATATGTTGGACATTTCAGCAAGTTTAACAAAAGTCACAGACGTCTGTCCTTCACTCTGACCAGTGATGTGAGCGGCCATCACAGCTCACTGACGGCCAGGACCTGCGTTTGACCAGAACCGGGCCTGGGTCCGGACAGACTGAGCTTCAGCCAACACAGGGTGATGGCACAAAGAAAGCGAGTGACCGTTTGAAGTCACCTCTGACCACTGCTGGTTACGAGTTCCTCTCTGGCTCTTGGCCTTTTTCCTGATACAAACTTCTTCACATCAAAAGCTGTTCATCTCAGTGCATCACAAAAACAGCTGTAAATATACAGATCATTAAATACATGTTTAAAACTTCTTCTGTAGAGTGAAATCCAACTTTTAGCCCTGCTAAAACTGGGACTGTCTGTCACCTGATCCACACTGGAATATCTGCCTGAGTGGGTGCTTTGCTATAAATTATTACTCAGGGATCGTCAGAGGTTTAATCCTTTACACCATCATCGTCCTCTGAATTCTCCTGTAGCTGCTTGATGTTCTCACAGACATCTGTCAGCGTGAAGACTGGACCTGTTCACATGCAGCAGTGATGAAGTCCAGTGATAAATGAGTGAAATAGTTTGACAAATCTGAATAAGACTCTAACATGTGAGACTAAACCGCCTTGTGATGACTCCATGAACTGTGAGGGACAGAACCATGAGCGTTTTCCACACAGTGAAAGCTCAGAAATCTAATGTAACGGACACAACGATGCTGGAGAACAGATGGTGAATCTGAGAACGGCAGATGAAATTTAGATTAGTATTTTTGCTTTATACCTACAAAATGTAAATGAACGAATAGTTTCAGAAAATATTAAATAGATACAGAAGAGAACTCACACCAGCTGCTGCAGCTGGAGACCTGTGGTTGAATGTGCCTGTAGATATGACAGTCTGCCTGTACCTGTCTCTCATATCTGGCCCTTAGTCCAGTCTACAAAGCCTAGGCACGTTATGTTCAGCTTCCATACTGTCATCTGCATTAATTTAGCAATAATTATATCCAAAAAAAGATTGTCGGAACAACAGTTGACTCAAGGCTCAGGATTGATGTACTTACTCTTAAGAACATGTTGTCAAAACCTTGAAGAGGGCGACTGAATGACACAGAAGCTCGAGACTGAACGAGCAGCATAATTATGGTTGTAGAAAGCTCTCATGAAGTGAATTTACCAAAGATAATAGTAATGAATAATGAGTCATTTCTGCAAAAATCTCCATTTATAAACTGGACCAAAACATTAAGTAGTGCAATTATTAACTAGTTTTCTTTTCAGCAGCACAAGCTCATGCAGCAGAACAAATGTCAGTATCTCATCATTACAAAATGCATTATTTTACATAATTACTTTGTTCAGCACAGTCAAAACAATCTAGGACGTCGGCTGAGACGACTTCAGTTCGAAGTGGCCGAGGCCAAAACTCTCTGTCTGATATCAGGCATGATTTTCCTTGTTTACCTACAGACGTCCTGAGTCCCATTCTCAGAGTAGAGCAGAACAGAACAGACTCGTTAGCCAAAACAGAACAGTCCTCACCAAAACCCAGAGTCACGAACAACAATTATTACAAAACAAAGACGTCTAGCAATTAATAAAAAAAAACAAACGTCCGACTGAAGCAGAAACAGCAGGTGATAACAGCAAAGCTGGATTAACTAGTTCAACCCCTGCAGATGAAGATCACTTATGTTAATTTGCTTTAAGAAAGAGTCTGGGAATAAAAGTGCTACATTTCCCATTTAATGCACAAAAATAAAACAATTAACGCACATATTATATTTAAGTAGTTGAAGTTATTTGTTACCTTTAAATTACAGTTAATGTAAATCATAATTCACTTTTGTAATAAAAAAGTGTATAAAAAATGAACAAATCTCACTTTGTTCAGTATTTCAGAATTCAAACCTTCTGGATAAACGCTGTAGTTTCTCCACAGTAACTAGTGCCTGTTTTATTCAGGCCTTTCTCTGCGTTGGCAGGTTTCCTCTCCTGCTCTCACCTCTGCAGGTTCCTGTCATGTTGAGCAGCGGTGGTGGTGGTGGGGGGGGGGGCAGACATGCAGCCCTGCGTGGCTTTGTAGTAGGAGGAGCTGCCTCCTGTCCTGCATTATTAATACGTGATGTTTACAGTCGACTTGCTGCTAACGTCTCTCAGCAGACCACGAACGGAGGAGGCCTGTCTGTTTGTGTGTGTGGAGTCTGTTTGTGTGTGTGGAGTCTGTTTGTGTGTGTGGAGTCTGTTTGTGTGTGTGGAGTCTGTTTGTGTGTGTGGAGTCTGTTTGTGTGTGTGGAGTCTGTTTGTGTGTGTGGAGTCTGTTTGTGTGTGTGGAGCCACAAACCAGAGCTGCGACCTGCAGCTCACATACGCTTTAATCCTCATTAGTCCCTTAAGTGCAGCTGCTAATAGCTGTTAGTTCTGTGCCTCGGTTCAGCCAGCGCTGGTGCTTCATTTCTCCCTTAATGAGGCCGGTTTTATCCAAAAACGCAGCCACAGCCAAAATACAGGCGGAATGTAATACAGATAATTTGCCTTGAGAAGAAATAGACGGAGCGGAGCGGCGCTGAGCGATCTGTCACAAAGGCCTGTGAGAAAACTTCCCTGACAACTATATAATGACCCTGTGTGAGTTTATTGTGTCTTCATCTTCCTTCTTCAAACTGGGAGGGCGAGAGATAGAAAAAATAAGTGGCTGCCAGTTCAGAGCAAATTACCCATGCTTATTTATTCAGAGATGCTGCCTCGTGGAGCGGCCGGACCCCTGGGTTCGTCTCACAGGCCTGAGCCAACAGCGCCAAATCATTTTCCTGCATGAAAGGAGGCAAAACTGGGCGAGAATTCAAAAACGGTGGTGGGAGAGGTGAGGTGGAAAAAAATGTGTTTCCCAACAAGTTGTAAAAAGAAGAGTCGACAGATAAAAGGAGGGAGAGCACAGGTTGGGAGTAGGGAGGAAGACGGGGGAGAGGCGGGAGACAGGCCGTGAGGGGGCGAAGACCTGAACACAAAGGCAGGATGATGAAAAGCAGAGGAAAATAGTTTTTTGGGAGGAAAGTGATCACAGCAGTAGATCAGAGCGATAGTTAACTGGAGCCTCAGAGGGAGAGAAATGAAAGGGGGGGGACCAGCTAGGGAGGAGGCGGGGCGGGGCCGGCGGAGCGTCTCCCAGGGGCCTCGCAGGGAGAGCAGCGCGGCTCAGTGAGTGCACCCCCTGCTGAGACACTCGACAGGGGGCTCGCGTTTGTTTTGAAGAGCAAGAAAGGAAAAGCTCTTCAACGCCCTCGACAGCAACGTGACGATAACAGAGGCTCTCACACTTCATACATCAGCTGCTGGAGGAGCTTTGTCCACAGAGACCAGGGGCTGCATCTGAACGGGTCACTAATCTCCCACCCTCACGCCCGGTCCGGCTCACACACAGCCCGGTATGTGGCGAAAGAGGAGCTGTCAGGCTTTACTCAGCAAGTCAAAATGGAAGAGATGGACTCGTCAGATTAATATGAAACAAAAGGTAAACTATCACTGTGTTCTTGTGTTGAACGGCTCAGAGTGGGCGACGGGTTGAGGAGAGCTGATGGAAGGTCAGGCGGGTCCAGAACACGCCTCACCGTCAAACGGTACCAGAGGAAACGTTCAGACGACGGTAATGACATGCAGATGCATTTAACGTTACATGTGCCACAACTGAGCTTAATGCTCAATTCAGAGTTTTAGTCAAAGACTGAAAAATAAGTCTTGTGATATAACAAGGAATAAAAAGACCTTAATGATCAGCTGTGGTTGATTTTATGACCAAACCTTCTCCAAACTGACCTGTTTGGTTGAAGGTTTATTTGTTTCCTTTCTCGTTAGCATGAATTTAATTATTGGGAGACAACTTGAAAGTGAGTGAATGTATTAATTTAGAGCTTTGAGGGTTTGGGCTCCTTTACATTTATGGAACAGGACTCGTGTCCTTTCTTATCCTTCAGGCTGTTTTGCATAAAAAGAGGAAACAATACCAGGACGTAAACACAGAGGAATGAAACACGAGAGGCTGCTTTAACCTGATTTGCATAGTTTTTACTTTTAAGAACAATATTGTGGAGGGTAAACGCACCCAAATACTGCAGGACACTGAGATCTACAACAGTGCACATCCACCTTCCTCCTCCTCCTCCTCCTCCTCCTCCTGAGGAGCAGTTTAATGTGGATCTAGAGCAGATTAGCAGGATGAATCTGAATGCTGTAATCGCTGTGATGGGCTTAAATATAACTGAGTAAGGGTCCGTCCAAGGTTAAACTGATCGCTGTCCTTTTCAATTACCTGCCGGTGCTCAGTCGGGCGTCCAGCTCTTCTCTCCAACCTGTAATCTACTGCAGCAGGTTCAGTTGCTAACGTGAACAGCAGATTTGGCAAATTGTGCTGAAAAGTCTTATTTGAAGATTGTGTCACAAGGACGACGTCGTTGTCTGAGCTTGTCTGAAATGGTAAAAAAGGGAAATGTTCATAATGATTGTCTTGATTATTGTGCACCAAACCCACTCGCTGTGTCTTGTTAAAGCAGATTTCCACTGACAGTTGGTGTGAATCAGATTTTAATAAAGTATATAATTTAGTGACTCGCCGCTGAAAAATCATCTTATTACTGAACAGAAACTGCAGCTGAGTGGCGCTAAATCACACCAATATTAAGTGTTTTGTCCCTGAAACGATGTCGCTCCACTTTCTGTTCAACTATTCAATTAAAGTGTGTAGAATGAGTGGAAAGAGTGGAAAGAAAAACACAATAAATGTTATTCAGATCTTAAATAAAAAGCGAACTTGCAGAGACGAAACCAGCAGCCATAGCTCGCTGTTGTGTTGCCTTTGTGTTGTTGTGTGTCAGTTCTGTGTGATTTATTTATGATTCAGGGGACTCGCAACAACATGAGGAGGAAAGGCAACAATAGAGGAGGTTAAAATCCTAGAATCCAGTGGAGTCAAACGGGAGCAGAGAGGAGCAGGAAGAAATGTTCACTCCATCAATGTTTCAAAGTCATCAAATGAAGAACCGATGTGAGAACAATAAAAAAAGACAAGAAGGAAAGAAAGCGAGGAAGCCAGATAGGGAGAGGGGTGTTTCCCTGAGGTGGAGATGTGTTTGTGTGTGAACTAATCTCGCTCGCTCGCCCGCTCTCTCTCTCTCCCTCCCTCACACACATACACACACTCCCTCCTTCTCGCGCTCAGTTGCAACAACGCGCTCAGTGAGGTCGGCAGCACAAAGCAGAGTCGCTCTCAGCCGCCGGGCGCCGTCACACACTCACACGCTCAGACAGCTAACGCACATCAGCAACACACACTAACACACACCAACACACACCAACACGCAGCAACACACACCAACACACACCAACACGCAGCAACACGCAGCAACACATACAAACACACACCAACACACCGGGACCTGGAGCAGATTCAACAAGAGGCAGAACAGACGCCAGAGAAGAGGAGGTACGAGGAGTAAAACAAGGGGAGATAACGAGCCACGGATTCGTTCAGAGCGAAGACCTCTGTCAGGTAAGACTGTTTATCTCATCTGATCTGCAGCAAAACTAACCTGTAACAAGTAGCAGTCAGGTTCAACACAAACCCACAGAAAGTCGTGTTGCAGAGCGAAGCTGATCCCAGAATCCTCTTGGTTGCAAAGTTCATGATGTGTGTGTGTTAATGATTACAGGAACAATACGAGTTAGAGAGAAAGTCAAGCTGAAAGGAAAGTTTGAAGCACTTTGTTGGAGCAGAGCTGCTCACGTTGACCTTGTCTCCACTTCAAGCCTGCAGGTTTTGTGTCTGGATTTTAAAAAAGTGAATTAGTGTTTTGGCAACATGGGAAATCGCTTGTTAGCATTAACGAACAAAGAGCTCATGTAGCTGTGGGACAGTATGAGGCCACAAAGGAGACGTCAGACTGGTCGGACGCGTCAACGCGAGGCGAGATGTAAAAATCCCTCAACAGTAAATGAGGGACTGGACTTCTGTCCACAGACATGTGGGTCTGAACCAAAGCCGCAGGTTCCCTTCACCTCAGCCACATAATACTGTGTCAGTGAAGCCACAGACACAGGTGAGAGAGGAGACGGAGCGAGCGAGGGCATGAATGGAGCCATTGTCTGTGTGTGTGTGTGTGTGTGTGTGTGTGTGTGTGTGTGTGTGTGTGTGTGCGTGCGCGCGCGCGCGCGCGCGTGCGTGCGTGCGTGCGTGCGTGCGTGTGTGTGTGTGTGTGTGTGTGCCTGCGTGCGTGTCCCAAAAAAACCGTGAGTGATCTTTGTCACATGAGAAGTTAATGTTAGACTAAAATGTGATGCATTGTGTAAACAATGGGATCCTGTTAAATGACGTGGAACTCAGTGAGAGTGATCTGCAGTTAGGAAGCGGTGACACAGAAAGAAACGTGGGTTTTATGCTTTCTAATATGTAAAAGAAGAACTAGTTCATGTCTGACCCAAAAACTGAGTGTAATTTAGCTTCACCTTGAATCAAAGCTGGTTCGAAAGTGGCTCCTGTTGACGGATAAGATCAGAAAGTTAAGATTCAACACTGGTTCTAGTTGACGTAAAATCATAGGAGCCTTTCTGGACCAGAGGCATCTTCTATTAAATTATAATCTCTATGGAGAGATATTAATGCCATTGGTCCATCAGCTGCTGCTGAGAAGAGTCAAAGAAAACTGTGAAAAGTCCACACACACACACACACACACACACACACACACACACACACACACACACACACACACACACACACACACACACACACACACACACAAACAAAAGCGTGAAAAAGATAGCAAGATGAAGACACTGAACTTGTTTTGGTGGAATTCATCCTGTGGTTTGAACAGAGTGCAGCTGCAGCGTTCACTGGTTCATCTCTCAATTAATGAAACCATGAAACCACATGCCCACACAATCATCCTAATCACAAACACTAAACATGATTCATGCCACGCCTTCAAAAAGTGCTTCACAAAGACCAAAGTTAAACACAATCACAAAACAGCAAAGCAATTAAAAGCACAGAGTAAAACAGGAGAATCAATTACAGAGTGATTAGATCATAAAACACTGTCGCAAAAATGCAGACAGGCGAAGCAGCAGCCATAAACTCTGCACCTTAAAGGGATTTTATAGTTTGGGAGGTTTTTCTTTTACAACTGTTTTCTGTTTACTTCTCAGTGGAATCAATTTCACTTCACCCCAGATGTGAATATGATTCTGAACTTCAGAGCGTCACCGTTTCAAATCCCCGTTTAGACAGAAATCCCGGTTCGGCAGCGAACTGGCGCCCGGGGCCCACGCACGGCGGAGGAGCAGGAGCTTTACATTCAGTGCCTAAAACAAAGAGACAGAGACGGAGGAGAAGCGGGGGAGGAGGCGGAGACGATGGAGAATTAGTGACAAATCGCTGCAAAGTTCAATGGGAATGTGGCGAAACGGCACGAGAGAGAGAAGGAGAGAGAGAGAGAGAGAGAGAGAGAGAGAGAGAGAGAGAGAGAGAGAGAGAGAGAGAGAGAGAGAGAGGCTGGGATCAGATGGAGGAGGGATTTTGGGGGTAAAATTGGGAACACGGGACAATTTGAGAGAGTGATGAGAGCCTCAAGCGCTGACACTGACGAAGACACTGTGTCAAATAGAGCTGACATCCATGTGCATAAGGGGGGGGTTATGTGTGTGTGTGTGGGGGGGTCTCTGCCACCTTGGTAGCTGAGTACATTATGGCTGTTTGGGCACATTAAGGGCATTAGCTGAAGGAGCGTCCCTGAATAATGCATGGCCTTTATTTATGAGCAGAGTGCATACGTCTGCTGAAACACACGGAACCAGGTCACACACACACACACACACACACACACACACACACACACACACACACACACACACACACACACACACACACACACACACACACACATCGAATCCTGGCGTTCAGCCTCTCACACGCTCATAGAAGTCACCTACTGGGCCGAGCGGCGCGTCCGATCCGGCGGCGCCGTGCACGTGTCTGTGTTTGTGTCTGTGTTTGTGTCTGTGTCTGTGTTTGTGTCTGTGTTTGTGTCTGTGTTTGTGTCTGTGTTTGTGCGTGGACGAAGCGTCGCCGCGTGCAAACGAATGCCTGAGTCATTCATCAGAGCGCTGTGACTAACAGCGTCGTCAACGCCTCCGAGTTCCATCACGACGCGGAACGAGTGAACAGGAGCAGGTGAAACGAGGTGACGCAGACGCAGGAGCTGCTCGTTTCCAACCAGCAAAACTCCTGAGTGTCGATTTTATCACGGCCGTCACATCTGCTCCAGAGTCACGGTGTTGACAACTGTTCACAAAAAGTACATCAAGATGCACATCAAACACCTCATCATAAAAGACTTCACATTACTGTCGACAGGTGCAGTTTTAGAGACAGAACGACTCTGCGGTTATTTGTGGTTCATATTAAAGAGAATGAATCATTTAATCACCGTTATTCACGCTGTGAAGTTTCAAGTCAGTGCAGGTTCATCCTCAGTGTCCTGCAGCTGAAAGGTCCCAGAGTTCTGTTCATTTACGGTTTGATCTTCAGAGTCGTCTCCGACTCCTGATTTAGAGACGCGCTGGTGTTTGAAGGGCAGGAGCTGGAAGCCACCGTGCACGCGGAGGTCAGTGGTAATAGTGTTGGTAAAACCTTGAGTTCATCAACCTGGCAGCCATTCATTCATTCATCTTTGGACGTTGTTTGGTTCGCGTGCTACGTTCTCCACCTCGACTCTGTCAAACTTTAATTACCTCACTGATCCCTGGAGGGAATTTTCCTTTTGCTTGTGCTGCTCACAGAGGTCAGAGGTCGGCAGCGAGGTTGGCAGGGCTTCGGTGCCTGGCTCAAGGGCTCATCAGCAGGATGAATATGTCTGTCAACATACTGGGCTCCAGCCAAAGGATGAGCCTCCACCTGACAACAATACAGATGTGAAGCTCGACACTTAGAGTAGTCGTATTTAACTAAGTGAAAGGCAAAGCTTTTCAGTGAATATTTGTTTTATTTGAGATGGAGGTGAAAATCAAAAATGCCCAGTGACAATAACAGAGGTCACAGCCGATCAGCAGCAGCCTTTGAATGCTGCCACCGATGGACCAGTGTTCTGCTCTGCCCACAGACCACATCTCCATCACCTCCCACCTCCTGGTGCCCTGCCAGTTCAAATCAATCAAGCCAATCTCGCGCATATCGACCTGCCCTGTACAGTAACAACGTCACTAGACTCGCATCCTGGCCCGCTCCCAACATTAAGCACAAAACGTATCAGGTCACGGGAGGCAAACGGAAGGACTCCAAAGGGAGGAACCAGGCTTCAGATTTGTGGGGTGACCTTGATGAGATCCAGACAAAAGGCGGGAGTTCCAGTCACAAGCTGTGGGTGGGAGTGAGGGTGTGTGTGGTTGGGGATGGATCTCATTAACTTCCAGTAGCAGAGGAAGCTAAAGGACCGCGTGTGTGTTGTGGTGTGATAGGGAGGAAGGTGGGGGTGTGGGGGTTAAACAGGGAAGCAACAAAGCCATTTAGAAGTCATAAAGTGCTTGGTGAATCAAAACCACTCCCTGCGACGCGGCCTCAGTGACGCACAGAGCTGAGGGCTGGTGCCGCTTCCTGCTCAGCGTGCGTGTTGGTGTGAGGGGACCCGTGGGCCCGTCTGGACCCACAGTGGGACGCCGGGCTCAGAGGCCGGAGGAGGAGCTCTGTGGAAATAGCATCAGAGCAGATGCAGCGATTAGAGCGAAGTCGCGGCGCGTCCGCAGCGTCTGTGCCTCAGGGTCACAGTCGTGGAGACGTTACATTAGCTTCAGTCTGTTCATTCATTTATTCTGAACAGGTCAAACCAGGAGGAATGAATGGATGATGCTGAAGCACGGCCCACAATGAGAGCAGCGACCTGCAGGTTGGGCAGCGAGCGACGAGCTCCCGCTGCATCGGCTCAGGTTTGAGCTGAGCCAACACATTAGCAGCGTCCTGTGTTATTTAAGCTGCAGCACGAACCTGGTTCACACGGCTGCTTCGTTAGCGACTTAGCTTTAGCGCCAGCGTCTCCACTTCAGGGCAAACGTTTCAGAGCCATGAGACTAATCGTCCGTTTTGGACGACAAATCTGCCCGCAGCCGCTTTGGTTTATTCCTGTGGCTGTCGGACGGTTTGGCCCCAACACCTCCCCATCTGTGGCATCGTCTGTACCCCCCCTCCCCCGACTCTCACAGCTTCGCTCTTTCCATCCTTTAACGCAGCCGGTCCCTGGGGCCGGCGGCCCAGGTGAGACGGACCCAAACAGCTGTTGCCATGGTGACCAAACAGCTGGAGCCCAAACACACCTGATGATGCTGGTGCGTCATCTTTTTCTCTTCACGTACTCTTCATCCATCCTTCAACTCTAACCTCCCTTTTTACATAAACATATTTTTTGTCCATAGATTTCTTTTAAGGATCTTTGTGAACATATAACGTGTCACCCAGAATAAACACAGAACAGTTGCGCTCACTGGTCCGTGATGATATTGAGCAGACGTAACTTCCTGCCTCCATCTGTCAGCTCAGCCTCGCTGCAGACGCCCGTATGTACACAGGCCTGAACCACAGGTACAGTAAATGACACTAAAAGGAAATAAAAGGATGGATGGCGTCTGTTGCCCCGGAGCGGCTGACCTCCCTGTTGTGCCCCGGGGGATGCAACCCCCCCCCCTTCAGAATCCTGTTTCGCCTCAGCGTGGGTGGGGTTAAACCCACTCGGACCGGTCAGGCTCCTCTCTCTGACAGGACAAGCTGTGTGGCTGCTTCCCTGTGGCAGAGCACACATATGTTGTGTCTGTAACGGCCGTTGACACAGAGCTGGGAGAGCGACAGCTGCTATTTATTGGGAACGAGACCTGCATTTGCAGCCGGGCCCCCTGCTGAGCTCAGCACGTTCAAAAACCAAGCCGATGCAGCACGGAGCCAGAATTAAAGCTCGATTTCATGCAAATGTTCTCTGAGGCAACGCGATCGTCCCGAATCCGGTGGAAACCAAATCACACAGTTGTTTACTGCGCTGATACACTGCGCTGAGGCAGGTTTTAAATTTTAAACTAAATAGAGGAAAGGCCGAGCAGCGGGGTTCCAGGTTTCAGTGCTGCACCAAGCTACGGAGAGATAAACCAGAACAGCGTGTGTCTTCTTCACTGCAGGTCTGGACCTGCTCACAGAATGATAAACTGAGGGGCACTTTATTAGGTACACCTGTGCAGTCTAATGCTACATGATACTGCACCACTCTTTGTCCATGTGACAACACTAAAGTCACCCTGGCTCCAGCTCTGCAGCTAAAACAACCTGGTTGTGCTTAACAAACTGTAGACACACTTAAGTAATGTAACGCTTTCATATGCAAAAGAATGTGACAAAGGAGGACGTGAAACAGCAGGAGAGAGGATGGTTTGCTTTCTGTCAGCAACGCTATGCATTAAGCATGCGTTTTCCAATCACCGGCCCCTTCACACGACTGATACGACACGAAACCTCCTGCTTGGGCTCCACACACACGTTCAACAGTATTCCTGCTCTGTGCGCGCGGCAAACACCCAGCGAATGTGCTTGCGTCTGGTACAGTTGACCCAGATCTCTGCGCGTGCACGGTGCAGGCAGCGGCGCGCGGGGGTTCAGAGTTATCTATGTGTGAGCGAACGAGACGATGAGAGGGTGAAAGGGCATAGCTCTGTTTGTCAAACGGGTTAATTTGGAAAGCAGCAGGGGGCCCATGGGTAAAAGATGGCAGACCTCAGCCAACATCAGAGCGCGCCTGTCAGCATGTGAGACTCATCACATCAGGCTCTCAGTGGGACTGAAAGGACAGGCTGCTTCGAACCCAGCGCTGATCTAATCACTGATAATTCGCTTGTAGTCGTGGCAGCGTGTTTACAATCCGCGTCGTCATTCTTTGCTGGAAAAGGTCACCCCACAAATAGAAGCAGAGAAACAGCAGCATCCCGAGTTTGTGTCAATGCCTCTTTGTGACTGCAGACTTGAACATGCGCCGGTCGCTCGTTTCTGGGGAACCCTGCAGTGCGAACCTCTGCAATAACAAATGTGACCCAGCTTCTGAAACGCTGCCGACACACGAGCAGTTGCCTCAAACTCACTGCTTCCAACACTTCAACACTGAACCCTCAGGTTTAGCTTCACCTGCTACTTCTCATGACTGGTCCCAGAGCACAGCTACTATATGAACACACACACACACACACACACACACACACACACACACACACACACACACACACACACACACACACACACACACACACACACACACACACACACACACACACACACACACACTTGTAGAGGAGGTTGCGTGCAGTCGTGCACATGGCATGTTTGACCATTAGGTTTAGTGGCTGTAAAAGCACATAATGGAGCCAGCATGTATTAAGTGCCCTTTGTTGCTGACACATAAGATGAATGTAGGTCAGTGTGAACATTGGTGCAGTTTCAGTCCCAGCACTGGGAGCTCGATGCGAGAAGTAAAGACAAACACCCTGCGTAATGGTTCCAGTTGGAGGCTGCAGAAGCTCTGCATGTGTTAGTATTTCACCTGTGCACCTGATGCTTATAAAAGCGAGCACAGAAACACTTCTGAGAGGGAGATAAAAAGATTCAGATCAAGAGGGAGGAAGAGGCTCTCGTCAGGAGCTACTCGGGCAGTTCAGACTTTACTCTGAAACTCTCTGAGGAGAAGATCAAATCATTGCATTTATACAGGCAACATCAGCATCTCGCTCCTCAGGCTCAGCGCTCCGTGCACAATTCCTTGACCTACGAGCACAAAGAGATGAGAAGCAAATCTCTGCATTGTACCTGTGACCTATAGAGAGGCCTGGCAGCAGACAGGAAGCTCTGTGGGAGTGGAGAATTCAGACAGCATCATTCAAATGCTCACTGTTCATCGTTCTACCTGTACGAACCCCCCAGAGGCGCTGGCCGTCTCCTCTGCTGCAGAGTAACAGGAACGGGCCCGGCCTCTCTTATTCTGAAAGGCAATCACCTCCACGGTAGTGAGCCAACGTGGGCCGAATGAGACAAACGTGAAGCTGAAGAAGTGCAGCGAGGTGAAAGGTAAATAAAGGCAGAGGGAGTCGAGTGAAAGAGCAGCAGCGAGAGCAGGAACGAGGACAGAGTTTATCTGCGCCTCGCAGGCTCCGCTACCACAGGCCTGGCAGTGGAGGCGCTGGCCCTAACACCCCACCAGGGACAATCTCCTGTACCTCAGCCCCCCCCCCGCGTCTCCTCGTACGGGATAATCCTCCCACCGCCCCAGCGCTCAGCGCAGACGTTTGTCAGGGCCCGGATCGGATCGCAGGCAGCCGCACGCTGTTCCCGCACAAAGGCGAAGGCACTGCACACATGCAGATGAGACGAGATGCACACACAAAGTTATAAGACGCAGACACTGGCTCCCAGAACGGGGACGACAGCAGCTGCCTTTCACACATAATTACCCTGCGCCCTCCCCTCCCCTCCCCCGATGCTGCTTTCTCCATCTCCATCTTCTTCAGCTTACAGCTACTTGTGTTCAGGCGCATCATCGGGAGCTCACGCATCATTGACAGTCCTGCTATTGTTGTTGTTGTTTGCTCTCCTGGACCACGCTGCTAATGTGAATCATGCCAAGAGGCGATGAGCGGGAAAGACAAGGACTGGCAACGACTCATTGGGCCTCATTGGGCCGAGCTAAGAGGCTAACTCAGAGCCCACACGGAGCCCATCCGAAGAGCGTCCCTCCAATGAATGGTGCTAACGAACTCCAACCGCCATTTTGTGCCTTGTGCTCCAGACGAGTGTGGCTGGTTACAGCTTCAGTGTTCAGGCATCAGGCAGAAATGATTGAAAGTGAATTACAGAGTGAGACAACTGTAAAAATAAAGTGTAGACAGACAGACATGGAGCAGTTTCTCATTTCTAAATCAATCCTGTCTCATTTCCTATTCGTCAAGATTAAAAGTTCATTGACTCAAAAATATTTCAGGGCAGAAAGGTGCGCTTGTGTTTTATTTATGAGCAGCTAAGAGGCTGCTGGAGGGCATCCCTATTAGCATGGTGCTGGGATGTGCTAGCAGACGCACAAAAACAGGCTCAGACAGAGGCAGGACCGGGACCAGGAAACCGAGGGGGGGATGAAAAGAACCGGGGAAGACGAGAGGAAGGGGAGGAAGAGGAGGAGGAGGCTGAGGAAGGTCACGAGGTGAGGGGGAAGTGAAGAGACTTGACAGCAGGGGAAAACACCGGCTTACAAGGAGGTCACAAGGGACTCACGCAACCACTTAACACGAGGCATGTCTCGCTGCAGCGCACACATCCCCGAAACACGGCTCCCTTTGTCTCACACACGCCCTCCACACCGTGACCGGCACCAGCCCACAGTCTGCGCCTCACAGCAAAACCACGACTGCAGGTGCTGTGAACCTGCCGGCAGCCGAGGAGCGCGAGCGGCGGTTCATGTGTGGGACGGATGAGTGGAAGCGCCCAAATCACAACGCGTGCACCGCTGCTCTGAGGGCGCATGAATCATGCAAAGCTCAGCGTTCTCTCAGTCGCAGGCTCAGTCAAGACTAGTTGTGGTCAAAGATGTCACGACTCTGCAGTCAGGAGGAAGACGTGATGCAGGAGGTGGAGTCCGACAAGATGTCAGTGCTGCAGTTTGTAATGTGGTGCAAAAACAAGAGAACACGGAATCAAACGAGACAAAGAGCAACTGTGCAAATGAGCAAATCCTGGACTCGTCACACGACCTTTCATCACAGGCGACTCTGGGGGAAGCAAGTAATGATCGCTATTAACTGCAGCCCTAAGCCTCAGGTGAGCAGTCACCACTCCGCCTGCACGGCCGGGCATCACACACTGCATCACACACTGCATCACACACTGCATCACACACTGTATCACACACTGCATCACACACTGTATCACACACTGCATCACACACTGCATCACACACTGTATCACACACTGCATCACACACTGTATCACACACTGTATCACACACTGCATCACACACTGTATCACACACTGCATCACACACTGTATCACACACTGTATCACACATTGTAGGGCGGCGCCTCCCGCCCGCCGCCAGCGAGGGACGTGTGTGACGCCGGCGTCGCCAGCGTCGCCGGCGTCGCCAGGTTGGCGCCGACGGCCGGAGGAGCGGCGTCGCTCCCTCAGGGTGCAATTAGTGCTGCGCTGCAGGAACGACGCAGGCAGGGTTCCTCCTGCGGAGCCCGGCGCTGATGCACTAATTAATAAGTCAGTGACATCAGGCACAACAGCAACACAAACAGAACCAGGACCAGCACAGTCCGACGAGAAGCGTTTAAGGAAACAGACCCTGGTTCAGTGTCCTTTAACTGAACAAACAAGACAGATCTGACTCGAAAGTGACACAAAGTCTTCACATGGAGCCAGATGTGGTGAACACAGGGTCCATTTTGCACAAAACCACAAACAAAACCACTGGAAGTATGTAAATAAATACATTCACAGACATTTCAGGTTTGATCATTGCACATTGCAGGTGCATTTGAGGCGTCCACAGCTGCGTCTGTGTGGAAACATCATCAGGCTTCAGTGTAAACAGCAGAGGAAGCGTCCCATTCACAGCAAGGAGTGAGTCAGGAACAGCCCGAACCTTCAGCTGAGCAGTTGTGTTCTACCTCATGCTCTCGGTTTGGCTCAAGGGCAGCGCGTTGTTCAACCAAAGAAAACGCTTCGTTATTCGCTGTGTGAATAAATGTTTCACATTTAAGCATGTTGTGAACTTTCCCTGAGGCCGCGTTGGTCGGTCAGGTGTCTTTTTAAAGGAACAGATTAGCTGGTGTTTGATAAAGGATCAATTCAAGCTTTAATTGCGGCTGTGAAGACGCATCCTAATTAATTATTTGAAACCTCATCAAACAATCAGCCTTTAGGAAATGAAATTCATCATTCAGACGTTGAGGATTCAGCAGCAGAACTCAGAGGTGTCAGACCCTAAACCTCACAGACCTCCTGTCTGTGGGCTTTAGATGTAGATTAATATTTCAGTGTTTCTGGTCGGATCCATCACTGGGGTTGGGACGTATTTCAGCATGTGGGACCATGAAGCAGTGGAGCAAACGTACGACTGCTGCTGATTTGTACTTGTAAAGACACGCAGGTGAAATCTGAGCGGAGCTGCTGCTTCCTGTTACTCCACATCTTTTTTTTAGCACTTGTTGCTGTGTTTTCCTGGTTCCATTGCTTTTTGTTTGGACCATTTCAAGCGATTCAGACTGGGCTATGGTTTCATACAGTGACATATAAATATGTCATAATAACAGTATCGACAGTACTGTAGTCAGTCGTTAGTTCTTTGTTTAAAAGCTGCATTAAATTTGTAAATTGTAAACATGCAACTCAATCTGAAGTTCTAAAATGAACGATCTCTGTTCCGAGCTCCAGTTGATTCACAGCACATGCTGCCTGTTTATCTGCATGTCTATCAGGCTGCTGCACTTTGTTTCACCACGTGTTTAGCATTGATGACATGTTAACGTGTACACAGGCATTACTCAGTACAAGTATGTGCAACTATTAACCAAGTGTGTCCTTGAGGAAGACGCTTCACTAGCTGCATGCAGCCCACTGCTCCCCATTACATGATGATGATGACCAATAGAGGCTTTCTTTCTTTCTTCTTCTAAATTGCTGCTAAAAACACAATAATTTCCCCGCTGTGGGATCAATGAAGTCATATCCTATTCTTTCCCATTGATGACAGTGAGACAGGACAGCTGGATCTTTTATAACCTTTTTTTTCTTGTATTGCAGGTTGCCCCACTGAGGCCCCCTGCTGACTGGTAACCAGTACAGCGCTGTCCCGGTCTGGGAGCTCCATGACTGTGTCCACATAACCTCCACCTGTGTGTGTGTGTGTGTGTGTGTGTGTGTGTGTGTGTGTGTGTGTGTGTGTGTGTGTGTGTGTGTGTGTGTGTGTGTGCGGCACCATGCTGTGGACAGTGCTACTAGCTCTGCTGCTGCTCCTGCTGCTGCAGACTCAGCTGTCTGTGTGCTTGAGGGAATTACGCAGCGGGGGTTCCTACTCCTCTTCGTCATCCTCTTCATCCTCCACCTCCTCCTACAATGCCACCCAGCAGCGGCTGCCCGGAGCTATAATAATTGGTGTGAGGAAAGGCGGCACCAGGGCCCTGCTGGAGATGCTCAACCTGCACCCAGACGTGGAAGTCGCAAAGGCCGAGGTGAGAAGAGCCTCAGGTTCATCATGTAGTAGTTCATGGAAGAAAGTTAGAACGTAGTCAAAGAAATGGCTCTAAATTCATGTGATGTTTGGAGTTGTACGGATTCACCTTGAGACTCGTAAGGCGAGTAAGAAATAGTTGAAACTCCTCATCAGTGTATGAAAATGTTAGACACAGTGTTTTGAAGGTTATCACATGTAAAATTAACAGAATAAGAGATGATCTTTGAATAGACAGCTCGCAGTTCAGCAAGTTTATAGACAGTGAATTCAGGGAAAGTGTCTCAAACGCATCTAAAGCCATCATGATGCTCGTGTACATGTTACGCACAGAAGCTAATACAAAGTCAGGCCGCAGAGCCGTCGTGCACGCGTGAGCTCATGGGTGGAGACAGGCGGTCCCACTGAAGCTGCACAGAGAGAAATCCTAATCAGGCCGTCTGACATGACGCCTGCAAAGCTGGAAAGAGATTGGTTTGGACAAAATGGGGGCAAAATAAATGAGATGAACGTCTTTGAGATGGTAAAAGAAATTACTTGTCTCTACAAATTCCTTCAGCGAGCGTTAAAGAAAAGTTTTCACTGCATCAAGAGGGAAAATGTCTAAAAATGCTTCAAGTGGTTCGTTACCAAAGCAGCCGTCTGTCCCTCTGACTCTGTCAGGTCCACTTCTTCAACGTGGAGGAGCACTACCGCCGAGGCCTGGCCTGGTACCGGGCCCAGATGCCCCTCACGCGTCCCGCTCAGCTGACGCTGGAGAAGACCCCCGGCTACTTCGCCGCCCCGCAGGTTCCGGCGCGCGTCTGGGACATGAACCCCGCCGTCCGCTTGTTGCTCATCGTCCGGGACCCCGCCGAGAGGCTGGTGTCTGACTACACCCAGGTCCTCCACAACCGCCTCAGCCGCCACAAAGCCTACCGGCCGCTGGAGGAGCTGCTGCTCCGCGGCGGCCGCATCGACCCCGGGTACAAGGCGCTGCAGAGGAGCCTGTACCACCAGCACCTGGCGCGCTGGCTGGAGGTCTTCCCCAGGGAGCAGATCCACGTGGTGGACGGCGACGCGCTCATCCGCGATCCCTTCCCTGAGCTGAGGAAGGCCGAGCGCTTCCTGGACCTGCCGCCCAGGATCAGCGCCAGCAACTTCTACTACAACACCACCAAGGGCTTCTACTGCCTCCTGTCTGCCGGGCACGACAAGTGCCTGGACGAGTCCAAGGGGAGGCCGCACGCGCCCCTGAGCAGCCAGGCCTTCAACACGCTCTGCCGCTACTTCCGGAGGCCCAACGAGCTGTTCTTTGAAATGGTGGGGAGGTCGTTCTCCTGGTGCTGATCCGGAGATGAAAGGAATCAAACTGTTGTCGGTGTGTGTTTGTAGGCAGATACACGGAGGGATCTCATCCTGTTGCTGATTCCTGCTCAGGTACAAACGTGGCCCAATGAACTGGAACTCGTGGCCGAACCGAACCTTTACCGTGACCACGCTGGTGCCTCCGGTGGAAACCGCCACGACAGCAGTGCCGTACAGCCGCTGGAATGAGCTGCCCGTCAGTGCTTGTGTGTGGGGTGTTAAAGTAGAAATAGAAAGACGGCTGAAGTGATTGCACTATGAACTTTAACTGTGTAAAAATCCACGAGGTTTGATGTAGAAAACAGAAAACGTCCTTTCTTGGAAGCTTCTCAACAGCTGCAACATGTTTGTGTTAGTAAAACTATTTAAGTTGAGTTTGTTTGCTTCATGCTTTTGTTCATTTACTAGAAATACTTTTAGAGGTCGAGTCATGATACAGAATGGATTTTTTAGCTCTTTTGAAAGAAACAGCACTAAAACTGTGTGTTGTTTTCAGTTCAAGGCTGATCTCATTTCTCTGTTTTTTAAGATGTCCTTCTAATAAATGTTGGGTCCCACAACCTTCTGCTTCACGGTGAGGTTTAAATGTGTAAGACATCAAACATGCAGCGTCTCTGGAAGCTCCTCTCTCTCAGTGGATGGAGATGTTCTCTGTCAAAGTGGGCCCGGGTCCGTTTCCCCATTATCGCCAGCGCCACGCTGCAGGTCACCTCAAGAGCTCAATCAGAACTTCATTCATTTAAAGCCAGAACGTCATGTCAGTGGACCGACTACAGCAGTCAACGTCATGAAACTGTAGGATTTAAGCACAACACAGGCTGGTTTGCTTCACATAATCCCATTAAACTTGTTCAAATGCAGAGAAAAATTTCCCCAAGGGGATCAATTAAATCTGTCTAAACTTGCTTCACTATGCAACTCTGCACAGGTAACTCGCTCCCAAATTAAAAAAACGTAATAAACAAAAGTAATGAAATTTAATTCATTGAAATGTTCCTTCCTCAAAACAATAAGTTATAAACTGTATAATAAATCAAAACTCTTCTCTCTAAATCTCACTACACATTAAAATAATCAGGATTTTCTGACATGGTTAGAATTTTATTTATGAATCCTAAAATAATTCCCTCAGTCAATGATGAAAGATTGTTTCCGAAACAGATTCTAATGGTCAGACTGGCCTTCAGATGTGGACAGGCTGCGGTGGCCTGGATAACAGGTGGAATGCGTGGATGGATTAGTGAAGGAGCCTCTGACTGAGGGTCACAGTTCTAGGCCTGAGACTCTGGATGAGGCAGCTTTTCATGTTAAAGCTATAAACAGACACCTGTAAAATAGACATCAAACAATCAAAAACTCTCACTCTTGAATGTGATGTAAATCTTTGCGTCATTTGTCCTCGGCTGAATTCTCACCAGAGGTGACACTTACCTTCATCCCTGCTGCTGTTTGGCGCGGTGCATTTCAGGACTCTCACCAGATGAGAATGAGAGGTGAAGGCTGACCTGTGGCTGCCAGCCTCCCACTGTCCTCAGGAGAAAAGCGTGAAGATGAGAGAGAGACAGACATAAGAATAAACAAATGATCGGGCTCTTTGAAGATGTGAAGCGATGCGTCTTTCATGTGCTCCCACAGAGGCTCTCGTTCTGGACAAAACCTCTGACAGTCCAATGTCACATTTCATAATAACATTAACTTCCTAAGTTTGCTGCAGCTTCATAACTTTGTCCTGACCTCAGAGTGGTTCTCACTATCAGCTTAGGTTTAGAAGATGATCTGGTAAAGTGGTAATCTGCAGGATTAAATCTTCTATTTTGGTCTCATTTTTGATGCTAATCAAAAACTCGTCCTTGTGCTTCTGCTCTGCAGAGAGAGATTAAAATGTTCACAGATGAATCCCAATGACTTCATGATCCCCTGACTTATTAGCGATGTTGGTGGTTAATATTACAATAAATCCGTTGAAGCTAATGTCAATAATTAGGCTTCTGATTAAATAGGTTTCTATCAGCCTCGTCCTAATAATCAAATGGTGCTCTGTCAAACACTCTATATAGTCTTTCAAAGTAATCAGGCTCCCGATGTAGGTTCTGTCTTTTATCGAGACACAGTCTTTGTTTTTTGTGACTGTAATGTACATATTAAGCCAGTGTGACTCAGGTCTGAGGCGCTTTTATGTAATAAATAAGCCCAGCTTTGTTTCTGTAGCTCTAGCAAAGGTCAGCCGTGTCGCTGTCATTGTCGGCGCTGAGCCGAGCCGCCGCGCACCCGAAACACTCCATTTATCATCTGAAAGTCATTAAGGCTCTGAGTCAGACTTCAGTAAACAAAAGTTACGAAGTGGCCGTGAACGTTTTTTTCTTGTCTCCGTCAGAGCTGCTTATTCTTGTGAAGGATCATCTCTCATTTCAGTAGCAGGAAAAACTAAGTGAATGCTGAGATAATAGCACTTAGGTCTGTCTGCACACTGGAGAACAACCTTGTTAGCTTATCTGGAGACGGGACCCTGGCTGTTGTGTGAGAGTTATTACACTGAGAAATAAGACCAGAATATTTCTTCTGTTCCATTTCCATAAATATTAATATTCAACATTATAGTGTAGCCATGAATGGTGTCATACGGACCAGCAGAGGGCATGTAATGCCTCAATAACTGGAGGTAATGAAGCAAGATGTTTGCTCATGAGTCATTTATACAGTTTAAACCATATTACAGCCAGAAACTATCAATGCTCTCACTGTTCAAACTGTGGGGAACAACAACTGTAATAAACACTTAGACGCTGATGATGATAGAACATCACAGACAACTTTCACTTAGCTTCACTTTTAGATGGTCCATATTTAGCACTAAATTTCTGTTTTCCCTTAAATATTAAATTCTGAATTGTTGTTTGTGCTCCAGATTTTGTGTAAAAGCTGTAATGTCACAACCAACATGAAGTATTTCAAGACTGAAGCTCATTCTTTCCACAAACACTTGAAAGCAGCAACTGCCCTTCGGAAGAAATCACTGTTAGTCACACAGATGTAGCTGATGAATTTCAGCCTTGGATCTGCAGCATTCGAAATATTTATAAAGTATATCACATGAATGTCACAACAAAACAGAGCTGTCCTTGCTCGTGTTAGTAAAATGGCTACAGGACATCATGTTGATGTGCTGTTTGTGAGATGAGTGCAGCGTGAGAGCTGGGTGCAGCTTTACATGGCTCCATGCAGACTCTTTTCATCTATAGCGGAGGAAAGGCAAGATGCTTTGTGCACTTGGAAATCAGCAGCTGCCCACGCAACAGCACCCACTTACTCACAATGGCACAGCTTGTCACAGCCGGTGTCAAACTCAGAAGGTCACCGTTAACTTTGTGAGTGTGAGTGTAAGACTCATAGGAAATGACAAATTTTAGACGTCCTAACTTGTAAATAGCGAAAATATTTACAGTTGGCTCTTTTGCTGGGTGTTGATGAAGTCTGGGCTTTTGCTTTTGTACAGACGTCTGCAGCATCAATAAACTACAACAAAAAAAACATATTCTGTTGTCAGTGCTGCTGTCTGCCCGTTTCCACCACTGCATGCAACCGTGATCACTCCTTACTTGACAAAACCAAACACACGCTTTGCAAATGAGCACTAGTCTTCATTATTAATCCAAATTATCCCCTTTTTCCGTATTATATCAAAGGAAAATGTGTTTACTTGCACATGTTTATATGTGTAGAATATAACGATGCCATGCTGAATAGTAACCTCATTATATTTTCTTCAAGACACCATACACTAACCAGATTAGATCAAAGTGTAGGATGATTTTGTCTCATTGGAATATTATAAACAACTGACCTGATTACATTGTCTTAATTTAGCATGTTTGTTCAGAAGCATAATGATGTTTTATGTCCATGTGAGACTGATGTTTTAAAGTCAACAAAAAAATATATTTTAGAAAACGGTTGGAAGTCTGTTTAAGACGCTTGTCATTTTGTTGCGCTGGTCAGTGGCTCCCCCTGCTGAGCTGAAAAACCTGCAACACTGTGATGACTGTTGGAAATGGCAAAATGACAAGACTGTAAACAAAGCCATATGTCGACCAGTAGATCAACATGAAAATGGAACAGCTACATGCTATTTTCCAACTGGCCAACATTAAGGAATTTCCCTTCAATTTATATGAAGAAACTCAATTCATTCAACTTGAAGCTAGAAATAAAACTTGATGTTTTTTTACTGTTAAATATTGGTATATTTAATACCTAAAATGTAAAAATTAAAAAACGAAACATATGGCAGTCATTACAAGTCTTACACAGGCATTTACAAAATTAACTGCAAACTTCAAGTACTGATTGCAAACCATGTCAAAGATAATATGCCAGGTGTTTATTCATAGACAAAATACGCAATTATTTCCCTGAACACACAACCTTTGAGTAAGGCTCCAACTTCTTTAGGAAAAAAATATAAAGCTGGGTCTAGATGTTAAGAATTGTGTGTTTACAGTGCTGCAGATGAACGTTTGAAGCAATCATGCCCAAATTAAAATTTTAAATCTTCTATAAATGGATCTAACTGTTCTCTGTAGGGATGTGTGACCGGAAAGGGATTTCACACTGTCGAATAGGTACGAAATACTGCTATTAACATCAACATGAAACACTGGAGCAGACAGTAGCAATAGGCATGTTTCAAATATTTTTCATTTGGATGTAAAAAAACTCCAACTTTCCATACATTACTATGTTTGTGCAGTTCATTACAGTAAGTCAAAAGGAATAAAGCACCATCTTACAATTAGCTGTTTTTAACTAATTTTCTGTTCAAAAAAATCTGTAAAAACATAGTAAACATTTTAACTTCAAGAAAATGACCACAAAACAAGATTTTCCTTTTATATAAAAAATGGTTTAACAACTTCTTTTTTTCAGTATAAAACATTACAGAATCCCAGGCCAATCAAACAAATTCATCTTCACCATCTGAAATAATCATTAACTCCCCAGTCAAACGTTCTACAACAACATACAAAGGGATTTTGACGTTAACGGGGTTTCTGTACTTTTTTCTAGTTATGGGAAAATATAACAACACAAATTCTAACAATCACTCTTCGTTTGCTATAATATTAATAATAAAAAAAGAACAAATGTGAACTCCTGGTCCAATCAAAGTTCAAGCCCCAAAATTTCTGTTCAATGTGGCATCTATGCAGTCTTCTGCTGGCCCTTCTTCCCAATGAGGGATTTGTGGATGTGAGGAATGACACCTAAAATCAGAGATAATAAAAATAACATCAATGAAATTAATTATTTTATTTAGGAGCAGCTGTATTCTGCAGAAATGTGTAGTAAACGACCAGTGGTCTGCAGTTAGGCAAATAAAATACATATTCAATAAAGGCAAAGATTGATAAAATAAAAATGTATTTGCAAAACTGTCCACCCACCTCCTCCAGCAATTGTTGCCTTGATAAGGGAATCCAACTCCTCATCACCACGAATGGCAAGCTGCAAATGTCGTGGGGTAATACGTTTCACCTTCAAATCTTTGGAGGCATTGCCTGCCAACTCAAGTACCTGAGAACAGAAAGCGAAGGTTAAATCTGTATGCCAATACTGAAGGATGCAGCATTGCTTGTAGTTTACTTTTAATGTACAATAAGCATGCATTATGTGGGTGTAATTACTTCAGCAGTGAGGTACTCAAGGATAGCTGCACTATACACAGCTGCTGTGGCTCCTACACGACCATGGCTGGTTGTGCGAGTCTTCAAGTGCCTGTGGATACGACCCACCGGAAACTGACAGGAAACAGTTAGGGGACAAGAGTTTAGATATAACAGAGGTATCCCTTGAATGCAATACAGCCACAAACTGTCAAATAAAGATTCAAAGGTTTACCTGCAGCCCAGCTCTCTGGGAACGTGACACTGCTTTTGCCTTGGCTTTGCCACTGTCTTTTCCTGCCTTGCCACCAGCCTGCATGAAGAGATTTTTAGGAAAATTGTTTATAAAAAGGTAGCATAAATGTGTAGACGTTAAATCAATAGACATGTTATTTATAAAGTTAAATGTTAGCTCGTGGGTTACAGTTTGGTAGAAAAACAACTGCGAAAGTAGCCGCTAAATAAATGTACAAGTGGATGAATATGTAACGTTACAGGTGCCCGGTTAAGCGGTTATGTTTCCCGCCAATTAAATAAAACCCAAAACAGACCAATGGGGGCGACAGTTACGGTGATGGTCACATGGAAAGAACTTTATTTTTTCTTTAAACTAACAAAGAACAACCCGAGAAACGACGGACGTGGGGAGCTGTCAAAGCAGCGCTGCCGCTCAGCCCGCGACTAACACAAAACAGACGCGCCGCGTTGACACGCTCAGTGAAACGAAGTTTTCATTCACGGTTTTCAAAACAAAAGAAGTTTCCCTCGGCGTCACATGAACTCTGTGAGCAGAGAACGCGCACCCTGGTGCCTTAGAGAAATGCAGTAATTTACAGACCTACTGCAAAAGTACCCTGATCAAAATAACAGTAACCAACCGTTAAGCTAATAAATAGCCCAACTTAGCTTGCTAAAACACCTATAAGTGGCTGGATCAAATCAAAAGCACTTCAAAATAAAACAAACTTATATCGGAGCGCTCCACTTGTCTAACCAAACTATCCGAAAAACACACCGCAGTGCTCACTACATTCCATTTACTATAAAAGCCATAAAACTGACGTAAACCGAGCACCTTAATGCTAACGTGTTAGCTGACAGTTAGCGCTTTAGCCAGCTTTTAAACCACACATCTTCTACTCGAATTTCCTCAGTCCAAATAAAAACCAGCACTTTCTACAGTGTAGCATTAAATACATTACAAATGCAACATCAACCCGGTTAATGCAATTAACATCAGCTGAAGAGAACATACCATTTTTCCGTCTCCTTATTTCACCGTAGAACAGAGCGGATAGCAAATAATTTCGGTTGCCGAAGCAAAGAAACAATAAACCCTTTTGCAAATCTTTCGCATGCGACCCCTCGTGGGAGTCTACATAGCCAATCAGAGTGCGTGTTGTTACTTCGAATCTCTGTTCTGACCAATTGCCACGCGTCTTGCAGAGCCTTCGCCCATCCCCCACTCATCGTGCCTGCCTTTGCGCACGAAACCAACAAGTAGGCGGGATTGTCCTTCCAGGGGCATCCATCCCAAAAATGTGCAAAATACACAGTCAGGAGGCCGTTGTGTCACTCCACTATTCCGCTTCCCATCCTATATAATAAAATAGTTTTGTGCCACTTGTATTAGAAAACTAGTTACAGTAGCAGTAATTAAATAAAAAGGTATTTCGCCGATGTAAATGTAATTAATTTGTGAAATACTGATAAGACGCGCTGTTATGGATTGTAAATACAACAACCACTCGAATGTCATCCACAGGGCGGCTGCGTTCTGTTGACAGACGAGAAACATGGCGAATGGAGGCGTACGGTCCTTGTCTGTTTATGTAATTGGCAGCACTGGCGCCCAATCAGAGTCTAGAAACGAGCGTCCGGTTTCCTCCGCGAGCTCAGCAAGCAAGGGGTGGGGTGGGGGTCAAAGATACGCAGAGAAACGGGCTGCTGGTGGCGAAGATGGCGGATGGGGACAGTGGCAGTGAGCGCGGAGGCAGCAGCGGTGGCGGTGGTGGCGGAGGGGGAGGAGGAGGCGGCGGTTTCCAGCATTACCAGCGGGAACCGGAGACACAGGAGCTGGCGTCGAAGCGGCTGGACATTCAGAACAAACGCTTCTACCTTGACGTCAAGCAGAACGCCAAAGGCCGGTTCATCAAAATAGCCGAGGTCGGCGCGGGGGGCTCGAAAAGTCGACTGACTCTGTCCATGTCAGTTGCGGCAGAGTTCCGCGACTACCTGGGGGATTTCATAGAGCACTACGCCCAGCTCGGGCCTAGCACCCCGGAGCAGATCGCGCAGTCATCCGGTGGAGATGACACCGGGCCTCGACGGGCCTTAAAGAGCGAGTTCTTGGTGCGTGAGAACCGAAAATACTACCTCGACCTGAAGGAGAACCAGAGGGGTCGCTTTCTCCGGATCCGGCAGACCGTCAACCGAGGCCCCGGCTTCGGGGTGGGAGTAGGGGGCATCCCGGGTGCTGGCCTGCAGGCCGGACAGACCATCGCGCTCCCGGCGCAGGGCTTAATAGAGTTCCGAGACGCCTTGGCCAAGTTGATAGACGACTACGGAGCCGACGAGGAGGAGCTGGCCGGCGGCGGAGGGGCCGGGGGCTACAGCGAGCTTCCGGAGGGCACCTCCATCATGGTGGACTCCAAGCGCTTCTTCTTTGACGTGGGATCCAACAAGTACGGAGTTTTCCTACGGGTGAGCGAAGTGAAGCCCAGTTATAGAAACTCTATAACAATCCCCTTCAAGGCGTGGAGCAAGTTCGGGGGAGCGTTCAGCCGCTACGCCGAGGAAATGAAGGAGATCCAGGAGCGGCACCGGGATAAGATGTACGAGAGGAGAGCCGGAGAGGAGTCTGAGGGGGACGACGTGGACGACGATTGATGGGAGAGGTGGCCGCTTGTGATGAAGCTGACAACACGACGCAAAGCCTGGAGAGAAACGGAGAGAAAAGAACGACCTAGCTATTCTGTGCATGACGAATCGAACTTAAAAATGCTAAAACAAAGGAGAAAAATAAAACGTATATTTGACTGAGAAATTACTGTCTATATAAGAGAATAATGTTCTAAAGTTTAGGTGGATGTTATAGCTAAACGAGTGCGGGCTGCTGAAGTCAGCCTTAGTAGATTCCCCATTGACAAAAATATATAAATATATAGCTCTATATATCTATATATATTGATTGTTCATTTGATAGCCTCACTTATGTAGCCCAGCAAATTCAGTTTGACAGTGCTCAAGATGCAGCAGCAGGTTACCAGTCCCACTTCCTGGTTGCTATCCAATGATAAGAGCCTGACCTCGAGCTGACCTTCTAGTCTGTGTGATGATAATGAGGAAGTGCGACATACTCAAACCAGCAGGTGCGGAGTGGGAGTAAGCCGGGGACCCTGCATCGCTGCCCGTGGCACTTAGTATGTGTTCTATGTCTAAAGAACAGCTTGCCCTGATAGACCCTCAACACCCAAGCCACGGTCTCCACTCTTACTGGGCATCGCAGGACATCCTCTTAGCCTGTTGGGGGAGGGGGGGTCCCGTAAGGTGATCTGTTACAAGCACATGGCTCATTTGGATTCTCTGGACGATCCAAATGAGTCCAAACGACCTCCTCCTCCTCCCCCTCCTCCCCCATCCTGTCTCTCTCCCTCCTGGGCATTCCTCAGGTGCTGAAGTGTGGGGAGGCCTGCTCACGCGTGGCTTGTTTTGTCTCAGGGCTGGCAAGTCTCCTGTGCATTCTGTGGGTTGTATCAGCGTAACCTGTGCCTGTGCATCATCTGCCCCGGCAGTTGAGACGCCTGTGGCAACTGGCGGCGTCTTGTGCGATGCAGGGCCACTTTTGACTGCAGTGACCTTTTTTTCCGTCAAAGCGGATGCAGTGAGCTCAGGCCTCTAGCACTGGTCAAAATGTTTTGAGTTAAAGCTTAATGTTGCCGGGCTTGAGCTATGGTCTCAAGGGATTTGACCTTGCTGACTTATTTAGGGTGCATCATTTGGATCCTTTAATCTTGAACTGAGACCATTAATGACTGAAGCATTTTCAGTCTGATTGTAAGAAAAATTAGGTGCTCTTGGAAAACAAAAACCCATAATGGGGTGCTGTACCTAAAGAAAAAAGAAACTATATATATAGATATAGATATATCTATATATAGATATAGATATACTGGAAGAGATTTACTTACTAAAAAGCAAGTATAGATAGAATTATTTTTCAAAAGAGATGTATTGAAATATGTCTTAGAAATATAAGACGTTTATTAGATAATGCTGCCTAAAGTGGCTTATTTAAAACACTAAACTTGGATGCAACTGTCCAGGGTGATATTTCATACCTGATTGTTTCCTAACATTCTTTTATTCCTTAGAGGAAATTTAAAGAGTACAATAAATTGATAAATAACATTGTTATAGCAATTTCTAGAAACAACTTCTTTGAAGTAGTTTGTCAGCAAACACTCAGCACTCCAGTTCACTTTACAGAGCATCATGTTGTCCCCTTTTTTTTTAAGTCCACCTATTGTTTTTAGCCTGGTTTGTCACAGGTTGGCTCTCCATCGGTCGCCATACGACACCAACAAACACCCCTAATCATCATGTTGTTGTTAGTGCTCCTTTTTTGAGATATGATCTTTTATTTGCATGCCTGCTCTCATAAGGAGCTGCCTTGTGTTTTTTTTCTTTTGCATACTCTGATTGCTGTATGATGGTATTTATCCATTTTGAGAGAAGTTTTAAGTTTCATTTTGGTATTGCAATTGAAAAAAGTTCACTTTTCAGACTAATAACAAAAAAAGCCACAAAGTACCCGTGCTTTGGGGAATGTCACTTTCATTGTCCCACTCCCTTGAGTGTGTAAACCTCTCGTTGAATTTTACTTTACCCACTTCAACACAGCAGATAAATGCCATATGAAAAAACAGAAACACCTGGGAGCAATACTTTTTTTCTTTTCTATTGATATAAATATACTATATATAATATTACACATGAGATTGAACTACATCCTTCTTCCTGTACTGTGTTACGTGAAATGGCAGCTGTTTCAGTCATGTGTGTTCTGCTGTAATATTCTACCAAGTTCCTTTCAACGAGAAATAAAAAAAGGTTTTTGCTCAGGGGAGGCGTGATTTTTTTAGACTTACAGAACTATTTCTAAAAAAACTATGAACAGCATATTTAAACAAAATGAAAGGCCATATTTTAATCTTAATATTGTTAGTAGACCAGTAAATTAATCTAATGATTTCAGCTCTTTGAAATCCTATTCTAGATCATTTATTGATCTCTAAGGGGAAAGAATCACTCGTTAAAGCTGCTACCATGCTGCTATAATGAGCATATTTCCCCCTTGGGATCGATAAAGTGTTATGTATCTGCCTCATGGTTAAACACGAATATATCATAGTGGCTTCCTCCTTAAAGTAGCATTGGAAAGTTGCCTTTTTATTGATGCGTTTCTTTCATTCTTAGAATTGTTCACATTTGGTCTCAAACTCCATCTACATACTGTAGTCAATAGAACCTGCAAGTTCTGAATCAGCACTTATTTATAGATTAGATCACAAATATTAAAATACTAATTTGAAACATTTGGGCAGACATTTAGAAGGTTAAATACTTATGAATAAAGTAGCTTTAAAGCAAGAAGTAAAAAATCTTCTGCCAGCACTGAAAGATTAAACCTACAACATGCAGCGGTATTGTTTTTGGTTGATCTCGGAGGACATGTGCTCACATCTCTCACCTAATTCAGTTTTGCCAGAAATAAATGCAATCATAACAATAAAACTGTTAGCTGGAAAGCTAGCAGAGGGAAGCTGTTTCATCAGCAGTGCCAAACCATCTAAGCTCCTGGTTTATACTCGACGTACCTCATTTCACACGCCCTGCAGGGCGCTTTCCTGGGGTTCTTGTAACGATTACAAGCACATCCAACACAAGAAAAAGTCTGTTTAATCAGATCTGTTGTCAGTGTGGAGAGCTTGGAAACTAACCGTGCTACTTAACCAGGAAGGCCTCATGGTGATAGAGGATCAGTTCAGGCCCTCTTGCTATTCAGATCTCTATAGATTAATAAAGGTGTGGCAGGTTCGCTTCACAAACAAGTGCTGTATCACGCTCAGCAGACCAGCTAGTGGTGGTTTTGGACTGGATCAGACACAGTGACCAACGCCAGCAGGTAACATGGGAATATGGAAGCTTCCCCTTGGATCTGTGGTTTTACTCGTCCTTCAAACTCGAATTGGAACCAATTCCAAATGAAAAGACATATTAAGAATAGACCCAACTATTGAGCAGTGGTCTAATACTTTACCCGTATCCGTCTGTGAGAGGAGCTTCATGATGTGACTTCGGACTCAGTTCTGCGCTGCTCTCCCAGCTTCTTGATCTGCTCAGTTTAATAGTCAGTTAACGCTATGGTTTAAACTCTAGTTTGAGTGTTTTTTTCTTTTTTCAAAGCTGCTCTCATCTACATCACCAATAAAACATAAACAACCAGAAATGTTGGCGTTATTATTTTAAGCTTCGATTTAGATGAAGATCAAATTGCATTTCATGGCAAATTAATGCAGAAACAAATGATGTTTCAAAAGGTTCTGCCACTGTTTCAGATTAATGTGCTTCTCCTGATGTCGTCATGACAGAGGTTGGACCAGAGAAGGTGCCAGGACACAAAACTGTCAGTTATAGGAAAGTGTAATTATCAAAGTAGTGGTAAGAAGATGTGTTTGGCGCTTTGACTCACTAGGTGGCGTAGGTCTCACTCTGGAGAAGCTATTAGAGTGGTAAGGATGTAATTGGATTCACAGTAGGTCTGAGAGGCTGCAGAAAGAATAGAAAGCATTAAGGAAAAAATCTAAGTAACCACCCTGTGGTATGACAAACTGTACATAAAGTGCAAGAAAATACAAAAATAAATCAATTTCATTACATGTAGTTGATACATATACTGGGATCTACCTTCAAAAGGAATTGAAACAACTATTTTAGTACAACTGCTCAGCTAAGAAGCGTGTCTGGAGTCTGGCTATTGACTATAAGACTTGTAGAAAACACACTTGATGACCTCTGATGATGATGATGTAATTGATGATCTTGCTTTTACAACGGTAAGTCATTTATGGTTTCGCAACATAACCAGCAAAGGAATATGTGGTTTCATAACACTAGAAATAGAATCTCCCAGACAGAAAGTGAAAAGAAGAGGAGAAAAGTGAGCAGCTCATAAAATCTCCAGTTTCACAATAGTGATGAAAGATTAGAATTGGTGGTGCATTTTTCCACGTACAGGACATGATTCAGCCTTTGTTGAGGTATTAGACTCAACACAGAACATGAGGCAAATGAATGTCCCTCAAGATAATAAAGAGTGAGAGGGAAATCCAGTCAGAGCTGAAACATCATATTAAAGGCTCAGTTTCCTGTGAGAGTGAGGCTAAATGCGTTCTGTGTTCTGCACTTCCTCTATTTGAGTCCCAGAGACATAAATGTTTTCCTTCGCATTAATGGCCCACACTACTTCCTCTCTGCCACACAGCCTCCGTGACCTCTCAGAGCGCAGTGATGACACAGTGTGTGTGTGCGTGCGTGCATGCTTGCATGTGGGCGAGAGAGGACACATCAAGGGCATGTAAATTCACTCCGAGCCGCTTGCCAGTAAAAGAGGATTATTTCATGTGGCCTGGTTCCTGATGGCTCGACCCAGAGAGACGAGCCATCGTTCAGAGCATTCAGAGCAACAGGAAGAGGCGAAGGTGAAGGGATCTCAACGCCCTGTTTGTTATAACCTCACTTTTCAGTGGGACAGAATTGCGGTAACCAGGGAGACTGGATGCATCAATGTGGAGCAGAAAAGCCGGGGATCCCACACATGCAGAGCAAATATCCTACAGTGCAGAATGAGCTATTTTTAGTCAGTGTTGCCATGTATGAGGAAAGTCTCCGACTCAGGCAACCATGTGTGCATTATTCAGCGTCATCCTCATCTGCTGCATAAATGGAAGAAATGATCAGCTCAATTTGACATAAGCAAGAGATGCAGCACAGCATGAGACGCACACGTGCAGTCGGGTGGCGGCTGTATCAACGTTTTACTGTCATGACACTTTACTGGACAGGTTTCCTCCCAAATACATACAATGGAATCTTTTTACAGTTTTTATTTGTTCTCTATTTTCTGATCTTTTGTAATTTTTGGGCATTTTATGCTCCATTTAACCTGAAACTGCAACACAATAGTGGCCTGGTAGCTCAATGGGAGGAGCGTCAGGGAAGCTGAAGGTCAGCTTGAACCCAGCTGATCCCACCAGGTGTGTCCTTGAGCAAGACACTTCACATTGGCTGGCTGTGCCCTGAGCTCGACTGCCCACTGCTCCCCCACGGGGGGGACACAATTTCCCCAAGAAGAGAAAGTTTGTCTTATCTTATCTGTAATAACATTATAAAGCCATATGTCAGCAGCAGAAATCAATCAGTGCTGAACACCACCTGCCACAAGGTAACTCACAAGGTGGCACAATTCACAAGCTAATGTTTTGCCTTTAAATTTTGTATTTCAATCTGACTGAGCTTTTATTAAATAAATTGAAGCTAAATTAATCCACAGTAATAAGGTAAGGTTCCATAAAATTAGTAAACTCCCAAAGTGTGGAAAATAAACTAAGTCCAAAGCAGTAATCCTCAAAATTATTTTAAGTCCCAGCAGCAGGGTCCCAAGTCAAGAAGGACAGTTCGCAAAAAATGCCTAAGTCCAGAGCAGTAAGATTCAGGGTCGACAGAGCCTTTATTCCACAAAAAAGTGACAGAAGACACGACAGACTGAGGATTTCTGCTTACAACATCACCTTATATACCCGTTGCTCACTGGGATTCAGCTCCCCGGACATTTGATCATCATCTTGAGCTTTTAGTGTGTTTTTTTTTACCATTATTGTATTATATTTTTACCCAGTAATAATCCCAAACAAAGTGAAGACACTTGTTGCTCTGCCCTTTTCTCCCCGGGCGGGGCAGCTCCCCTCCAAACCTTCACTTTCCCATGGTCAGGTTACTGTAGGTCAGGTGCCTGCAGCAGAAGCTGCACTCCTCCCACCTGCCTTATCTAGGTCAGTAAAACACACTGTACGTTTAATGGTCTTGGTGCTACTACACTTCTGTTGCATAACAGGGTCTCCTCTTCACACACATGACCCAGTGAGCGCTATTATCCACACCTGCCACAGTGGGTGCTGTTGTAGTACAGTAGGTGCTTTATTATTCTGTAACATTGTCAATTTTAGCAGTAATTACCTTATAACCTTTATGAATTTTTACATAACTGCATCCGCAACTTGCATCATCCATTACAGAATCTAAATGACATCTTTATTTCACACCACAGATGAGATTCTAAATGCACAACCGGTCATTAAAACAGTATCAGTTTAACTGCAGTACAGTACACACCTTTACAGCATCATTCTCCCACCACCCCAGGTGTCATTAAGACAGGTGACTCACATCCTCTGTGTTAGACACATGGCAGTTAGAAAGAGGCCTTGACACCGTCAAAATAAATGCTGCATAAATTTACACCTCTTTCCATAAAAATGGTAACAGTCAGCAGTGTTTTTTGGGTTTGACTCTAAAAAGTCATTTTTATTCAACGCCAGAAAATCATTCAGTGTCAGCTCATGTTGTTGATATAACCTGTGCAGACATGATGAGTAAACAATGCTTCCCTCTTTTAATTAAAAAAGCAGTAGCAACAGATTCTTGGAGTTGGTCCAAGGACTTGGCTTCCATTCACTCATCTCTCCATGCCCACTACTGTATGTAAACACCAACCAGCGCATGTAAGCAGGACAAGCTCTGTTTTGATCCAAGTCAGTCATTACTGGACAGAAGCAGTGGCTTTGGTGAGATGAGCTGCAGGGGGAGCTCTCTAAATGCAGAGCAAAAAAGCAAAAAGTGAGTGAAAAGTTCAAAGTGGGTGAGGCTCATCTGATGATGAAGCTGTTGCCTAGTCTGTGCACTGCATTTAGAAGCGTCTGCTCTGTGTTTACTGTAGCTGTGGCCTTGTAACCCTGCCTCTCACTGATTCTACGCTGGAATGGGCTCCAGCAAGCCTGCAACCCTTGGGGCCTGGTGAGAGAGTGAATCAGACAGCTGCTTGCGACATCGGAACCTGTTATAAGTTATTTAGATCTACCGGTTGTTGCAGTGCACAACACCATCCCTAGTCTAATCTATAACCGTTAATGTCGTTGCCCTGTTTTGAGTAGATCATTCACCTGTTTATCACGCAGGTTGAGTCAGAGATATAGATTGAAACATGACATAACTACAATTCAAATGTGAACCTATTATAACACAAGACTTTACACGCTCAAATGGAATGTGAACAAATCAGCCCTACAGCTGTTTTCTACAGTTTGTCTAAAGAACTAGACATTGAGCAAAACCAAAGCAGAACCAGTCCAGATTAATGAGACAGGTGTTGGTGTTCTGAAACCGCAGAACCGGGAACCGCTTGGACCCACCATGGCAGGCGTTGTCGTCTGAGGCAAAGCCACCGTGTCCTCCAGATCACCACGAAACAAGGCAAGCAAAAGGTCTTGGTGAGCATAGATAGTAGTTATAATCTAAAAGAGGTGGATAGAAAACTGGCCACTTCCCATAGCCTTTCGGCCGCCACCACCAGACTTCTACTTGTCGGCAGGGTTGAGCAGGTGCCACAACAAACACTGGGGCCCAACTTGGAGTGTCATGCCGTGGCAAACAGTGGAACAGGGGCAGAATCAGCTTGGAGTCCAGTAGCCGAGGCCGGGTGTGGGACCTGGGCAAGATGTGAAGCAGGAGCTGTGGTGGCGAGACGTGGGGCCGATGTGAACTGGAACAGATTCCGAATTGGAGAAGTGGGCATGGATGCTAAACTTGAACTGGAGCCAGTGGCATGGCCAACCATGGATCGGTGACTTGGACAGGATGTGGGACCACGGCACAGACGGGACGTGAAGCCAGCGTTGCAGAGACCAGGCCTACAGTAGCAAAAGTCTACCAGTGGCTGAAGCAGCAGACTGTAGGACCAGACGTAGAGTTTGACAAACACATGGAGCAGAAGAGGAACAAATGGCAGGAACTGCAGCAGTGGAAGATGGTGGAGTTGGAACTGGTAGAAGGACAGCACTGAAAGGAGTAGGGAGCAGATGGAGTGGTAAGCTCTGAGCCTTCAGCTCTTTCCAGATAGGCCAAGCTTCAATAGGTAATGGCAACATCAGAGGCGTGTGTTGCCTCTGGTAAACACTCCAGACAAAGACTTCCTGAAAATACTAAACTAAAGGATGGCGTTTTAACCCTGGTATCAGCCGGGGGGTTTCCAACAGAAGAGCGAGAAACAGTCCCCTGGGGCTGCAGCGGGGCATGAAGGGCAGCAGGGCGAGGCAAGGTCAGAGAGTCCTCTAGCAGGACAACAACTTGTTCAACACCATAGAAGCCCTCACACTCCTTCAGCCAAGGAGTGGAGGAACAACAGCCTTAGTCCAGTCTAATGTTGACTGTCTGGCGTGCACCTTAGGTAAACTAGGGAAAGTGGCATGGAGCTTGTACAGAGTCTCGATGACCTGGGCTCTATGGCCTGCTCTGACTGGGTCATTGTTACGACCCGCTATACAAAATGGCGGCTTGAGTCCTTGGGGGGTTCATTTGGACCCCCAAGTACATAGTAAATAGTAAATGACAAACCAAACACACTCCTAAACACACAAGGTACAAAACAAACAAAAGCACTAGATAACACTAATACAGCTAAACAAAAGGCTCGGTAAAACATTAACAAGGCTAAAAATGGAACTAAGATAAGGCATAAACAAACAAGGCTAAATCATGGTATGAATAAACGAGGCTAAGGCATGGCTGGAGTCTGGCTAAACATGAAAACAAGGAGCGAGGCTCAACATGAACAAACAACACACATGAACATGAACGTGGCTGAACAGAACTAGTGAGAGGTGCCAATGCATGTTTTATATACAAAGCAACACGTAGCAATGAATAACATGGCTAAACATGAAACAATGAGCTAGGGCAAGAGTAAGCGTCCTTCAAAGTCCACATCTGTAAGTGAGGGAAGGTGATGAAGGCAATGACCCAGCAGTGAACGCAGGGCTTGGAGTGTATTTGAAGGGCACAAGAGGGGAAAATCCAGGTGTAAGTAACTGTCCAGATTGCAGGGAGTTTAATGAGGGAGCGAGAGGAAGTGGGTGTGGTCCAAAGCAGAGGCGTGGCATGGTGAGGGAGGAGGGGTGGTCCAGAGCAGGAGAACGCCTCTACTCCAAAGTTCCTTGCGTGGGTTGGGCAGGTGCTGCAGCCATTACAACTCACTTTCTTCCTCTGGCGCTCTGTTCTTACACCGATGTCTTCCAGTCCAACAAAGTCACATCATAGTTTCAACAAAGTGTGACCTGAGTGACTGCATGCTATAGCTTGTCAGAGTCTGATGCAGGCATCCTGCACCAACATGGTTGTTCTCAGAAATGTATTTTAAAAGGTCTGTATCTTATTTTTAAATTGGGTTGGAATTGTTACAACTTGGTACAAAATAAAGGAAATTCAGGCATGTAGCCTTATTACATGCTGTGGTGTTCTGTTGTCAGTTCCAGGGGACCCCAGGGGAAAGAGCAGTAAACTATGATTAAAAGTGAAAACAAACACGCACACACGCGCACACACGCGCACACACGCGTGCACACGCGCGCACACACACACCACCTGTGAAATACTGATGGATGCGCGTCATCCTTTTCTGTAGAGATCATCTCCTGCGCAATTCTCGTCAGTCTGAACTGTCTCATTCTGGTTTCAACGGTTCATGGAGTCAGTTGTTATTGTCACGCAGTGTGTGTGTGTGTGTGTGTGTGTGTGTGTGTGTGTGTGTGTGTGTGTGTGTGTGTGTGTGTGTGTGTGTGTGTGTGTGTGTGTGTGTGTGTGTGTGTGTGTGTGTGTGCCAAGAAGTACTGTAAATCAAACCTCCTCAAACACATTCCTGTGCTGCACATGCTGTGTTTCTCCTGAGAAAGACACAGCATGGAGAAATTATGAAGGTGCCAATGCTTCACTAGCAGAAAAGCAGATGTGTGCATTTATGAGTGCTCAAAATCCAACCCGGCTGGATGTTTGTGAAACATTCTGCACTGTGTGTATGCAGACTCATCACCGTCCTGGCTGAGCCCAATGACGGTCATGTCGTCTGCATACTTCAGGAGTTTCACAGACGGTGCAGTCGTTGGTATAAAGGGAGAGGAGCAGTGGGGAGAGGACACATCCCTGCGGTGCGCTGGTGCTGATGGTGTGGGTTCCAGATGTGATGCTGCCCAGCCTCGCCTGCTGCTTCCTGCCTCCTCCAGGAGGCTCCTGATTCACTGATGTGGGATTGGGGACAGTGAGCTGGGTCAGTTTGTGGTGGAGTATTCCAGGGGTGATGGTATTGAAGGCTGGGTTGAAGTCCATGAACAGGATTCTGACACATGTGCCAGGGAGATCCAGGTGCTGCAGGATGTAGTGGAGTCCCAGGATTACTGCATCATCCTGTGGCCTGTTTTTCATGTAGGTGAACTGCAGAGGGTCCAGTAGGGGGTCTGTGAGGTCCTTCAGATGCCTCACCACCAGCCACTCAAACGTCTTCATGACCACACACGTCAGGGCGACAGGTCTAAATGGCTACAGGTCTGTTGCAGTTGAAGTTTGCTACATGATAACAAATCTGCCTACAGAAGGGAGGTTGGTCAGCTGGCCTCTTGGTGCAGTCACAATAACTAAAGTAGTAGATTTCAGAAGGAACCCTCCATCACTCCCTTCCCTCACCTTAACGGGTGACATCATAGCTACTGTGGAGTCATCCAGATTCCTGGGCTCCATCATCTGTGGGCACAATCTATTTGAGCTGGTGCCATTTTTATTTCATCTTATTCCGTCGACTATTTTGCACTGTACATCTCTAGCTATTGTCCTGAATATGTGTGTACTAGAAGTTTTTATGACAGCTACAGTACAAACTTGTGTATGTGCAAGTACATTTGGCAATGAAGCATTCCTGAGTCCTGATTCCTGATGTAGTTATAGACGCAAAAGATGAATCGAGTTGGCGGACGTCATCTGAAAGCTGAGTCCACGGGACTTTTTCCTTCTGACAGTCGTCTCAATACAACCCAACCTGCACAAAAGAGAATTTGCACTCACGTCCACCAGCGTGAGTAAAAGCATTGTCATTATGAAAGTGCGTTTGCTCCACCTTTCCCGACGGCCTCAGTGGTTATCTACAAACTGAAACTGTCATGTTTTGGGTTCATTTCCGGTTTTATTGTGTCGGATTTCCATTTCTGTTCAGTCCATGCCTAACGTTAATTCTCGTTCATATCACATCAGCTGTCTGCAATTAGTAATCATACCTGGCATTTAACACCCAGTACTCACCTCTGCCAGTTGCCAGATTGTCATTGATTCACTTCCGCTTTCCAGCAATTCATGATCCAGTCTAGTTACCAGTCCTGTTCTGTTCCTGACCGTGCCTCTAGCCTTGGTCTTTTGTACCTCAGCCGAGCTTGCCTGTTATCAGCCACTGCTTCTTACATGACACCGGCTCCGCCTAGTCATCTTGCATTGTATACGAGTTTCTCCGTTGCCGACCTTGCCTGCCAGACCACCGTTTTTGCCTTCGCCTCATCTCAGAGGTTTTCTGTATGTAAGTCACCTAACCATAATAAGACTCTAGTTTAAGATATCTGTGCCGTGCATGTGGGTCCGCTTTGTCAAGCCGAGAGCCAAACCTGACAGAAACTGTGTATCTGTGTTGTAGCAAACTCACACAAACATGTTTTAGCAAATGGGATTATGATTAACACTTAAACTTCTATTCCTACAAATTTTTATAAGTAATATAGTCATTTTAGTTAAATTATTATATGTGTATATGTATGTGTGTATGTGTACAGTAGATATACAGTGTATTTATTTCTTTTATATCTTTTTCACACAAATAGAGCCAGAAAACAAGATTACACAAACACAAATATAAAACATTTTTTAGGAATTGCATTTGTGTTTAATTTTTTTTGTTGTTTTTGTACATAAATCCTGTGAAATATCAATAGACACAACTAAGTTTGAAGTAGCAAAAACTGGCATGAACTCAATTACATGGAATAATACATTTGCTCTGCAGGGATTTTTTCCAAAACAAAACATGTCTAAATGTCAGAGGGAGCATTGAGCTGGACCCGATATAGCGTCTATGGCACAATAATAAGAAGGAAAACCATCAAAGAACCATTAACATTTAAAATCACAATTGAAGGAAGCACGTGTTGATGGAAAACCTGCACCAACAGACCTCAACACAATCAAAGGAGCAGACGACAGCTTCGCTCAGTACAGTCAACATTTTACACTTTAACCTTCTTCAGCGTCAGACAGACAGAAAAGTAGAACACCAACTTTTAGATTTAATTTAAAAGAAAAAAATTGCTGCGCATGAACAGTGAAATGGATAGTAAACATTGTCCTGGTGTGGCTCAAACATTAAAATTCATTCAGTATAAAATGTAAACAATCTCCTGAAGCAAACAGACATCACATTAAAGAACATTCCACAGTTTGCCACATCAGGGCAAAAGGCTTATAAGAAAATCATCATGAAAACATCTGAGGCTGCGAAACAAAGTGGGCATAAAGTTAAAGTTACACTTCACAAGCAATAGAATAATGAAAGCCTCAATCGATAAAATAAAAATCATTACAATTTAGAATGTAAAAGAGGAAATGCTCTAAAATCCAGCTGTTGAACATTGGTACTAGCTCCATTGTGCAGTTGTAGCTGAAGCAAAAGTGCAAAAGGCAAACGTGGAGTCACGTTGGAGAAGATCAAGCTGCCTGAAAACAGGAAAGAGGGAAAGAGCATGAGGAACAGTTTTTAGGCTGATGAGTGCACATTCAATACAAAGACTTGACCTAGTGACATACTAAAAATCACATAAACACTGTACCTCTACTTTGACTTGAGCAGAATGTGTTATCTCGCTGGTGAGGCCTACAACAGCCTCCGGAGAGATGGAAATGTACTTCTGTGGTATCGCCACAGTGCTCAAGCCCTGATAGCCACCAGCTCCCATGTTTTCCCACTTGAAACAGTGGTCCTCTTCTTGGACTGTTCCATCTGTAACGTCCTTCAACTGTGAATATAACAAACATTAAGATTTCCGTAGAAAACCTTCACAGTTGAATAAAAACTAAATGATGGGGGTTAAACTACAGTCCTCTGACCTCTGACCAGTTTCTAGTCTTTTTTTTCAAGATGGCAAAACATTTTTTTTTATTTCATATTTATTTATTCTTAATTCAGTAATTTCTTATTTTGATAACATAACTGAAAAAAGCTTAAATCATATCCATCTGAGTGACAATAACAATTCACCATTAATGCCTTAGATTCACTTAAACACTAATGAGAATGTTTTGGTAAAGATCTATATTTACCTCCAAGTTGACTTCATGCTCACTCTTCTTTTGCACTGTTAATAAAAACTTTTCTAGGTCCCTAATGAAAACGATGGCCAGCTGGGTTTCTTTCCTGTGTAGTTCCACTCTTGCTAAAAGCCCAAAGGAAAACAACAAATTATTAAAATATTTGTTTTTAACTATTCATAGGTAAATTTAATGTGATAGATAATTAAATTAAAATGCAACTTAAAAGCCACTCATTCAACAGTGGTTCCTTGTACCTCCCGTACCTGTGGATGCTTTCTCTTGCTCTCCATTTTGGAGGTCAGCAGCTTCCAGCCCCAGGTTATTTTTGGAGATCTTTCTGACCATGAAATATTTTCCAGTTATAGTCTTCAGATAAACCTGTTTCATTGTTGTATCCTCGTTGATGTTCTGTCAAAGGGGACAGAAAGGCTTTGAAAGTTAGAAACTCAATCTGTAGCATTTCATAAACCTGAAAATACACAGAACAAAAAAATCCACGTTTTCCGTATCTCTGCATTCATTAACAGAAAAGCTTCGTTTTGCACTGGGACAGTTTCCACACCTGTCTGGGATATACTGGGAGGCATGGAACAGCATTTCTTTAGCTACAGGAGAATGTCGTTTATCCACAAAAACCAATGTCTGCTTCCTCATAATGAACCTTGGGAGAGATGGCGGTGCACGGTGCAGCAGTGTCTTGCAAACTTTGTTTTATTATGGTTCTGGATCCAGATTTGGATTTAGGAATGAAACCAATGGGGCCCAGTATAGCGCCACTATTATTAAAATATTATTAGACCTGCTATTGAGTTTGTGTTTAAAATGACCAATTAATGGAAGATAGTTTGTATTTGCAGAACCTGCCAGGTCTTAAATCTAAAAACAATCACAACAATCTGTTTTCATTAGATAAACATTTACTCTGCTGTCGCTTCCTCGCGTTACTTATGGCAAAAGGCGCTCAGGCTGCGCGTCACTGACTATAAAAGTTAACTAAACTGAGCTCAACATCAACATAAATCAACCAAAGTGATTCGAAATTCATAACAAACTACATGAAATCCATAAGCACATGCGCAGCAGAATATAAAGGACGTCCGTCGGTGCACTAGTGTAAACCCGTGATATTGCGCCAATAAAGCAGCTCTTACGGTGCACACGGCAGCGCAAGAAAACACTGAAGCGCGCGAAGCAAAAACTTGGATATTACGCGGCGCGCATAAAGTAAAGCTTGTGCGCATTTCACTAGTGCCACTTACCCTGACAGAAGAAAGTCTGGTCGGCAGCGAGCGTCTCAGTGCGGAGCGAGTAAAGTCTGTGCGGAGGAAAGGCTTTAAGAAGCCACGGCCGCTGACGACAGTGACGTAGCGCCTCAGACAGCGACGATGGGATGGAGCAAACCGTGACAGTGATTCAAAAACATCAGCACAGCAATAAATGACGCACGCAGCCGTCGAAGACCGGCATGATTTTGTATTGCACGTTGCACCCAACCCAGCGTAGAAATGTATTGGGGAGCGGGCAGGGTGCACACAGCGCTGCAGACTGGCAGAGGTCCCAGTCACAGAAAGGCACCAGTCTGGGTCAAGGTCCACACGCTTCTCCCTGCACAGACACAAACTACACCGGAGATAAGAGGGGCCACAGGGATAGAGACCCAGTGCTTCAGGGCACCAGGTGGCACCACGGTGTGAATGGGATGCTTCAGCTCCCATGAGATGACAGCCCTCAGTCTAAACCACGACTCCACGCGTTGAACACGACGAACAGAAAGGCTCGTTAGAACATTTACTGGAATTCCCTTTTTCAGGAAACACTTGATTTGAAACACGTTGTGGGTTTCACTTACATCATGTTAACATTGATTTTATCACTTCTTAAAAAACACATACAGGTACCACATGTCTGGAGTTGTCAGTGTTCATGGTGACAAGTTTCATTCAAAATCCTGCCAGAATCCAAAACTATTTACCTGCAAGAACTCTTAGCGCCTTTAAAAGCATCTGCTGCCAAATTCTAAATTAGGTGACGTAATCCACATTTATTGGGAAAGATAACAATATTTCCCATTAAATGAATATTACATCACCATGAGCTGATGCTGTGATGTATCATCACCAGTGTTGAGTTTAAAGTGAGGACTGATATGATTAATAGTTTATTCTTAATTGTTGCCAAATATAAACGGGCCAAGACAAGTTGAGTAAAGAGAAATGAAACCAAACAGAAACATTTGTGTCAACTATGCTTCTGTAAAGTGTGTGTAAATCAGCTCTCTGCACGTTTAGCTACTGGGTTCAACTACGAGAAATGACTCTTCTACCGTTTGTTAAATTCACTAGTGTCTTCACTTAGTAAAGGTTCAATACGGATGTTTGAAATCCAGCATGAAATCCACCTACAAGACAAAGAATAGCTTTCATTATACAATGTGATGGTTGAGGTGTTTTAAAATATTAAGCCGCTGGTTTAGAATGAAAAGTGTTTAATACAAGAACACAAGAAAGAAGAAAAATTAACAATAACTATGGTCTTATGAATTGTGCAACTGTTTCTACCTCACAAAGGAAGCGACGTCTAACACAAACTATGTGGATATTGTTGCTAAATCAAAGAGGCCAAGTGTGAAACCTGGCTTTTATCTTGAACATTTCCTAAAGAAACAAAGCCCAACCTTGTGTGTATCACATCACCAGGAGATGTGGATTAGAGCTGCTGTAATGATGTTCTCGATCCTGAGGTTGAATTAAAACAAGGGATGATAAAGGTTTTAATCTTGTACACAAACCAAACGTTTTAGTTGGAATACAACGCAGGAAAGTAACTAGCGTCAGTTACCTGTTAACTGAAAGTGCCTCAGGGCCGGTAGGAGGACGAGCTCCGTCATCTTCTGTCTGGTTTCTCTCCACCAGTGAGGCACGTTACAGCAACTGTTCAATACAACGGCCTCAAACTGAAGCAGGCGTGAGCAGGGCCTCTTCAGACCCACATGATACCCGCTCTGTGAGGTTTCACATTCACTGCTCTCTAGATCAGATCACTTCACATCATTGTCACTCTCACTCACAGCTTCACTTACACGCGCATCACATAAATCCTGCACTGTGGAGTAGTAGTTGATACTTATCTCCCAACGGTTCGGATCCGGTGGAAAAACAAACAGCAGCAGTTCAAACCTGCAAATAGTGACAAAACAGCTGAATCTGGATCAAGTGCTTGTTTACAGAAGCTCCTGAACCCAGCGAAGGAACGGGACGGTGCTCAGTCACCGAGGGGGAGCGGAGAGTAAATTATTGTTTGTCTGAACAAGATTCAGTTCAAAAACATTCAGTTCAAAAACAGTGTAGGCGTCTTTGTACCTACTCTCACAAGGCCTGTTTGTAGTTCACTTGCTACATAAGAATTAAAGACAAATATTTGTAGACATGCTTTTAGTAATTCTTTTATTAAATTACTATATACACAATATACGAAACCTTGAGATAATGTAGGTACCCACAAAATCAAAATATGTGTTTCACAAGCAATTGAGAAATACACACGTTTAAAAATGCTCAGTGGCTAAAATGTAAGTTCCAGGTTCACGTGGAGTAAATCATGTATGAACATCCCACCCCCCCACACACTGTTCTGTAAATGGTGACTGTGCTTATGATGACGATTATTGCTTTTTACATCACAGTAGGTGAAGCCCTTGGGCACTAGACCACTTCATCGTAGACCAGCTGGACAGACACTTTGTCTTCCAGTGCTTCATTCTGTCTGTAAATGTACATGGGTGCGCCATCAGCAGACGGGCTGGTTTTCCCACCACCCTGCTTCTCACGGTTCTCCTCCTCCTCCTTAGAGAGCAAGTCGTTGTAGGAGGCCACACAAAGATCATGGTCCTGGAGGGACGCAGGGTATCGCGAAGACGCTCTCTCGATCCGCACCGAGCGCCTGACGGGTGTGAAGAAGCGAACCTCCTGCCCATTGACTCGAACTGGTTCCCTTGGTCGGTTCACTGGACCACTGAAGGAGATCATCACCATTAAATAAGTGGACATAGTTCTAGGCATGTTTTCATTCTTGACTGTTAATCTTTTTCATGTGTTCCTATAATTAATGCCCCCCAAAAGGCAATCCTTTTGACTCAGTCTTCTCTGGATATGTTGTCCCAGCACTTTTCCCGGACCGTCCTTATTTTTTCATTCTGGCACAAACTCAGCATTATTGTATTCGCATGAGCATGTGAGAGTGTGCTGGGAAGTACTTCCTCTCTGTCAGCTAAAATCTAGGTCAATTTGGACATTTGAAAAAGAAGTCAGCCTGTCAATTGTTCTGCTGTCACTTACTCGCAATAGCTGACAAACAAGGTATGTTTGATGAGCAAAGCGATATAGTACTGCCGTACTCTGACAGGTTTGTATTAACAGAACTTAGATGAGAGCAGTCACAAACTGCCACATTCATTTCCCAAACAAATGTTACTAATGGTAACGTCCCCGTCCCCAGAGGCACATGTTTTCTGTCACATGCTTCTAATGTAAATTCAACATCTTATGTACTAGCTGTTTCAAGATCCAAACCAGCAGATTGTGAAAAATCTACAGTATATTGGGATCTACATTAGAAATAAAGAAAATAAACACCAGACATACCCAGGAGTTGCTGTGATCTTGAACTTGACGACAGAGGAGTCTCCTTTCTCCCCATTGATAAGAGCTCGGACGGGTTCAGGCGTGCTCGCCAGGTTGTTGCTGCTCTCATCAGGGTTCTCATAAGATGGCATTTGATCCTGATCTTTCTTTATTTGTTCAGATGCTAACAAACACACAAGAGGCAGGAGTTAAAGCTGAATTAATGTGTATAATAACAACGTATGTGATTAAGCACAACAGATACAGTACTACCTTGAGTCTCATCCTTTTTCTTCAGAATCTCAAAGACCACAGTCCGCAGCTCATCTACTGGCTGAAAAGGGAAAAACAGGAACATGGCTTGTTATTTATTCTGGCATTGTTTCTCCCCCACAGGTCAACCTTGCGTCATTACACATGTCTATGGGTCTGCTCAGCTGAAAGAGATGTGTTCAACTTATCTAGAATTTCTGGCCCAGCATCAGCTTTTGGTCTTCAGCAGAAACCTCACACACTACCCCTCAGTGCCTGCCCCCAACTCCTCTCAGCACAACAGTGTTTAACAGGCATCTGCAGTGACCAAGACTTACTGTAGCAAGTGTTCAGGCACCTCAACATTGGAGTAAGACCAGATACAATAAAAACTATTTCTTTAAAAAGAACTTCACCAAACCCTAATGTAAAATGTCTTGAATTTCAAAAAATGTCAGATTTCTCTGAAAAATACCAGAAGCCAAGCTCCTGGCTCTCTTTTGGTCTAAAAAAAAACAAAGGTCTCATTTCTTGTTCAGTTCATTCATTTTGCTCATTTGCAACACTGTCCTCCCTGATTTAGATGTTACACAAGCCAGCGTTTTTCCCAGCACTGCATGCACATAGACGTTCAACAATGTTAACATTTAACAGCTACAGATGTGCTTTGATTTCAGGTCTGTAGTGTGAATGTCATACCTCCAACACAACAAGAACGGCCTCTTTAAACATGGGCAAGACATCAAGGTTGCCCTCCTGCTCCATGAGACGAGCCTGACAGATCCAGTATTTGGCAAATTTCTGAGAGATTGCTGGCAGCCGAGTGAGAACCCTCTTTACCTGCTCCAGAGGACAACCCTGTTGGTGCAAGACAGTGTCAACACAGGGAAAAGAAACTGTGACAGGATGACATAAACCCATCCAACATAACAAAGTATACCTCTTCAAGCAATTTAATGCAGTCAGCCAGGGCCCTGTCCACAGCCTGTATGAGAGAGTGGGCCTCATCTTCCTCCTTCATGGCGGTCCAGAAAGGCTGGGGCACTGCCACAGTGCGCCGGACCTGAGCTTTCACTGGCATTGGGGGACGTTTGTAGGAAATGCCCTTGGCTTCTCGCCATTCTTGTAGTTTTTTTCTAGAGAAACAACATTTTTTGCCATTATTTGAAAAGACAGCAAATTTGAAACACTGACATTTTTAAAAAAAACCATACTGCTGCACAGGTAAACTAAATCCAAAGTAAAGCTGAGTAAAGCTGCATTGATTTAATAAAGCTATGAAGTTCAACTAATATGTTTATTATGTTCCTACACAATTTATTTACACTGCTGTACATAGAAGAAACTAGTTACTAGAAGTATGTTTATAGCAAATTGTCATTGTTGTTTTTCTTTTTCTGCACTATTAATAATGTTGCACAGTTATTAGTTATTACTGTTCGTCTTCGTTTATTCTGTCTGTCTCTGTACTGTTATACTGCGTTATATCATATCATATCATATCATATCATATCATATCATATCATATCATCTTTATTGAGGTAATAGTTGCTGTGTAAAAGTTGAATCAAGGGCAGTGTTGCCTTATTGGATTCAATTTGATTATAGCGTTCACAATTGTGGCCAGTGTGTAATTTGTGTTTTTCAGTATGATTAGGACAACAAAGACCTAAATAAAATATACATGATATAAGATTTGTGACATGCTCAACTTAGTGTGACTCTCACTCTAGACTAGACTACAGTTTCACATTTAAAAAAACATCTAGTTGTACTTACATTCTCTCCTCCTGAGCAGCAGACAGTTTCTTTCGTTCAGTCTGTGGCGCAGCCCTGACTGGGACCTTTGGTGTCTTTAGCTCTGTGAGCTTTCCTGTAAGGCTAACGGTCCTGGCTGGCTGTGGAACCGTCTTTGACATCACTTGAACGTCCCGATTTTTACCCATTTGTTGGGAAAGCACATGTGCAGAACTACGTCCACTTTTACTTTGAGTCTCTCTACATTTCATGGTTTTAGCAGCCATCCCAGCCACAGAAGTCCCCCTGACTGAGCTGGAAGAGGACCTTGTTAATGGTTCCAAAGACGCTTGGGAAGTCACTTTGGATATTCTGTTGTTTTTCTTCCCTTTATCTTCGTATTTCTTCTTTATGGACCTGCCTGTGTTTTCACAGGCTGACTGACTGGTTGTGGACATTCCTGCTTTCCACTGTGGCTTAACAGTTGCTGCTTCACGTCGGGAGGACAGAGGTGCCGATTTCAGCTCTCCTATTTGACTCTTACAAGATGGCTGAGAATGTTTAACCAAAGGTGGCTTCAGGTTTGACTTGATCAGAACTTCATTTTTTCTAAATCTTGCAGACATGGAAAGAGTTGATTTCACATGGACAGGGTTGGTGGCGGCAGTGGTAGAAATAACTTTCTTTTGTGCAGTGGAGGTTCTCTGGGAAACTGAGGATAAGGGGCGGCATGCTGCCTTCTTAGAATTGGTGGTGAGAATATTACCAGGAGCTGTTTCAGAAGTGCGAATTAAGTGTGAATGCGTGGTTCTTGGCTGGGTAACTGCTGGAATCAGTCCTGTTTTTGTTTTGACAAGCGGTCCAAGACTCACCCTGACATTTACTGGGCCTGACAGGGCCACATTTGACCTACTGGTAAATCTGCTGTGTGATGCTGATACAGTTGTACGGCCTACATTTGAAGACACTTTGGCTGAAAATGGCTTTTCTGTATTCCTGGGTGCATTTGGATTAGGTTTGGAGGAAATTACTGTGTAGGTGCTTCTAAGAACAGAAATCTGTCTTTCATTACTCTGCTTATCATGGAAACCCCTTGTTGCATTCCCTTTGTTTAGATCACTGAGCACTCCTCTGGTCGGAATTTTTGTGCAGTGAACAGGCAGCGGCTTGACCTTTGAGGCCTCATATCCAACTTTTTGAGCAGGAACCTTATTCTCTTTTCCCAAAACAGCCTGTATAAAGAACCACCCATTAAAACAATATTATTTCCTGTACTTAATCATTAAGTAAACTTAGTTTCACATTAATAAACACGTTGAATTACAGTAACAGACACCCACCTTTAGTGCAGCCAAAGGTTTTTTGACTGGACAGTCAAAACGGGTCGAGCTGTGGAGCACAGAGAATATCACATCACTTGTCCTTAGACACGGTAAACAAAACATCACAACAACCTTGTGAGGCATAATGCAGTTTCGTTTCTTCTCTTACTTTGGGTTGGGCAGTTTCTGTTTTCCCTTTGTTGCCAAATACTCCATTAACTTCTGCTTACGTAGCTCTGTAACAAAATTAGACAGGTGTTAAATGAGTGTGGTGACAGATGTCTTACTTTTATCTTCTTTTATCTTCAATCGTTTAGGCTTTTCCCAGACACACATGCTTCTGTATAGACATGCTTGTACACAGGCACAATATTACACAGTATTCAGTGGTGTCAGTTCAGATTAATCAATTTTAAAGACATTTATCTTTTATCAGAGAAAAGTACAACAATGACATGACTGTGGACCTGGCTATTTTAGCCTCCTGCACAGGTTCAGGGCATTGGTACTTAATTTTCATAGCTCTCCTGTTCAACATAGACTTATTCCCCTCACACAGTAAATTTATTAATTGCACTGTTTTATCCTGACATCCTCTAATTTGCACAGTAATATTTGTTCTGCATTGTAATTTAGCACTTGCACTAATTTTGTCAAGATTTTTTTCACTTGTAGTGTGATGAGTTTTTCCAAAATATTTGTTATATGCACATGAGCCAATGGGCATCTTCTTCGGATTAATAGGATATCTATACACGTATAATAAACAGAAAGATGCCGCCACCTGGCTGCACGTTGCTGCTATAAAAACACAATGGAAAAAGTAACACAGCCATAGCCGCAGTCTAGAGAAAAGTTTCTTATTTACATAGATTTGTATTTTTAAGAAAACTTAAAAAACTAAAGTAGTTTCACACGTGGATTTGCCAAATGACACTACTTTAACGTACTTGTATATATGATCAATTAAAATGTTCGTTATAACGTTAACTGTAACGTTAGACTGTTAGCATGCTAACTTAAAGCTATACGTTTCAGTCATCTTTAAAGAAAGTAAGGCTAAATCAACTCACTAACCTTTTCTCGATACGACCTCTCCTTGCTCCATAGTTTAATTTGTTCCACGCTGTACCAAATTTATCGTTTTGAAATACTATGTCGTATAATTAGTTGATGATTACACGTTAAACTTCATAACAACAGAGCTCGCTCATCCGGGTTTGAATTTACCGGGAGTAAAGGCCCTCTCTTCTCTGATTGGACGAGTTTAAATTTCAAACATTCAGCACGCATGCCCACAACCTCTGCTCTGATTGGAACAACAACTCTGAGCAAAAGGTGCACGCAGATCTCGGAATAAAACTAAATCTCCAAAATCAAGCCTGGGTGTATGTCGACTAAGACCTACAACTCTCTTCTCCGTTTATCTAACAAAATAGCATAGCACCACTTTACATTAATTAAAATGTTCAATGTAGAAATACGGCGTGCAAGGCATAAAATGTTGATATATAAATTGTAAATTGGTTTACCCCTACGTTGCAACTTGATTGCCACAGCTTTCCATTATCTGAATTTCCTGAAACGCTGTGCGTCAGTTTGAAATGTGCCAAATAAATTCATAATAATCAGTCCGTTACATATTATAATATTTTAATAGATATTCACACTGCTGTAAACACAACACAAATTAAAAATAATTACACATATATACAGAAGTATTATTTTTAAGCAGCATGTAAAATGGCGCATAAATATTTAAATAAATAAATATTTATATGAATTCTCACATCACAAGACAATGCAATAGTGCCACCTAGTGGTGATAACGTATTATTTCAACCAACATCCTTTCACTCTGTACTTGGTACATACAGTGGAATATCGTAATAAAAGTAATAGAAAATATTTTTGTTACTGCTACTATGTTAATGCAGTGCCTTGTTTAAATTTACACAGAGTTTTTTTTTGTTAGTATTTCTATTCAGATGCACATCGCTTTCAACTCTGACGCTGGATGGTGAAGGTTCTGTAGCGATTGTCCGTCTCCTGGCACATCTCTACAGGATTGTTGTCGCTCTGTCCGGTGCTGATGTACCAGTCAGGAAAGCGAGCAGACATCAGGGTGCTGACGTTCAGCCCGGTGTCGTGTTTGTAGAACAGGAACCGCATCTCCTCACTATTGGGGCTGATAGTGGACAGACTACTTTTGTCCTCCACAACCTGAGGTAAAAAAACAAAGCGTCAAAAGGTCTGTTCATCACTCTCAACTATAACATTATTTCATAACTAATGAAAATGAATTTAGATGACTATTCAGATGACAGATAGATCCTTTTCTAGCTTTGTGAAACTGTGAAAGACTTTTACCTCCAGATGCAGAGTTGGCTCAGCATCATCCTTGAAGCAGGACAGGTACAGATCTGTGCCTTTGATGCGCAGAGTCACGGGTCTGGCCTCTCTGTCTGGTGACGGGTGTATGTAGGTCGACATGTTGAGGTAAACTGAGGAGAGAACAGATGATAGTCATGATAGTGAATGGTAAAATGCTCATAACTGGGATATCAGGCACAGGTGTGCTATGAGACATGACTTCTCATCCACTGACTGATGAACTATCCCCATGCACCTTGTCACTGTCTCACCTTTGCGGTGCTCATTGCCACCCTGCAGCATAATTGCGTAGAGCTTCAAGCTGTCTTGGCTCAGAACCAGGCTCCTCTTCTTAGTGTCATTTATGCTGCATTGGTATTCGACCCCACTGCTGAAATCATTCGACGGAGCAGACTCGCACTCGGTCACTAAATGTTCTGAGGGGAAAACAGGAACACCGGGTTAGCTGTCATCTTTCTCCATCTGAGCTTTCACAACTTTCACTATCCTTTGTTACTGGAACCAAATATGTGGGCGTAAAGTTAACTGTTGTCTGTGTGGTTACCTTCAATGATGCTCTCCATCACCACGTGCAGCAGGTTTTCGTCCCTGAACTCGGTGCTCAGCACGGACTGTGAGCCGCTGGTCTTCAGCCTCTCTAAGGCAATGATGATGTTGACCAAGTGTTTCATTTTAAGTGGCTGATGGGAGACCTCCAACTCCAGTCCCGTGGGCATCCTGTGGCTCCACTTCATGCTCACGCTGGATCTCATCTCACATTCCATCTTCAAGGCTGAGAAAGTTCTGCAGAAAGATATAATCGTTTTTAAGCTTCACTGATGCACTCAGGAGTTCAGAACCACAGCTGCATTATCCTTTAAATTACCTGCCAGAAAACGTGAGCTCACCTGTTAAAGTCAGTGGAGAGGATCTTGTATCTCTGTGCTTGGTTAGATTCCAGCAGTTGTTCTGTCTTCGCTGTTCTGTCTCTTTGCTTTTATAAACAGGAGGCAGTCGTCACAGGGAATTTCCTTCTCACAGTGGGAGGATCTACGTAGCTGATGATGAAAGACTGTACTTGTGACATTGAGAGAAAACCTGGACCCATCGCCGCCCACACCAGGAATACAGCATTACAAAATCATCCCAGGGCAATTAAGGTTTCCTGAAGGTGTGAGAAAACTCATCTTCACAATGTTCCTTCCATTTTTATTATGCATCTCAGGAATAATCTTCATTAAACCTTTAAAAGTAAACCTTTTGCTAACATCCTATCACAGCAACACATCTATGCTAGAAAGACCAACAGTTTTATTATCAAGAGTTATTATTCAAGTTTAAACAACATCTGTCCCCACAGTCTGGTTGTGACTAATTACAGGTTTGCTGTTATTACGTAATTTCTTAATTGTGCTAATAGAAACTATGTGTAACAGTCAATTAGCCCGAAAAGTCTGAAAGTGATGCGAAAAGTTTGCACAAAGGTAAAAGCAAAGGTTGAGTCTCTAGAGATTTTCAGACTGTTATTTTATTTTAAAAACAGATCACAGTGACACATTATATAAATGCCTCTAGAACTACCTCAAAATGTTACATACAGAATGTTTTGGTGTTGTTAAATACATGTGTGTATAGTTTTATAAATGACAGCTTTTTGCTGCTGCTGTTTCAGCTCTGCAGGGAACCAGCTGTGGAGCATCTTGGTTTTACAACTCCCTGCTCAATTCAGAAAAACAATTATATTTTACAGCAGGAAACTGCAGCTGGATTTATCGTACACAAACTAGAAGCGACTGGCTCACTGTTACATAACTGGCTTCTACGTCTCCTATCATTGAGGCAGACACTGCGTCATTCAGAAGCTGGATGCAGCCGGAAGCCACTTAGCACTGACTGGAAAGGTGCAGTTCTGCTAGAACGGTGTCACTTAGATGGATGGAGGAACGCACACATGTGCTTAACTATGGAGCTACCATGTACATGTATGTACACTAAGATATGATTATATAAACTTTATTCATCCCACAACGGGGAAAGTCTTTATTCTACAGCAGCAAAGAGACATTAAACACTACAGCAGGAAGAACAGTAAAAAGAACGGACGCAAGCAGCATCAACTATACGAAAAAATAAAACTATTAATTAAATTAATATTAGTTTAAATTAATAAAACAAATAATCAAGTAAAATCTTTAGTAAAAAATCAAGTACAATTTTCATAACTAGTGAACACCACTGAGTACAAAACCAACAATAGAACAACAGCAACAACAAATGAAGTACACGGTGTGTGTATTTGTGTGTCCCTGCAGTGTTGTTCAGTCTGACGAGTGAGACTGGTTTGACTCTCACTCAGCGACTCCATGTTGCAACATTCTTTCCTCGTCTGTTTCCACCGGTGCTGCTGACTCATCTTATTGTCCGATCCAGGAAATTCTTTTGGTGTGGCTGCACTTTTACTTCCCCTACTAGCTTTATTTTATATTGCATAGTTGCGTTGTGTCGTTATGTTTGCTAAAATTCCAAACTACGAAGTTGTTCACAATTTGGAAATTTTTTCCTACTAAAAAAAATCTAAATGTGAATCAGATGAGACAGCACAAAAAATGAACTCATGCTTTTGCAGTGATGGAGCAGAGCTCAGTTTTACTGAGCGAACCAGACACACACTGGATGGCAGATGTACGAGAGGCCAGTTACTCCTCATCCACCGAGATAGTGAGACGTTCAATGACCACACAGAGCTCGTTAATGATTTAAAAGCACTAAAAGCTCATTTGTGTATAAATTCACAGAACCCTTGATGCAAAAGTTGTGATCTATGGCAGAGCAGATTTCAGACAGATAGACGTGAGCCACAAGACTTTCTCTGTTCCACTAACAACATGAGGCACTAGTAAATATAGCGATAGAACAATGATTAGATGTAGTGTAACTGACTGGTCACATGCGAACACTACCCTCGGTTTCTACATCTGGGGGTTGAGTTTGCAAAATAATAAATCTTCTTCATCTCTGTTGTAATCTGTGTCGTCGATGATTATTACCCATTAATAAATGATCACATGGTTGTGGTTGTCTGCTCTCCTTTCGCAACACTCGTATCTTCTGTCTTTACAAAGACAACCACAGGACCTTCATTCATTCACATTCCTCTGGTGATACGAACACAGAGACAAACGTGTACGAACAGGGTTGAACAGGATTTTCTTCCTAGTTTCGAAGCAGTTTCGCTCTATAGACTCACATCTCACCAGAGATCTCCTCTGCCACTAGTGTGGACAGAAGGGGCAGCTCTGCAAAACTTATCTGAACAATAAAATTCCCAGTGATGTAAACACATCGGGAGCAGCAACTGCAGGATTTTCCTTCAAGGTTAAAATTCAACCCACTGACAGGAACTCAACCATTTTACTTCCTTGTCCACAACAATAAGCCCTGGGTGGATCTGTGAGTCAGGTTACTCATATTTCAAAGCAGATACTGCTCCCGGCTTTGACGCTTTGACGGAAAATTACAAAAGATGTCCGACAAGTCAGAAATTAATGCTTAAAAATAAAAAACGAGGCTCAAACTCTTTAAAATCAAAGTGTTTGATGAAAATACAAAACCTTTTTCTTTTCCTGGCACATTTCTAATTTCCTCATGCTTCCTCTCATACTGTATTTCCTACAGGAAGCAGCCTGTGACAACCTGTACACTGACTCATTCATTTAATCCAAGAGCTTGGTCAAAAATAAAATTGTGCAGAAATGATCTCTGGCCAATTGACAGCTCAGTTTAGACTTAAGACTCACTTAATACTGAATTAATACTTAATATAATTATTTTAAATGCATCCATTTGCATCTGCAGTAAACAAAGCGATTGATTGTAACCAGGTGTGACTTTCCTTCAGTCTGTGTTACATCCTAGAGAAAGGCCAGACCGAGCACAACAGGTGACAAACATGTCTCAGGTTTATTAATAACTTGCTTTATGTTTAAAACTCATACAGAAATTATAAAACAATATTTACAACTTGCACGTGTGTTGGTGTTTTTAAGTTAACCCATGTCAGAGGGAACGAACGCTGCCAAACAACAATCATGGAAAATAAAATAAACAAATGTTGTTTACTGACAGAGTGTCTGCGGTACAAACAAACAACCAGAGCTGATGCTCAGACACTCACACGGAAACCGAAAATATTTAAACTGCACATTCGAAGAATAACCTTGGCCTTAAAGACCTCAACCAAAAGAGCATGGGAGAGAGAGTGTGAAACCGTTTCAGGAGTGAACACATAAAAATGAATCCAGTACACTCATTAAAGCACAGCAAAGGCAACACAACGGTGACTCTGAGTTACTCAAGCGTCTGTCTGCATCTGTACAACATCAAATACAGCATCATATGAAGAAGGTTACAAAATTCTGGCCAGTAAAATTATTGCAACAGAGCTACTGAACCAGCAACTTTGGCAAATCTGTGGCCTTGAGCAACACTGCTTACCTTGTTAAAGTGCTTCTATTTTATCCACGACGTGTTCGATCCTTTCTTCACTTTCAAAATAGAGAACAATAGGAAGTTACTGATTTAAAACACGAGCATTTCTCCGAAACAACAAAAGAGAAAGAAAAGAAAGAAAGAAAAGAGACAAACAAATGAAGTGAAGCTATAAACTCACTTTTATCAAGATGCTGATGTTCTGATTTTTTTAATCTCATATCTCACTAGTGGATGGTAAGTTTTAAGATTATAATATATGTGTCCAACTACATCTGTACATTCAAACTTTATTTGCAGTGTTTATGTGGAGGTTTCAAGCTACGGCCTCCTTTATAGTTACTAATAGAAACGCTGGACCCACACAAGCGTAAAGGAAAACCTGCTGGTGTGCAATAGATTTTATTCAATAATATTCTGGTTCCTCCTTCGTTTTTGTGCAAAGATGACAAATGACACAACTACATGCAAACTGCTGCTGGCTTCGTTTTGGAGCAGCTCATTTATTTGGAGCTCAGGTGATGAGCTTGGCTGATGTTTCAAGTTAAAGCTATTGGGAGAATCTGGCTTCCTGAGATTTGTAAGGAGCAATTTGACGCTAAACAAGCACAATAAAGGGTGGAGGATAACTTTAATTGTTTAGTTTGGTGATCTTCTAAAACAACATAGGGAATAAGTGTTATAAAACTTTATCTACTTTAAATAAACTGACTGAAAAGGTTCGGCTGTTTGCAACCCGCACACATAGCAATGTCCTATAGTAAAACAGGTCAGGCCCATCAGGAATAAAACATTTGGTCTAATTAATATTTGTTTTTTACACCACTTTAGCAATTTCACAATTAGGCAAATGAAATGAAAAACAAAAACAAATTTTTATAAATACATTTTCATGTGCGGGACAAGGCTGTTAAACAGGCTTGAACTGTACTAACCATGTCTTTATTTTATACTATGACACATGTAACATTTGATCTGTATTAAATGATGACAAATAGTCTCCAAAGATTTATCACAAAATCAAATTTCATTTGAAAAAAATAAATGATCAGTTTCAGACTTTGGTGACAGATAAAATGAGAATAAAGTGCTTCAGGGCTCCTGTTTCAGGTCCTGATGAGGACTGCTAATACACTAATTCTGTAGAAAAGAACATTAAAGAAGCTTTACCCAGCTCTACGTGCACAAAATATCAGTTTGTTCACTGACCCAGACAGTAAGAAAAGGTCCTTAAGGTCATGTCTTGGGAAAAAAAAGACTAAATCTGTTCCACTTGTGATTGTCCAAATTTGAGACTGGCTGTTTGTATTTTGAGATGCCATCCTTCTTTTCAAGCGTCGCCTACACCTACAATTCCAAGAATCCCCCTTTTCCACATAATTGACAGAGCAGGTGCATCTTTGGATGCAACTGTTATTTATGTGCAATTGGGTAAAAAATGTTAGTGACACTGACAAAAGAGCAGCAAACAGAAAATAAAGATGCTATGACCTTAATAACAATAAAGGTTATGCAAGACTGCATTGCATTCTGGTAAATGTAGTAGTGTAGAAAGTGTATCAAGTGTGAATCAAGGTGGAACATTGTCATGAAACAAAAAAAAAAGAGCCTTTCATGTTTAAAACTTAAACCTGATGTACGAGTACGTTTTCATGTTTCCAATCACAAAACAAATCAAAGTCAGTTATGGTGGAAAAACAAAAAACAAAACGGCAAAAATCTCCAAATGTTTTGAATACACTTCACTTTAAAAGGTTCTCTGGTGCAGGACTATGTGATATTGAAAAACACAATAATAATAATAATAATAATAATAATAATCACAAAAATCACAAAATCTGGCTGATGCTGGGGATAAATGATGTTTGGCGGTTGCTCAGTACAAATGACCTGATAAAAACACAGTCCAAACAGAACCACTGACTGCAGAAGAACAACACTTTAAATCTTACAATAAGCCAAAATAAAATGTCTGATGCCCACCATCAGCAAAATATATATATTTATATGTATTTACACAGACATTAATCTAAATAAATAAAGTTTCAGATTTCTTACAGCATTTTCTAGGAGCTGATCAAGCTTCCCTCTTTTGGTTTCTGTTCCCACCATGTCAGGCGACGACCGTTTGGTCACATACACACATGAAAAGCGTCACACACAGTCAGACCCCCGTCTTCTTCAGCAGGACGCTCCGTGCAGAGCAGCTTCACTGCAGCGATTCCCACAGATGAACCTGAAGCGGCGTAGGGAGCGTTCACCAGTTCACTCTAAACATCTATCTGAACACATTCATTATAATCAGGTTGATTGTCTTGATCAGGATACAGACTACAGGCTGCCTAACGGTGCTGAATCTCCTAACTCTGGGATCAAGGCTCTGGGCTCATTTCTCTTTCTAAACAGTATATTGATAGACAGACACACCAAACCCTCTAGACTCCACAACAAAGAAAAAAGAAAAGGACTCAGGAGGAGTCTGTGTGTCCATCTCACACCCAATTCACCAATAAATATCTCATTCTAAATTTCTACACAACATATATTACTTTGTGTGAACGCCGCTGACGTGCTCGGGTCGTCTTTGTCTTCCAGCTGATGACGTGGGAGAGGACGTAGGATGCTACATGTGGCACAGAGCTGGTTGTTGGGGTTCGCAGGCTTCAACCGCGTGCTCACAGAGGACGCCGGGGAGTGGATGGGGAGGAGGGTGGCTGCTCCCTGAGTCTCTGATGACGGACAATGAAATGGAGACACACAGAGGGAGGAGGGGAATGGGGGGGGGCTTCCTGGCGTGGACAAGCAGGTCCTTCAGATCCGTCACCAGGTAAAACGTGGGGAGCATGCGCGCACACACAAACACACACTCAGGCCTTCTTTGCTTAAAATGAAGTGGGGGAGTGTTTGTGTTGACAAAAACTGGAGGAGGCAAATGTCCACAATACACTTTGGTGTGTGTGTGTGTGTGTGTGTGTGTGTTTGGTTTAAGTCTTGCATATTTACAATATGCATGCACATGGCTTGTCTCTTTGGGCTGACACACACGCACACTCACACACTCACTCACTTACTCACTTACTCACTCACTCACACACTCACACACTCATCTCCTCAGCTCAGACCCAAGTGTCGGTGTGTGTCGTCATATGCTGTTTTCCAGCTGGCTGTGGTGGTTCGCTGTGTGAGGCGAGTTCTGCTCGTTGAGGAGAAGCGTCGTCTCGTCCGGCCCGTTTTCTGTTGGGATGGAGTCCGTGCCCAGGTCCGTGATGGTGGGGGTGGCGGTGGGGCTGCCGTGATCCAGGCGAACCGTGCTGTGGCCGCTCTCCGGTGACTGAGGCGTGCTCTCCAGGCGAGACGCCATCAGGCCGTTCTGGTACTGAGACCGTGTGATCTGAAGAGGAACAAAACCATGAGCCCTACATGCATTTAAATGGAGTATGGCATAAAGAAAAAGCTAGAGCTAGCTAAATACTCCACCATCTTTCAGCAGCAGTTTGATGCAGAAAACAAAGCACAAAACCACAAATATAAAAGTAGAGGTAGAGGAATGAAGTGTGAAACGCTTGAACTACTCATCATTTTGGCACTGAAATAAACAAGATGCGAGTTTGTCCACTGTATTGATTGCGTGGGTGTCTATAAAACACAGACCAATTTCTCCTGTAATAAACCAGTAATACTAGTTCATCCACGGATGCTGGAATTATTTGTTTGTGCTGCGCTGACGTCGTGGTATAGCGCGTTTGTGTTTTTTATCTGTAGTTTGTACCTTGGCAAACTGCAGGTCGCTGAGGGCGCGCACGTAGAAGTCCGGCGTGTACTGGTGGGCCGGGTTGCTGTTGTTGAGCTGGCTGTTGCTGCCGCTGACGGACAGAGACTCGGTGCGGTCGGCTCCGCTCAGGGACGCCGTCCGGTTCAACCCGCCGAGGTGGGACGGCGAGCGGAACTCTGTGAAACACAAAATGTCATTACCAGCATCTGTAACAGCTGGAAAACACAAGGCCATGCTAAGAAGACACAAGATGCAAGAGTCCACAGCTACTCAGCATTGACTGGCTCTACGATGCAAACATCAGAGGGTGCGGTGAGGAGAGAAAGGCAGAAACGCCCTGACCCAATCATGAGGCTCATCACCCACCAACTACACAACTCATGACAACTGTCCACACACTTTTCACTGTTACAGAAGTAGAAATGTCAGCGATGTCAACAGGAATTCCAAACAAGCAGTGAAACTCCAACTGTCATCATCAAATTAGGCAAAACATAGAAGCAAGTTTCTATATTAAAACGTTAGTGCATGAAGATCCTGGACGATAAGGCAGAGGTGGAAACACACTAAAGCACCGTGGTTATGGTTTATGACAGACAAGTCAAATCCATGATAACTGTTGACAAACACTATACTTTCACCAATGAATCGTTTTATATGTCCTCATTCTGAACTCGTCCTTTAACTGTCTAGGCAGGGGTTTAAGCTAAATATGACCCAAATGGACAATAAATATTCAGGTATGAAAACAGTTTATAATGGATTAAATAATGGTTAATATTAGAATTCCATGTATATTTGTATGTTCTCTAAGTTGGTGTGGTCCTTCTGTTTCCGTTTAATTCCCACTCAGCCTTTAAGGCGTCACTTTTCCACCTCTGCTCCACCTTAGGGAGAAACTACGAGGACTAAACAAGTTTAGTGCGGCTTGATTGCATCATGGCATTTTTATCCAAACAACAGCACAGCTCTCGTACATGTCTCACACACTTCACATGCAGGCTGTGTGTTTTTACCGGAACCAGGGGGAGGGAGGGTTCCACCTGGAGGCCTCAGTGAGTCATAGGAAACGGTTTTACCTGCACACGTCAAATAGTTAACCTACAGGGTTAATCAGTACATCTACACGTATGGTACACTGTTAGTGGTTAGAGTCCACTTGGCAATAAAACAATACACGTTGTAATGTTAGAAATCCAGTAGGGAACTTTTTCTGTTTACATCTTCAACCTCTGCCGAAGTTCATCTACAAACAAAGAAGAGGGCCTGAAAAAAGCAGTCGTTAGTTCCTTGTTCGGCTTCATGTGACCATGTTCTGTTTATGTGGATTTTATGGAATAACATAAATCATCTAAGCCCCGTCTAAACACAACAGAAATGTTTACTTATTATTAGGTTAGAGTTCAATCCGCTGTTTACACTGACTAAACTTTCCACTTCCAACTTCAGTCACAGCTTTGACTCAGATACACATTCACACGTCTGCACTGCTGTAATGCACCAAATATTTAAACAGGGGCCAGAAAAAGCAGGTGACCTATTTCTCATTTCCTGGTTCTGCTTAAACAGATCATGAAACGTGATCTGATCTCCCCTAATGCCTGAAATATAAACAAACTCAATATTTCATTATGTCATTAAACACAGAAGATTAGAAACTCTGGTTTGTAACTGTGGTGAAGATCAGATCACTTTGTTTGTTTATTTTCACAGAAGCAGAAAGTCTAGACTCTATATCAGTAGTTAGTGACCTACAGTGATCTATTTATAACTAGTAACGGACAACATTCTGCCTAAATTCTGGCTCTACAGGTGAGGAGAAAGCATCTGAAGCCACTGTAGCTACAGTGCTGGAATGTTGGCAGATTAACTCTTTTCTCAACATCAAAATGAGTCTGTGCCTAATTTCTCTTCTTCAATTCATGGATCACACACACAAAAAGTCACCAGGTTCAGAGATGGGTTTGTCATTTGAGGTCAATGTTACGAAAGACTACGAACCACAAAAAAAAACACATTTGAGAAGCTGAAACCAGAGATTTTGAAAACCACTCACATGATGATCAGCCATCAGCGTTCGGGCAGGGGATGTTATTGTTGACTAGTTAGTGGGGGTTAACTAAGTGAAGGAGACCTGTGTGTTTGCTAACTCACTGCCACAGACTCAAACAGATGATGTTAAAATCTGCCCTTTACATCTGGGCAACAAAGAGTTTATTTGCCAACAAACAGCAGACAACCTGTGACTCTGTGGTCTGATCGTTCGCTGCCCAATATTAGAAGGTGTCTAATTTTCCCCAGTTACCCAAACTGGCGCAATTCAACCCCCCGGTGTTAAAGAACCCAGACATGCCGGAATTTACCTGGCAACCGAGAGAACAGAGAAAACCTCTTAAAGGAGAGGTGGCGAGGACGAGGTGCAGCCACTGAGAGGAGACAATGAGGGAAGGAGGAGGTGTTCGATGGGAGGAGGGGGAGGAAGGGAGAGTCACACAGTGAGAAAGGGGGAGACAGATCTGGTTCCAGATAGGCGAGGACATGCAAAACCACAGAGCAACACCGCATCAGATGACTGACTGAATATTCACACACATCTCTCTGGGCCCGAAGCTCCTGAAACTGAAAGCTGCTCAACGTTCACGCGAAGCTGAAGCAAAAGAAAGGCAAGAGGGTTCAGACAAGTCCCCTGGTGGCCAAGTTCTGTTTACCCTACGTACTACTGACCCGATGACCGTGGAATCCATTCAGTGCATGTTCCTACATTACTTCAACGACTGCGTCACTTTATTGTAACCACAAAGAAGCCATCAGCTGTAGTCAATCAAGAGGAATCTACGAGGCCTCGGATTTCAAAAATGAAGATATTATGGAACTTTTAACATCACTGGGACTAATAATCCTCTAGCATATTTGGACCTGGTTTATTCTGCAGGTTTATTTTTCATGATCTGATCCATCTGATGATGAAGCAGGAAACAAAAAAAAACAGACCAGGAAAACAGTATACGGAAACTTGACTAAAAGACACAGAACTGGCCTTAGACAGCGAGGAGACGCAACAGGAAAAAATGCTTCCTTATTTAGATTAAAAAGAGGAAGAGGGCATGACTTTCTGCATGTGTCATGAAATAAACGAGCTCTAGCGTGTTATTGGGGAACTTGAAAACCCTACTCGCTGTTCACACACAGGTCATTAAGCTCAGTTTAGATGTGACGTGAATGAGGTCGAGTAACGTGACCTAAAGTTGCCACACATTTAAGACTTTGTCAGATGGTGCCACTTATCTGTTACACATCCAAACTACAGCATTTTTATGTAGAACAAAGCTGAGCAGACCTCAAACTCCACAAGTGAAATCCCATGTGTTGCGTGAATTAATGATGGGCACACACAATTTGCAAACATGAAAGGAGAAGTTACAAGCACATTGCACACCTCATACTAAGCCTTTAGTACTACTTTTTGAATATGACGCACCAGACGATAGATGGTTACTTCCCTATTTTCACCACAAGACGTCAGTAAAAGCATTAAATCCTTATTACTTCAAGGAAAGGTTAACAGGTAAGGAAGATGGAGGGTTTAGACTCACCCAATGTGGGAGCACTTAAAGCCATGATGCCATAGTACGAGAAAGGCCCGGTCTCAAACTTCATGTTCTCATTTCCAGCCTCCACTTCCACTCGGCCCTGTTGGAAATTAAAACAGATGAAAAGCTTTATCTACTGTCTGGAAGGAACAGGCAGAACCCATTTATTACAGGTGGGAAGGACTCGATCAGACTCACCTGAGTGATGAGTACTGAGCACTTTAAATGAAGTTTGATCAGTTTGTTCTAAAAAAAATAATATGCTACTGTGTTTTTCAAGTTGCAATTACCAAATTATCATGTTTTTCTAAAAACATTGCAATTGCTGCAGAAATAAACTAAAACAATCATTAATTTACCAAAATATTTGATCACTTTTAATTTTATAACAAAGGTCATTGTACTTAAACCAAAAGCGTTGAGCTACATTGGACTGATGCTTTATGCATATGACACGTCTGAGCCTGCAGGGGGCGGTAGATGCTCAGGTAAAGACACTGTGTTGCCTGCTATGTTATTCACTAACGCAGAGTCTCTGCATCATTACTATAGAGGAAACATGTTTACTCTGGCTCTGCATAAACACTGGTGAAGGAGGCAACACTACTCTGATGAGGCATGATGTGATGCAAATGCAGCTTCTTTGGAAAATGAAGCTGAAAGGCGCGTCAGAAGGGGATGGATTTAGACATGCAGTGAGAGAGGAGAGGAGCAGAGAGAGAGGAGCAGAGAAGGGGGCTGAGGACGCCCCTGTGTTGATGCAGAGGCCTGGCCCGAATTGGCCCGATGGAATGTGTGAACTGCAGCAAGCACACAGAACAGTTAATCCAGTGTCATCCCTCCTTTCCCACATCCGTCAGTCCTGCCAACACACACACACACACACACACACACACACACACACACACACACACACACACACACACACACACACACACACACACACACACACACACACACACACACACACACACACACACACACACACACACACTCTCTCTCTCTCTCTAAAGCGCTTCACCTGTGGAAGCAGTTCTGTCACACGTGGATGTTTTAGAGGAACACTGCTCATCCAACAACAGTGTGCCATAATCTTCCCTCGTGTGGCTGTGGGTGTGGGGTGCGCGCCAAGCGCTGACACCTGGATGGGATACAACTGTATCTGGGGCTGTTACACAATGGGCTGCTCCTCTAACGACCTGCACTACAGGTGGATGCACTTAAGCAGAACAAGGCGGCAGCGACTTGGAATGTGAGTTCAAGTTCAGTGAATGAATTTGCGTCTCTCACTCACACCTGCTCAGTGCATCTATTTTCCATGCAGAGGAGGGTCAAATGCCTTGCTCAAGGACGACTAACTGCTGAAAGTCTTTACGAATCTATCAGCATGCGTGAGACGACGCTAATCAGCACGCAGCATATGCTCCGGCCTGGATGTATGAGGGCATCAGCTGCCTGCAAGACGCACGCATGTAGAAAAAGCCACACATGCCCCGTGAGAACAGCGGAGCGCTGACTTGGGGCGGTTGAATGCCATCTGCACTCATGCTCAGCTGGTGTTTAATTTAAAAGGGAGGCGTGGGGGTGGGAGAGGAGAGAGAGAATAGACACGGGGGAGGCAGAGGACAGGAGTGAGAGGTGTAAAACCTGATTTTCTTGGTAGTTAGAGCAACGCGCTGCACCAACACTGGGCTTTTAGTCAAAGGGCGCTTCAGTGGGTCACGGCAGAGTAAATGACTGGAGTGTGCTGCAGAGTTCTGCTGACTGAGCTCATGTTGATAGTACGTTAGTCTCAAGGCAAAAGACACGCGCAGGAATGTGGCAAGTGTACATGTAGCACCCTGCTCAGCATCAGGTAACATTAGCAGTACAGTAATAACAATACTAGGCAATCTGCAAGGATTTCAAAAGACCAGCAACAAACAGGTGTCATCAGCTGTCAAGGCACAAACGGTAAGAGAATAACTTCATTAGGATCTGTTCAAGCAGTTACAGAGACTTGACTCAAAGACGTTTAATAAGAGAGAACAGCTTGTAAGCGAGTTAGAGTTAGGCCTAAACGTCCCTCGGTGGGGGCATATTACACACAGCAGAAGGAGGAGGCCTCACCCTGAGCGTAGAAAAAGGCCAAGTCAGTGTGTGAACACAGTCCAGGGGATTCTGCGTTAGATGTGTGTGAAACTGATGAGCCCCCGCGGAGCTCTGTCACAGGTTCGTTAATAACTTATAGCGACGCCACTAGGGGGCTGAAACCAAACACACACGCTAGAGTGTGTGTGTGTTATAGAAATAAACTGAACCGTTGACTCAAGTTAATGGTTGTCAAACTGGTTCTGCAAAGTTACTGAGTCACACTTCAGCACCCGTTCACACACACAACCTAGATTTGTTCAGTGGGATGCAGCCACGTGAGTCAGTGTGGCCGTGTTTAACAGCTAAACCCCGGCCTGACGCTCAAATGTCAGGAGTGTGAAGTCACACTCTCATCAAGTCTCAGGGAATATTTCTTATTCTCCCAGGACGGATACATTCTCTGCTCCGCTCCACAACAGGAAGACTTGCTCACAAATGTGCTCTGACGCAATTATCCTGGAATGTGGCTACAAAAACATGGTGTAAAGCAGATATGCAGTCAATCAATTAGTGATAATGTTGTTATGTTAAGAATTTGTCTGGCTGGAAACAAAATAAACATATGATGATATGATAAGAAAACAATATCACTCATTTGCTGTCCAATATTTACATCATCTATGAACTCTACTGGCTCCTGATCCTACTAGTCAGAGGACAAACCCTCCATTATCTCCTTCCTAACTGTCTCTACCTCCTCTTTAGAGCTGAGCATTTACAGACCACATCTTTTACGGGTACATATCATACATAGAGGACTCCTGTTTTCAGTTGGATGCAGGAAATACAAATGTAAGACATTTATCATTCAAAACAAATATATGCACATATTTAATCCTAAAGCAAAGATGAGTGAGACTCCACTGCCAATCTAACAGCAGGCTTAATGTTAATATTTCCTTTCATCCAGACTTGATCGGGTTAAAACTTCAAATCCAAACTCAAAACTGTAGACAACAATAGTGTGGCTCTGTGGAGCGACTGCCGCTGTGAGGCTCCCAGAGCATCTTCACAGACACATGAATCACGCTGCTCATGAACAAACAGCCAGTCTGCAGACAGGACACCGAGACGCTGAATTATCTGCATCTGAGTGACTCCACCGAACTCCCACGCATCACATGTACGCAGACACGTAATGCTACACACACTGGATGGCTCGGTTCTGGTTCTGAGTGTGCAGCTGTGAAACCATACTCTCAGCACACGTCCATGCTCTGCTACTTCACACCATGAGTCTGAGACCATTTATCAGCGTTCACTCAGCTTCCACCGTTCTCACATGTGTAAAAGCAGATCACTTAAGTCTCACTGATCTGCCACAGTAAATTCATGAAATCACCATAAGTCAACATGTCAGGAGTCTGTCTTCCATTACATATGCATTTAGGAGAAAACAGATGGTGGCATTTATGGTCAGATGAGTCACCTGCCGCGCTCCCAACCAGTAGGCGAGCGAATTGAATCACTGACTGATTTAATAAGCACCAAAATGGCTTGAATCATACGCCGTCGCCTCTGTAGTTCAACCGCCACCCAGTTTAAACCATAACAGCAGTTCATGACAAATACTGACCAGACACTTTATAAAGGTACACCTCTCGTTTCAGGGTTGAAGATTGTCACGAAGAGCGGTAATTCTGAGGTACAGTGGGCGATGCAGTCGAACCGGAGGTGGCGGTTTGGGCTGGGTCATATATTGTAAATATGGTGGCAAAAATTCAAAAAACATTTCCAGATCTATCGCACTTTCTACTCAATTTCTTCCTCAAAACAAGTTGTACTGGAATGTGGCCAAACTTTGTTTACAGAACAAATAAAAGCACTTAAGACTACCACTATATTGTGCCATTAAATATTTGCCCATACATTTAAATGCTTTTGAACAGAAATAAGCAATTTTCTGATACTCTGACACAAAACAACCCTTATTTTGAGTGAACAAAATACAACCACACAAATTTTACAACATGGATGTTCCACACAGTCGTCAATTTACCACTGCTGGCTCCAGGGTTTTCTTTTACAAAGCAACAGAGGATAATTCACGTTGTGGCATAGTGGCACTAAATGCCTTCGCCTCCAAAAAGGTCTCAGCCGATTACACCACATGTGAGGTCTACACAACAGCCTCAGCCGCTCGGCCTCCCATGGTGGAAATATCACCAAGATGAATGAGGAAGAGAAAGTCCAAACACATCCAGAGCTTACTGAAGCTGGGTAATGGCTGTTTGGGGAAATGTGTGAGAAAGAGATTAAGACAATGAGCCATGGTTTTCCCAGCCTGAAGGATTTAGGCACACGTGTACATGTACACAGACATGCAAAAGTGGTGAAAGTGATTTACAGTGTGTGAACGTTCAAAGTGAGGCAGAAATGATCAGGGTAAAGGGTGAGGATGTATGTGTTTGGAATAAACGATAACTAAGCATGATGAGAATACAACTTCTCTTTTTTATCCATTATGAAACATTTAGTAGAATTAAAATAAATGTCTGACCCAACAGGTAACACTTAACACATCTGGACAACTCTCTGACAAAATATGCATATATTCAAGTCTTCTGCTATGATGCTTCAGCTCCAGCCTACTATTAAACTAGAAGCCAGTCGCTTTCTGCTACTCTGGAGCTGCATGACGCCGCCGACCACGTCACCATACATTACTAACCCGGCTCATCTGCAATTATCGCTTCGAAAAACACTAGTAATGTTTATTTACTGAGTTGTAGTTGAAGGTGAACGTCATGGCAAACACAGTGCTTCTAAATACAGACTGATGTGTAACGTAAACAAGGGCCAAAGGTTTAAGTAAACTCAAGTCAAAACAAATACAGTTGAATCTTTGAATTTGGCCGATTATTGAGTCGCCTTCATTACATCCTGGTTCAATTTAAGGTCAACAGAGGGATGTTATGGAGCTTTGGAGTTCCATTGTTATGATCCTCTGATGAAGTAAACATTACATTCAGATCAGCAGCTGCTTCCATTGTCTCTCATTTTAACAGGCAAATAGCACCAATAAAACACAACAGCATCAACAGGTCTGTCTTTTTCAGAGTTAAACCACAGTCCCTTTATATCTGTTTCAGTATCTTCCTGTTAAACACTGACTAAACAGCCGGTAGATAAGATAACAGATTAAACTATGAAACAGGTCACATCTAATAATGGTCCCTTCAGTAGTAGAACAAGATGTGATTGTGTGTAATTGCTGTACAGTCTGTATGAGAGTAATTCATTGACCTGTTTTATTCTCAAGTGTCCTGAATGAAGAACAGAACCGTGGACGTGCGGTTCAAGCCTAGAAACGGTGTGTGTCAGCCCTGAACCGCGGCTTATCTTATTATAGAGGCAATTGACTTTGTATCGGTTGGGAGTTGTTAGAACAATGCAGACAAGTTGCCCGTTCAGTTTTCTTTCTCTCAATAGACCAGGTGATTGTCTTAACACATTGTGCAATAAGGACAATTAATTCCTGCTTTTGCATTATTATTATTGTGACGAACATGTACGCTGTCAATCACAGATCTGGGTGAACCACCCCTGGAAGAGCAAAACCACAAATCTTTCTAAACAATAGTGAAGTTCACAAATGAATACTAAAATCTAGCACAGAGCTTAGTTATTAATTGGTCTTAGATAATAAGCCATGGTGGTGTGTGTCTGTGGTGAAGCAGAGGTCTGTATGTGGGTGGAGCAGTGAGATGTTCCCTCGTCGTTAGGCACGAATGAATCACAGATGCCTGTTCTTGTCTGATAACATCTGAGCAGACTGAGTAGTAAACACTGCACCACCTGCACATCACCTGTTTATTATCCTATATCCTTTAGTGTCAACAGACCAAACTCAGCTGCTTGCGTTTTCAACTGCCAAAAGAGAAGAGAAAGTAGTAGAAGACAATTTAAAATACTAGTTGGGATTTGAGGAGATGTTATAAATCCTGAAAGGTTTTTAATCATTGCATGTTTTAACAGACACAAAGGCGAAACAAAGCTACTCTCTGCTCTATCATCAGTTCCAGGACCCCTGTCAGGTCGCCTTCTGCCATCTGTCACAGCCTGCAGGTTAAAGCCACAGTTAACCACTCAATCCTGCTAAACTGCAGATCCACTATGAGAGGATGACGAGAGAAGTGGAGGAAAGAAGAGACGGAGGAGACGAGGGAAAAAGAAATGAGAAGAGGAAATATGTGTGGACGGCAAGTCTCATAATCCAGGGCTGCTGCACACACAACCTGTATTTTAGAAGCATGTAAGCGCTACATGGATCTTAGTAATAGTTATATATCGTCTAAAAAGTCAAGATCATGTTTCAGTTTCTCCTCCCACTCTCCTGAAGCCTGAATAACCATCAGTAAACGCATCTTTACATTTTGTTTGATCACCTAAATGTCTGTGGCAAACTCAATGATGACTTTGAAGGTCATGTGACAGTCGCTACTCCAGCCATAAAAGTTAATCATCTGCTGCAGAAGCACTAACGATACAAGGGTTATGTTCTGGTTTGAGAATTAAGCCCAAGTGTGTCCAGCGTTGGTGCGTATGAGAGTGTAAGTAGGATGTGGCTGCTGATCTACCACGCTCTGTGGGTGTAGGTGAATAAAGTCCAGGTTCATTTCTGTCTATTCCCATATCTGCTTCTCAGCAGCGGCTCATCCCACCCATGTCCTCCTGAGAGATTAAGCAAACCAGCGGCATCACGGTTTACCTGAAGGATGAGAACGAAGTAGTCGACGGGTTTGCCCCTCTGGTAGATGTAGTGATGAGGCGAGCGCTTGTCGCTGTCGCTGAACTTGATTTCCTGGATGACGTCTGGATGGCGCAGGATTCGTAGAAGCACCTTATCCGAGATCTGAGCAGGACTGAACAGGCTCACCTCTGCAGGACAAGACAGAGAGACACGGACACATGAGCAGAGCGCCATAGATTTTACATTAACTTGTATGAAAAGGATTTCCTCTTTGTATTGTATTGCTTGCCTCCCACTAACATATTGACTGAGTTGCTGATTAATGTGAAGAGTTCCTGGTTAAACGTGGTTCCCTTACATGTATTTCGCAACTGTTGCCGCACTTGTGTTGCAATCACTGCTCAACCATAAGCGCCTGATCCCCACCCAAACTGAAAACAAAGAAACTATCCACCCAGCAATGAAACCCTATGCAAACCGTAGTGAGAGCCGAAGTGGACACCTGTGACTAATGCTGCAATTCATCAAGTAACAGACAAACAAACTAATGTCACTGCTTCATGTTACGCTCACGTGTTCAGGCCATTAGCAAAACAACTAAATGCTGTGGCTGCATATGAATGTGCAGCATTTCTACCAAACCCCTGTTAAACCAGAGAGTTTTGACTTGTGGCGCCGATGGCATCACATCCAGCTTTCAGAAAATTCTCCAAGTTTAATAAACACACTTCCTCTCATCACTGCCTCGCTTTCCAGCTTCCAAGGCTACAGGATAAACCACTTACCGACATCCTGGGAATAATCATGTAGCTACATACAGCAACACGTTTATATGTACACACTGGAGCCCACAGCGCTGCTAGCTGTGTGTAGGACTGTGAGCAGCACCGGGATCAGTGACCACTGTGTGTGGCTCTGTGTACAGTACAGGCTTTCACCAGCCTGTTTCCTACCTGTAGCCAGGAAGCGATGGGCCGCCAGGAGCAGCTGCGGAGAGATCTTCACTTTAGATTCACTCTCGTGCTTGAAGGCGGAGAAGTCTCGCTTGTTTTTATTAGGTGCTACTCTTCTCCTGGTGCGGTTATCAGCTGAGGAGGGAGAAAGAATATACACATTAAAACCAACCTTGATCAATGCTTGATGTTGAAAAACTGCTGTGAGTGAAGACGAGCTGAATAATTGGACATAAAGTGGAAAACTAAAGTCAAACCTACTGTAAAGGTCTGATTCATCCAGGATTTCGGACTTTATGATCTCCTCAATCACATCTTCAAGGGTGACCAGCCCTAACACCTCGTAGAACGGGTCTCCCTCCCCCTCGTTGTTCACCTTCTGTACGATGGCCAGGTGGGATTTACCTGAGAGGAGACAAGAAGCGTCAGCTTTGCCTCTAGTGCTTTACAAATGTTTTACCCCGTACACTCCAACACAGCGAAGGCTTAGACAGAGGCCAAACACTGGCACACAGTATCACAACACTTGTGATTCCGCTTTATGCAGCTAAAGGTCCAAGGAAAAGCTTTGTTTCATTTGGCTTCTGTTAAATATCGAGTCATACACCACTTACTGACTGGTTGCTGAGCTGATCCCACAGGTGCCGACTTGAGCCCAGCGATGCTCTGAATTACAAATTCTCTGATGATATACAGGGTTTTAGTTTAAATCATTTGCTCTCTCTCACCCCAGCAAACTAACGTAGAACCAGTACTAACATGACATACTGATGTCTGCACAGACATCATTATTGCAGCAGGATGAGTGAGGACAGGCAGGATGTGATAAGACTCTTCACCACCTTCAGCTTTTTAATGATAGATATTGACATGTCATTCATTGTCTGTACAATCAAAAACTATCAGGTTGTAAGTGATAAAACATGAGGTCCAAAAGAAGAAAGTGTTTATATCTAAGTGATCAAAGGGATTTACAAAGAGCTCGTATGACAATTAATTATAAAAGACCAAAGGCTGGGAGTGTTTTACCCTGCGTGTGCCCTTGATGTCTGCCTGGGTGTCCTGGCAAACTAGGCTCTGCTGGCACGATGACACGAACACACTCCAAACATTCTCAGCTCACTTCAAATAGAGCAAGAATCCATTCTGCACGAGGCCAAGATCGACTCTAAGATGTCATGACATTAGACGCCGAGACGGGTGGATGGATGATGTGTGAGTGTTTAGTCTGGAAGTCTCAAGAGCGAGAGACAAGGCTGAGGACTTTGATTTGACTGACGGCGGGTGCCCTGGCCTGAGGGCTGATGGATTATTTTTATACCACAATCAGTGCTAGTGGAGGGAGGAGTCCTGTCCTGGGATCAGAGAGGAGAAATCTGAACAGAACGGAACATTCATCAACGGCTTCTCAAGATGCGAATTCCTGGGATCAGATTCGCTGCTGCCTGTGTGTCGCTGCTGTTTGTAAGTGTGTGGCCTCTCCCTGTGGTGCTGAGTCAATATTTCCAGAGGAAGTGAAACCCCAGGGGACATACTCACCCCCAGCTACTGGAGAGTGCCTCGAGAGCGAATTGACTTCAGAGCATGTCACTAACACAGAGAGCAAGGAAGCTCGTTGGTGTCTGAGACGTACAAAGTCACACAGGGATGTGCCTCTGTCACACAACATGAGTGCAGCGAGTTCACCTCAGGCTCAGACAGAAATACGCACAGATGTCGCTGATCAAAGTGTGAATGTGACATGGCAGGTCACATTGCTCATCCTCCTCGCGCAGCGTGAGGAGGTGACAGCAGAGGCCATCAGCGCTCCTCCACTTTGTAAAATTGCCACTTTATCTCGTTTAGTTTTTACCATGTGCGCGTTTTCAAGCTTTAATATCGCTTGAGATGAATCTGAAGGACACAATAGGACCACAGGACTAGGACTTGTCATCTATGTGCAGATCTGAGCCTCTGGTCCGATTCTCGGCCCCCTGGTCACCAGCATGGAAGCCCATCTGTTTGTTACCGCAAAACACTGGCGACAAAAGGACCGAGAGGTAGATGGATGAGTCTGAATGAAAAAGGAATGCCACACACAAACCACCTACGCACGCACAACACACCAACCAACCCGCTGCATAACACTGCTGCTAGGAGCAAAACACACAAACTGTGATGGGATGAAACAAAGACACTTGACCTCGATATGCATGTGCATTTTCAAATACATGACTAAACTTGTTGCAGAATGGGGAGAACTGATCAGCTTGTTTATTTTCTAGGCAGTGAAACCCCATGCAGGTAATTTACTCAGATATTAAGAGAGTAGGAATCACTTGTCTTTAAAATGATACAAAACCATAACTCTAGGCTTGACTTCATGGACACATTTAGCCAGTCCGGGCCTGGGTTGGGTCTTATTGCAACATGGTTCCACATCAACACAAGGATTCCCTGAGCAAATAGGACGCCCGGTTGTGAAACTTGATAACAAATATGAGTAGGCTACTCAGCAGCAGCTGAAACACAGCTGCAGGACAGGTTACGAGGAAGAAAGGCTCCTGCCTCCACTGGAGGAAGGTGCAGCGGCCATTGTTGTGAACAGTGAACCCATGCATGTATCACTACACACGGGAAGGAGCTCACGAAACAGCACCAAAAGAGGCAGTAGAAATAAGCTTGGTCTGACTCACACAGCCACAGTGACTACACAACACAGTCACAAGATTAGTCAGTAAAAAAAATTATAGTTAGCAGCTCTTGAGGCTGTGTTTTTGGTGATTGTCAGTCTGAGTGTAGACTTGTTGCCAATTATGGCTGGAAACTAAATGTCAACTTTTCTGTGCTCATTAAGCTGTTGTCTAGCACAAACTAGACTTTGTGCGTGACTCATGATCATGTCTATAACCAAGCTTGTGTTAACGCACATACGGGAAAACTTTGGTTTAGTTGAGTAAAAAAACAGGATAACAGAAATCTATGGTTCAACACCTAATAAGAACAACAGCGTTTGCAGCAGATACTTTCCCTTGAATACATAAAAAAAACTACTTCAAGCTTAAAAAAACACGTTGGAAGGTGGAATAAATAAAACTGAAGCATGTCATTTGCATTGCGTACATTAAATCATATCACCTGAACGATCAGATCATCAGTCAGATTTATCTAGACTTTATAATATACACTGTAATGCCTCCATGTGCATCTTCTGATCCCAAATTGATTTTAAGTCACGAGAAACTTTACCAGTGAGTTTATATTAGGGCCACAGTTATGTAACGTGATCTAGAGCAAATCTCAGCAGCAGAAAGGCGGCTGCGTGTGCCACCACATTAAGTCATTTCTGCTGAGCTGTTCCTTGTCCGTGCTGACTGATATCATTAGGGTCACAGTATGGAAGTGTTGATGTGTCACACACGCACCATGAAGTTGCACAGTCAGCACTTTGAGCTGCATCGACACGACAGGAAAAGGGTGAAAAGCAGCAGGAGGGCGATAAGAAGGCGAAGAGAATCAGAGAATAACTGATTTAAAGAGTGTTAATGTGAGCAGGTTTGTAAGACTCCACTCCCCATGTTATAGAGGAATCAGTGGCTAATAATAACTAATAAATCTACAAATATAAAAACTATTCAAACTCTCTTGTCACAGTTCTGCACATCTGCACACCCTGTACAGTATTTACTTTATTTTGGCTCTATTTAAAGCCTCTGAGTTCTAAGGGAAACATCTGGCTCTTTAGCTGTTACATCCTTCTTAATGTTCATGACAGTGGAGGGTAGTGACAGTTGGCTTTTAGAGCTTCTACACTGAAAACAGCTGCCTGCTGCAGCCAGAGATAATGCTCCGAGAGCAACGGGAGCAAACTAAACAGCAAAGATGCAGCACTGAGCATTAGAGCCTGACTGCAGAGAGGAAAGCTGCAGATGCAGGTGGGAGTTTCCACTTTGCCATGCATCCAAATCTGTACTGAAGCTGTAAATCGATACATGTTTGTCTATGAGGCAGGTAAAGTAAGAGTTGGAGCAGTTGGTTTTGCATAAATGATGTGAGGTTATTTTCCTGTTGTTGACTGTCATTTTTAAAGCCAGAGAGCTGTCACTGCCAGCAAACGAACAATCTTTAGACCATCAGAGACCATCCATCAGAAAGCAGAACCTGTGCTTAAATCAACTGATAGGTCTTTAAAAGAGAGAGCACACGATCAAGAATGGTCTCCAGGAGATAGATGGGTCAATGTAAATGTCAATAATCAACAGCAAAGTAAATATGTTCTATTTGCCACAACTGGTAAAGCTCAAAAGCAGGAAGGACAAATTAGGCAACGTGTGAGCAATAATGTGCTATGGAAGAACAGAAGCAAGATCTGAATCTAAGCTAATAACAGCAGTGTTTTAGTAACTGGCTGCAAAGAGAATGGAACTAGAACAATGACAATTTCTAGTTTCAGTGTCCATAAGCAAAAGTTCAAAAATCATTAACTTCAAACTAAATCTGATGCAATAAGCTGTAAGAGCCCCCGAGGGCTCCTGAAGCCTTACCAGCTACACCTGCTTGGCAGTGTTTATACATGTATATTCATAAACAGCTATCACTAAATAATTTAGCAGAGATGTGAACAGGTCATTCCAGTGTTCAGCTGTCTGGTGCCTAACGTGTCCCAGTAAGATCATGTTTTCATCTTACTCAAACCCTTCCAGCTGTTGTTGCATTGTCCGGTGACTGCTTTCTGCAAAACCACATCACAAAGACACTATTAGTATTTTAGTCCATTCAACTATTGCCAAGTAACTGAAACTGTCCTCAGGCAGTGAGAATAAGAAAAAAAGAAAAAAAAACAAGGACGAAGACAGGCAAAGGCACAAACGGGAGAATTAAGGGTCGAGACAAAAGACGTTGTGAGAGGAGAACAGAGGAGTGGATATTCACATCTGGAGTGTGACGAGCATCCATCAGTATGGGATCGGCTAAGCTCTCACTCAACACTCAAGGTTTATTAGAAAGATAATGAGCCAAGACAACATTGGAGTGGATCCAGGACATATCTGACTGTCCTTATGTGGCCCAGTTCAAACCCAATAAAACATCTGTGGAGCGATTCATGCACCAGCAACTGTCAAATGACTGCAGGGATGAGCATCATGGCAGTCACATGATCAAAGGTCACAACACAAAAACACTGCCTGCCGGTTCATATGGAGATCTGATTAAATCAGATTTTCCTTGTTTAGTCACAAATATTCTTTCTTTCAGTGTCGCTTTCTAGTGTTATTTTCCAGAATGTCATTAAAATTTCATATCTTCAGAAACATCACATCACGTTGCCGCAGGTTGGCTGCTGAGAAACGTCACACTACACTGTTTCGTTACTGGCCTGTTGTTTTACTATAAGCTCAACCTTAAAGTCTGGTTTGATTGTATAGAAAGCGCAACCCGGAGACACCTGCTGTATGTACACACATACCGACGCTGCTGGACGCCATCACCGTGGTAACTAATGCCAAGCAGCGAGCGAGAGGAACTTGAGATGTAAGCGGGGAGTCGGGTCAGTCCATAGGCAGGGGGCCAGCACACAAACAAGCCTGAGCTCCACCACATGAAGCGCCTCCACCAGCACCACAGGCTGCACAGTCACGGAGGGTGCCAACGCGGGACCAAAACAAATATGCGCCAACTGATTTGGAGAAAGTAGTCAGATATGTTTCTCTAAATTGCTTCATACAGTAGATGATCAATTAGTCAAAAAACATCTGGAAGCAGTTCCTATGTCTGTATGTGGGTTTCCAGTAAGTTATTGTAGAGGTTCTGTGGTCAGTCCTGTTGTCATAAGTCAGATGACATCTTAAGTGAAATTATAGCAGACGCTCGATGAACACACAGATAATAATTGCCCGGAAATACTAGAGATAAGATCAGCTGTTACATGCAACCAGCTCAAAAATTCTTCTTGATTACAAAAGCACAGATGCAAATCAGCCCCATAGCTCTAGGAAAAGCCACGGCGCAGTCTCTCCTGTGAATGACGATTCAAGTCTAGCTGTCTGCTTTTTGGATTTCATTAGATTATGGACCTGACAACACATGACAACACCCACTTTGTACTGCCTGGTGCAATTAATGCTCATAAGTTGTTTAAGACTTTATAAGTTAAAGATTTTCTAGATTGCAGCAGACGTTGGACCTGAGACACTGAACTATTTCTACACAACTGCTTGTTTCAGGGCATAAAAAAGCTTTTGGTTCATCTGTGCAGTTTTAGGGACAAAACCCAAAGAAAAAAAGTACTTAGTCATTGTATCTGCCACAATACTTTCACAGTAATGAATGAGCAGCATAATATGGGCTCATAATGCATCCAGGCTCAGGACCCATTCACATCAGGTTATGCCAGAATTTGTAACCTGCAACTATCAAAATTGTTTACTGTAGATGTAGAGGCCTGGATTACATTCAGGCTTTTAGTCATCTCATTATATCAAGTTTAAAGGCAAATAGGTTTACTCATGAAGAAATTTCTACTATGTGAAATAAACATAAAAGACTTTAAAGTCTTTATGATGAGAATGAGAGACTTCAAGCTTAAGACCTTAAACACAGCAACCGTGTGGCTTCTCATAATCACTTACAGTAATTCCCTCTGATAAAATTTGACCCAGCGTAGATTGTTTTCAGCTCTGTGTGTAGGCACTGCAGCTTGTTGCCAAACACCCCCACTTCATCAGTCAAGCCAGAAAAAAAACAAGCTGCAGAGCTGTTTAATGGCCAAATGTGCACCAAAACTCCAGCAGCTCAAAAGTCAACGTAAGACTTCGTAACATTTCTGCTGAAATGTGTTCAGGCAGACAAAACCACAGTGGCTTAGAGAAGCAGTCAGCAAAGTTAAGTGAAAGGTTGATACTGAGGCTGCTTTAGAGGCAGAGAATCGATCAGTCAGTCCTCGCTCTGCTACCATCCAGACACAGACAGTGCTTGGGTGTCTGTGCAAGTCTGTCTACGGTCTGTGACCTTGAGACAAGATGCCTGGGAGAGGAAAAACAAATCACTACGGGGGTGGCGTCATGTCCCCCAGAGAGGGAGTGTGCGCACTGTTGTGTTTGTGCACAAGAGGAAAAGGAGCGGGAGAAAGAAAAGTGATGAACTCAAGGTGATATTTGACTCTGACAAAGCCTCAACACTAGCAGAACCACAGAAGGCCCCTTGTTAATGAGAGCTACCAACCAGCAAGTTCACCACCAATAGCTGCAGCTCTAAATGGCTTGCATCCACCACAATCCCTGCTCAATTCCGTCACCTTCTAAAGTGAAACTGTCTTGGCAAAACCTCCCTGACACAGATTGTGGCACACAGCGCTGCCTATTAAGGCCAGAAACATACGAAGCAGCTTCAATCACATACTCATGCAGCCTTCGTTACGCTGATGCTCTTCAGTGCTGTTACGCCTGCAGCAGAGCTCTGTGCCCCAGAGACTGGACCAGGACCAGGTCTTGGCCCATACTCGTTTCCCTACAGATTTCACGACTCTGCTGTACAGACCTTTTTTGAACTCCTCCAGCATTGCGTCCAGCTTGGTGTCATGGAAAACAAAGTGCACAGGGTGGTTGTAGAACTTTGTGATGGTTTTTAAGGTGGTGCAGTCATCGGGGTCCACGAAGGCCAGGTCTTTGACGAACAGGACGTCCACAATGTTGGAGCGCTCGTCCTCGTACACGGGTATCCTGGTGTATCCGCTCTCCATGATCTCAGACATGGTGTTGAAGTCCAACACGGCGTCGCTGTGGATCATGAAGCAGTTGTTGAGCGACGTCATAACGTCCTCTACTGTTTTGGTCCTCAGCTCCAGCGCGCCTTGGATCATGTTGAGCTCCTCTTTCACCAGGTCATTGTACGGCTCAGTGACCTTCAGCATCTCCACCAGCTTCTCCCGGTTGTACACGGTGCCGATCTCCTGTCCAAGGATACAGTCGAGGAGTTTGCTGATGGGCCACGATAGAGGCAAAGTTAGGAGCATAAACAACTTTGTGAGCATGATAGTGTTCGCCCCCACCGCCAGCCCGTGCCGAGAGCACAGAGCCTGGGGGACGATCTCGCCGAAAATCACGATGCCGATGGTGGAGGCGACTACAGCGCCAAGACCAGACGTTGTGAGGTCGTCCAGGAGGATGGTCAGGCTGGTGTTGACCAGCACGTTGCCGAGGAGCAGGGAGCACAACAGATAATTGCCTTTCCTGCGGATGGGCTCAATCTTCCGTGCATATTTCTTCTCCTTCTCGGTGCCACAGCTCTGCACTATGCGGAGCTCCATCGGATCCAGCGCCATCAGTCCCAGGTTGAGTCCGCTGAACATGCCGGACAGCACCAGCAGACAACAGATGATGATCACCTGCAGCCAGATGGGCAACAGCCGCTTCTGTTCCTCCACCACGCGCAGTCGGACGTCTCTGTCGTCCAGCAGGCGCCACTTGTCCTCCTCCTCCTGGGTGTCCCGGACGCACAAGCCGAACACCTTCACCGCCTCACCCTTACGGAGCTGTTTGATGGTGAGGCTGACCAGCCCAGCGGTGTTCTGATTGTTTACCTCCATGCTCCCCTTCACTTCTATATCTTTTGTGAGTTCGGCACAAGTCCTGTTTACCGACAGCGTCATTGCGCTAAATTCATTATCGTCCAGTGCGGTGAACCCGACGAGCTTCGAGCTGTTTGGGAACAAGTGAAGCCCGTAGAACCTGAAGAGGATGTCGCTGCCTTCAGTCACCTGTATTTCCCCCCTCTCGGTAGTTTCGGACGGCTTTTCGCTCTTTTCCAGCCTCATGCCGAGTATTCGAGTAAAGCTTCTCGGCTCTGAAACCGCCGCCTCGGCCTGTTTTTCTGCAATAACCCAACAAAAAGCCAATAAAGTTAGCGTAAACCCCCATCCACTCGAGGCTGTCGCCATGTTTGTTTCGCTCTGCGTGAACGGGGGAACTGACGTCAACTCTTTTGCACATGCACATACCCTGAGCATTTAGCCAATCAGCGGCGCAAACGTCACTAGAAAACAACTTGACCGAGCCTCCTCTGTTTAAACTTTTAAGGTCGACTGCGGTGTTTTGTTTATTTAAGGTCGACCAAGCAGAGATTTCAAATTTCACTGACCTGACAGTTTTTTGTCGGGCTGATATCATGGACGGATTATCCTCTTAAGGGGAACCGGGCATTTTGGTTCCTACCCCTTCCTATTTTACGGTCCTAGCGCAACGAGCATTAAGTCTGTACACTAATGCCGTCATCCGGACTGATTTTCCTGTCCCAGCTGTCACCGGGTGAGTGTAAAGCTGTCTCCCCCTACTGGACAGTCAGTGTTAGTACATTTACAGACAGTCTAAAGTGGCCACTGATCAGGTTTCATCAGGGTGATGTCAGTGGTTGCAAAATGAGCCAAATGTTACACAGTGGTGTGCACCAAAACTACAAAATTTCAAAATGTTTTTTTGAAAATTATGAACAAATTGTATACTATAATTGTCCTACAACTAGTTCAATGACACACAACTCAAAAATACAGCCACAAAAAATATCTTTAATGCAATAGTGATTCAGACAGAGTAATGAGGCTGTTTGAACAGATTGTGAGAGTATATTGCATAGGTTGTTGATCTGGGATAGTCCTGGATGAAAGAGAAGTGGAAACTTTAGCCTGTGACTTCAACAATTCCTCAATGTCCCTAAGCAATAAAGTTCATTTCATTCTTTTATTGTCTTCTGATCAGTTTCAAGGAAACCAGCATTTTTGTCAATGTCCTTCTTACAGGTACAATCTTCCAACGTTTTTGTTTCACAAGATTACCAGAGAGAAGTGGTTTTGTAAGCATGCCAATGCAAAGCATGGACGTGATGAGACTATACGTCACTGAGGCCATGATAAATGTACTCTGCCACGCAGGTGCAGAGAGGCTTCCAAAGATGGGCAGGAATCCTCAATCAATCAAAGATGTCGCACAAGTTAAAAATCACACTGTGACCTATCAGTTCATAACCACATTCTTACAATGGTTTGTAAAAACAACATTTGAATGACTTAATGTTTTCACATTTGTAGATTAGCTTTGAGGTTTGCTATAAATGTTATAAATAAGAACAAGTTGCTAGTTTGGCTTGGATATAAATAATATAATACATAGTTCAAACACACACTGCTTTCTAAAACATATAAATATGTTCAAATATTGCATTTACTAAACCATGTCCTGTGGTTTTCTTAGTGATAAGCAAAGTTCTAGACAGATTAGTTAAAGCCATTTTCAAATGCTAAACTAGAATGACAAGTTTAGAAAAACAATCTCCGCCTCCCTGAGCAGAAAGTCACATCAATACTACATCTTAAATGTTGAATAAAAACACTCAAAAGCTTGGCAAAACACACCACCCTCCATATTGTTTTAAACTCTCTTTACAAGTAGGAGAGGCAACACACTCCCTTCTTATAGCTGGAGATTTTAAGAACTCAATGCAAAAGGCTAATATTGTAGAACACACTAGCAACTGTAGTTCACACATCTCTAACACTCAAATCAAATATATGTCTTTACAAGTCAACAAAAATCATTGCTATTGCACAGAAATACAGGGTATTTTCAATGGACACATCTAACAACAAGGCAGGTTATATGATGATTTGGTTTGACAGCATAAACGTCATTGCTCTCCCCAAAAACACAGTAAACCAAAAGAATGACATTGGTTGCATCTCAAATTCTATTTCTTTTTGCTTATAAAGCTGCTCTAACGGAAGATGCGTCATCATCCACATCAAAGGTTAAAATGAAAAACCCTTTTCCATTAGGCTCAGCTTCACTGAACAGCTTCCAGAGACAAAACGCAACCCCTTCTTTTACCTTCCTCAGTGCTGCAGTGAGCGACACTCAGAGGTGAACAAGTGCTTAAAGAGCGCAACATGATAATGACATTCAAAAGCACACAGACAATAAACAGACAGACCTAATATATTGTTTTTTTGTAAAAACATAACTAAGACACAAACAGTTTAGTGTACAATTTTCATCTAAAAGGCATAAAGTCAAATAAATACTCTTGAAGAAGCTCAAGGACAACTCTAAAAAAGGAGGTGGTTGACTTACAGTGACCTCATAGGCATGAATAGAGAGAGAGGTATTGTGAAAGCCCAGTTTTCATGGGCTTAAACAGTCAACGCTGACCACCACCCTTTCAAATACAAGCAGTGAATTGATGAAAACAAGACAAAGACATGCTACTGAGTCTTCCACACATTCACCACTGATGAAATGTAACAATTTAAAGAGACAGACAAGATTAAAATTGATATTTAAATATTGCAAAACATACAAAACATTTTAAGTGTAAACATTATGTTGGATGCCGTTTTTACACATGGAGAAATTATATAAAATAAGTCATGTCTGTCTTAGCTATAAATTGTTCTCATTAAATTGTACAAACAACATACTAAATCTTTTTTTATCATTACTGTAACAATATTGTTTATAATAACATCTGATTTGTATAAGTGTTTTCATTATACTGTTATAAATAGTTATATGTTAATTTCATACTGCGACTCCTCCAGCTTTGTCTTTTTAAAGGCAAAAATAATACTTGTATCTCTGCCGCGCACACACACACACTAACATGATCATACACACAAGCTGCCACAATCACACAGGGGCAGGGGAAGGGGTCACCAGGCAGCTCTATGTTCGATTGAGGGTTTGGAAGATTCTGGATATTTGAAGCATGACAGGGCCGGTCTCAGGATCATTCATCCACTGGGTGCTGTTCAGAGGGTTCTCCAGCATGTCTTCAAATGCTGCAGACCAACATGGAAGAAAGAAATGATTTGCCAAAAGAAGTAGCCTGTGAGTGTGTATCTAAAAACATACAGTACTTCAAATTGAATGCCTGAAAGAGTGCTTCACTCTGTTGATGTTAATAATGTTCATCTAAAGTGGTTGGAAAAAGCCTTTCCACTGCAGCACTAGGACCAGAGACCTGCCATTATCAAAAATGCTGAGCTGCTGTGGAGGTGGAACAAAATCCTCCACCAGGAAATCTAAATGTCACATCACTAAAAATAAAATTAAATGTAACTCTTTACTGTCCTTAAGATGATAATGCATAATAAATGTGAGCTGCACATGCTGTATTTTGTTTGCGTCACCGAAATTGAGTTCTACCTTTTTCATTACTTTAAAAACATTTATAGCATTGGTAAAACCACGCACAAATTAAATTATAGACTGTAATTCTTTTTTTTGCTTCAGCAACTTTAAGTCTCCAGCTGTGCTTGTGTTTAAAAAGCTTAAAGATGTTTTTGTTTGACCTAGAATTTGTCTTTACCTAGAAGGGTCTTGGGGTTGGTTAGACCCAGCTGGACCACTGGATTCTCTAGTATGGCTTGGAACAGCGGACTGTTGGTGTCAATCCCTTTGTCCAGATCTTCTGGAGAAGGCTTCCTGTCTCCCAGTAGCCATTCACACTGCACGGGAACATATTTTATTGGAGGACCAACTGCATATCATTTTCCATATTTTTATTTAATTATTTATCATCAGTTGTAGTTGATACACAACAACTTAGTTTGATTCCAAGGATTATGGGTAGCAATCAGCTACTGCTGTTTTTTTCTAATACAAGTTTTATTTGCCATCTTGCTGTGGGAGATGTGTGCACCTACCGCAGCATCCTGCTGGTTGTTATTGACTCTCAAAGCATCGATCACTTCTTTTTCATCAAAGCCCATCTCCATCAGTGCAATGACAGCCTGCAGAAACAAGAATGTGTTCAGTTTCAAAAAAGTAGCACAGCAATGTATAAAAGTTCTAGTTCAATAAAGCCACCCACTCTTGAGTCTGGTCTGAACTCCCGTTTCCTCCGGATTCTCTTAAAGATTTCTGTGAGCTCGTCCTGCTTGGTGCTCTCATCTGTGCCTGACTGGCTGGAGAGACTGCGTAGAAGGTTTGGACCAGAGGCTAATGTAGAGGCAGAGGGGCCTGGGGTGTCAGCTGCTGTGGCTCCTGATGCCCCAGAAGAGTCCTGCCCTGGTAGAGGCGTGTCTACAGAGGGATCGTCTACATGTTCGATGAGCCACTCCATCGCCTGAGTCACAGACATGCTGCAAGAGAGGGAAAGGTGGAGGAAAAAGACAAATGCAGCTTCTTGACTTTCTTAATTTTTGCAGAAAATGAATTAATAGAGTAAAGCAGATTTAGAAACAACCATCATCCATTGTGACATCATTATTACTAAACCAATACATACTGGTTCAATCGAAGAGCTTTGATGGCTCTGCTCTCAGGGAAACCCATCTCAGTGAGCTGCTGAAGGGCTGTTTCATCCACACGGTCCTCCTCATCTTCATCCAACATTGCTACAAGCCACCGAAAAACAAAGAGAGCAGAAACTGAAAGTGGGTGGAATGTCTAGAACAGTAATAATCAGGATGTTTTCTCTTGCGGGAATAAGATTACACATGACACGAATATTCGTAGCAATCTCTAAATTGCATTCACAGTCTTAAATCCAATGATTAAAAAAAAGTGAAATGTCAATGTCAAATATTTTAATTGTACTGCCTAAAACCTGTACTGCCTTCTAATGGCTCTGTGTTTGTTCACAGTATGTTAGCTCTGTAATACTCAAAGTACATTTTGACGCCTACGTCAATCCTAAGTATGATTATGTTATGACTATGACTTGTTGCAGGCACCATTTAAAAAAAGCTATTAAAAAGGGTTTTACCATTGGCTTTTTTGAAAAGTTCAACAGCATCAGGGTTCAAGGCAAGAAGCTTCTGGGCAACTTCAATGAGAGATACCAGTATTTTTCTAAGCTCTGTCTGAAACTGGAACAACACAAACACAGCAAAAATGAGTACAACCTCTGATACATTTCATTTTTTAACAGTGCACAAAGTTCCAAAAGTCTTACATCTCTGATGTTATGTTGGGTAACCGTGCGGTCAGTGTGGCGTGTGGACAGGCTGGAGGTGGCTTTAAGGATAGCATCTTTGTCTGGAGCTTTGTTATCTTGTTTTTTCTTTGACAGCCAGAAAAAAAGAGAAAGTTTTCAGACAGCAGCTAAAATGAGGCGTTGGTTTTCCTTTGCAAAAAAAAAAAAACTTTTTACAGCTGTACAAAATTATTCAGTAGTGAAGAAGAAATAAAGCTTACCTTTTCATCTGCACTAACATCTGCCATCTTTGGAGGGGTTGCTGGTGGTCTTTTCTTTATTAGTAGCAACACATCTACAATGCAATGCAGAGAAACAAGCTCGTGAAAAACCATGTGCAATCAGTTTGTCTAAATCCCCAAAACTTGTGACTAAGAGGTTGTAACACACCTTTATCTTTGAGATTTTCATCAGCAACAGTTTTAGTGTCTGTGAGGACTCTTTCTGTAGCAGCATGTATAAGTTTGTGGTGGGTAATTGTTTTGGGGTCTTCTAGATTTCCATGTACACACTATAAAAAGAAGCACACAAAAAAAAAATAAAGAAACAAACATTAAGCAGATGGGATGCAGCTGTCATTTTCATCATTACTCAGAACTAATGTTCACATGCTCTCAAGCGATTATGAATTGTTGTGCACTTTAATTTTAAAGTACATACATTTATCAGTAACTTGTTGGAAACTGTGAAATAAATAAAATAATGTTATTACTAGAAGCACTGGGTTAGATAACAAATGTCATCGTGACATTTGTGCTTGAGTGCTAATGTTACACAAAACTGGTCATCAATGGACATTTTGCGATGCAGCCACGAGAAGAGGGCATCCCGTTAGTCTTCAGCTGATGGTATAGGCCATAGAAGGAGAAGAGAGACGTGTGTAATAATAGACAACCTGAAACGCAGCATGCCTCCCTGACCAGCCTCAGCGAGCAGAAAGGGGCAGAGTCGAGCTGTTAGCTAGCTAGCTTAGAAGGGACAGCCAGCCTGCTAAATTATAAATAGCAAAGTCTACCCAGTTACTATAAATACAGAGCCTGTGACACTGACACGGACAGTTTACACAGACGGCATATACCCAGGCCAGAGGACTGACAGGACAGAAAAGCAGCAAAGGAGAGTAAAATGAGCCCAAAACCTACATGTTTCAAGCACTTCTCCTTTAGTTTCTCCACAGTGGTGTCTTCCGTGACCTCCTCCAGCCACTCCGTGCCATCCATGGTACAGATGTGTATTTTCAACACTTTTCCGGCAAATATTTTCTCCTCCTGGACGAACATACCTGTACTCTGGGGAGTAACCAGTACCAGTCCGGTGACGTTAGCTAGCAGCAGTTGTTCTGTGCTCCTGGCAAGCTAGCGTGCTAACCTTAGCACCTTGCTAGCTGTCGTTTTGTAAATCCGCCGACAACAGAAGAAACGCGTGCACCGACTAGCTGAGGGCCATATTCGGTTCACTCTGTCGGTTTTCGGTGGGCTAGCATCCGCTTAACTCGCCCGGTAGTTTCTTTCCCCCGTTAACGTATAAGCAGCCAGCCAACGAGTACCCTATTTTTACTGTAACGTTTGAACGTTGAACCTCAACTGTACTGTCCCCGATGCATCATGGGAGTCGTAGTTTTTATATCAATTCAACCTGAAAGTACTATGAAATGTTAGACATTAATATATTTCCGTAGTAAATGCAGCAAAATAGTAAAACAATTTAGTCTTATGTAAGCTGTGAGCTCCTCTGCTCATCATTTGTTTATTTAGCACATTTATTGTGGTCTTATTTTGTGGTATGTATGACATCACAACTTGGTCTTAATAGCTTTATTTGATACAATATACAATTTAAATATAAGTCTGTCTGAAGAAATTAAATGTTTTAATGAAACATTTCATCATCATTAAAAATCGTATTTTAAATCAAAAGAAAAACATTTTGATATTTTTTGAGGACCCACATAATACTAAATACAACAATAACATTACAGACAACAGAACAGATCATATTGCTTTTGAGTATGTACTCTGTATTGACTGATGAATATTCAGAATACTCCCGACAGATGTAAAAATATGGATCCATCCAGAAAAGCAGGCAACTGCCCCAGAGCCTTTTGCCCCCCAAGCACCAGATGTTCTAAGTGCCAAGTCATTTGTGCTAATAAAAGTACCAAAGTCAGTGAGGATGTCTTTAAGTGTCTGTTCTGGTCTGTGCAACAGAACCAAGCCCAGATATTTTCCCTTTTTCAGACTACAAAGTTTTTTTTTGCAGGAAAATCATAAGTAGCTTGTGGTTGACCTTTATTATTTTCACAATGTAAGTTAGTGGCAGTTTTCAAACCAAGGTCCATCTCCACCACTAGATGGAGACACACTAACAGTGACCTGTCCTTGCAACAACCATCAAATAAAGAACTGAAGCTTAAGAAGAAAGGTCATATTTAGCTTTGCTTAAACCAATCACATGTGAGGTATGTTATGGTTTCTTTTATTCTTACTCTAAGAGATAACAGACACAGACCCTAACAATAACATTTGTAGATCATCTATTGCAGCTAAACAAAGACAAGCTGTTAAAGTTCAAGACTCAAAAGTGTCCTTTATTAACACAAGAAACATTTTTACAGTATGACAAGCAAATGATAACTTTGCAAGAAGAAAGATATTACAAATATTACAACTGTACTACAAACTAATGTGGTTTTTAAAATTAAAACATTTTGCAAACTACAGAATGCCAAGGAGTGTCTCACAAAGCACTGAAGTGAATAACACTTAGTAACATACACACGGTTGCCTCAGTGGATCATTTGTTTAACAGAACAGAAATAAATATGAATATATAAACTTAATATGTATTTTTAAAAATGTCATTGAGAAAAATGTCGACTAACAATATATTGTATTTATTCATATATATTTCTATTCATTTATGCATCAATGGAGCAAAATACAAAATATATATTCTGTTCTGTTTTACATTTTTGAGGCTGTTGACTTGTGTGAAAATTACAAAAATCACATGCTTAAGACATCAGATTTTTTAAACAAAATCTTGCTTACAAGGGAAATGTTTAACATATTTACATGAGGAACACAGCCATAGGCTCAAACCTTTAGGAGGGAGGCAGGAAATGATGGTTCCTTTTCCCCCTGGACAATATACTGAGGCCAATGGGCCGTTTCTCCAAACCACAGGACTAACAGATACTCAAGCCTCTTTTATCTGCCAGTCTTCAAGAGGGCTGTTTACTGTACAACATATCACATCTCCACACAATGCAATCACACCTCAGGCACAACATTAAGTTCTTAAGTTGAGTAAAGAAATGTGCACCACTTCAGAAGAAAAAAATTACGTGACATTAAAAAAAGGGAGAGGACCTGTGTGTGAAACGTATGGTTCTGTTGACATTCACAACTGGTTTAATTATTATGAGAACTGAGAAACATTTCACACAAAACAAATTAAAATACTTGAAACACTGGGAGTTAAAATGTGCTCTATGCTCTATAAAATGCCACTTAATTACAATTTATCTTATAAACACGATTATACAAAGAATTGGAAAAGAAATAAAACATTTTGAGAATCATATGAAAAGTCAGAATATAAATACCCAGTGTGTTTGCTGTGCTTTCACTGTGGAATTTACTAAAAGAGAAAAGAAAACATCCTCTGTTCTGTTTGAACCAACACCATAGACCCCAAAATTTCTATATCAGGCAGTGCGTATAAATTAGATATTAATAAATAAAAAAATGGATGAAACACAGATGTTGCTGTTAGTAAAAAAGTAAAGTAAAAAACAGTCCAAATAAATCCTGTTTACAGCGTTGCTCTTTTTTGATTTTATTCACAGAGTGCCTTTTTATAAAAAATATACAGCAGCTTATCTGGCTGTGAGAATACAAGCGCTTCATTTGAACTGTTCCGGTAAATGTCCAATCTGAGACTGCATGCTTGTGGGCGGGCTCGAGATGCCCTCCGACCAGTCGGACATGTTGGAGTGAGGCGATGAGCTGGACCACTGATCAGGAGAGCCGGGGGAGGGGGTCAGAAATGGGTGGTCTGGCACCTGGACCTGATGATTAGGGGTGTTGTCCAAAGGGCCTGAATAACTGTGCTGGGAGGGTGGGGTGAGGAACTGGGTGCTGGGCATTGACTGGCTGATGGAGGGCATAATCTGGGTCTCCTGGGGCAGGATGGTGTGGATGGACATATTGGAGTTGCCTGTGCCTTGCTGGAGCTCTGGGGAACTGAGCTCACCGCTGATGAAGTTCTGGCTATTGGTGGTGTTTGAGTTCTGATGCTGCAGCTGGATGCTCTGCTGTTGTTGCTGCTGCTGCTGCTGCTGCTGTTGCTGCAGCTGTTGCAAGTTCTGCATCTGCTGCAGCTGCTGAGCCTGCATGATGTGGGGCTGTGGACCCAGTCTGGCGCTCTGGATTCCCTGGTAGGTAATCATCTGCGACAGACTGGTGGTGGGGTGGCTGCTGTGGAGGGAGGTCATCATCCCATGCTGCCCTCCCTGGTGCAGAGCAGCCTGGCCCCCAGTAGCTCCTCTCATGGGATTGAACTGCCCTGGCTGGCTCATGCTGCTGTGCATCCTGGGCAGCCAATCACACTGGCCGTTCATGGCGCCCTGGCCACTGGCGCCAGACACGGGAAGATGGGTGAGACGGGGAGGAAGTGGGTCGAACTGCATCCGAGCCAGCTCCTGCTTGTTTGGCATCACCATATGGTTTACGGCTAGGTGTGGGTCAGACATGCCCTGCAGATGGTTCAGGGAGACAGAGGGCGACTGCTGGAAAGGTGAGGTCATCATGGAGGGTGAGGCCACATCAGAGACGTATCCGTGTGGGGACTCCAGAGAGTCGACTGGTGACAGAACAGCCGAGCTGTCCAACAGGTTCCCAGACTTACCGTCCTGGGAGTTCTTCTTCTTCACCTTCATGTCTTTCCCCTCCTTGCAGCCAATGCCCTTGGCGCTGGGCTTACGTGCCTTTTTGCCATGGCCTTGACCTTGAGGCGGGGGCTGCTTCATGCCGCCCAGGAAGCCGTTGGGTGAGCAAAGGGGGGGTGACAATGTTGTGTTCAGCGAGCCTCCGTGCATGGGGGGACTTTGTACCAGGTTGTACTCATCCATCAGCCGCACAATGTCATGATGCATCCTTTCCTGTGCTATGTCCCTGGGTAGCCGGTCCATATGGTCACTTATTTCTCTGTTGGCGAAGTGGTCAAGTAAAACTTTGGCAGTTTCGTAGCTTCCTTCCCTGGCAGCCAAGAACAGAGGGGTTTCCTCCTAAGACAGACAGAAAAAGAGCAATTCATTAAGAACCTCACAGGTGAACAGGGGACTGTGACACAGTGTTAGAAGACACGTTATAATACCTTATTGTTCTGCATGTCCTTATTGGCCCCATTCTTTAGAAGCACAATAGCAGCTTCCAGGTTATTTACTGCTGCGGCCCAATGAAGGGCTGATTTACCTGAAGAAACAAAGGCAGTGTCTCAGTGTCTGACGCGATCGAGTACTCCGAGCATCTACTGAACGAGCAGCAAACATCACAGAAGTTTTACCAAAGTCATCGGTGGCGTTGACGTCGGCGTGGCAGTTAATGAGCTCCTCCACCATGCCCTCCACCGCCAGCCTGGAGGCCAAGATCAGGGGCGTGGTGCCGTCATGCATGCGGGCATCAAGGTCCGTGGCGCGGTTCCTGATGAGAATCTGTAAAGACGCACAATGGGTGAGTCCTTTAGAACGGATCTAATCAAACAAAATATATTGCATAAGTGTATGAGCAGCAGAATATTTTTCACCTTCGTGAAAGTAAAGCCGAATAATAAAAATAAAAGAATAATCCCAACAAAATTTACCTGGAAAACCCCCTGGGCGTCGGCGGCCACGGCCGCGTGCAGGGGCGTCCGGCCCATGTTGTCCTGGATGTTGGCGTCAGCGCTGGCCTCCAACAGGCGCTTGGCGGCGTCGGAGCGCGCGTAGCGGGCGGCCAGGTGCAGCGCCGTCTCGCCTGTGCGGTCCGTCTGGTTGTGAAGGTTGGCGCCTTGATAGATGAAGTCGTTAATCACGTTGGCGGATGCGTCCTCCTCCTCCTCGCTGTTGCCCGTCTCTAGACCTCCCCCACTGCAGGACGCGATCATCAGCGGCGTGAATCCGTCTGCACAGGAAGCAGATACAGGCGTAGGCGTACGGAGCGTGTAGGTAACAGACTGCGTGGCCAGCACAGACTTCAAAGCGTCAGATGGATCAAAACAAGGCAACAAACAAATCGAAGGTGGATTTGACACTTTTGCTCGAGTTGAATCATCACAGCTCCTTCTTCTCTATAATGGATTCTGATCAAGACTCCGAATCAGGAGAAGCTTCAGAAGGAAAGCGAAGCTGGGGGGATAGAGGCCGGGGCTCGCTAAAGCTAGGCAGCTGCAAAAACGGAGCATTAATATCTGACGGAGGCAGCTCAGTCAGTCCACTTGGAGAGGGTTTCTCCTCTTCAAAAGAATAGCAAGCCCCCGATCTCGCAGATTTGGTTGATTCAAGTGCATCGATCCACGACGGGGGGAAAAAAGTGTGCTCTAAAGTTGTTAACCCTGCTACTTTGATTTTCCATAGCTTTTCTCCCGGGAATTTGGCTCCTGCTACAAAATTGTGTTTTTGCATTTGATGCCTTCATTGGTTTTTTAATGTAGAATAAAAAAAGAAAGGCCTGTTACTGGTCAAATGATTAATCTGATCAGGTATCAGTGTTTTCCCCCAGGCGCCTGGCTTCCAGCTGCCTGCTTTGAAGAATATCCTTTACCCCGAGGACATGGGGCTTTACTCCGTGCATGACTACACACACACACACACACACACACACACACACACACACATTCACACACACACACACACACACACACCTAGAATGTTGACGTTAAATACTCAAACACCATAATGAAATAAATAAATAAATTCTTCTGTTGCACAAAAGTCAAACCACAAAAAACTCAACACATCCACTTAATTTTAGCTCTGTAAATTGACACATTCTAGTATTAAAACAAAATAACATTTTTTTAAGAAAGAAAAAATGAAAATCTGCATTATTATTCACAGACTGATTTTTACTTTTTATTTTCAAAAGGTCAATATATTTGTCATTCTTCATATTGTTGTTGGTAAACTGCCATTACGGTCCGGGCTAAATATTAATCATAACTAGGTCCACACACTCACTGGGAGCCTTTCGTTTTGTTATCGTGAAAACAAACTGGCCACCAACCTGGTCCCCGGACGTTGACATCCATGCAGTCATTCTCGATCTCTCCCTGTGGGGGTGTGGGAGCAATGGAGGGGATGCGCAGGTCAGCAGCGTCCAGGTGCTGCTGCGTCCACTGGCGGTGATCCGTCTGGTTGTCCACCTCCAGGATAGCCTGGTCGTCAAACTGCTGGAACGGCAGCACACCATTAAAATAGTTCAACTGTGAATGGGAAAGTTCAAATCGAATATTGAAAAGTTAAATGCAACGGCTGCGCTCCTCACCCTGAAGCGTTTCGCATCCGAAGGGTCGTCTTCTCCCCAATCGTTCTGAGTGTCATCCATGAGTGAAATGTCTGATGTGTTTTTCAGTGGCCTGCGATGAAGCAGAAATCCCAGTAAAAACCTGCTTCCATCCCATCTGAGCTGCTCACCAAACAAAAGCATTGATCAAATGCATACCCCACCCCTCCAGCCCCAGTCACTTAAAGCGCTCCTAAACCTGCTATATCATTATCATTAATGATTTCGGCAGAACAGCCCCTTTACCAAAATGTGACTGATCTCCGGTCACGACCATTTCGTGCCTCAGAACTAGCCCATTGCGGGTCCTGCACAGAAGCAGGTGCCCGACGACATCAGCGCCGCTGGTTGAATAAACACAAACTTACTTCAGTCCAACCGAATCCTCTCCGACGGGGTCGCGTCTCTTCTTCTTGCTGTTCTCGGTGGTCTTGAAGCCCTCAGGGAGCCAGAGGCGCCCGTGCTCATGGCGGCGCTTTCGGGCAGCCACCATCCCGACGCCGAGCAAGACCAGTATCCCCACGCCGCCCAGAACCAAGTAGACGAGGTAGGGGTTCTTCTCACCCGGGTCCTTACCGCCTGGTTGGAGAAGGGACAGCATGTTCAAGATGGGCGCGGGAACACACGTAAACCCACAGACTAGAGCAGGACACCCAGGAGAAGCCGGCGCTAGCCTGGCTCCTTGGCCCCGTCTTATGGTTCCCGCTTCCCAAACAAAGCGCGAGCAGCAGCAGGAGCCAGAAACTGACTGGTGATCCTCAGCGCTCGTGAAGCTAGCCTCCACTATCTACTCAGTAATAATCGGAATTGCTAACCACTTTTCATCAAAAAAGGAAAAAAAGGATGGGGCGTGATAAAAAAAGAAAAACGGGAAAAAAGAACACCACCACCTCCTCTCTCCCTTTTCAACCCCGGGTACCAAGAGACAACTTTACCATTTCTTCTTTAAGAGAAAAAAAGGGAGGGGATTAATGAACTTCAAATTACTGCACGCGCTTTAAGCTGTAAAGACGAAGGATTTATTAGGATTTTCGAGATAACAAAGACTCCCAACTTCTAGCACACTCCCGATCAATTTTTCCCCTTCTCTTTTTTTTCCACTAACGATTTTGAAATGATAAACTCCCCCAACCTAAACCCTTGGAGATGCATTAAGTCCTGGTATTACATTCAGCGAGGTGAAGGTTGCAGCAGCCCCTCACACTGTGGGATGAAGTGTGTCTGCATGTATGTGTGTGTGCGAGTGTGTTATCTGTGGACCTATATGTGTACATGTCTGAGAAAGACAGAGACAGTGATCGAGATGGTGGTACAATGTGTGAGCAGGGGGTTGGATGAGTTGATTTACAGCAATTAAGCACTTTGGAGCCCGAAGCCAGTGGATTTAAACACAGAGGGGAAGATTGATTGTTTAGGCCATGAGATTCACAATTGCATTTGTTCGCGGCTGCATAACAAATACACAATCAAAGAGTGCTGGGGTTAGGACCCGACCAGAGGGTGCAGCACATCCTCCCAGTTTGACTGTGAGCGTAAATATGCATGTGCCTCATCCGCCTGTGCACGAGTATGTGGTAAAAAGCAGTGATGGCTTTGCATGTTTGCAAAAACACTCAGAAAATTCATCCACATAAACGTGTTTCAGTTTTGGAAGTTTTACAGTAAAGAGTTGGGAGTTTTTTCTCTTTCTTTCAGTGCACATTGACCTAATATATACAAATAACACAAGTTCCCAGAGAGTGATTTTCAGAAATTGATGGAAACCAATGAACTTCAGGGAAAATAGGTTAAAAAAGAGAAGGCATCCAATATTCATGGTTTGTAGTTATGGGGCTTAAACTGGCAAACATAATTACTTCATCATTGCTTGAACATTTTCAAAGATCTTTCTGAGAAACAAGGTATACTCACTAAAAACAGACTCAATTTTGTAGGGAATGTCCAACTTTTTCCTGGATGCCAGAGCCCCAAGGAAGGCTGCAGCATCTTCGGTGTCCAGGAAACACTCACTGGACTGCTGGAAGCACTGCCGGTTGTCCACCTCCAGGTGAACGATTGAACTGAGGGAGCAGAGAACATCCAGATGTTACAGACAGCAAATAAAAACAAGCCATTAAACAGTCAATGAGCCTTAGTTTTCTTTCTTACCCTTTAATTTGAAGGTGATCCAGCTCCCTTTTCATCCTCCTGCTTCCTCCTTCCTCGTCAAACAGGCTCCTCTTCACCATATTCAGCACTCTGGCAGGAGCCTCTGACCACTTGTCCCCCGAGCGTTTGACGGTGTACTTCTCCAGCTCCTGCTTGTTGCCGTAGTACGGGTAAACCATCATCTGGCCGTCGGTGTCCTTCCTGAACAGCACGTTGGTCCGAAGCACGCGGCTCAGCTCGCGCAGGAAGCCGAAGGAGTTGTTGAGGAGCTGCTCGGGGGTGATGTGGACCACCACCACCAACTGGCCCAGCGCCAGCTTCTCCGGCACGTCACCGGCACAGTCCAGGCCGTCCCACTCACACTCCGCGTTGTTGCAGCCCTGGTCACAGTGGCCGTCGGCGTAGTGGTCCTTGCAGTACTGGTCATACAGGGGGCTGGAGAGGAAATGCAACAGGATGTAAGGACCAAAACATAATAACTCACAAACAGTCAGGGCCCAGTTAGTATAAGGTTCGAAGGCTGCTTACTTGCACTGTCCTTCCAGGGTCTGACAGTCGAATCCATCGTAGAGGCATCCAGCGTTATCACACTGCGAATCGCACTTGCCGTCGTTGAAGTACCTCCAGCACTGCAGCGCCACCGAGCAGTTCTTCCACGGGTGGTCGAAGTTCAGCGAGCAGTCGCCGTTGTCCCAGCCGCACGCGTGGTTGTTGCAGAGCACGTCGCAGTACTTGTTGTGCTTGTACTCCTCGCAGCGCGCGATGGCGCACGGCTCCTTCCCCTCGGTGGGCGGCACGATGTCGCGGCCGAATCCTCCCAGGAAGTTGTAGTCCAGGATGTGGCAGCGGAGGCCGTTGAAGTTGGCGGGGCAGACGCACTGGTAGTAGGGCGCCTCGGACGTGTACTCGCAGGTGCCGCCGTTGTAGCAGGGGCTGGAGTTGCAGGGGCTGTCGGTGGGGAACTGGCACTCGGGCCCCGAGAACGACGCCGTGCACAGGCACTTGGGACTCTTGTGGCTGGAGACGCAGGTGCCGCCGTTGCGACAGTGGAGGCTGCCGCAGGCCCGGGCGTCGGCCTCACACGTGGAGCCGCCGAAGCCCTGAGGAGGAGACGCGAACGGTGAACGAGGTACAATGCGTGAGGTGAGCGGGTGGAAGGATGAGTGCGGGCGCTCACAGGGGGACATCTGCAGATGAAGCCGTGGGGCGTGTTACTGGCCACAGCGCAGGTGCCTCCGTTACGGCAAGGCTTCGCTTTACAGCCGTCGAACACCTCCTCGCAGTGCTGACCTACGGGGGGAACCGAGAGTCACTCACACTGTTTACACCCAAACTAGCAGCACACGAGGCCGAACGGAGGCTGGACAGGACGCTGCTCACCTGTGTATCCGGTGCGACACTCGCAGTGGTACTTGTTGGTGAGCTGAACGCATCTGCGCATGCCCACGGGGTCGCACGGGTTGGACAGACACTCGTTGACGTCGCCCTCGCAGCGCTCGCCCACGTAGCCCGCGGGGCAGATGCACTGGTAGCCGCCCACGCCGTCCACGCACGTCCCCCTGTTGAAGCACTTGGGCTCCTTGGTGACGGGGTCGGTGAAAGGGTTGCAGTCGTCGATGTTGATCTCGCAGTGCACGCCTGGACGGCAGCGTGACGACAGCAAAGGGCGTAAAGTTAGAAAAACAGGGTCATAATTTGCTTTGCAGTGTGTGTGCGCTGCCTAAAGAATGTCCACTTGACATTTTAGTGCCCTCTGACAAAATCCACAGCCACAGAAAAATAACAGCGTGGGGAAAGACTCCCTCACTCTATAATTTCAGCAGGGTTGCACGGATCTATGACAGTAAGTGTAAAGTGAATGGAAAAGTTCATATCTCGCTGCACAGCGAGTGATTTGTCCACGCGTGAATAAAGATAGTGGGAAAATAAGGACTGGGTTCTTGTTTTGCTTTCTCCTTATTAGATTAGAATTTATTAAACATATAGTAAAAAAAATACTTGTAGAGGAAACGAAAAAGTTCCGACATGTTTCTCCACTGGCACCACACATGCTCCCTTCAGGTCTAAGAGAAAGATCGATGGCGTGTTTGACAAGCAGAGGAAGGGATGGGGCCACGATGGGAGGAGGAGCTTTCAGAAGCCCTGGCTGCTGTCAAGCCCTAATTAAGGGAGCGTGGACACAAGGAGGGCCGGAGCGGTGTGCAGGCGTGTGCGTGGGGGCCGCTGACCTTGGGTTCCCCGGGGACACGAGCATTTGTAGGTATTGATCAGGTCAATGCAGGTGCCCCCGTTCTGGCACGGCTGGGAGAAACATTCATTGATCTCCTCTGAGCAGTTGGTCCCCACGTAGCCTGGCAAGCACTGAGAGAGAGAGAGAGAGAGAGAGAGAGAGAGAGAGAGAGAGAGAGAGAGAGAGAGAGAGAGAGAGAGAGAGAGAGAGAGAGAGAGCGAGAGAGAGAGAGAGAGAGAGAGAGAGAGAGAGGAAGAAGAAGGGGGAAAGTTTAATCAATGGATGTCATGAAACAAAGTTGTGATTTCTGTTTACCTGGCTGTTTTCTGGCCTCCGTTCTGCCAAGGCCAGCAGATCCTTTAGTCCAAGGCAGATTAACATAACCAAGCGGTTCATTTTCTGCTCCTTTGAGCTGAATGGATGCGTGTTGGTCTTTAGGTTTATTACCTTGCAGGTGTATCCGCCTAGGAAGTCCGTGCAGGTGCCTCCGTTCTGGCAGGGACTGGGGGTGCACTCGTCCACCTGCTCCTCGCAGTAGCTGCCGGTGTAGCCCGCCTGGCAGTGGCAGTAGTGAACGTTCCCGGCATCCAGACACTGACCCGAGTTACGACACAGGTGGGCCACGTCCACGCCTTGGAGAGAGGGCGAGACAGCGGCTCGTGATGTGGGCGGTGAACGGCTGGCAGACAGTTCAGCACAGACCTGCTCGTCGGCCTTACCTCGCTGCTTGGCGGCCACTTCACAGGAGACGCTGGGAACGTCGCAGTAAAGGCCCGTCCAGCCGGTCTCACACCTGCACGTGTAGCTGGTGCCGCTCTGAAGGCAGGTCCCCCCGTTCTTACAGGGGTACGAGTCGCACCAGCGGACCAAGTTCTGAAAGGGCACACGGAGCGGAATGTTCAAATCAATCTCCTCAAACAGGAAGCACCCCCCCCACCACCCGCCGCCTACCTGACAGTTGAGCCCGGTGTAACCGTGGGGGCAGGTGCACTTGTAGGTGCCGTAGCTGTCGTGGCAGGTGCCGCCGTTGGAACACGGCCGAGAGTCGCACTCGTTGATGTCGTGCTGACAGTAGTTGCCGGTGAAGCCGGACGGACACAAACACGTGAAGGCGTTGATGCCGTCCACGCAGGTGCCGCCATTAAAGCAGGAGCTGTGGGAAAAAAACAACACGAAAAGTTTTTACACCGCACGGGAACGAAAATAACGACGTTGTCTGAGGGGAAGAAAGGAGCGAATCAATAAAATGTATTATTTAAGCTGCGAGCAAATCTACGTACATATTAAACCGTTTCTGCTAAACTTCCTTTGCTCATCTGCTGCTGCTGTTGGAGATATTGAAGTTGTGAATCAATACTCCACCAGAAGGGGCAGTAGAGAATGGAAACCTGTGCCTGTGCTTCTCATGATGCTGGCGGTGAACCTGCGCGGGGCCTTTACCTCTCGGTGCAGTCGGGGGTGTTGTTCTCACAGTGGATCCCGCTGAAGCCGGGCGGGCAGCTGCAGGTGTAGCTGTTGACGCAGTCGGTGCAGTTGGCGCCGTTCTTGCACGGGTTGCTCTCGCACTCGTTGATGTCTTCCTCGCACGCCGTCCCCCTGAAGCCGGGCAGACAGGTGCACAGGAAGCCGTTCACCTCGTCGGCGCACAGCCCTCCGTTGCTGCAGGGATCTGGAGGGACAGGACTCAGCTCAGCTCGGCCGGCGCGCTCTGGACGCCGGCGTGCGGCCTCCACCCGGGGAACTTACTGGGGTTGCAGTCGTCCAGGTCCGTCTCACAGTTGCGACCCGTGAAGCCCGGTTTGCAGGTGCACTGGTAGCTGCCCAGAGTGTTCTGGCAGCTCGCTCCGTTACGGCACGGATTCTTCACACACTCTTTAATGTCCACCTCACAGGTTTGGCCTTAGACAGAGAGCAGAGGGGCGCTTATCAGAATCTAAGCATGAGTAAAGGCACAATATCAAGTTTTTTTAGCATCACAAACATAGAATGGAAATGTGACGAAACTAGCACCACTTTTAAAGAACCAGCAGGAAGCGGTTGCGTCAGGATGCTCCTGTTTACCTTGCCATCCCTCAGGACAGACGCAGGAGAAGCTCTGATAGTCCTCCGACTCCTGACACACGCCCCCGTGTTTGCAGGGCTTGTTGCTGCAGGGAGCCATCAGGGTTTCACAGTTCTCTCCTGTGAACAGACACAAGCCATGATTAGGATGAAGTCACAGGCTGTGTTTTTAACTTTCACTGTGATATCAGGCAGGGGTCATGAACTTGGAGGCAGCCCAGGCCAAATGGACACAGACTCCTCGTCCAATCAGGCCTATCATAAGATTTTAACCAGGTTCTGTCTGTTCGAAGCCAGAGGGGACATTTCCCTATCAGTTTCCACAACACATGGCATGTACAGGAAGCCGGCTCCAGCTTCCGGCCATTGTTGACCATTTGCTGCTCTGTGAGACAGGAAGCAGGCAAACAGGAAACGTGTCAAGCAGCCGTTCCCACCCTGGCACAGGCAGAAGCCTTCTATTATTCAACAACCTGTGGATTTTTCCAAAAAGACGATTCAACAATCGCAAGAAAATTTGCCCTTCGCCTTTCCATTATTATCTTTGTCAAATAATAAGAGCGATGCCATGAAAATATTTTTCAGCTCTCTTATCAGGGAAGCGTGTGTTTCACAAAGGAGCGGAGTGAGTCAGAGGTCTGGTGTCTTTGAAACCTGAGGAAGTCTCGCTGCTTAGCCTAACGCCACATGTTTTTCCTCTTGGCCACTAACAGTGAGCACACAGGCGGTGGAAAATGTCACCTCAGTCCGGAAATGCCTGAACAACAGGCCGAGATGTGAGTATCAGACATTATAATCATGTTTTCATACCTGTGTAAGGCAGGATGCAGTTGCATTTGTAGCCAGCGACGTCATCGATGCATGTGCCCTGGTTGAGGCAGGGGTTGGAGGCGCATTCATTTATGTTTGTCTGGCAGTTTGGTCCTGTGATTAAAGCCGATAGACACAGACAGATGAATCATATAACAGTGGCTTCATTTGAATGTGGGTCACATGCTGAACAATGACAGACTCAGATCCATGTCTCCGCCGCCACTGACCGGTGAAGCCCATGCGACAGGTGCAGACGTAGCCGCTGGTCATGTCCTTGCAGGAGCCTCCGTTCATGCACGGGTTGGATTCGCACTCATTGTTGTTGATGTCACAGTTTTTACCGCTCCAGCCAGAGTCACACAGGCATTTATATCTGACGGGGAGAGAGGGGAGGGGCTCGTTACATCTTACAGTACTCTTTCAAGAACTTCCTACACAGCAGCTTGAATCAAAGCATCATTTTGCCAGTTTCGGACAGTCTCACCCATTAATCTTGTCTTCGCAGTGGCCGTGGATGCAGGGGTTGCTGAGGCACTCGTTGACCTGGGAGAAGCAGGTGTTGTCATGGTAACCGTCCGGACAGATGCAGCGGAAGCTGTTGATGCCGTCGATGCAGGTGCCGCCGTTGTGACAGGGCTTGATGGCGCACTCATCGACGTTGATGTTACACATGGTGCCTGCAGCGATGACGCCGGACAGATCACGCATCGAATTTGTGTATAAGACGGTTTTCTGCACACTCTTTGAAGACTTGTTATGTACACATGTAAACTCATCCAACCACAGACAATGCTGCCACACAATCAAGCCCTAGCTCGGTGCGGTGACTGTATCGTTTTCATAAACATGAGGGGTATTGGGTCCTCCTTTGTCGGCCACTTGAAGCGTTGACGCCATTCAGTCCAGTGCCACGCACAGAATAAAGGAGGCCCATTTTGCTTTAAAGCAGGGACAGGCTTCCAAGCTTTTAAAAGCTCAACTTTCAGAAATCCTTTCTGCTACTCGTCTCCCCAGCGACTGTGTGTGCCACAGTGTGCGTGTGTGGGAGGGCAGCCTGCTTGTCCTAACAGCAACAGGTTGGGGACGGGGTGGAGCTGGAAGGCGACACCGGTCGAGCCTCAGAGGAGCGCGCGCGCCCGCTCGCTCGCCATCTGTCGCCCTCCCCATCAGGACCACACTCCACTGTCCCCGTCTTTGATCCTAAAACCTGCACCGGCGTCACCTGAGACAGATGTTTATCTTGGGAGAGATTGAGGAGCCACAATGATTTAGTCTATCTAATATCAGGAATGAGCATAAAATTCCTGCAGTGGTCCAGCGTTTCCGTCGAGCTGCTCGCTAAACGGAGCAGTTCATTTCCCCCCAAAAGGTCAATAAAGTTAGCGCTAACCTCCATTGGTCGCTTACCAGTAAATCCGGGTTTACAGGAACACTCGTAGCCATTGATCTTGTCGATGCAGGTCCCATTGTCACACGGGTTGCTCATGCAGTCGTCGATATTGATTTCACAATTAATGCCTGGAAGAGAATCCGTTTTCAGTCCCTTCTAATAAAAGAATGAAGGCATTCCAGCGTGCTCCCACGCGGGCCTCACCTGTGGTTCCACTGGGGCAGCTGCAGACGTAGGCGTTCTCCTTGTCGTGGCAGGTGCCTCCGTTCCTGCAGGGCTGGCTCACACACTCGTCCACGTTGGCCTCGCACAGGCGCCCCGTGTAGCCGGGCTTGCAGTGGCAGCTGAAGGAGGCCAGGCCGTCGATGCAGGTACCGTAGTGGCAGGGGCTGGAGACGCACTCGTTGATCTCTATCTCACAGTGCCTCCCGGTGTAACCTGCCAAAAGGCGATTTTCTTTTAAACTGGTGTGTTTGCGTCTTTGAACCTTTTTCAGCCTGTTGTTCTTCATCCCTTTGTACCTTCGGTGCATTCGCATGTGTAGTTGTTGGGCCCGTCTTTGCACTTGGCGCCATTTTTGCACGGCGTGCTGGCACACTCGTCGATGTCTATTTGGCAGAGGTTTCCACTGAAGCCTGAAAAAAAAAAGATCAACAAGATGCTTGTTATTGTGCTCATGCGTGTGCAGGGGAGGGGGGGTGTGCACGCAGGCTGTGTTTACCGTGTCAAACCAGCACCGCTCATAATCCCGAGGCCGCAGCGTAAGAGCTTTCAGCAAATTAGAAATCTGCATGTTAATTAACAACTGTGCAACACTACAAGCTTTCTATTTTCCCTTTCACGTCTTTTCAGCACAGAACCAAAAGGAGAAGGGAGAGCGGGGGAGCCAATCAGGGGAGGGCGCGAGGGAGAGAAATGAGGAAAGAATGAAACGTACGAGGCCTCCTGACCGAGGGCTGAGAAACAAAGGAGGGCCTGTCTGCCCAACGCAACGCCAAACGGAGCCTGTTGCCTCCTTTGTCCCCCCCAAAACCTTCATCACAAAACGCATTCTCCTGTCTTGCTTTCACTCCTTCCCCACTACCCCCTCCGCTCTCTGCCCGCCTTTAAAAAGAGCCACCTTGACCTTTGACCCTGCACTATTCAAACTCCATGTCATTCAAAATGGCCCAGCAGGCTTTCTCCTTTCTCCCCGGAGTGATTCTCATGCCAGATATTTTATTGTCATCTCCTCTGTCACATGATGGTACAATCCAGGACGAGCATGATGAGCTGATGAAGAGATAAAGTTTTAGCCAAGCAGACAGATCAGTGGTGGCTCATGCAGGGAGGAAGTATTTGTGTAGTTAGTGGCAAGCTGATTTCGCTCACGGGACAATTTATTGACATGGAGAATTTGTACATGGAGAATTTGCACATTATATTAACAGATGATTTGTGTGAGTTTTGGACTAGTGGACCCAGAACCAATGAACCGTAGTAATCCAAAAGTGGAAAATCATCAGCGTGCAGACGGAGCCTGGAAAACAACACCAGTCTCTTCCACTGCCAGTTTCCAGCAGTGGGAAAAAAAGCTGGAACAGAACTGAGTGTTTATTTACCAGGATGCAAAGGTTCTCCCCAGCTCAGTAACAGCGAGTCCCAGTGCTGCTGACCGAGTCAAAACGTCTACGCAAAGCACGGATGCACACATATATGTATGCAAACACACGCATGGACCCGAGCAGCCAAAGAGGGATTTATCCCCGGGCTGCTGGAATCACACATTTCAATGCTCACAGTGGGGTTTCCATGGCTATTCTATGTACAGAAATAAAGAGGGGACCCTCGCCTCGCTCTGGCTCGCTACAGGGACAAATTTACATCTCAAGCAGCGCGGTTTGAACGCCTCCCTCTCTGCAGCCCTCCCTTCCTGTTGCAGCTAACGGTCTGCGCGTCTCACCCCCCCCCCCGACCACCACAGCTCCATCCACCCTTTCCCCATAAAAAACCCCAAACACTTTGCCACTGCCACTTTGAGCCGCTTCCACTCACTGTCACACACACGGTTTTCTAAGGAGTTAAGCCCTTGGGCTCACTCTCGTACCGCTCTTTATTCATTCTAAAGCTTTCTTGTTTGGATGTCTTTTTTCCTTCCATCTTTCCTCCTTCCTTTTCTTTTTCTCTCAACAGGAGGAAGCCTGCCTCTCTCCACCCAGGCCGCCTTTGATCCACCCGACTCAGAGCTTCTTCATTTTCCTCCCAGAAAGGAAAAAAAAAACACTTCCACCTCAATGATCCCAGTGAAAGAATGCAAATAATAAAAAAAACACATTTGGGGAGCCTGAACAGCCTTTCTTTCCTTTTTCTTTTTCTCTCCATCCAAAATTCAATAGTTGCATTCCTTCATTCCTGAACAAAACATCAATACCTCTTCGTCCAAATAGTGTAATTCCAATGGTGTTTCTCTGCAGAAGGACTCACTGGCCTCTGAATAGACCAGATGACAATTTCAACCACCACCTCAACGTATGAAGCACAGTAGTAGTGATGCTCTTGATCCCAGCAGTCACATCAGAATTCCAGCATAGACGCACACATTTGTGCCCAGTCATCACACTTTGGAAAACTTGTTAGAAAAGTTCAAACTTCCTCAAGTCTCTCCCTATAGATTTTTTTCCTCCCCTCCTCAACTGCTGCGTTGGTTCTGTGTTACCCAGGCCTGCAGAAGCCCGCCTCAGGGCTGGGATTAGTGCCCGTCCATAGAGCGTGTGTGTGTGTGTATGTGTGTGTGTGTGTGTGTGTGTGTGTGTGTGTGTGTGTGTGTGTGTGTGTGTGTGTGTGTGTGTGTGTGTGTGTGTGTGTGTGTGTGTGTGTGTGTGTGTGTGTGTGTTTGACAGGGGAAGCGAGAGGGAAGGAGGCAGAGACAGTGAGATCGACCTCTGTGCCCCCTGGCCCCGTGCCTCCCCCCCCCTCCACCCTGTTTTGCAGCGGTGCGGCAGCCTCACCTGTGGGGCACTGGCAGACGAACGAGTTGATCTTGTCGATACACTCGCCGTTGTTCAGGCAGGGCTTGTTTTTGCACTCGTCCGTATTGATCTCGCACATGATCCCCTCGTAGCCTAGCCAATTAGCAAAGGAGGACCAGGAGGGAGATGGATTGGTTAGACGGAGACACAGTGGGGCATTTTCACACTACTGTAACATACTGTAACCGAGGGGTTCGTATTCACTGGACTAATGACTGCCGTCACAGTTGAGACTATAGTTGATGTACTAACTTTCTCTGTACATCCAGATAGACAAATTCAGTTTTTATTCATATGGACCCAAGAATCAGCAGTACATCTGGTGAAGCGCGTCCCACCTGGCATGCAGATACAGTGGAAGACTCCGATCCAGTCCAGACAGGTGGCTTCGTTCTTACAGGGGTTCGACAGGCACTCGTTGACGTCTATCTCGCAGCGCGGCCCCATGTAACCGTGCTGGCACTTACACTGGAAGGAGCCCTTGGTGTTCATACAACTGCCCCCGTGCTCACACGGGTTGGAACCTGCAGAAACACAAACACGTGACCTCACGAGGAGCACTTCGCCTTTAGATGCGTGACAATAAATCAGAAGATTTTGTTTGTTGGCCAAAACCAAAGACTCAGCTCTGTGATTACAGACACAATTATGGGCACCGAAATGCCCATAATGACAGGAAAGAATGAGCTTGTATTTAGGCTTGTATAAAAAATGCACATTTTCTGACTAAGCTTTCTTCAGTGTAGCATGGGCAAATTATTATTATACTCAACACAATAGACACGTGTCTTCAATCAGTAGGATTTAAAGAGCTGCCAGGTGAGTGGATGTGAGTTTTTACCCAGCAAGCACTCGTCGACGTCCTGATCGCAGGAAGTCCCGAAGTATCCGGTCGGGCAGGTACAGAAATGGCCTCCGCTGACTGGGTTCGTGTCGCAGTTGGAGCCCTTCTGGCACGGGTTGCTGATGCAGGCGTCGTCCAGCTGGCACAGCAGACCTGGAGCAGACGAGCCAGCGTTACGACAGCGCTATGCTAGCATCGCGTATGCTAGCATCGCGTATGCTAGCATCGCGTATGCTAGCACCGCGTATGCTTGCAACATGAGGAGCGCTGGAACGCTCGAAAGGCACCTGTGCGTCCATGGGGGCACTGGCAGTAAAAGGAAGCCACGCGGTCGTGGCAGGTGGCCCCCTGGTGGCACGCGGCGCTGGCACAGTCGTCAATGTTGTCGCCGCAGTCGTCCCCCGTCCAGCCGTTCACGCACACGCACTGGTAGCCGCCGTGCGTGTTGAAGCAGGTGCCGCCGTTCTGGCAGGCGTTGGGCATCAGCTGGCACTCATCGACGTCCTCGGTGCAGAGCTGACCTGCGAGGGGGAAACGGTCTTTATGGCGTCAACGTGATCTGATCTGACTTCTTCACGGGGACGGAGGACGAACCTGTGAACTCCGGTCGACACTGGCAGTTGTACGTGTTCACGCCGTCTACGCACGTCCCTCCGTTCTGGCACTCGTGACCTGGACAGTCGTCGATGTTGTCTTTGCAGTTTTTCCCAGTAAAACCTGAAGCAAATAAAGAAACGTGACTAACAGAGACAATGTGTGCATCGCCGTTGGCGTTTGAGTTCGTGGAGGCTTCAATTTTCTCCCGGTTCGAAAACAACGTCCTCCAGATCACAACAAAGGGAGTGAAACTTCGCTACAGTTAAATGTGGTCAACTGTCTGTTTCCTTCCAAGAAAAATGGCAGCTGAAGGCTCTTGAGGCCTGTGGCAGCTTCTCCATGTAATAACATCCACTCCGCTATTCGGTTACACAAGAGGCAACCACCGCGCTGTACAAGTGGCAGCTTGGGTAATATAAAGTGAAAGCCAAAACCAGTACAAGTCATCATGGTGACTGCCAGGAGGCTTTGGGTCTTCGTTATATAAAGCTACTTCTGACTGACTTGCCAATAAGACGTTGTACGTAAGTTGAATGAGGCTCAGATGCTGCATCTCAAACAAATCATCTTGTTGGATTGCGAGAGAGCATGATTTTGTTCTTTATCTTATCTTATGTTTAGGTGGTTTTCACTCAGGAAACACTAATATGTAGGTGAACGTTGCATGTAAATCTCAAAATCAGTCCTTGTTGCGTCGATAAGTAGAAACAAGACAAAAACAAGGTGGACTGAGCGGAGGTGACGAGGTTCGAGCCAGCCTACGCTCCCAGCAGGCTTTGCTTCGCTCTGCTCTGCTCTGTGAAGAGGATGTTGTCCTCTGACCATTTCCTCAAGATAAGGCGCGATGCCTTCCTGCTCTGCCTCGTTCACACAATGTACACACCGAGGCAGAAACACACGTGTACACACACATACAGGACACAACATAAGCAGGAACAGCCCTGCCTTGAATGACATCATCTCCTGACCAGCAGGCACTGACATTTAAATTCCACCGCTGAGTCTCTATAAGAGACAGTCGTGTCGCTGCACATGACATTTCCACAATTGTTTTCTGTTCTTTATACTGAAAACGTGCCTTGAGATGACAGTTGCTGTGTCTTTAATGTAACACGAGGGCCGTACCTGGAACACAGGAGCATTCGTAGCTGCTCTCTCCCTTCTGGATGCAGGTGCCTCCGTTGAGGCAGGGCGACGGGCTGCAGGGCAGGTAGCGGCTCTCGCAGTGCTTGCCCGTGTAGTCCTGTGGACACTGGCACTGATACCCGCCCACCTCGTTGACGCACACGCCGCCGTTCTTGCAGGGCGACGGCTTCGCGTCACACTCGTTGACGTCCTGCTTGCAGGTCGCTCCGAAGTAAAACGGCGTGCAGGCGCAGACGTACTGGGAGTTGATGGTGGAGCACTGGCCCCCGTTGGCACATGGGTTGGAGGCACACAGGTCGCGGACCTGGCACAGTTTGCCTGCGTGTGAAGAGTAATGATGAGTTACACTCCCACTGGTGTTAAATGATCTAGAGATCATCATCAAACCACTGCTCTACCTGTCCACCCAGACAGGCAGCGGCACTTGAAGTCCACTGTGTTGCCTTTGGACTCGGCCCAACACGTGCCTCCATCCTGGCATGGCTGGGATTTACACGGGTCATGGAACTGGCACCTGTTTCCTAAGAATCCGTTCGGACACCTAGGTAAGACAAATGGGTTCAGGGTTATTGGGTTGTTGAAGTTGTTTACCCATCAATGGTCAGACTTTATTTATTTCATTCATAATTAGCAGTACACACAATCCTGAATCTCCTCAGCACTAACTAAAGACATCCCAGCTTTGGACAAGAAGGGGTCACCTGTCGTCTATGATGCTTAGAAATCAGCAGTCCGAGTCAAAGCTGTCTCCAATAGGCCTAAGTGCTATTTCTGCTGAGGAGGGTCCCAGCCTGCTGTTTTTACAACATAGCAACAGTCACAAGAAACTATTCTTTAAACGTGACATCCGTCTTTCTGTCTCCTCCCTGTGGACAATGTGCATCAGGCTGTAAAAAAGTGGCCCGAGCAGAAGGAGGAGGGGAACAAACTCCTGTGATGTTTCTCACAGGTTGTGTCTGAGCCATAAACGCCGTTCGGACCTCACAGCGAACAAGTTCCCAGAGAGAGAAGAGAGAGATCACACGGACATATTCACACATTTACAATTACAATGAGAGGGCGTCCCTTGAGGATACGCACGGCTCAACAAAGGGGCCATAGCGCGCACACACACACACACACACACACACACACACACACACACACACACACACACACACACACACACACACACACACACACACTCATACCTAGACAGTGTGACTCCTCCAGCCAAACACAGGCAGGAAGACTTTGCACAAAGTTCAAAGCCGGATCTCAGAACATTCACGCTGCAGATATGAGCAGCAACATTTTTTCTAGTTTAATCAGCCTTCTAACGTAATAGATTCTCAGTACAAGCACATTTAGGCCGGTACTTGGGTCCACAGCACAGATCTGCTACATTACACCCTCTCTTGTCCTACATCTCCATATTCATCAGTCAGATTCGCCATTGACGGCAAAGCTGGGTGGCCAAGAGGCTCGGCCATTACACAAACAAAGCATCTTCTCAATAGCACTGGAGACCGGGACAAAAAAATCTGCCGTATTTGGGAATTCTTGTTCCTAATCCATCCGACTCGTTTGTCAGCACTCATTCATCCTGAGGACAAGGCTACGTCTATGGCAGACTGTTTGAGCTGCGAGCCAACATTATGGCAACTTCAAAGCCCTGTGCCACCACCTCAGCGCTGGTTATTTTTGCCTCCCAGAGAGGATTTGCTCCAGGATCACACAAAGGATGGGAAGAGGATGAAACGGGAGAGGCTGTGGTGCAACCTCTGTCAAAAAACATGAAATATTCCTAAAGTCATTTGTCTACATTACTACAACTTTATTGTTTTTATATAGGAACAGGCTTCATAAACAAATGCTTGATTCTCACGCACAGACAATACTGAGCGCAAAACATCCTGCCGACATCAAAGTCAACAACACTGAAAGCTGCCGCCGTCACTGTGGAATACCTGACCAGAGACGGCTAGTCTGTTAGCAACAGCCCCAGGGGGTCCAGTGTGTGTGTGTGTGTGTGTGTGTGTGTGTGTGTGTGTGTGTGTGTGTGTGTGTGTTTGGGGCCAAGCCGTGGCCCCTCTGTAGCAACAGGCGTGTGTTTAGACAGGGTCTCCCTCTCAGGGGATTAAGCAGCCTGAGGACTGTGGCAAAGAAAGGAAAACATCCCATGCTGGACTGGCCGCTGCATAATGAGGCCTGGTGAGTGGTGGCACGTCACCGGTGAGGGCGGACGGCCGCACCTCAAACAAGCCGATAAATACAAACACTCATGAGCTCACTGATGATGACTGATAAACATACAGAGCGAGGGAGATAGAGATCGCAAGAAAAAGGAAACGCTAATATCAAGCAGACGTCCTGTCAACGCGAAAGCTTTAAATGAGTATCTATAAAAATCTGTAAGGAATAAACCTGCGTCTCACTGTCCACCAGTATTTTTTAGGGTCATTTATAGGTTAAGAGCCTACAGCAGGTCCAGCTGACTAACTGAGTCTGTCCTGGATGTGTTGGACGTGTCCAGACCAGCTCCACGCACCGCGCGGGTCCGACCGCGAGAAGGCGAGTCCGGCTGAGCGGCGGCGGGTGCTGAGGTCGCGAGGCGCCACACGAGCTCGTTGGAAAAAGGCCGCAGGGAGCAGGTGCGCATGTTAATGAGGAGACAGCAGCTGCTGCCCCGACCAAACAACCCCCCCCCTTCCTCCTCCTGCTCCCGTATCCCACCACTCTGCCTCCTTCCTCTGCACAGAGACCCACCAGCCACCAAAACCCATCACATCATAAGAAACCTTACGCTTTAAAACCAAATGATTATTAAAGCCCCAAGATGACGCCTGTGAAAACTATTCAGTAACAATAAGAACATCTTGAGTCGGACATTTTTTACAGTGTTGGTATCTGAACAGCTGCCCCCCTTCCTCCAACCACTTAGCAGAGAAATGAGGAGCGAGGAGTAAAAAGAGGCAGCGAGAGGAAAGGATGAGTGGGCCCATTGTTTTTCCTCCATTCAGCGCTGACCACAGGCCAGTTGCATTCAGCGGTTCCACCACCTCTTTCCTCTCCCGCCCCTCCTCTTTTTCCCACTCCGTCCCCAAAAACTCCTTCTGAATCCCTTTTAGGAATAAACACAGCTCATCCCTGAAATCTCCCCCTTGTTTTCTCACTACTGTTTTCACTTCCTTGGTTCAAAGCTGTACAGTTGTTGGCATCCACCTCTTTCCCGCCAAGCCCCCCCCCCAGTCCTGCTTTCACCCTCCGTTTATTGTCGCTGGTTGGACAAAGCATCAGAATTCACTTTACTGCAGCTCCCTCCCCCCAAAACCTGCTTTCAAGTTAGTCCCCACAGCTCCAACACATTTTACCAGTCTGCAAAGTAAAGCTGAAAATCCAAAGCACACACTGCTGAGGGGCAAACAAAGGGGTCGGAAAGGAAATTAGAACTGGACAGGTCGGGTTTCCAACAGAGAGATGGAAAGAGGCCGATAATTCAGGAGGAATTCTGTTGTTTACTCTAGAGTCCCCTGTCCTGACTTTGCACCTGAAAACCCTCAGCCTCACTTTATGATTCCCTGAAGAAACTGGCACTTGCCCTCGCGCAAACAGAGCCTGCACCCGTACCTCAGCGCACGTGGACGCTCTGTCCAAACACACTCCGCCTGGGACTAAATCAACCGCAGCACACGCTGGACAAAGAATGCTAACAGTTTGCTCTTTAACTTGGCAAGAACCCGTCAAATAAACGCCCGGCACAAAATGCCCCTTACAGTCTGAAACACTCCCGTCTCAGCGGGAGCTCAGACGCGGGTCCTAAAAAAAGGAGACCGAACAAAAGACATTCAACAAGTCTTTTATGGAGTTTTGACCAGGGTCAAAACAAACAGCCGGGCAGCTGCTTCAACAAGAGAAACCTGCCATCCCGCGGAGCAGGATAATCTCAACAGCAGCAGGTAAACTGGGCTGCTGCAAAGGTAAATAAAGCGGGCATGAAAAGAGGCGCACAAATCAGAAGCTGAGCAAATATCAGGTGTTTGAGCGGTGTCGTGTAACTGCAGCACAGCGGTGGAATTATCTGTTGCGGTAAGGCCGATACTGTTATTAACTCCTCTGTCATCTCTGCCAAGCAGCCCCTCATTGTTCTCCCCCGCGCTCACTTCTGGGACGTGTCTTCTTCCATTGCTGCCGCCGTAGCCTGTGGCAACAGGTCTGCATCACTGATGGGATGCATGACAGCGGCTCGGGCCTGCAGCAGATGTTGTGGTGACATCTGACCCCCGGTCGGGCGTCACTCTGAGGGACTTTCCTCAGTTAGAGGCCAATCTGCCATCTGCCATCTTTCTGAGGTCACACACAGATGGAGGCAAGGCTTTGTGTGTAATACGTGGGATACACATGTGTACTGTAAATAACAAGCAACTCAAAACGCAGGTTTTGGCAGCTGCACGAGTCCCACTCTGTCTGAATTTTAAGAAGCTTAGTGAATTGGGTTGTGCATTCATTCAATCATCTGCAAAGCCACGTAAAGCTCTGTGGGAGACAGCATCACTGTCTGGTTCCACTCCTTTAATGGCATAATTAGGATTATTCTAGGACAGATGTTTGTTTACCACCTTTAGGCCTTAGTAAACAAAGGCATGATCCCCGTCTAAGCTTCTGTTTAAAGTTAAGTTCATCATGGCCGCCGTTTCGACTGGTTAAGGCAAGATTGGCCTAACCCTCAAAAAAGACGGAATGGAGCCAACATCCTCAAATTAAGATGATAAATTTGTGTTTGATGTCACAACTGCTTTGATCCTGGAGTCAGGCTGTGTTGAGGAGTATGTTTGTTCCCTCATCTTTGTCTCTCCACCGCCCCTTTTCATTTCCTGGTTCCATCCAGGGTCTTGTCTGATCTGGAGCGGGTCCCTCTCCTCCTCTCTTGCAGCGGCCTATCGTGTGCTAACCACAGTGACAACTCTGCCACCACGGGTGGAGGTAATCAGCAGTTTAACGCACATTAATTTTAGCTTCTCTCTCTCTCACTCACAGGCTGTTAACATAAAAATAGCTCTAGGCTAAAACCAAAACCTGGCACAAAAAACAGGGATGTTGTTTGTTGTGGAACTGAAACCAGAGTTACCACCGAGTCCCCACTGGCTACACAAATTACAGGGGAAGCACTGACCCTCCTTCCTTCTCCTTGCATCCATCCTTCTTTTCCTTCCTCTCTAATCGTCCAGGAGGGCTGACCTGGCCAGCCCACATCTGGCAGCCTTCATTAGAGACCCTGTTTATTTGGGAGCATTACGGACCCAGCTCATGGGAAAGAGCCTGCTACCCCAGGGACCAGCATTCGAGAGCCACAGCGGCTCTAATGACTTCTGCCACAGCTTAGTTTTAGACATTGGGAACCACTTAAGGGCTTTACGAGGGTCTGGAGGTGTAGCGGACAGTGCAACCAGACCCTCGGCTTGTTAAGGTAGACGATCACTTCAGAGTTTAGGGAAGAGCTCGGCCAAGATGTCCCTTAATCTGATCCTCCTTGCAGCAACTCTCCCCTGAAAAGCAGGACCAGAACTGGGATGTTGGCTTTAATAGGGTCTGTGACCGTGTTGTTAAATGCTAACATGCATTGTGAATCAGTGTGTGCGCACTGAAACAAAGGTTGACAAGCTGACGGGTGCTGCTGTAATACTGTAATAAGAGTTTGTTCTGTCAATGATACCTAAATGCTAAATAGCTGCTGGCAAGCATCACTAACTTACTGAAGCACTGATGTGAACTTCTCAGGTGACTTCTGATGTAATAACATGTTTGAGACTCTTAAAATCTATGTAAATATGTGTGCCAGGATTTGACAGTGAATGACTTCTATTGTGATCTAGATTTTTGCAACATGTTTGTCTAATGTGTGTAACCTGTGCGTACAGGTGTTCTGGGTCACTGGGTACAATATTCAGATTCATATCTTACAATCTCAACTTGGAAAGACGATATAGAAAACTATAAGGGCGTCACACTCAGCTCCCCTAAACATCCTTTGAGTGTCAGCAACGAGAGGGAAAGCTGAAAGCGCACCTGGCAGACAAAGTCAATCTGTTTCTGTGTGAAGCTGAATGTGCAAAACCACAAGTAATCATGGGTATTATGGAGCACGCTGCTGTGTGGGTGAGGGCACGTCCTGCTTACTTTTTATACCCAGCCCACAGACAGGTGGTCTGGGTGAAAGAAGGAAAAAAACAAAAGAGGAAGCGTGGTTTGGAGGAAGCCCAGCGTCGTGCACATACGTGCTGACCGTCCGCGCCCCCGGATCAAAGTTTACGTGATTTGCCTCGGCATATGCCGTCCAGGGAAGATCAGATGTCCCTAATCCCCAGCTGAGGATCCCCACCACCAGGTCGCTTCATTCAGCCGGGCCAGTCTGCCGATCAGGCCTCTCACCAGCCGGACCCCTGCCAAAGGGAACCCAACACCAGCAGCCGCGGCCCTATAAAAGCCTCGCACTGTGCTTCACGTTGTGGGATGATATGATCAGATACGGCACCTTTTCTTCCCTCGGGCAGCGCTGAGGCCGTTTCCTGCCTCTGAATTGAGGTGGGGAGGAAGGGAGGGGGAGGTTGAGATAGACTCATCTAACCCGAGCAAACAGAGGTGCCATTGAAGAACCCCAAGAACCGCAGAGACAAGGGCCCACTTTCATTAAAAGGGATGTTAACTGTAGCTGCAACATAAATGACAGCCTATGGGATGAAAATAGTAATGTGACATATCAACCTCAGAACCAACAGACAAAACTACGCAGCAAACCCAAACGGCCGATGAAACCCAGATCAGCTCAATGTGAGTTCTGGGAAAAACACTAAGCAGAAAAGAGGGTTTAGAAGGTTTCTCATCCGAATGATCAACGTTCAGTGCGTGGAAGCTTTTTATGTGCAGCTGGAATAGAACCACAACATTTATCTCCTAACCTAAAAATCCTTAAACTGCACCCCACTTCTATCAACAGATTGTCTCGAAGTGGTCTGTATTTTGTCATCAGGCCGAGCAGCTAATGATGAAGGCATGTGATCTCTCAGCGCGGCGGGCTCTGCCGACGTCTCTCATCTCAGCGTGCGGAGAGAGGCTCTGCAGCAGGTTGCTTTGATTCCGACCCCGGTCTGGGTTGACTCGGCTCTGTCACTGCCCTCTGCCGCGGCCGAAGCCGCTGCAGTACATGAGGCCTCTGTGGAGATAAGCTCCAGCGAGGGTCCGACTGGGCCCTGGAGGCCAGATATGAAGAGGAGGTGGTATTTATGGGATGGCATGTCAAGTAGGCATCTTCGATGGACTATATAAAACTGAAGCATCCGGTCCGGCTCAGTTGACCTCAACACAGAGGGCCGGCAGCTCATAGTTCTGACAACAATGGAGTGAAAAACCCCAGCGTCTCTGAGCGCTCGAAAACCTGTAACGCAAATCAAAACCTCCCTTGACCAACACTTGTTAAAACCTGCTGGAAGCAGTGAGGATGCCCATGTCCACGTTTAATAGGAGACGTCTGAGGAGGACAGCGCAGGGGCACAATGCGGCCTTTGTGGCCCAGCGAGGAGGTGGGGGGGGGGTGAGAGGTGAATAATACAACCAGACCAAATTAAGATGTGGCAGAGTGCCGAGATGCCTGGGTCCCGCGGTCCCAGAGTTTGTGACCCGGCCGGTCACAGAGCAGTGAGACGACACTGGGCGGTGCTGTTCGCGCCAGGACTGAAAAAGGTTCTGGTTCAGAGCGGGAGTTTGTTGGCATTTATGGAAAGCACTGATGAGACAAAAATCTACCCTCGGCCATCTGTCCTGTGGAGTGAGAGAGAGAACGAGGAGAGTAGAGATGAGAGAGGAGCGACGAGAGAGGACGACTGAGAGATTCTGACGAGACTACGAGACCGAGATGAGAGGGAGACGAGAGAGAGCAGAGAGAGAGAATGAGAGAGAGAGAGAGAGAGAGGAGGCGGCAGAGAGAGAGGGAGAGAGTGAGAGAGAGAGAGACAGAGAGAGAGAGAGAGAGAGAGAGAGAGAGAGAGAGTTGAGGAGAGGACAGAATCCCAGGAGACAGAGGGGGTGGTAGGAGGACCGGGTCTGAGGGTCTCTCTGGGAAGCCTCACCCAGATTAGTCACACAGAATTAATGGCAGCAGAGAACAATGGCCGCTGAGCTTCTGGCAACCCCAGCTGTCGCGCCGCGAGAGGAGAGAGAAACAAGATTCAGGGCTGCAGCAGTTTGGCTGAGAGCGTGGCAGCGGTGCTCCCACTCTGACAGTGACCCGTCCTCATCAGGTCATCATTTCTGCCTCTGACACACGCAGCAGCGCCGGCGTGGGCCCACGCCGCCCACGGGGCCCGTTTCCAGCAGGCGCCGCTCACCCGTCACACAAACTCACACAGATGTTGAGTCGCTGGACTTACTTGCACTCTCCGTTCCCATCTGGAGTGGCTTCACACTTCCCCTGGTTCAAACACGACTCGGTGGACATGGAGCATCGCAGGCCTGTGGAAGGAAGAGGTTAATGGGCCTGCGTGCAACTCATTCAGCGGCTTCATGTTACAGCAGGTGACGCAGACTGCGCTCGGTCCAAACGCTGGCATTGATGCGTCAGGCGTTGGCTCCATCAACGTGGAGCCCGGGTGCCACTTTCGCGCCTGCGAGCGGAGTTTTAGCGGCGAACGGGGCGCTGACACGAGTTTGGCAGCGGCAGCAACGTGCGCCACTTTCCAGCTGCCGCTCAAAGAATGCGCCATTTGGGGGGTGACGCGTCCCCACGTTAAATAAAATAACAAGGACGGTGATGCTGATAACGTTCACACTGCACTGAGGCCCAACTGGAAATACAGGCGCCAACATAACAGTGAAAAGTGCAAAACGCATGGACTGGTGCCGTTCATTTAACAGCAGGAGCAGAAAACGTGACGGGACACGTTTGGTTCAAAGCCAACAGGTGCAGAAATCCTAAGATACAGGTCGACGTTACTGTAAAGAAGTCACGGGTAAAAAGCATTGGAGTCGAACAAAGTTTCAGGGAACGCCGCAGTTTCACGTGAACGCAACAAGTGGTTCGAAAACTTGGCTCGTCGCCGGTGAAAGCGCACTTTTTCTCCTCCGCGACAGAAAATGCGCCGAAATGAGAAGTCAGAACCCCCGGTCACTCACCTCGACTTAGTCCTATCAGCGACAACCAGAAAGTTAGTTGGACCAAGAAAATATGCATTCCTCCAGGTTTAAAACGCTTGTGCAAATCCACGCGGGTTTTCTCATAGATCCGATGGGACGTCTTCCTCCAACAGGTGAAAAAAGGCGCAAACGCGGCTCAGTTCATCCTTCGCTACATCCGCATGGAACGTGAACTCCGAGCGCGAGCTGCTGTCACTTCGGACACCGGGTTGGAAGTGACTTGTTCGGGACGCCCGTCTCCATTCGCTGTTCGGCGCCGAGGGGCGTTATTCTCCCACGCGCACACGGGCGCACACGCGCGCGCAAACACGCACTTGAGCAGTAGTTTGTCCGGAGGCAGGTACAAACTGCGAAACACGATGAGGAGATATGACAAACTTAGTTATTAATTAGACAGCATCAGCAGATTCCATCGTAAAACTTTAAGTTAACAAAAAAATCTGTTTGACATGTTTGTCCTGTTGCAGAAAGTCCCATTAATACAACAAACTATTAACTTTTGTGCACTAATAAGTTACATCCCACAATCGGTGAATCAAGGTCAGTGTGTAACGCTGTGGTCAGTCGGTCCCACGTTCCGCTCACCTGCACCTGACAAAGCATGGGAACGCGCCCGTTCGCACCCAGGCTCTGCTCCACTGGTAAATAAACACAGTTCGTGTTTCCACTCATCCCGTTTGCAGAGTCAGCGGCAACAGGAGCTGATTTCCATCGGGAGCTTTGTGAACCCGGTGGCAGCAGCTTCTCACAGGTGACACAAAGCACAAAACAGCACAACACAACACAGGTGTTTCTCACTTTCTAACTGCAGCTCAAGGGTTAGACATCGTCTTGTGGAGAAACCAAATTCAATACTTTGGGAGGTTTTCGAACTGGTATGTACATACATATAAAATGAAACCACAAGACTCCAGCCGCCATGATGCTCACTATTATTAAATTGAGTTACACCCTGAAGCTAATCTCTCCTTGGCTGATTTCCTGTTGCAGAGCTCAACCCAAGCACAGAGGTAGAACCTGCCTGAACCTTCATTATGGGGAACTCCACTGTTCTCATACATGAAGGCGAAGGGGCAGTAGATAGTTGGTAGTAACTAGTGTAACATAGTAATATGTTGTGTGTGACTGGAAGGACAATCATCAAAGCTGAAGAGTGAAGTTCACTTTGTTTCCAGAATAAGCGCGTCATACAAGCAGAGAGGAGCCACAACAACAGAATCACATTATGACACAGATCCCAAAATAATGAAATAAGGTGATGTGAATGAGATTTGTTCCAGCGATCATAAGTTAGATTTTAACGTTTGATGACGTAACAAGAGTCATAAGTTCTTATTCAAGTTTCACTTCAGGTCCAGAATCATGTGTTCTGTGTCAGCAGATTAATTCATGCAGCTGTTCTTGATCAAACTATTACTGGCTGGAGTAACTGGCCTCAGAGTGAATCAAGTTTATGCTGATAAAAACTAATCAATCTGATGGTATTTATAGATTAACAGTGAAGTTTATCTCATTGTTTTAGGTTAAATGCTGCATGTGTGTTTACACCACAGTCAGTTTAAGACGTTGCCCAGGAGGTGTTTAAGGTCCTGCAGACGTTATTATGTTGGAGACTCTTTATCATCTGTGTTTTTTAGTCTAACGTTTTTAAACAACAAAAGGTTCAGGGCTTGTGTCAAATATGTCTCTCTTTGCCTGTTGTGACTCTTTATGATTCATTTCGTCCTTGCTTTTTGTGTTCCTGATCTGTCTGTTGAAACACAACCCACATCACTGTTTTCAGTGAACCTGACAGGACGCTGCTTCTGAAGCACGGATCCAGCAGCCAACTCAGTGTCGGAGGTGGAGAGAGAGCAGGAGAGACGGTCTGATTCATCTGTGCGTAACCTACATAATCAAATCTGATTAGACGCTCGTTCCCATCAGATTAAAACAATACAATGAGTATTGTCATGTAAATATCAGATTTAGATTAGATGGATATTAACCAATTTAACCCAGTTTAAATTGAATGAAGTCAACTTAAAGGCTACGACAGATGAGTCTTTATATTGTGATATTTCCTACTTTTCACAGATTAAAACCTGCAGTGACCTGGTTTGACTCATGGTGTCTGTCCGTGTTCAACCAGTATTAGAAAACAATAACGCACGCGTCCCATTGACAACTTTTAATAACTGGTCATAAAGACAGAGGCTTAATGTGTTAATCAGGCTGGAGGCTGAGCCTGAGTGGAGGCATTTATTGTTCTTTTAGCATTTGTGTGGGATTTTACTACTATTCAATATTATTATAGGAAAAAACCTATAATGTATTGACTTGTTTGGATGATAAAGAGATGCGACCAAACTGCAGCTTGTTTTGAATGTGTGTCTCTGTGCCGCTCGTACGTTGGAGCGGCTCTGATGAACATGCGGTTTGTGGAAAAGCTGCACGTCCTCCACAACCAGCAGCAACAGGAGACACTCCGTTGACTCGAGCGTGTGGGAGGAAAAGCAGAAAATCACCACGTTACAAGTTTGATACATGTGTTTACACGCGCTGATTCTCTGCTGCCTCCATCCCTGTCAACAACAGAGCCACATTGTCTTCGCGTGTCATCCCCCAGATTTATAGGTTGTTGAACAGATCATGACTGTAGTGTCTGAATTTAATCTCCATTGTGTTTTAGGGGAAATGTGTTTATTGTATCGCATTGTGAGGCAGAGAATAAACAGGATTTGTGTTGGTTTCCGTCTCATTGTGTTGACGTGGGGGTCGGTGTCTGTCTCCATGACCGGCGAAGCACAGATGGAGGAACCTGTTCCTCCTCATCAGCCTCGTGAAGCGCAGACAGCGGCTCCCAGTCGGGTCGGACCAGAGAACCTCCTCCACGTCTCGCACGCGGCGACGACTCCTCGGTTCCTCCGTCGCTGTGTGTTTGAACGTTTCAGTCGCCGCGTGGCGCTGACAGGCGTCCTGGTCGCACGTCACAACCTGAGCATGGCTTTGCATAAAGGGCCTTTTGTTCGAGCGCGCGGGCGCTGCCTGCAGATGTGCTGTGTAACGGACAGGCCGCGACACGTTCAGGGAACGCGTCGTGCGAAGGACGCGTCGGCGCCACGCGTGGAGGTGAAGCGTCCGTGATGTCACACACGATCTCTGTGACACAGAATCAAACGGGAGTAGAAGGAAGAAGGCGACCAGTCAAACAGCTCCACATGTGCTCCTCTCCTTTAAAACACCCCTCTGTGTTGGTTTCCTGTTTCTTGTGATCTGTCCGCAGCGACTGGTCGTCCTCTGTAAGTGCTGCACTAATCTGCTTTCTCATGAAGCCCCAGAACCAACATGTGTCTCAATACGCTGCGACTTCTCCTCCTCGTCTGTGGAGCTCAGGCTCAAGTCCGTCTGCACTAACCACAGGTCACAAACATGAAACTTCACCTTTTTTGGAAAACAGAAGCAGAACTATTAACTGACTGTACTGTACTGACCCCTGACCTCCCTGAACGGAGTCTGACCTTTGACCCTCAAGTCTTTGGCTCAGTCCTGACGTCCCAGGAGCAAACTGGAGCATGTTTCCCGTCTTTGAGTCCAACATGAGTCAAATGGATGAATGTGCAGCGGTGAACTGTGTTAGTGACTTGTCTTCTGTCCATGTGGCTTGTGTTCATGCAGTGTTACAGTTATGGACAATGATCTTCTCAATCCACAGATCTGCAGACCTGCTTCTCAGTCCAAGGAGATTGTATAAAAGTCGTTTGTTATTGCTCCTTAACTCCAAGCAAGCCATTTTTAATTATCCACTTGTGTTTACTACACACGCACATTCACAGGCCTGCAATAAGCTGCACTGAAGGGAAAGAACTGACCTCTGGTGCCTCATGGCCCCTGAGGGACTGACATCAGCTGGATGAGACTGATTATGTCCAGTTAAGGACTGAATCGTGTGGTTACAAAGTTTGGTTTGTGGTTTCACTGATGTTTCTTTTTTCACAACATGCAGGCGACAGGTTTCCTGCTGAACAAACTGGTCAAGTGTGATTTGACTACAAAAAGTGTTTTCTGTTCCTATGAAGCAAACTATTAAAACCAAGCGGTTGATTTACGGCCACGTCTGAACTGAGCCCACAGAAGCCCACCTGAAGGAAGGAAAGTAGGCCATTGTATTGCAGTCGTATTATTTCCTAAGTGCTTCAAACACATATTAATGCATCCTGGTGTTACCGTATTGTTCTTTATCAGGGAGGAGGGATATTCACTTTATTGTTGAATCGTGCATTTGCCGTACGTTGCCCAATGAGAGGAAATGCAGACGAGGGTTTTCGGCTCCTGCTTTCCGGCAGTAGGAATCTTAAGGGAAGGAGGTGAGGGAGGGTTGTTTGGCAGAGTGGGAACGTGGCCATGCGGACTAATAGTTTAACGTGTAAACAGTTATGTTTGAATCTTTAGAGTGTACGATGCAATTTCAGTCAATAAATTCTGTACATTCGCATATATTCAGATTATGGGAATAAGGTCGCCCTGTCAAGGTTGTCCACATGCTGTTAGGACCGGCTCCATCGCCACAAGCCATTAGGCTAATGGTGCTAATGGCACTAATGAAAACTGGTACCTCTCGTGCCATTAACATCAGACATTTGTCACTTTTATGTCTGATGCAGCTGCTTCCCAGTATTGTGGCGCTGTGGCTGCATGAGCACAATGTGTGGGACAGCGAATGGCAGCGGGTCAGCGGTCCTCCAGCCAAGCGGAGTCGTGGGAGGTCCACGGGCCTTGGTTCTGTTTTTGAACATATCACCACAAACAGGAAGTCCCTGCAACCCAGTCGCACAAGGCCACTTCCTCCTTTTGTTTACAGGGGGTTGAGTTAAGCTCCCGTGGACAAAGTTGCACCGATGTTTGCTGCTCCAGCATCAACTGTGGCCCAGAGACCCCGACCCGTCCGTCTCAGAGCCACGCGGTGAAGTCAGGGAGCGCTCGCACCTGAAGCTGTAAAAGGTTAATGGATAAAACAAGTCCAGTTGTACCAGCAGCACAGATATCTGCATCCGCTAATGTCCCTGTGTAAAATACTATGAGCTGTAACTAAAGGCCAGAGTAATAGAAGAACGAGCGCCGGTTGGTTTCACTCTCTGGAGTCCAAATTGTCCAGTCGATTTTATTAGAATTTTGTTCTTGCTACTTTACTCCTGGTGCTGCGTAAAGTCTGAGTTGTTGTGCAGACGAAGGAGCAAATGGAAAAAGCAATAACAGAGGCTGTATTTTGAAGATGCAAATGTCTCTCGAGGGGTTTGTGTCCCACTTTAAACGTGAACCTTGGCCATTTGTCTGAGGTGCAGCCAGGAAAAATGCTGCATTTCACTGAGGTTGGGAACCATGTGGCCTTTCCCTTATTAAGATTTCCCAAGGGTCTCTGCAATTCCACTTCTGCTGCGCGCCCATCGCTCATTCCTTGTTCAAACTGAGTTCCTCCTTCTCGCTTCTCGTTTTTTATGCCTCCACCGTCTTAAGTCTCCACCGTTACAGTTGTTCTCCTGCTTTTTACGATTTAGCCTCACTCCCACACATCCAGTGATGCTGCCAGGTGTCTGAGGTTGTTTGGTTTGAATGATTTAACTGAAACATACAGACTTACACAGCAGTGATCGCTTTAATTCACGCTTAAAACTAAATCCATAACTCATAAACACACACAGTGAAGCTGAATCGTACACATATTCCTCAGCGCTGAATCACTTCCTGCAGAATTCCTCTCATTTGGTGCGTCACGGTTTCCCACTCGCAGCTCATTTTGTCATTCTTCTTATTTTACCGTCTTTGTCACTGCGGGGCCCTGCCCGTCTTCGGGCCAACATTTTTGAACATTAAATTGACAGGAAATAGAGCAAAGCGCTGTGAAAGCTCAGCGTGAAGCAGTGAAACCTGTGTGAATGGAGGGTGGGGTTCTTTTCTGCAGCCTGATGATGGATCTGCTCTGACAGCGTGTGCCTCTGTGCAGGACACTCACAAAGCGAGGGCGCTTCAGACACTGCTGCACGCATCAGACAGCATCGTGTGTGCAGACCAGTGGGACTCCAGCGCTCAACTATAAATACAGTAAATAAATGCATTTCTCAGCTGCCTTGTTGATGCTGGCGTAGGAACGGGCACGTGTCCCGGTCTGTTGGATGAACCTCAGGCTTCTGCTCGTCCAGTGATGTCTGACGTCTCTCAGGACGTCCTCGCCTTATTTCCTGTCCACTGAGTTATCAGCTCTCCTCCTGTGTGGCAGCGGTGACTTGGCCGTCGCTGTGCGGCTGGGACAGAGTGGCTCCGTGGCCCCGTGGGATTGTGGGTAAATATCTGGAGCCCAGTCATGGGAATGAAATGACTCCATGTCAAGGGTGGGTCGGGGGTGAATGATATGGACGCAGCCGGAGCAAGGTCACCCCCCAGACTGAGAGGGACTTTCTGTCCAACTCTCATTAAAGACTTTTTCCTCCTGTTTCTGATTCCTTTTCTTCATCCTCCTCATCGTCACTGCATTCCTCTCACAACTTTTCCCACTGCACAACCTTTAAATAACTGTTTTCCCAACACTTTAGCGCTGCCTTTAGTTTATTATCCCAAGATTTAATGTCTGCTCAAATCCCCAAAGTTTGGTCGAGACACTGTGTGTGTGTGTGTGTGTGTGTGTGTGTGTGTGTGTGTGTGTGTGTGTGTGTGTGTGTGTGTGTGTGTGTGTGTGTGTGTGTGTGTGTGTGTGTGTGTGTGTGTGTGTGTGTGCTGCTTGTTTGTTAGCGTAAGCCCTTAATTGTAGTTTGGGGCGAGGGAAGGAAGGGTGAGGATTAGCGCTGCTCTGTACCGCCGTGCAGCGTCTGCATGGGAACAGCGACGCGGGGCCTCAGAGAGCAGAGAAACTGGGGTTTGGTTTGTCCTGACGCTCGACTCGAGAGGACGTGACTGAATGGAAAGAATCACACACCTCTGGCTCGTCTCCAGGTGGGAGGCCTTTGTTGTGATCACATTTAAACGCATTTATTTTAAATGCACAAGTCTGCAGTTTACTGTAAACACGTAGAACCTTCATAATCCTACATGTTGGATTTCCCCTTTCCTGAGTCATTTATTCTAACAGACTTTATTGCGCAGTTTCTCACCATATATCAGATCTGTGTTAGTACACTGTAACAGATGAGTATTTACATTAGTTTATAAAGGAAGGCTGTGGCTTTCTGTTCTACTTACCTGACATTTTCACCTGCCGTAGCACATTAGCAGGTTGGGCTTTCCCCAGCAGATAACGACTGGATGGACGCGTGTGTGGATGTGAAACGATTCAGTCAGACTGAGCCAGATATTAAAAAGACCACATCACTGTTAACTGTAAGTACAATCATCACCAGGGTCGTGAACCCGAGGCAGCTGAGTTAATCTCCTGGGGCCAAACATCCTTTTGGATGAGTGTTGACCCAGGAGGTCCAGCTGCCATCACTCAACTTCTAGCTTCATTTATTTGTAGAGATATTTACAAATAGGCAGATCAGTTTCATAAACTTGCAGACATGCACGTTACATTGTTCTTGAACACATCACCATAAGAACCAAGAGGCTCAGTCCTGAGCAGAGCTGCTGGAGCCTGAACGCAACCAGGAGAACGCAAAAGTTATGTTTTCTGCAAGTAATCTCTTTAGCTCCTTGAAGGTTCCCACCTGTAATTCTCCTTTCACTTCCCAAAATGTAGACGTTAAGTATTTTGTAGTTCCTCTTTCGCCTATTTTCTTAATCCTGCTTTTAATAGAAAACAGCTATTTGAGGCTGCAGTTCACAGGGTGCTTGAATATCCTCTCTGTCCAAACAGACACAAACACCCTCCTCTCCACACATGGAGCTGTTTGCCCTCGTGTCTCTCTCCACTTAGTCTAAATAATCAAGTGGCATTAATCCTCAAACAGCAGCTGAGAGAAAGTGCTGGCTGAGCGTTTCCCATCCAGGACAACAGAAACCAACCTTCCATCAGGCTGAAGGAGCTTTTGTTAGGCGGCGGCTCTGCTCCTCTGCCTGTAACGTCATCGAGCAGTTTGTCCGACGGCTGCGAGACTTTCCGACGCTTCCGTTCCTCACAAAGGTCAGATTCTACTTGAGGATTTGATGAAGTGAGTACTTTAACATGTGGAGCTCTCTTCACTGCCAGCGCCGTGTTTTGGAGCAGAAAACAGCCACCTGGCATCGCATCTCAGCTCTGGAGTCAAATAATGTCGGACTCAGCAGAGAACCGAACAAGAACACAGAACACAGAACACAGAACTCGGCCTCTGAGTCCAGAAGTGAGCTCACGCAGTGTGTGAAGTCCTGTGAGTCAGTAACTGCCTGCTGCGAGTTTGTGTGTCAGATCAGGAAACTACACAACATTTCATTTCCTTGATTTGAGCTCTTTTAATCTGGTTTCTTCTTGATTGTTATCAGAATTTTGCATCCTCTTGTCTTTGTGTTACATTTGTTAAATGAGGCTGTCGGTGAAGGGTGTCCACCTCCTCCTGCCTGTTCTTGACCAGATGCTTTCAGGCAGAGCAGATGTGTCTCCTCGGCCTGAATGTCCTTTACTTCACGTTGAGATTCACAGGAAAAAGCTACAAAATGCAAATGCACCAGTCAGAAGCACCTCTGGCCTTTTTGATCACGTTAAAGGGCTACATCAGGAACTGCAAAGGCTGCTCCTGATTGGCTGATTGTGTCTGACTATAGCAAATGAGCATAACGGACCATATCGCCTCCAGTCCCCGCTTGACTCCATTAACAAAGCTCCACAATCATCTGCAGAAAACTGGAAGTGGAAATCGGATGTCTCAAGTGGGCTCGACAGGAAGCGTCCTGTCGTTCCCGGCTCTGAGCTGTGATCCCAGCAGAGGGGTCGCGTGAGGAGACCAGCACCAGCACCAGCACCAGCACCAGCACCAGCACCAGCACCAGCACCAGCGGCGGCGCCGGCCGCCCTCTGTCTGGGACTTTCATGCTGACGTTGCGTCTTCGTCGCCTGCATGGAGTCGGTCGTTTCCATGACCTCCTCCTGGACGTGGTACCTTGCTGCCACCGAGCATCTTTTGTTTGTCTGAAACCCGCCAACCTGTTTCTCCCCAGTCGACAGTGCGTTTCCTCCGTCTCTGTTCCTGTGGGACAAAGGAAACAGCCTCAGGGCTATTGGCCATTGTTCACCCTCTGCACCGCTACGTCTTTTTGTTCCCTCTCACAATTATTGCTGATTTTTTTTTTTTTTTGCAAAGCTTGAACAAAATTCTTTGGAGCATGGGAAAATGAGGAAATATTATGATGTTTGTGTTCACACAGTGATTTCCCTGCTACATTATGCAGGTTGGGGGGACCAAAATACATTTGCATGGGAGGAGGAGGACCCAAAAAGATCCTAACAAAGTTTTGATGCGGTTTGCTGCTGGTTGCATGTGATGGTGGTAAAAAAGGACAGTTGACAGGTCCTGAGCTGCTGACAACACAGTGCATTGACATGTTTATCCTCTAAACTGTCAACAAAACAATCAGTGGTGATTTTGCATAACTGACATTCATCACACAGCTCCAGTAAGTGAACGTTTTGGTTTTTGTGTGCACCGGGGGAAAAATCACTTGTCCTACACACCGTACAATTGATAGAGCCAGTAACTGAAGCGGTAAGGCTTTATTTACTCATCACTATATCAAATAGGTTTTATTCTGTAGATTACGTCATGTAAATGAAAAAAAAGTCTCATGTAAACTAATACTTGAGACTTTACATGCAGACAATAAGAATTGTCTCAACTGACGATGCTGTTTTTGTGGATCTGTCCAGGCCAAAGCGCTGCCTGCTGCTCCATAGCCTCTAGAGTCCAGTATCGCACACACCCAGTAGCAGGCCAGACTTGCTCCCAGTCTGTGCACTGGTCATCGTCTCGCTGTCTGGTCTCCTGAGAACAAAGGCTCTGACTGTGCTGGGACGGGCCGCGCTGGAACCAAAGGGACGTCTGGTTCTGACACAGTGGAGCCCAAAGCGACTCGGGCCACACAGGATTTCAGCCGTTGGTCACAATTATGCTGGAACCTTCTCCTAATTGCAGAGAGCTGGCTGGAGAGGCTGGAGGTCCGGACTGAGGGCTTCATTGAACGGACGGATGGAAGGGAGGAGGACGGGGATGAGCAGGGTCAGGGAGACGGTCGCTCATTAGGGGCCGAGCAGCTGCCAATCTCTGCGCTGCCTCTGCTCAACACAGGGATTTACTGCGAAGGCAGAAACGGAGAGTTCACTTTCTGCACTGCTTTCATCCACATTTACTATTTGGACATAATAAACTCTAATGTCTTCTTTGTATTTAAGTCTTTCATGGAATTTAAATGAGTCCTCTGTCGATTTTTCACCTTTTGATGCTTCTTGTGTTTTTTACCCCTTTTATCAAGACACTTATCACCTTTGTGTGTGTTATGTCTAACTGACATCACTGTATGATCACTGAAATCAGCCTTCAGCCCAGAGGACAGACAGGAACAGCTGGACCCCAGCAGTGGTTTTTAACGTTTTGCTTTTCCTCCAGGATTTGCAACCTTCTCCCTTATTGTAAACAAAACGTCCAACGGTCGTGCAGTACTGACGCTCACAGTGTAATTAGAGTGTTTTTGAAATAACTTCTTGTACATATTGCATCACTGAAAAGAACAGGACGGGGTTGATTATTTTGGCAAAGCTCCTTCTGTTACATTCTTTTATGCAAATTCTGATCAAACTGCCAGAAAAAGTATTTCAGCTTTATGTGTTACAAATTTGCATATGAAAACGTGTCTTCAGAGAATCTTAAGGTAAAACCACCTGATTTTAACGTGATGAGGAATCAACTGAGTCTCAGTTCAGGTTCATGTGTTCACGTGTGCGCTTGTTGCTTGTGGACCAGACCCTTCGGTGCCAGCGACCTAAAGCAGAACTTTGTTCCTTCAGGAATCTGTTGTAATTGAAGCTGATTGTGGACGGCAGTAAGAATCTCAGGAAGTTTCATATTTGTTCCCTTAATTCAGGTCCAGTCTGTCAGGAAGAAGCCAAAGCTGATTTCACTGCAAAATGGATGACAAGGTAGAACAATGAGGGCACGGCTACAGTTACAGTATGTGACGCAATGAAGGGTAGAGTTTGGTGAACGGTAACTTTCCATTGTGAAATATGTACAGGAAAAAGTTAAATTGTATAATATTTAGAAATGAATTTCAACAGCATCCTATCCAGGAATAGAATGACCCCAGTGCAGTGACCTCCGAACCCTAACCCCTGAAAGTTATTACCTGGAAACACCTAAAAGCTCCAGGGCATGAAGCCTTTTTGTTGGATGGAAGCTAAGTTGTAGAGAAACATTGATCTTGAGGTACTTTTTCCATTTTATACAACCTTGTTTTAATTTGAATTAGGCAGAGCTCAGTACTTTCTGTTACGTTTTAAACACTGATAGTATAAAAACAATAAAACCAACTAAGTGCTATTTTTGTACAACAGCTGCAAAACACATTTTTCCAAAATACTTTTACATTCATGTTATGAAACTCTTACATGTAACCTTCAAAGATTAGTGAAGCCTGGTGTGTGAAACTAAGCCTGGATTTGTTTATCAGCCAGATGATATGGCTGATATGCATCAGTGTTTTCAGACAAAACACAGTATTTATCCGTTGGCTCATTTACCCTCCTGTTAGTGATCACCTGCACATTCGCCTTAAGCCGTGAACTTGTGAACAGGAGACGCATACAGGTCAAAACAAACACCCGTCCTCTTAGTTTGGATGGCACCACACACACACACACACACACACACACACACACACACACACACACACACACACACACACACACACACACACACACACACACACACACACGCACACGCACACGCACACGCATGCACACACATACACACACGCACACACGCAGACACACACACACACACACACACACACACGCACGCACACACTCACGCACGCACGCACGCACACACACACACGCACACACACACACACACACACACACACACACACACACACACACACACACACACACACACACACACACACACACACAGTCACCGTTTAGTCCTGTGACCCAGACGAGCTTTGTGAAACCTGAGTGGGGACAAGTGTTTGTTGTCTGTTTGATGTTAATTTGTGGGTCCTGCAAGAAACACTATAAATGTAAGAAATATCAGATGCAGTGAATGTGGGGAGGGGTGACACCTCAGATGTCTTTACCTCAGCTGGCTTACGTGTGCATTTTGGTTTTTATATTGCACATTTCACTAAAAGTGTGTCATTCAGTCCTGCACTAATTGTGTAATTTCAGACGACATGAGACGCGACAGCAGCTGGCTGTAAACGCTGCTGCTGTGACGTGAGGGAGCAGCCGCGGACGACGTGCACGGCCACGTGCGCTCACACCAGCGGCCTTCACACACAGCCTTCATTGTCAGCAGCTGGATGGAGCTTAGCTGCTGTGTGCCTGCAGACCCGCACACGGAGGGCAGATAATGTGGTGTCAGAGCCTCGACTGGTCGGAACAATGGGACACAAATAGCTGTTCGTTTGCCTTCGTTTGTAGTGTAAGCGCGAAACCCCCCCTGTGAAGCTTCGGCCTTTATGAAGGAGGTTCATTGGTACAAACCTGCTTCTGGAAGCTGTTTTCACTCATAGATTACAAAATCTTACCAGGGCCATAAAGAAATGGCACCAATTATATTTTCATACTTAACCAAAATCATTGCATTTATTAGGCGTCATGTGTGAATGCAGGTGTGAGTCTGTCTCCTCGCTTGTGCAGGTTGTACTGTAATGTGTTTTTATTACTATGATATGAATGATCGATTGAAGTGGGAGATCTCAGGCCGGTGGAGGCCCGTCTGAGCGTGGGGGCGGGGGCTGGGTGGGGACGACGGAGGTTCCCATGCCCCGGAGCCCTCAGGGGAGTAGCGGTGGCAGATGTGACGTCTGGGGCTGCACCCCCACTCATCTCTGCTTCCTTTCATCCTCGGTTTGGACGACTGGACGTCCTGGTTTATCTGCTGCTCGTGTACAGAGGGCCGTCTCCACTCCATCACTGGATTTGTTAAATGGGAACACAGCAGAGACAGCTAATATCTGGAATCAGGTATTAATGTTAAGAGTAAGTAGTTTATTGATTTCACTTTTTCACCACAAATAACTGGATCTTTGCCGGTTCCACCATATTTTTAATAAGGTGTGTTTGAGAAGTTCTGGGAACCCGGCTGAGGTTTTGCCGTCAAATGCACTGTGTTTTGAAGCAAAACCACGAGGAGGCCTTATCATAACAACGATAAAAGAGAATTGTGGGTGAAGAAGGCCAAGCTCAGGCAGAAAGCAGCCGAGGAGATACAGCAACAGAGAAGGAAAGGATCCACCCAGATCCCCCCCGAGCCCGTTTTTCCAAGAGCCTGTCAGCGTGAGACAGCTGCGAGGAGAGGCCTTTATCTCACTAAGGCACTGAATTACAGCGGCCCTCTTGGAAAAAGCCGCGTCTCTGAGCGGCTGGATGAAAAAGATCCGGATCAGATCCCCCTCCTCTGAACAGATTAGGACCCTGTGAGCAGTCACACATCTGCAGCCTCCACGTTGCTCTTTGAAGCCCCGTGAGCGACTGTCGACACGCATCAAACGTGGCAACGAGAGCGCGGCCTCCGGAGCCGCCGAGGGACCGCGTGGCCCCGTCCGAAGACCGACGGGCGGCTGCGTGTCAGGACGCTCACCGAGCTCCTGACGACCTGAAAATAAACAGGCCGGACGGATACGGACCCGCTGCTTTGTGAACGCGCTTCTCTGGGAATTGGGAAAAAAGGATAGGAGGTGAGGGAGGCATAACAAATTAAGAAAGGACTTCCTGTACGGCTGGGAAACAACCGCTGGATAATTTAGCATGATAGCATCAGGAATAGCAAACAGGAAATGACCTCTGAAAACGCTGGTTTACTGTAAAGAGCAATCGTACCGAAAGACGTGCTCCTTCTAGGATACGTTTGTTCTCTAAGCTAATGCAATGACTTAACACACCTAAACTACAGAATGGAGCCAACTTGAAAATAACAACTTTCATTTCCCCCAGTGGTGCAAATTTTAAACCGCCAACTGAAAGTGGTTCAAATCTCCAGAATGAAAAAACTAAGGTGACTCAGTGTGTTTGTTTAGTCAGGCTCCACTCAAACATCCTGAGAATGTGCTTTCAGTGGGAACACAAATGTTTTAAATAGAACAAATTTGTTTTTCTCTACTAGAAGTTGAAAAATTGTCGTCTACCGTCAAGCTTTATTTATGAACTCAGTGGGTAAATTAGTGTCAGTGATGAAGGAAAAGCAGCCAATCCACGAGTGTTTGAGGCTCCTGTAGTTTTGTGGCTGCAGCTCAGCCAAGTAATTTGACTGCTTCATCAGTTGAGGTCCACACAGATTTCAGGCAGGCATTTGGACAGTGCTGCTCCACCTTGACTTAGATAAGCTTGCAGGAAGACCGGCCAATCAGAACAGAGTGTGGTCAGAGGAAGGCGGGCCTAAAGGCACAGGGACAGATGTGCTTCTGAAGGTCAAGGTCAAAGGAGTCGTTGAGTCCAGAGGCATTTTAACACCGTTTGCTTTTTTTACACTTGAAAATGCTACAATTCTAATTTAATTGAGTTAAACCTGAGAACGTAAACCATGAAAGAACATGGAGCCTTTAAAATGATGACAGCTAAAGTAGAGCTGAACCGACCACGTGCGTGAAAGCAGTCAGAGGGCGTAAACGTGCTCAGACGCCGGTGAGCGTCTCCATTTCATCGTGTGCTGCTTCGTCCCCTGATGCAGACGTTTACCACATCACAGATTCCTCCCTCCGTCCGCGGGGACGCTCCTGCCCCGGCAGCACCTGTTGCTTCACACACAGGAAGTGGTGGAAGTCGTGGGATCATCCGACACCGCTGTCCCTGCTGCATTAACACCCACACGCACACGAAGCTCAGCCCCTGAGCACAGCTTGAGGACAAGGCAAGAGGTGAGACAAAGGTTGGCTTCTGCCCCACACTTTCTTCCCCCGTGTCTCTGCCTACAGGGCAGGGCTTCCCTGTCACTGAAACTATGATACCGGAGCAAAGAGAAAGATCCCACAGTGTCTCAGATGTGTTGTCGACAAAGGGTCAGAGTTTGGCTTCCTTGTCAGGTTTTGTTTCAGATGTTTGGCTTTGTGGAAGAAATCCCAGCTGGGAGCGACCTGAGCGGAGGCTCAGCAGAGCCGAGGTACCACTGCCCCCTCCTGGCAGGGACCCAGGTGGACTCAACACGGGCCGTTTTCCTTTGCTTCTCTTTGCAAAAACTGGCAGCTGTGTCTGAAATAACCTTCCACAAGAAGATATTTGTATATTAAGTAATAAGAGTTTGTTTAGTTGTTTAGTGCAGTGACTGAATTGTGCATTCACAGAAGATTTGTTAGAAAGAAAAAAAGCCAAAACTGCAAAGTGTAGTTTCTTCTATACTTAATTTGTGTTACTTGTTGTTTTTATTTTCCTCTTTGGTGAATCTGACAAACAGCCCCAGGAGTTTTAGCGGAACGTCTGGTTATTGAAGAAAGTAAAGGACCTGCGGATGTAAATCATGCTTCAGCTGCAAGTTTTCCATAAATAATAAAGACCGGTCATTTTCCTTTTCAGTCTGTTAGAACATTTCCCACAGTCACTTTACACATTGATTGGAAGCTATTTTCCCCGTCTTTGTGTTTTCTGTGAAGCGTCGGCAGCGAGGCTCATCCCGGACATGTTGGTTTACACCCAGACGGCAGCTGTGTCAACAGCTGGCCCACGGCCCGACTCCTCTGGGGCTGATAACGTATCACTGTGACTGCGGCACAGATAAAGGGGATAACACGCTTTTTCAAACGTGCAAACTGTGACTTCTACCTGTTGTTGTGGTTGAGCAGCATCTGTCCTCACTGAGGTCTGTCTGTGTTATTTAACTGAATCCTAACTACATCTCAACAAAGCGAATCTTTCCACCCGTTTGATTCCTAACTGAGCTTTAGTTTGGAGTTCAACCTTATCATCTTCATCCTCAGGTTTACTACGTTCCACCGATCCAGGAATTCCAGAGTTATAATTAAATTACTCTAAGGCCTCGTCCAGAAGTCACCGTATGGAACTCATATGCTGAGGTTACGCTGAACAAACGTCAGGTCAGAAGGGCCCCGTCAGTGTCTGAGGTCAGAGCTGGTAGAAGCTAGTGATTTAAAATCATTCAAATCCTCACGCACTGTGTTTTAAGACAGAGGAACAGTGAACTCAGCTACTGGCGTTGGACGTGTTTACCTCCAGTGACTAACGTGATAAAGGCCAGGGGTTAATCCAATAAAGCTGACTCGCAGGTCATAAAACGCTCCCGCGGCTACTTGGGTTCCTCATTTAAGCAGCTTCAGGACACAAAGGTGATAAATGTCATTAGAACAACAAATGTTGTGAAGGTGAAGTCTTTAAAAAAGGTCAGAGAAAAGTCACAATGTGGTTCTTATGTCTTCACTCGTCTTCTTTACCCATAAATGCTTAACTTAAAGAAACAAAATGGAGACACAGAGGCGTTGATAAAATTAGGTTCACTTCTACATTTACACTCATCTGGTGCCAAGAAACACAACTGGATGAATGATAATCTTGTTTCTTTAACTGTTTCTTGAATTTAGATTATTAGATTAAACAACATTTAATAAAACATTGAGGCAAAATTTAACCTCAACAAAAAATATTCTATCAGAAACATGAATACATGATTTTGAGTGGCAGCAGCTCAGCTTTCTTACGTGTGAGAGGCGATCACCACGCTCAGCTCGGCCGCCATTAAGAGGTCGGAGGTCAGCGCTTATGTCTGACCCCACAACTGCTGACTGGTGCAGCTTATGTAGTGACACAATGGGAAACCGTGGGTCCAGCTCTCCATCTCTTTACTACCTCACTTCCTGTGTATCTGGCGTTAGAGGTCCAGTGTTTGTTTTTCTCCCACGGTTTACAACTGCACCAAACACAAGGAAGAAGACAACGACAAACACAGAGAGGAAAACACTCAGAGACAGAACATTCCTTCCACAGAGTTTTAATCAGCAATAGATGGAAATAGTTTGGTGACGCACAGGGAGATTGTGAAAATGCTGGTTTGGAGTGAGTCCATCTGGTCTGACTGGGATCAAACAGTCTCCACAGGTTAGAGATGAACCGGGTCAAGTATTTGTACTAGTTCTTATCCTCTGCAGCTGAGTTAGGTATTGATCTGTGACTCGTTCACACCTGCCGTCGTGCACTCTCCTGCCTGAGGCCTAGAACTTGTGCCTGCTGATACTATCACCAGGGATTAGCCAACAGCGCGTTTGTTGGTACATGCTCTCCCTCCATCTGATAGCGGTTACAGTCGCACAGCTGAGAGCTGCCCGAGCAACAAACTGGAAGCAGAAGTGAAGGTGTAAAAAAAGAGCATCATCTTCTTTTATGAAGCGGCAGAAGAACCATCATCTCTTTTACAGCATCGCTGGAGAAATCATTGAAGCTTTATCTTGCTCTTGTGATGTGATTTGATGTGATGTATTGTGATGTGATGTGATGTGATGTGATGTGATGTGATGTGATGTGATGTGATGTGATGTGATGTGATGTATTGTATTTTGATGTGATGCATTGTGATGTGATGTATTGTATTTTGATGTGATGTGATGTGATGTGATGTGATGTGATGTGATGTGATGTGATGTGATGTGATGTGATGTGATGTGATGTGATGTGATGTGATGTGATGTGATGTGATGTGATGTGATGTGATGTGATGTGATGTGATGTGATGTGATGTTCTGGGTTTCTACAAGCCAACATCAGGCTTTAAACTAATGGAAACCTGCCAAAACGAGGAGCGGTGGTTCAGAGAGCCCTGCCTCAGGTTACGAGACGCAGCTCTACAGCGGGCTTTGATGTGAGCTCATATCCAGGCAGAATAACGATGGTTCCTAATGATGTCTGCGCTGCGTTAGCGTGCTGCGGAGGGGGCTTTGTAGCCACACGGGCGTCTTTAATGAGTTTTATTTGTTTTGTTTTATCCCCTCCACCTCCTACTCACCTCGGTACACAGAGTAATGAAGAGGGAGGAGCGCACCCGGCTGAGAATCAACCTTCTCCACACCTTCGTGGGGCTAATTATCCAACTTTCACGAGGATCATCTCACAGCTTCACCTAAAGGAGAAAGATTTGTGCTCCTTTTTTGACATGCAATTCTACTTTAACCTCTGTAGTGTAAATGAGAGCGTGTTGTAATGTTGTCATGGATGAGGTGAAGTTTGGTTTACTCAAAAACAGCACGGAGCAGATGTTCAGTTGTTCAGTAGCTGAGGAAATAAAACAAATAAACAAGGAGTATGTCAAAAGAATTAGTAGAAAAAGAAAAAGAAATAAATAAATAATGAAAATACTAATATCCCCAGAATTATTACAATGGACCAGAAGTCAGAGTATCGTATTGGTGAATATAGCACAAAACACTTTTGTAAAAACTGTATATTTGAGTGCACTTTTGTTAAGACGTCCCAACTTTTCTGTCAACGCTGCACTAAACACGTGGTGAACTTTAATCCGTCTGTCCTACTTCAGAGCCATGTTCGCTCTCTCACAAGTCATAATCGCCGCCGCAGACGCTGCCTGGAAAGTGTGTCCTTTAGCCGTATCGGTCACAGCCTTTCTGCACACAATGCGCCGCCTATCTCCGTCTGATGCCGGGTCCCAGTCCACCTCCGCCTCATTAAGCATATGTCTCATTTTCCATTTCTGACAGGAGATAGCATAGAAGTGCACACAAAAGCACTATTTTCAGGCCCTTTTGCTCATCTCGTCTGAAAGTCTAATGAGAGCGGATCAAATATAACTGACACCGAGGGGAGACAAAGGCAGATGTAGCCCTGGGTGAGAGACGAGGCGCAGCAGAACAATGGACCTGGATGAGCCGTCACTGCGGCGGTACGGAGCAGGACCAGTGAATGCAGATGATTCTGTAATGAGGGATTAAGTGGTGGGATTATGGGTCTTTATTAAGATGTTTCTGATCCTCATTAGGCTGAATCTCATATCAGGGCATCGATTCCCTGCTCGCTCTCTGGAGGGAGAGCGGAGAGAAAGGAGAAAAAACTGAGAATGAACCGCGGTGAGACGTGCTGCTAATACGCTCCTCTGAGGGACGTAACGGGTGGAATTATCGTAGTGGGGATAAACAGTTTGTAAGTGGAGACACAAAAACACAGAGAGGAAGAATTAATGCTAAATTTACAAAAGGCTGCATGTCCAGGTCGACCGAGCTGCACATTAAATGAAATGGAATATAGGTTAAAGGAAATGGAAACAAACCAACTCAGTCTTATTCTGAGTCTGAGCGAGTGTTAATAACCAGAGAATCTCAGTTATTGCAGTATTTATGCAACAGTGTCCAAGTTTTCTGTGTGCGTCTGTAGACACAAGGTTTAGATTCCAGTCAGAGCCAGACTAAACTTCCTCCTGCTCACTTCAGCAACTCAACATTTATTTACGACGCGGAGGCACGAGTTTCAGCAGCGTGTGACTGAAAATCAGAGGAAAGTGGGATAACGGACAGCGAGACTCCCCTAAAATCTAAAGCTTTGAGAAGAAGAGTCAAACACACAGGAGCAGCTCAGGTGGTGACAGTTTTATTCAGTGCAGACTCTAATAGCAGGAGTCCATGATGCGCCTCATGCTCATGAACCTCATGCCGCTCATGCCCATGTTCATGAAGCTCCTGTACTCGCCGGGCCTCATGTACATCATCCTGCCTCTGTAGTGGGGCTGCTCGTACATCAGCCAGTGGCCGTCCATCACGTTGCAGGACATGCAGTTGGACATGCGGTAGCGGTCCATGATGTTGTCGCAGTCGTCCATCAGCTCGTACATCTGGCCTCCGAAGTTCTCCCTCTCGTAGATCCTCATCCTGTAGGAGCCGCGGTGCTGTGGGGCAGAGGAGCGGTGAGTGCCCGGTCCGAGCTCACGCCCGGCGGCCGAACATGCCCGGCCGCAGGCCTTACCATGGGGATCATCCTGCAGGAGCGGATGCAGTCGCTCATGCCGAACATGCTCATGTAGTCGGCGTACTCGCCCCTCCTCATGAAGTACTGGTTGCCCATGTAGTTGGTGCGGTCGTAGACCATGAAGCAGCCCCTCTCCACGCGGCAGGAGTGGCACCGGCTCATGTAGGAGGACATGTCGGGGCAGTCGCTCATGCACTCGTAGGAGCGGCCCTGGAAGTTCCTGTCCTCGTAGAAGACGATCTGAGGGGGAGAGAGAGGGAAGAGGGGCTCACACGGGTTCTGCGTGGGGCCCATGATGAAGCGCTACGTGAATGTGATGAGGACGGAAGCTTACCCTGCTCATCATGTTCATTCCAGTGGAGGTCATTGTGCTGTCAGTGGGCTGCTGCTGCTGCTGCTGCTGCTGCTGCTGCTGCTGCTTGTAGCGCTGTTCTTGCTCTTGCACCGAACTGTACCCCACCTGGTTTAACCCTTTCCTTTTATACCTGGCTCACAGACGGGGCCCTTTGTCCAAACCCCCTGAGCCAGCAGCCGCGCCATAGAAATGCAAAGAATATAGAGGGATTGTCCTCGTTTCCAGGGGCCGATGGGCTCAGAAATGTTTTCAGCGTCCGTTTCTCGTACAGCGTGGGGGTCGCAGAAAGGGTGAAAGGGTTAACAATCGGAAGGTCACATCTTGACATTGTTCGTTCAGCGCCGCACACTGTTTTGTCAGCAGCAGTGTTTTTCTGTTGTTACTGGTCCTGACGTACAACAAAGTGAATTGTTCGCAAAGTCACTGACATGTTGAAATCTGCCTTTTCGTGACAGACCAAAGTAAGGCAATAATGCTTTTCTATCATATTACACAGCATCTGACCCTGTATGGGCTCTGCCACTCAAATGAATTATTTTATTACATCTTGGTGAAAATTTCAGTAAAAGAGGTCATTTTACACAAATACAATAGAAACTATCTCTTTAAAAATAAAGAATATGTGCTATTTAAATCTTTTTAATGACTTTTTGACACCAGTTATAATAATAACAATAACAAACACATAAATTAAATACAATCATTTAAAAGTCATTTTTTAATGGTACAGTACAATACATTTCAAGTTAGAGCCTTTTTGTCAATATGGAACAACTAATAAGCAAATAATAAACCAGCTTCAAATGTTTGTGTAACATTTTATTCTGCTTTATCAAACACACATACCAATACCACAGTTTTAAGTTAACACACAAAAGATGCAGATGTTTTTATGAGATTTTAGTATTTATAAGAAACAAAAATGCTAAAAGATCTGATTGTGTTTTTCCTTTTGAAATGGCACTTTGAAAAAGAAGTCACAGATAATCTTAGGTAAAATATAATTGATTAAGGACTATTATTGAGATGGAACAGACATATATGTATTTATTTAAACTAAATAACTATTTATAACTAATATATAAATGAAGCTGGAAGCCTATGTTTTAAGCAGCCACTTGGCCCCATGATTAATATTTTGTTACTTTTAACAGATACATAAACATAAATACTGTTGGACCGCTGCTATTATGCGTGTGTTTGCCCTGTAGTTTGGGTTTTAGTCTAACACGGATGAGTGACAGGTCCTGGTCAGCTGCACTTCGACCTCTTGGCGCTGGGTGGCGCTGTGACGCGGCCGCGCTCCTCGTGTGACTCTCTTGTCTTAGTAACAGTCCGTGTTGTCAAGCGTTGCTAAGGAAGTGATTGAACTAGCGACACTTTTTAGCCACTGAAGCCGCACGTCCCTGATCGGTAACGTCACTTTAAGTGGATCACGGTTAAATAACATTATAAGACGTTAGCGTTAAGTGCCAGGCTGGTTACTGAGCGCATGTAATAAACGTCCGCTTTAAACCGCTGGCCTGGAGATCGCTGTTGATTTGCTCACTGTGTTTTTAAAGCTAGTTAGTTACTTTTGTTAGCTATGTTGTCTTTGTGTTTCATAGTATTGTAAACCATTTGATTCACTTACTGAGCTTCAGCATCCGCTTAGTTAGCTGTCAGCGGTCTTGGTGCCAGCTGACGTTAGCTGACCTACAACTATTGATGCTTGTTGCTAATGCTAAATTGGATGCTAATAAACGCAAACAGGATGATATATGAGCAATACGTAGAGACCTGCAAGTGGTTTAAGTTGAAAGTTTATGTCTAGTAAACCGTCTTTCCAGGATGGAAGAAGTTATTTCACAAGTAAAAACCAGTGGGTGTTAGTAGCACATAAAGTCAGACACTGGAAACATTACTCCATCAAAGGTTACAAGTGCTGACAGGTTTAAGTAACAGAAATAAAAGGTCCCATTGTTTCCATTTAATGTTGAATCTGTTAAATGTGAAGATAATGTTCTACAGTTTATCAAGAAGGTGATAATGTCCTTTTTTTCAATAGTTTTAGAAACTACATTGTTTTGAGTTTGATGTGTTTTACAGCCTAATTAACAGCCTTCTAAAACTATTCTAATCAGAACTAAATATTGTTAAATCTATAGAATGAGAACTGACTGATGGATTATACTACCAGTTGAATGTATTTCTGTCTTTGTCCAGATGTGTCTCATACTGATACGGAAGCTCTTTTTGGCCTTGTTCATGTCCTCGGACATGACGAGAAGATGACGATGAATGGAGACAGCCTGCATCAGTCCCTTGAGGCTCCCGACAAAAGAGATTCAGTCATCAATGAGAGCAGGTCTGGCAATTCCTTCCTAGTAGACGCCAAATCTCGCAACGAGTATAATGATTCCTTTAAACTCGCTGCCGGACACGGCCAGAAAACAAGAGATAACAATCCGTTCCAGCCTCAGCCGCCGTCACTGCCCAGGTCTAACAAGTCTGGCTCAGTTGAGAAGACTGTGAGAAACAGGAGGCTGAGATGTAGTCAAGAAAGCCTAAGTGACGCAGTTGAGACTTGCTCTTCCACAGACTCACTTAAAGAGGACCAAACGCTTCCAGGTCAAGGTGGCCGTGTTCTCAGCAGCTCCACCACACTCGGGAACCAGGGCACCAATGTAAGACCCCAGTCTGCCGTTGCTATTGGATCCCCGGTGTTCCGAGACAGGGGGAACAGCTTTTCTGAGGATGAACGAAGACCCCACAGTCAGCAGAGTGACCCGGCAGACCACTGGCAGATGTCCCCAAAGGTGCAGCTGTCTCCTGTTCAACCCATGGGGCCTCTGCCCGCACTGGACAGGAGTTTTGTGTCAGCTACTTTGAGGTCAGCTAATAGGATTAACAAGGATTGTTTGGATTATGGTTTGCCGAAGAGAGAGAGTCTTGGAAAGAGACTCCACAGGAACCTGAGCGACAGCCGGCTTCTGGAAAGCATGGGGTCGGACAGTGCCTCTGTGACTTCCCTGAGGTCCAACTACAGCGTGCTTAGCCCCATCAGGCACCAGGATGTGAGGAACAGGTACAGTTGGGATACAGATCATGTACATTATACAGTTTGTTTCCTCCTTAGTCTCCTCTAAAGCTTAGCTCAATTTCTCATTTTTTATGAAAGGACCTTAACTTTTTTTTAGGGTTTCTAAAGGTTTTATTTAAACATTTTAAAAAGGTATGTTTCTCTGCTAAAACATTTTCATAACAGTTGTCAGTTTTTTTAATAGCTCAGTTGTAGCATCCCTCATCAGCCACTAATGCAAGACTAGCTGGTTACCAATTTGAGCTGCTAATTTTCCTCTTCAGGAGCTTTCTAGAGGGCAGCTTGCTGGGAAGTGGTGCCCTGCTTGGGGCGGATGAGCTGGACCGTTACTTCCCTGAAAGAAGGGTGGGCGTCTACATTGCCACGTGGAACATGCAGGGAGAGAAGGTCTGAATAACTCATGCTTGAACATGAACAATTGCAATCCCACTTGTTGTTGCAGTAAAGTCTATATCATTTTCAGGAGCTTCCAGCCAACTTAGAAGATCTCCTCCTACCTACAGACTCTGAATTTACACAAGACTTCTATGTTATTGGGGTTCAGGAAGGCTGTCCTGACAGGTAAAGTATTCTTTACTTGTGTTTCCGTCATTGAAAAACTGTAAAGTTGCTACACTGTATATGTGCTTGTGTATGAGCAGGAGGGAGTGGGAGATCCGGCTTCAGGAGACTCTGGGACCATACTATGTTATGCTGTATGCAGCATCACATGGTGTTTTGTATCTCTCTGTATTTGCCAGGAGAGACCTCATCTGGTTCTGTTCAGGTCAGTCTTACAGACACTCACCTTAACCTCACAGTTATAGAGGATATGTCAGAATCAGATCACCGTGCTGCTGTTTTGACACTATCCTTCCATTTGTTCTGTTGACCCACCTAGAGGTGGAGCACGCCACAGTCACGACCAGGATCATCTCTCAGATCAAGACTAAGGGAGCTGTGGGGATCACCTTCACCTTTTTTGGCACTTCTTTCCTTTTCATAACATCACATTTTACCTGTGAGTATAAAGTTCCTCGGGTCAAGTAGGCTGCAAACAGATGCATCTTATTAAGTTATTACACTCAAAACTCATTCTACATATTTGGATTTCAGCTTTGCAGGTAGTGATGCTTCATGTGTTTCTTCTGTGTTGTCATTGTGGTTCTTCCAGCTGGAGACTCCAAAGTTTACGAGCGAGTTCTCGACTACAACAAGATCGTGGAGGCTTTAGCCCTTCCAAAGGGGCTTCCAGACACAAACCCTTATCGCTCCACATCATGTAAGACTTAAATTCTGGAAAAAAACGTCTTTTTGTATTTCTAGACCTCTTAGTAGCAGGTGAAGCATCAATATTGTTAAATATTACAATAATAATGCTCAAATTTAAGCCTTGTTGTCATTTTTAACTATAGCTGATGTCACCACGAGGTTTGACCAAGTTTTCTGGTTTGGAGATTTTAACTTTCGACTGAGTAAAGACCGGGCTGAAGTGGAAAATGCCATGACCCGTACTGTGGGAAGAGATATGAGTCCTCTGGTGGAGCATGACCAGCTCTCCAAGGAAATGAAGGATGGTAGGGTTTTATTTCTCAGGGAAAACATTTAGTTTTGTTGGGTTGTTCTCCCCCTGAGAATGTGCCTTTTCTCCCTCAGGTTCAATCTTTAAAGGCTTTCATGAGGCACCAATACACTTCTTCCCCACGTATAAATTTGATATCGGTTGCGATATCTATGACACTACTTCTAAACAGAGAACGCCTTCATACACAGTAAGAAGACTAAACCCATATACGCGAATACAAACAGCCTCTTAACATTGCCACAAAATGATCATATACACTTTTTAGAGGTGAAAGTCTAAACTTGACGTTGTGGTTTGACCCTGTGTTCACAGGACAGAATCCTGTTCAGAAGCAGACAGGCTGATGACATAAAAGCGATCATGTACACCAGCTGCTCCGGCATCAAGACGTCAGACCATCGGCCGGTTATTGGCGTCTTCCAGGTCAAACTTAGGCCGGGCAGAGACAAGTAAGTCCCGAGACACTACTACAATCCAGCATGAATGAAACAAACAAATATTTATAAATATTATATCGTGAATGAAAAACTCTTGTGGTTGTTGGGATTGTACTTCTACCACTAAATAAACTTTCTGACAGCTGTCAGTTCAGATATTGTTTAGACGTGTGTTGGACTAAATGTACTTGTGCTGGGTAGTATTCCTCTGGGTGCAGGACAGTTCGACCGAAGCCTGTACTTGGAAGGCATCAGGAGGAGGATCACCAGGGAGCTGAAAAGGAAGGAGGCCATGAAGAACCAAAGCAACAGCACCATCTGCTCCATCTCTTAGAGTGGATTTCTTAGAGGCTGAAGTGGATCATATTGTGCCACAAACAGGCAGCTGGATTAAGGAGCACAGGGAACCAGAGTTGTCTTAACTACACAGAAGCTCACTGCTGGTTGTAACTGAGCAGAGTGTGCCCTCTGTTGGATATAGTTGGGAACTGCGTACGAGTGCCCTGCAGGCCGAGGAAAGCTGAGGGCAGGTACCTCAGAAAGACACGGTCAAACCTTTTATTTATTCAGGCCCCTATTCAAACACGAGGACAGATTCGCAGGGTTGCAGCCTGACAGTCACCTTTTGTTTTTGTGCATTAATTTTTCTAATTACTTTCCGTTAAAAATTATCAATAACATTTCTTTCAGTGTTTAAAGACCTTGTGAATTTGTGATAAAAGTAATTTAGGTACAATTATAATTGTGGCTTAACTCAATTATTGTTGTAAGCAGTTTTATGGAGATGCAGCCTGACCGTTGAAAGAAGCTGTTACAACCACAAGGTATTTGTCATCAAATAGCCTAAAGGATGTTGCTGCAGTCACAGGGTTATAACTTGGTTTATGGTACTGTTAAATATCAGGGAGATTAAATATTAAATATTTTAGCTGATTTTTTTCAAGGAACTCACTTCCAACTTAATAAATGGAGTATGTTATTACTGTAACGCCTGTAACTTTGCTTTTTCGTGACTAGTTGAGGTAGTTCTTTGCAAGACTGTAACTTATTGCCTTACCTCCCATGTCACTGCTCTGTAACCTTACACCATTTATGTACTGTATGTACCACAGTCATCAACTTCTAGCATGAAGAATGGTCCAAAAAGTGCCTGTAGGTCTTGTTTCCGTTTCCTCAGGGCCTGTTTTTCTTTGATACGTCACCTAATATGTAACATCTAGTAATAAACATTTAACACATTTGTTGGCCAAATTATTAAATATACTATGAACTTATCGCCTCTCTTTGAATTATTCTCAGAGAATTATCTTAGTCCAACAACACTTTAGCACAGTCCAGTGCTCAGTGTGATGGGTACTCAATCCTGCTACATCTGATGTGCTCCAGACAGGCCGACTTCTCACCTCACTCCACTGTCTGTTTGAAAATTATGCAATATCATACAGTTTCTTTATTTATTCTATTAAATTTTATGGTACATTTTAAGTGAATTTATTACAAGAACAAATACATAATTAAGCAATATTCATTTTTAATGGTACATCTGACCTCAATGTGACTGAACCTACTTAGTTTTTGCTGGGACAAAGTGACTACAGTAATAAAGCTTTATAAACCGATCTATTTTCTTTATCAGTCCTCGGTTAAATATAGCAAAGTTGTGCTTTCCGCAGCAACACATGGACTTACACAAGTTTGTGTATGTTGTAGCTAGAGAAAGATGAGCTGGGGCTCTGAGTTGAGGGTGTGCAAACAGAAATGTCTAAACATAAGCTTTGACACTGGCAGGAAGGGAAGCCGCCCCCATTTTACTCTTCTCCCTAAAGCTATTCAAGTCAATTAGCTTAGTTATACAAGAACAAACGACTTCCTGTCCAAAAACAATAAATAAACATACTCTAAGTGGACATCCACTACTCTAGTAAAGTAAGTAAAGTAAAACCGAACTCTGCTTTGAATCCCTCAGTCTCATTAATTAAGCAGCTTGGTGAGGGTTTGGCTTCATGCTCCCCCCCAGAGTGAGCTGATTTCTGTCGTGTAAGGAAATACTAGGAAAAAAATTCCAGTCCAGTTTATTTACAGCGATATCAGACCTTCAGACTTTATGATTGACAATTAGGCTCTATCCAAAAAGACTATATCCACGGGGCAGGCGTCCATCTTTGCTGGACAGGGCAGCTTGGATTTTTTCATATGAGGGCAGGTCTGTCAGGTCTCCCAGAGCTGCTACTGCAGGCTTACTGCGCAGCATCTTACTTGTTACTCTTTTGATGTCACTGGCCGTCACGTTACCTGGGAATTAAGTAAAATAATCAGCAGGCTGTAGGAATCTTTCTTCACATTCATTTGGGTGTCATTTTGATTCCAAAATAAGGATATTTTCTGATTTCTTTAAAGCTATTTTCTATGAGGATGAATGAAACTAGTGCTGCTGTCCGGTACTCACCTATTAAATCACACAGCTCATGCGGCAACTTTCTCTTTCCAGTGGCAAGAACCTGGCGCCCAACATCTTCAAAAATCACTGGCCGGGCCTCAAGATTCATCATCAACATGGACTTTAGCTGAATTTTGGCCCTCTCCAGCTCTGACTGGACATCAGGGAAAAATATATATACGTTTCAATAGTAATAAAAAAGAAAAGAATAAAACAGCAGGATTTTTGCTGTAGTGACTTACCTCGTCTGGAGTAGCAGTCATATTAACAAACTCTCTTGTTATTACTTCCACCATTTCCCCTACCTAGTTATCAATGCAATAATGACAGGAAGAGTAAATTAGATTAGACATTTAAAAAATGTTATCTCAAGACAATAATAGAAAAATAGATTAAAAAACAATACATCGCGTAGGTCAAATTGAATATTAGAAATTTATAAACCCCCTCCAAAAAAACAGCTAAAGAAATTGTTTTCAAGACCTGCAGATACTGCATTGTATCTTAGATGTATACCAACCACTTTTGGGTAGGCACTGCCATGGATGCATAGCAGCCCTGTGTCCTCGTAGCTATGATGGTAAGAGGTGGCGTTGTACATCCAGTTATACCTACAACAGACAAAGACAGCAAGATTTGTGGCAACTAACACAACTATTGTTCTAAGAGTGCAAAATGCTAAAACAAAGCTTGTGAGGCCTTTACTTGTTGAGTACGTTGAGGTAGAGACGGGTGAACATGCCCTTCCCAGGTCCTCCGGCAGAAAAAGAACCCCCTCCACCCATCATTGTGTTGAGCACTGCAAAGGGAATAAAGTCCTCCTCAAGCTGCAAAAAGAAGAATGAGCTTTTAAATTCTAAAATCTTTGCTGTGAAAATGTATCAGGCAAAGACAAAGACACTCACCATGTAGGAGCTGCTCTCTAGGCCAATCATGATGTGGGTGCGCTTTGGAGTTTTATCAGGAACAAAATTCACCGACATATCCTTGTCTATCTAACAGATTAAAACAAGCCATTAATCTTCTGATGCAACATTAAGTTGTGGGATATTTATGGCTAAACGTATTAGCAACTTTCAACTATTTAAATGTCTTATCATTCTGTAATGAACAGATACTGTTGCCCTAACTTACTTTGACCATGCCACCAGTGTACTGTGCTACAGACATGTCCACATCTTGTACAGGTCCCAACCCCCACACTGGCGTCACATTCAGCAGGTACCTCCTGGCACACTCCACCAGCTGCTCATGGTCAACGCCAACTCCAGAGAGCACCATGCGGTCAGGAGTATAGTAGCTACGCAAGTAGTTGTAAATCATTTCCTGGTCAATAATGTCCACATTGTCTAAAGGACAAAAATGAGGCAGTCCAACTGTGTTGCCTCTGTATGCGGCCTGGAAACAAAAGTCACTTGTTAATAAATAAATTAATGAAATAACACTGTTTAATGTTGACAGTAACAACTAACCCTGCATTAATACATAATAAATTCAAATCAATTACTTTCTATTTATTATTGCCAGTTTAACAAAGAGTAATATGCAACTTATATGCAACTTACAGCATGAATCATCTCTTCAAGCAAGGGTTCAGGATCTGGCCTCATGCTTATATCCTCCAACTCGAAGCGTGTGGCCATTCTGGTCATCTCCATCTCTTCCTCTGTATGCAAACACACGCACTTAATATTACCAAGTGTACAGGTCACATCACTGGCAACTGCTCTTGTTTTAAGTAAAACCTGACTTACCCAGCAGTCGAGGGTGGAGGACAGCATCAGCAAGAAGGCTGACCACTGTGTCCAGGCTCTTTGCTTCTGCTGACACTGCATACGTGGCGATATCTCTGCACAGCAAAATGACAAAAAATAATAATAATGATAAATGGCACATAAATAAATTTTCAAGCCTTCTGTTCCCATAAAAGTAACAAACACACTTTACTTGTGAAGACAGAAATACACAGAACTTGATACTTGCCTTGTTGTTTTACAGTCACATATCCCTCCATGCTTTTCCAAAGCAAAAAGGATTTCATCTTTACTTCCGTACTGTGCTGTGGACTTAAAAAAACAAAGATTGTGATCAGCATCGTCTTACTCATTGCAGTGTTTGTAAATAAGTGGAAAATGTTCCAAAAGCAAAAGTACTTACAGAAAAGCTAAGTTTCTCTAAGAAATGTGAAATTCCACTTGGGTATTTAGCTTCATATCTTGATCCTGCTTTAACTAGAACTAAAATAGAGAGGGAAAAAAACACATTTCAGTCATACTGAGACATGTGTGACATGTGAAAAAGATCAATTAGAAAGATCAATTGTGGCACTTACTTCCAACTGTGCAGAATTGACCAAATTTGTTTTGGGAAGCGACTTTGAGGCCATTTTCTAGAGTGGTGATCTTGGTCTCAGATGTTTCATGACCATCCAAAGATGCAAACACTGGTTTAGGAATCCCAGGCAGCGGCGTAGAGAGCGATATATTTGGGTATCCACTGCCACTACTGTACTTTCTGTAAGTCGTGATCCCAAACCTTTAAAAGAACAAAGGGCAGCTATATAAAAAATGGCTTAGTCACACGTGATTTTTTAAATAATAAGTTGTTCTACTGAAGGTCAAACTGAAATAAGTATTCTTGATCTCCTAAAAATGTAACTGCCTTGTTATTAACTGTCGCTCAAAAGTAGGATCAGCTTGAAGAAAGTAAGTCAAATTTCGAGACTTATGTAACTGAATTAATGACTTATACTGCAAAAAGCCCAGTATCATTGATGGTTACATGGCCGTATGTATCCTGATTTTCCCTGTTTGTGCAACAGTCTACACATTTGGATTTGAACCACTTCAGCAAAACATGAAATCTCAATATGAATATTTTTTTTGGAAATAGCAATTGAAACGTGAGCAGTTTTGGGAGATGCCATTAATGTTTATATACAGTAAATAAGTATTATTACTGTTAGTACAACAACAAACAGAAGAAGTCTTTATTCCCACCAATCTTTTCTGTTTTCATTCTCATGTTTGCTTCGTGTAGTAACAACAACAACAACAATAATAATAATAACAATAATAATAATAATAATAATAATAATAACGTGTCTTTAAAAATATAACGACACCAACTACTACTACAACCAAAAACCGAAATACGACTCTGAAGAGTTCGAGACAATGGTGAAGCAATAAGAACGTGGCTAACACCAGCTGGTGTGTAGCAGGGCCAGATCAACTTTAAACTGCAACGTGTGACCTGCCGGTACGTGTCTATCAGGCCAGAAGCGCAACAATACCACGTCTAATAGTCAGCGCTACCTCACACATAGCAACGTCGTACTTTTTATTACGACATTATGCAACAGTAGTAACAACATGCGCTTTTAACAATTAGTACCATGCTAACTGAGTATGCTAACCTAAAAGAGGACGTATAGACGCTGCAGGAGACCGGCGGAGAGATGACAAGACAAACACTGAATTACTACTGCTCCGGCTCCTCTATAAACGATACAACCCCGGCAAATAGTCCAGAAAACGTATTATAAGCACTTTAGTACCTTTGGAAACCACTCCAGGTTCTACACTTCGTTAAGTGTGTCGCCATTTTGGGTCCTGTGCGTGACCAGGGCATAGCCCGGAAGAAGAAGTGTGGCGAAACGCTTGCCCGTTCCGCATTCCGATTGGTTGCTGTTTAAACGTGACCCGCCTCTCCGTAGGTCTCGTTGGACGAACAAAGCAACGCGGGATCTCAGTAAATGTCGTAGTCACAGATCGCAGCCTTATCGTAGGGACACATTTTTACCCGTGTTTATGTGAGATGGTGCAACGCTGCTGGACACGGACTGTCGTTTCCTTGTTCACAATCATCTAAAGTATTCCTTGATTGAAAAACGTGGACAACCTAAACGCTAATAACTTAATTACAATTGTATAGGTACTGGTTCCTCTAAATTATTCAAGATTTGCCCATAAATCAGGAATAGACTTTTCTCACTAAAAGCTGTGGCAAAACGACGTTAAATCGAACCTGACACAATTTGGGCTCTCGGATCCAAAACAGGACAATCAATCCTTTTAAAGTCATCAGCAGGTCAATAGCATTTGCCCACACATCACCAAGTCAGCTGAGAGCAAGTACATAGTACAAGAAAGACATATTGTGCATCTGCACAAGAATTAGACTGACAGAAGTGGATGTGACTGTGTGAAGCGCTTACAGCAGACAATGACCTGTGTGTTGCAGTTTGCCACAGCTGTGTGGTCGCTTTGCCTGCTTTCATGCTGCAGCTCAGCCTATGAACTCCAGGACACCATCCACACGCTGAAAGAAGAAAACCTGCACCTGCTGCAGCGCCTGGAGAACCTCACCCAGGCTGTGAGAGATTTAAAGCTGCTGCTGACAGAGCACTCCACAGGTGAGAGCTGAGACGCCCGTTATTAGATGATAAACGTTCACTGGCAGCTGGGAGTAAAGTAACCTTGAACCTTACAGGAATTAATTACAGTATCGCTTTTATTAGCCTTACAGTGACGAACATTTTAGAGGTGTATTTAATTTGAGAGTATTAGTATTTGTACATAAGAAGTTATGTTTTAGAAATCATCTTCTTCAGTGTCTGAGGGCGAACATGACTCTGAGTACCTGCACAGCTGGAAGGAGTGGACCCAGCATGGTAAGGTCTGCTATGTTGCAGTATTTTGCTCTTTGTGTATTTATCCTTCAAACAACTGTGTGTTTTTCAGGTATTAGCGCAGAGACTCATCAGATGTTAAAGCAGGTCTTCTGTGTAACTGAGATCCACAGCGCTGCCCAGTCCATCTTCATCACGCGACTCTTCCTTCTTCCTTCCACAGTTCTAGCACTGCTGACACAGATAATACTCTAAGTATAAGAATTCCCTTTGTTAAATTATTACATCAGATACATAAATATAATTTTATATTTATGTATCTAGTTATAGTTTTATTTGTTGATACGTATTCACAGTATGTTTGTGACACTGGTTGTTAATATTCTTCATTATAACAAGATTCAATAAAAAAAAAAAATAGCATCCACTGTCTTGTGCTTTTTCCGAAGTGATGTGGTCAAGCATAAACGTGTTTCTAGTGATCGCCAGCAGGGGGCACTGTTGCGCCCAGCTGCTGTGTTGACCTGTAAGCACACAGTTGTGACCTCCTTATGCTGCACTGAAAGGCAGCTCTTTGCTGCCTTCTCTTGTATATGCAGGAACTGTCTGTTGCAGACTTGTGCATGGGATTCATGTTACGCCAAGTTGTGCTATCTAACACATATTTGTGGTGAAGTGGGACTCTACAACTCCTTTGGTGGTTTATTTGATGTCCCAAATCCAACAATGCTACGTTTCGCCAGCTAAATCCGTCTTTGTCTGCATAATTAAAATGCCCCTTCCTGCATAGATTATAAATCGGTGCATTTGTACTTTAATTTCCATTTGATTATGCTGAATGGATCGTCAATTTACATTTGCAAGGACTTCATCTGGCGCCAGCAGACATGTGGCAAGACTGTAGTACGTCAGCTGCAGCCGTGCAGGAGAAGAAGCCACTGCACAAGCAGCTTTCTATACACCTGCTGATGCAAACTTCCTACCAAATGACCTCAGCTTTAAAAACACATTTTAAATTGAAACCTTTATCCATTAAGCATTAACCTTTAACACCAACATTATCCCTCCACAGACTAATCGAAAGAGGCTGTAACAGTCATTATTAGGCCTCATTAACGCACATTTGAACAGGAAACAGTTCAGTCTGCACACAGTTTGACACGTTATTGTGGTAAGTGCTGGCACATTTATGCAAACTGTAGGTCTGTTCATATAGTTTCATGCACGTTGAGGTTCATATCCATTTTTTTGTGTGTGTCCTGTCCCGCAGTTCAACAAGCCATTATTATTTCCATTTTTGACTGGAGGGTTATGTCTTCATTAATTTCCCCCAAGTGGTGGAATAGAATAGAATAGAATAGAATAGAATAGAATAGAATAGAATAGAATAGAATAGAAAACCTTTATTTTTCTCATGTTGGGGAAATAGCAAATAATACAGAAGATAATAAATAAACATTTCTCAAAAGAAAGACAAAGGCCGGGTGTAATCTCCACAGGTTGTCTAGAGTCTATAATCTATAATCATTACAACATTATGTACACATGACAATAAGAACTGTTTAAAATCTCACTTCACATTCTCCAGTGTCAGTGTTTTTACTGGATCATGCTTCTGGTCACAGTCTACACAACCTGTACACAATTAATGGTTTGGTGCTCATTACAGCTGTTGTCTTTGAATGCGAATGCGAGGTGTGTTTGTGTGTGAAGGGGGTGGGGGGAGTCCAGAACCCACCGCTTGTTCTGCCCCAGCTGGAGGCTCAGCAAACGCATGAAGAGAACAGTGGCTCTGCAGCACTGAGGACAAGTGGGCCGATGCTAAGCCAACACAGAACCAAGTCTGGACTCCTGCAGCGTGAGTAAAGCAAATGGACAAATGTGTGTTGTGTTCAACTTACAAATGGGCAATTGTCTCGTTTTAGATTCTTAATCTTAAAAGCTGCGCAAAAAATCTCACTGCGTCATTGTGTGGATTACTGTGTTTTTGTAGCTGAGAGAAAAGAGATGAAACTTTTAACAAACAGTTAAAGTACTTTTTTTAGAAATAGTGTTGAAGCATATGATGTGACCTGCATTGACCTGGAAATGAAAAGCAAATCTTCTATAAGTCACTTTCCAGTTGTTACTGCAGGCTACAAAGTAGAAATGAGTGATTGAACAATCTGCACTGCACGAAAAAGCATTAAAAAGTCAGTGTGGGCTGTGAACAACTTAATGACATGCTAAACAGGGTAAATGATCTTTTGTGAATCAAACAAATACACACCCCCGGGTCCTCAGCATGTTAGTGAAACCAGCCTCTAACAGTGATGACTAATGCACTCAATCTGAAATCAAGAGTTTTTTTTTTCATTAACAAATGGGCTCTGGTTGGAATCTTTGACTGGAGGTTTCCACAACGTACCCCTTTAGTCCCGGTACCGTTAAATCCAGCACTTATATACAGGAGCAAACAGTAGCAGATAAGTGACAAATGAGTAAGTACAACAACAGGTAAACTGAACTAAACTAAATACCATGTTTCACACAATGTCACCACCTGTTCTAATATGAAGTATTGGCACTGGACTGGAGAATTATTTCTATATCAAATCTGTGTTTTTAAAACATGCATGTCCAGTCTCCAGATGATTTACTTTAAACAGAAATCAATATTCCGTAACTATCTTCATGCAGATAACTCTTTTTCAGTCTTTTCTGTTTTACATTACAACATTAGCCGTAAAGGGGCAGCACTTACTTGTCCATATTAGGAATCATGAAAGCCTATATGATCAGAGGAGAAGCTGTCCACGCAGCGACCAATAACTGATCTTCACAGTACAAAGCTCCGCAGCCTCTTTTCATGTCACTTTCATTGAGTGGAGGGCCACGCTGCGAGCGCTATAAAGTGGCTGGGTCCATTCAAGGGACTAAAGAGGACAAAGCTGAGCTCGCTGCCACAGACTCACAACCAAAATAGGAATGAAGCAGAGGGGAGGGAGGGCGTACGAGCAGGACAGGCAGAGAGAGAGAGAGAGAGAGAGAGAGAGATTTCAAATTCACCTGCACATATAAACCAACAGCTTGTCTCATGTCCTCAGTGTCAGTATGAGGACAAGATGAGGATGCTTGATTTATCAGCAGGTTAGTCACTGAGATAGAAGTTGTTTCTGGGACGTTGCTCTGCACCTGTTTAAGACTTCACGAAGTGGGAATTCACAGCTGACGCCATGGATGAAGTGTGGAGGTCTGCCTGTGGCTCCCAGGGAGCTCTGCAGTAGGATGCACATCTGTGTCTCCACCTGGATGCTCCCACCGATGACGTCCCACCTCTGTTTCCTCATCCTGTCCAGCCTGGTCTCGTTCCAACTGGGTGAGTCCAACCGCCTGCATTCATCCAAGCAGTGAAGTTGTGTCCAACGCCCGTTCCTTCATTCTACATGTGGCAGGTTTGGAGGACGTTTTCTTCAGCCCCCAGGACCAGACGGTCACAGAGGGAGAAGGGGTTTTCCTCCAGTGTGTGTCTGGGGAAAGTTCATCTCCTGCAAGCATCTCCTGGTTCAAAGATGGACAGACGGTCACAAGAGGCAGACAGATCCAGGTAAGCAGTGATGGAGCAACCGTCTGAGTTGAGTCCTGGCCTCTTAGTGGCACTGGGTTCAACCAACATGTAATTCTTATCAAAAGCTGTAGTGATCAGACAGGGTTGAGCACAAATCTGGCACAGTCGTTACTAAACATCAAGCTTTTGATTTGACACTCTGTGAGGTGCATGCACCAGCTGTGGGGTCACTGGTTCCATTCAGTTTGTTGTGGTTTTGCTCTGTTTAGGGTGAGTATGGTGGTGGCACCCAGAAGAAAACCTCAGGGACTCTGCATCTGTTCAATGTGACATTGGAAGACGATGGATTTTACATCTGCGTGACACACAATCCTTTACTAAACATCACCAAGAAAAGCCAGCGGGCTAAGCTAACAGTGCACGGTGAGCATGTGACACTGTTTGTATAAATTATGCAAATGTATTTATCTGTCAAATTTATCAGGAATCATTTTGTTTAACTTCACATATATGTTTTGCACTGGTTTTATACATCTGTATGTGTTCGCCCGTCTTTCAGGGGTTCCCAGGCAGCTCCAGATCCAGCAGGGCCCTAACAACATCACCGTTGCCGCGGGAACAGAGGTCTCCATGAACTGCACTGTTGTCGGCTTCCCTGTTCCCATGGTGCACTGGTTCAAAGACGGCTGCCTCCTGACAAACTGCTCGGTCTCGTTCACTCTGCAGAACAATGGGCAGCTGCTCATATTCAGGTGTGAAAAATTTACCTGGATGTCCTTTTTGCTTGTTTTTCACTCTCTAAACGAGAGCTTTGTGATTCCTGCCTGTTCTGTAGAAACCTGAGCAAGGATCACGAGGGCCTTTATCACTGTGAAGCATCCAACCTGAAAAAGACAATCAAGTCCCCAACAGCCTTCTTAACTCTAGCCGGTACTGTCTGTGAATGTCTCAACTCTGCATTTTAATATATGAATGTATAGAAGGAAAATAAACCACTGCCAATCTGCTTTACAACACAACATGCGCTGCCCTTTCGCTCATGTTGTGCCTGCAGAGATGGACTGGAGGTTCATTCAACAGCCCACAGACCTGACAGTGAAGCGAGGAGACAGCGCCCGGGTCGCCTGCAGGCCTCCGTACAGCCGCCCTGCAGCCCAGGTGTCCTGGTTCAAAGACAACCAGCTGCTCCCTCGCACCCCCGGTGTGACGGTGCTGCCCGGTGGAGACCTGTTCTTTCACAGGTGTGTATGTGTTTAAAGTTCTATGAAAGTCCAGTTGAGACAATGCACGTCCTCCGAGTGAGACTGTTCATTTGCTGCAGTGTGCAGGAGAACGACAGTGGGAGCTACTTCTGCAGGGCCTCCAACATTCCCCTTCAGAGGTTCCTCTCCTCCAGAAGAGCAACACTAACCGTGCTGGGTACGGTGCTGGATCCGGGGCCCACATTTATGGGTGTAATATCCATCATAAACCTTCTCGCTCTTTTCTCCGCCTGCAGCCCCTCCCTCGGTGACTCTGTGGCCCCTGCTGGTCACGGTGCCTGTCGGGGCCCAGGTGGAGCTGGAATGCCGGGTGTCAGGTCACCCTCTGCCCTCCATCAGCTGGATCAAGAGAGGCCAGTCCAAGCAGACTGGAGGAAAGGTCACTACGGGGTGAGTTCACGCGCGGTGGCTTCATCAGTAGCTGCTGTCCACTGTTCCCTGTCATCTTTGAACAGGCTGAGAAACGCGACTCTGCACATCCAGTCGGTCAGGAGTTACGACGAGGGAGCGTATGTGTGTGAGGCGTCCAACCCACTGGGCCGGAGCCGCAGCACGGCCACGCTCAGAGTCGCTGGTAATGTTTGCACCCGCATCGAGCAGCAGAAAGTGTCTGAGGCAGCTGGAGGTGGTACTATGAGCCTAAGGTCTGGCCTGTCTGCTCCCAGTGAGCCCCATCATAGAGACGCTGGCTGCTCAGGTGAGCTGCAGGATCGGAGCTTCAGTGGTGCTGCCCTGCAGGGCTGTGGGGATTCTGCCCATCACATACACCTGGAGCAGAGCAGAGACGCCCTCCACCACCACTGCTTCTGACAGGATGCACACGGATGGTGGGTCAAAAGCTCTATTCATGAATGCTTTCATTAGGTTTGTCACCAGGTTCTAAGTAGAAACCACCTTCCATTTGATTCCACGCCTGGAAAAGGAGCGTGCATGAAAAGAAAAACCCAATGGATCCCGATACGTTTTGCTCTGTGTCTCATTCCTGGTGCAGCAGATGGAGCTTTGCATATTTCCAGTGTGCAGTTGTCTCATGCAGGAGAGTATTACTGCACCGCTGAGAACCGAGCAGGACGACAGCAGAGACGCACCGTCCTCACTGTCACAGGTAACACAACAGACACAGGGTTTCAAACCACGCGGGTTCTAACATAACCAGAGCTCTGGCTCTGAAACGAAATGAGAACCCTCTGGGTTTGGCTTTTCCCTTGACCCCGTGAGGACACTTGTCCTTCTCACCTGCAACTTGTTTTTCACGCCGTCCCGTCTGAAGCTGATGGAGACGAGCAGACGGGAGCGTTTTTGTCTGCTGTGAGTAAAAACCTCTGCTGACGCTCGTGTGATGCCGCCAGCCATTCTCATGCGTCACCGCTCCAGCATCGTTACTGTTTACGTGGTGCCTGTTCCATCACTGCTTTCACATCTGTGCTGTGGCCTGAGTTTTTCATGCTAAAACGTTGAGCTTGTCCTGAGCCTTTGTTTTCATTTTTTTCCAGAAATCCAAGTCGAGTGACTCTCGAGCCGAGAGGCAGATTATGGCGACACACGCCCCATCACCACATGTAGAGGCTCAGCATAATAAGGCTGCATGTAAGCCTCACTCAGATCCATCTATATTGAGCTTAGGAAAGACCATTAACCGTTTCCTCTTTCCTATTTTCAGGTTTTTCTTCACACTGTGATGCTACGACAATCATTTCCACCACTTCTGCAGGTCTGAGGAGACCATTGGCTGAGTTAAAGATGCAGACACAACACCAACCAGACTCACCAACACACAGTCCAGACCAGCCTCTGGTCACACAGATGCAGCCTCCTATGTTGCCTCCTCCTCCGCATCCAAACTTCCAGTCAGTGGACGTCGACAGACAGCTGCCGGTCACCATTTCTCCATCACCAACAGCACCCAGCCAGACATCTGTCGTCCACAGTGACGGTGTGAATGCGCTCCAGTATCTAAGCAGTGACAGTCAGTCCCCTTCCACAGTCACATCACCACAAGTTCAGCATGGAGTTATTGACAAGTTACTGATACAGTCTGATTCTGATGGTTCTAACGTCACTGTTAATAATTTAACCCAAACTGAGATGAGTCGTTCTGGTCCAGTTACACAGCTGAATCCATCTCAAACTCAGTCCCACCAGCTGCTTACAGAAGGTCACTTTCATGATTCCCACCGCGAGCCGACACCGACTCCGAGTGTCCAGAAACCCCATCAGCAGCTCTCAGCAGACGTCTCAGTAACACCCAAGGTTTATCCCCATCGACCCGTCACCTCGGGATTTTCACCCAAGTTCCACCTTGAGCTATCAGTAACCCAGCAATATTTCCCTTCCACACAACGCTCCCCCCTCACCGAGCCTCAGTTACCCCCTGTTCAACCTTCAACCAGGCCTACGCCTCCTCAAACCCAGTCTCAGTCACCTCCAACGCAACAGCCACAACGTTCAACGCTGCCCTCGAAGATTCCTGTCAACGTGTTTCCATTAAACGCTACCCAGCTGGACGCCACAGTAGAGTCATCTAAACCCACCAATGACTCTGAGGTGACGGAGTGGCAGAAGAGGAACACCTCCCAGTCTCCGATGACGAGCAACGACCCAAGGTACTGTAGGCTGATGAGCATCTGAACGGACTCAGTGTTTGTGGGTGAGAAGTCAGTGTCTGTGTTCTGTGCGCTCCAGAGTAACGCAGCAGTCTCCATCGTGGCTGCCTGTAATGGCGAAGCACGACATCCCCATCGTGGTGGGGGTGGGGGTGTCTTTGGCCTTCATCTTCATCACCGTCACCTTCTACTCAGTGGTCCAGAAGAATGACCCGGTGCCAACCAGCCGAGCAGGTCAGCAGCAAACACTAAAAACGTCTCAATCCATTAGCTGTAGATGTACTAAGCTAAGCTAAAGGCTAACTATGCCAAAGCAAACCAAACCACATGTTCTCCACAGTTCAGAGGAACCTCGGTGTGCCTGTACGAAACGCTGAGCGTCGAACTGCGGGAAGAACATACGAGAACAGGTAAAAACGCCGCTATGCAGTAAAAAGGAAACGCATTTGTTCTCGTCACGTCTTCGTTAACGGAGCATGAAACCAAAGTGCCGTGTGCCGCGTGCAGGGCCTTTGAAGACGACGACTGCGTGGCTGTGATCGAGCAGAGCCCCAACACGGCGGACACGCGGGCCCGGCCTCCGGGTCCCAGCCGGGTCACCGTGCAGATGGAGCCCACGTCTGAGGACGCTGAGGACGAGCCGGCTCTGGACAAGCACTCCGTCACCGTGGAGACGTATCCTGAGCCCATTCTCGACACAAAGGTTTGAATACACAGGTAAAGTGGTAGTTCTACTGCAGGAAACCCACTCATCTTCCTATCACAGATTGATTCTTCTCTGGAAGAAGAGAAAGGCTGCAGCCCGTCTCAGCCGAGCATCCAGCTGCAGTGCGCTGAGGACTGGACCAGTACCAGAGACGACCACAGCCCCTGCCAGGACGCCCTGCCTCCCCCGTCGTCCTTGCCCTCCCGCTCGCCCTCCCCCTCTCCGCCCTTCGGACGCCTGGAGGGCCTGCGCTCCTCGCTGACCCTGCGCGGCACCGAGCCGTGCGCGGCGCCCATCCACCACAGCCTCAGCGTCTCTCATGGCAACCCTCCCCTGCTCCTGTCGCACCACGTCTCGCTGGGACTCACTACGGTGGCGGTGGACGTCCATCTTTACCCAGCGTCCACCGCTTCGATGGCGGTAGCCACTGGCAGCCGTCTGAGTTCAGTGTCCAGTTCCACCACAGTGACTGCGCCTCTGTTCAGCCCCCCGTTAGTTAACAGTCAGGAAAACGAATCATCTGCCAGAATGAATCAGTGTAAGTAGCTGCAGCACAAGGTTCAGTCCAAGACGTCTCTTTGTTCATGTGTAGCTTTTAGCTTCAGCGCAGCGTTTTCTGTGTCACTGCTTGGATCAGGTTTTGCTACATTTTTTAATTACTATGAATTTAAATTGCTTCAAGTCTTTCTCTTGTCAAAACATGAATGAGAACAAGGACGAGTGTACCAGCATTTAACCCACATTAGTGCTTCGTTCCTGTGGTAGCTGTGCTTTGATACTGTAAGAAAACAGTTTGCAGGAAACATCTGAACAGTTGATGTGTAGAAGAGTCACATTTTTACATGTATGATGTAATCTGATACTTACAAATACTCATTTTTAGCAAGAGAGCCAAGGATTCATTACTTTGACAATATTGCAATTTTGGCGAGGAACTGTAGAGTTTGGTTGAGTGACCGGTTCACACTTCTACACTGAGCTATTTGACTGTTACACCGTTCAATAACCAAAGCAAACTGACCACAGACATGATTTAACGTGTGAGACGTGACCCTGTGACCTGTGTTGATTTGAGATTACGCTCTATGTTCTATTGAATCTAATGATGAACTTAACTTCTGTATAGAATAAAGTGTCTCTGTACTGATCCAAATGCAAGGCTCAACCGTCACTATCATGTTTATCACTGGGTAGAGACACAATCAAGCCTTCTTTTTCTTAATTATTATGTACTCTAGAGTTTTGAGTCATTCTTAGTAAATCCTTCAGTAGTTACACACAAAGCTTTAGATAAAACTGACTGCTCACAACCACAGAGTTTACACATTGAAACTAAAACAAAGCTGTCTGTTCTGTTCTTTGTGACCTGAGCAACAGATAAACCACAAGTGTGTGAGGTTTATTTTCACACAAGGAGATAAACCCACTTCATCCTGAAGCGTCAGTTAGTGTGAAAATTAATTTAAAGTAAAGAAAGAAAGTAAAGTAAAGAATTAATTTCCTTGTTAGTAGGTTCTTCATCGCATCATCAAATAAAAGAAACCTCTGTATCCATCCTCTACAAAGGCTGGCGTGTAATAATCAGCTTAAGTACCAACAGTATCAAATTAGAAAATATATCATTTTAGTCTTCTTCTCTTTAAACCATAGATGTTTTCACTGCTGATGCAACTGTAGCTGTAGCCGTAAGCTTCACACAGATAGTGTTTAATTAATTAGGAGCCTCACTTTATCAACATCTCTTCCTCAGAAAGAAAAAAGAAAGAAAACTCAGACCCACCCCCAAAGATGCTTATCTAGACTCATTTTCTGCAGCACCATCTAAATTGTGGTGAGAGTCTAATGCAAATGTGAAACCTGGAAACCTGATGTGCTAAATGCTCCCAGTGACTATAAAGTCCCGTCAACCCCCCCCCCCCCCACACACACACACACACACACACATATACACGCAAACATGCAGCAACAATAACTTTTACATTTCTTACTTGAAGGAGTTTAATTATTTGATTATAATGATATTATATAAATATGATTATAATATAATTGATAATCACAGCTGAAACATTAAAGCTCGGTGGAGGCTTTTTCTGGTGTTGCCTCATCCTCATGTTGTGGAACATGGAAGTCCACGTACGGACACCACTTGGTATTAAGGCAAACCAGTTTCTTTAAGGTGGAGGTTTTCACTATTTTAAATCCTGTCTCTCCCCCAAAGGTGCTGGGCTTCCAGTACTCGGGGGAGCAGATGGGGTTTCCCAGTAGGCCTTTTAGAGAGAAGGGAGCTCCCATCTCCACCATGCTCTCACCAAATATACCATTAGGACGCGTTTTCTCCAACATGACTCCAGGGTAAAACTCCAAAGCATCAATGTCTCCGTACAGTTCCTCTAATCCTCTGGCAATCTCTTCGTTGTCTGGGAAAGAGAAATAACAGCAGATTTATCGTTGGCCTCCATTTAACAAACTAGAGCTAACAGCCATTCAGGGGCCTGAGGCCCACATGAAACAGACATGGGAAAAAACATGTTGGTGTTATAGGAGAAAACACTCTGAGTATCTAAAGGGAGTTTCTGCCTACCAGTGAATTCATGAAAGGAGGTGTAAGGTCTTAGGTTAAACTTCTTCCTGTATTCATTGAAGGGCTGCAGACGTGCAGCTCTAGACTTTTCAATGATCTTCTCTGCCACTTTGAGCACTGCTTCATGAGTATTGAAACCTCCACCGATCTGAAAGACAGAAGTCATCAGTCTCCTAGTATGTGAACAAAGTGTGACCCAAGCATCGGCCTTGGAAGAAACAGACCCTCCTAAATTTGATGAGGAGGCAACAACCCCAGCAGCAACACTCTGCACACGCATGCTGCTGACACGTCTTATCTCACAATGCAATCTCATAACTGAGAAGTGATAGAATGAAATAAGTGGTTTAGTGGTTGCAGATAGCAATGTGTTGAGTCACACGTTGCACCAGCAGATCTGATCTATGAGATGGGGCTGCCTTTAAACGTTACTCTTTGGTGCATGCAGTTATTTGCTGAAGCTGTACATTAAAAGTTTAGCACCATAATGTTTTTTATAGGGGTTGTTTGCATCTGTGTAAAGTTAATCAAACGTATGTGCATGTATGTTATTACGCATGCTGAAAGCCAGGTTTAGCCAGATAAGTGTCTTGTTTTGCATGTGAGTGATGTAACGGTAGAAGATGAAGCTTGATCTGCATTACAGCAACCAAGTGCAACTGTAAGAAGCAAGCTCAACTTCCTATGGAGGTCAGGGTCTACTTCTGTAGTGTGTATCTTATGGTTTTCACCGACCAAGCAGCCGCCGCTGTTGGCTCCATGCGGCTGCGTCTGACGCTGTGCTCGTACCTGTCCCGCAGGCTGCCGCGAGAAGGCGTCCACCAGCGTCTCCACGCCGTAGTGCATGAGCAGGGAGGTGTTGTAAACGAACTGAGAGTACGGGACGTCGTCTCCGCCGATGAGGAAGCTGTCGGGCATCAGCGGGTGCCAGTGGTACAGCTGGCAGAACTCCAGAGCGATGCGGTTGCTGTACTGGAACTGCACCCTGAAGAGCAGGGACGGATCGAACCTCAGCTTGAGCCGGTAGCCACTCAGCTGCTGCACATACTCCTCTACTATGATGTTGATGATCTCGCCTGAAATAATGATGCACCCAATAAAAATCTTCAGAAGACGCCAGCTCAGTCCACTAATCAGCCCTCACTCATGCTAAACTCACCAATGATGATGAGTCTGGTCGTCTGGAAAAGCTGCTCATCGTCCCAGGTGGGATGTTCTGCCCGGAGGATGTCGCAGACTCTGTTGTGCTCCCTCAGCCATATGGTGGCGTACATGGTGAGGCCTGGGAGGAGGCCAAATATCTCCTGACCCGTGACCAGCCGCTGCTCCGGGGGACACGTTTCAGGATAGACCATGTGCACGGGGACCTCGGCTACTGTAGGAGGGTACATCTCACCCTTCACTAACTGGGTCCAAAGTAAAACGTGGTAAAGAGACGAATCACTGAGTGGTTAAACTCTAAATTGCTCTGTCAGACCACAGTAACACACTGACAGCAATGTGCTAAAAAACCTTCCTCTTGCATCACAGCTTTTAGCTTGAGATAGATTGAGGAAGTCATCTTATGAGCCATTATTGAAACTAAAAGAATGTGTAAGATAAAGAATGAAGTGGTGTCTGGGAAACGGACCGTACATACAGAACCATTTGGATTTACTCACTGATAACACCGAAGACACCACATTTACTTAATTTGAAGAATTCCGGGACCCAATAATAGTAAAGATAAATATAGATATAAATAAGACTAGTATTCTTAATTTACCTGATATTTCAGCTTTCCATCCTTATGAAGCCTCAGTTGATGCTGCCGCTCAAGGTCGACTCCATAGATATTGCTGGCATCTACCTGGAGAGTAAGAAGTCACAAGCACAAACGTAGAGGAAGAAGGGTTTAAATGACTCATGATTCAGAACATACACTGATGAATAAACAGCTTGTCTCACCCCATGTCCCAAAGCCTTGGTGAAGGCCCCATTCTCCCCATGCTTGGTGCTGAAGAACTGGTGGGTGAAGTGTTGAGCCATGAAGGCAAACATCACATTGGTTCCTTGAGGATCTGGTCGAAACGTTCTTCTCTTATAAAACCTGTGAGCCAAAACGCTGGCGTCCGGGAGGACGGGTTTCCCTGCAGAGAGGAGGACGCGTCAGTCGCCTGTCTGCGCTGAACCTGCAGCATCTGGACGGACCCCACCTTTGGTTCCCATGGGCAACGGGCAGTCCTCCGGCACCGGAGGCAGGAGCCGGGTGTAGTAGGACAGGTTGTAGTAGGACTCCCAGCTCAGGTACCCGTACTTGGTGTTGTAGGTCGGAGGGCTTGGAATCAGGTTGCTTCTGACTTTGGAACGATGAGAAAATATGTTATTTACTACAGCAATATCTCTTGAATACATTTTCCCTGCTCTCCTTTGAATGAACCTGGATTCCTGCTTCATAAAGTCCCTGCTGTTAATGTGTTTGTGAGCTACAGACCAGAAGGCTTTTCATTTCAGGGCACTTGTTAACATTGGGATCACAGCAGGACCAACATACTGTAAACCATCACAATAAAGCGCTGACAGAGAGGTTTGTCTCAGTCATCTGTAGCTGAGGGTTTGTACGAGCTGCATCGTGGCAGCAGGACTTTAATGTCTGACTCCCGTTCCAGATGATGGCAGCCATGTTTGATACCTGCTTGAAGCTGCGTGTACCTGGTGACCTGCACCGCGCTTCTTCTTACAACTATGACCTTACCAAAGGAAATCCTCACGCTTAAGTAAATCACTTCCTCTAAAGAAGCCACGGGCATGAACTTGTGCAAACACCAAACGTGTCCTTCAGATGCACTGGTTGTAGGAACTGCTAATAGATCACTGTGGAAAGGAGAAGTGAAGCAAACGCTGCTCGTCACCCACCTGTCAGCACTAGTCTCATGATGGTGTCTTGCAGGAAGGAGCTGTTGACAAAATCCCAGAACCACTGGAAGTGGGTGAGGATGTAGTGAACCACCGATGGACTGGGCTTCAGCATGTAATAAATTCTGGTCCAGATCTCAGCTAAACACAGACCAAGACCTAATTATTAGAGGAACCCCTGTGAGGTAATAATGAGTGTTACTGGTTAAACGTTAGGAGATGAACTCTGAGCTTGAAACTTCCCCACAGAAGAGAGCACGTCATTTGTAATGCAAAATAATTATTATTAATCATTTCTGTTGTTAAGATGAGATGTTTATTATATTTGAACTGTGTGGGTTTCGGTCTCCTTGAGGGCACTTGGGCAATGAGCTTTAAATGAAATCCCTCTCGCGTGATGAGCAGATTTATCTGTACTTACGAACGGTGCAGTTTTCTCCATAGAAGCCAGTTCGGGTGCAGTCACATTCGTATCGATCGGCACCGAACCTCACACAGACCCCTGAGTTCTGACAGGGGTAGTAACAGCAGGGGTTCACTGCAGACGAGGAGGGAGGCGGCGCGTGGCCTGAGGGAACAGGGGGCAGTTAGTGGAGGAGCCTCTTGAAGGCCATTCGTGTTTATGGGCTGAAGCCACGCTGCATATTGAGTCCACTGTCGACTAAAAGCATAAAACCACCACAAAGATGCAAAATGCACAAAGAAACAAAGTTGCCAAAAACACAAAAAAAACTCAACAACAAAGAACAAACTGAAGCCATCTTACAGTATCTTTAACACTGTGCAAATTGCATGCAGCTTCCTGTGTCGCCCCTAACGTCGCAGACGCCTAATGAGATAATGACTCTGCAGCTTCTTCTGAGAGGACCCTGGCTGAGCATCCAGCGGGTCCCTAAAACCTGGGTCCAGCACCTTCTCCCTGTGCTGCTCACACTCAAACACTCTTTTACCAACTATCATCAGTCCCAAACGTTAACTGCTTTAAAGCACAAAAGCAAATTAAAGGAACAGCTTACCAGCACCTTCATCAGCACGTGTCGACTTCAACAGCAGCAGGTTGAGAAACACCCACATGGAAAAGACACTGAGCCCTATTACAACAGAAGGACATCAGCAACCACACATGATGCTTTTAAATGATCAATTTAAATTAAAGTGTGAACTCACCTCTCATGACGTCCTCACGTTTGTCACACTTCATTAATAAAATGTGTGTTTCTAGTGTTTCAGATAGAAGCGATCTGAAGGACAGAGTTGGGCTTCTCTCAAGTTAACATAACAGCTCTGAGATGGTTTGACTGGCTTCATGGCATCTAATAATATATGGGCGGTGACACCGTTTCCTCCACTTCCTCTATTTAGTTTTTACACTTTATTATTGTTGGAACCAAAGACATATTTATTGTTTTTAACCCTGTTTGCTCTCTTTTTTTTAATTTTTAAAGACATTTTTTTGCGACTTACTTTTTGTCAATAGAACAAGAAGCTGGAAAGCTCCTCTTTGCAGTTTGGGGGTGGGAATAGTGCAGTAATAAAAGTGAAAGGAACTACAGTATAAACAGTGGATGTTAAATTCACTGAGCTCTAGCGCCACCTACTGGCAGATTATTGAATCAACAGATCGTTTTAAACCTCAGTGCTGTCTGTTTTCTTTATTCACTACGAGGTATACATGGCAAATTGTATATATTTGTATTTGTGTGTTACTACTGTATTTAATATAAGTGCCTTCAGCAAGATGCAGCTTAAGATAACAACCTTTATTTCAATCTAACTCCTGTATATTTAAATTGCAGAAGTGAATTTAAAAAGACAACAATGAATACAAAGAAAACAAGCACACATGAACTGATGAACTGCTTCATAACAGTTGTGGTTCATTCACATCATTTGGACAGTGTGGCTGTTTGGAAAGTGAAGAGTTTGTTAATAACACTCATATCTGCCTACAGAGCCTCTGTCTGAGATTTTTGCCTGTTGAAGTAACACTTCTGTCTAATTTCCTGCACACTGTAGCAATTTCAGAACTGTCCGTATGAGACGAGTTCAAATGTTTTTCTAACGACTTCTCAGTTTGTGACAGCTCCCTGCAGTGCCTTATTACGGAGCAGGTTAAGTTATTGGTCACCTACACTACTTTTACTGGATCGCATATTTTCCAGTCTCATCTAAAATCTCGTCTGGTCATTATCGCTGACATCATGGTTTCTGCAGCGTCGTCTTGCCAAACAGAAACCGCAGCATTGAGAGGTTTCTGGCTGGTGAACAGCATAGAACAAAAACGCTTTCTTTCCACTTTCTGTCACCAGAAAATAAATTAGTGTCTTTGTCACTTTGAGACTGTTTGCTTCAGGTGTGTTGGTAGCTGTAGTAACAAAGCATCAGAAATGAGTCTAGGGAAGAAACGAGATTTGGCCTCACAGCTCTAGACAGATGTCATGTCACCTTTGACACTAGAGCAATTATTATCCATCATTATTTTAGTTTCAATAGCAAATACTTTGTTATTTAAGTGCATGATTTGTGATGATTGCCTGATGTAGATGTATTACATTCTGTTTCCTATACATGGTTGATATGTAAAGAGATGCACACATCAGGAAGTCATTTTCAAATCAGCGTTTCCCGCCGTAAAGTGGCCGTAGAGCGCCCTCAGCCGCGCTGCTGGTCGCAGGCCGAGGCCGCTGCTTCCTACAGAATTCCTGGTAATTGAGGTCAGATGCTCCTGAGAGCAACCTGCACTGGGAGTAACCTGGAAGCATTTATTTTATGGGGAGATGTTTAGTTAAGCCACGCTCCACGCTCCAAAAGCGCCCGGGTCCGGCTGTGGTGATGACTGTGAGCGAGCCGGTTCCTGGCTTCTTCCTTCCCCGGGATCGGGTTGCAGATTAGCAGACTTCCTGTGTAGCTGAGGAACCAGCCGGTCCAGCTGATGGAGCGGCGGTGGCGATGGCGTCGTGGTTCTCCTCAGACGTGGTTTGTGACAGAGCGGCGCGGTGGCAGCTTTTAGCCCGGCCCGACTTCCTGCGGAGTCAGAACCACGTTGAGGCAGCAGTGAAGCTGCACAGTCCCACTCATGACGTGTTTAGTTCCTACCTGAGTCTCTGCACTGTGCTTTATCACAGCCGCCAGCTCATTGTGGGAACCTTATCATAACAAACCCGCAGTCCTGGTCCGGGTCCAGGTTCTGGAGCCTTCCCAGCCCCCTTTGCTGTTTCCTGCCCCACCTTGTGCACTTCCCCCCTCTCCTTGACACGGCTCAGCACCGCCGCCCGGCGCCTCCGGCGTCCAGCGTCAGCCGCGCTGCAGGATATCACAGGCGGCACGCAGCTAAACACTCACTGCGTGCGGCTCCAGTCATCCCAGCTCTGCGCATATTCAAGGTGACAGTTTAAACACTAGAGCCCCGCGCTGGCCTGACGGGCGACCCGGTTCTGGAGGAGGCCGGGTGGGCCTTGCTGACCTGAAAGGTCCAGCGTGATTAGCAGCAACAGGCACCTCTGATTGCTCCGGGTCACTGCAGGTGAGTGCAAGTGGTCGGAAGGAAGTCATTTTCCCTCTGGAGCTGGTTAACTGATTGTAAGTAGCCGATCCCTGACTCTGACCCAGTGCTCCGTATCTGAGCCGAAGCCAAGGAGCTGGACGGTGATCAGAGGCCAAACACAGCCGCAGCGTGTTCTCGTCACGTTGTGGCTGTGGAGTGATCGAGGCTGCAGGATCGAGCTCGAAGCATATTATTTTTATACAAACTTTCTTTCCCTCGGTCGTTGCTTGTTTTTCTAGTTATTTGCCAACGAGGAGATGAAACGTCTCTCTCAACATCCTCCGCACAGACGCACGTGTTTATCATCTGCAGCAGAGAGGTCGCGTAACATGAAGGTCAAAGGGTCACAGCAAGAACGCAGGTTACGGGTTCCACAATAACGATCCAAACGCACAACGACGTCCCAGTGATGAAATGCTGCCGCAGGTTGGTCCACGAGGAGGTTCCTCGCGCTGCACCTTCAACTTGACCTCAGGTGCCTCAGTCCATGTGTTTCTACTTAAAGCAGCAAGTCTGAAAATGAATGTGTCTTGTCCTCAGTCCTACTCTAAACATCCTTAACATTAAAGCTAATTACACACTATACTATATTACATTTTGTTGACAAACAATAGTAAGTGATCAGTTTTTATAACAATAAAAAACATCCTCATTTAATTTTTCCTTCCATTATGCCTACATTTAATCACCAATAGGAACCAGCCAATGTGTCTTCAGTATTTCCTTCGGGTTGTACTGGTACTGTAGTAGTCATCAGTAGAAGTACACACGCTGCGTTTGAGACCCTCCGTTTTCCAGCTTCCCCAGGTTTGCGCTTCCACCCGGCAGAGGACACGCGTGAGCTCGGCTCCTTTGGTGGAATTGATCAGCTGCTTCCTGGCTCCCAATAAAACGGCGTACTGTAATCCAGTTGATAAATATCAGGCAGAATACAGCAATCAGCTGAAAGCAATTTGCATGTCTGTGCTGAGGCCAGCGGCTCGTGATTTTCTCTCCTGTCATCTATCATAGGCCACACGCCTCGGCCAAAATACACAATACCCCCAAATTGATGTCATATGGAGCACAAGCCCGGAAAAAATCCCCACATTTTTCCTTGTCTGTACTTCAAATAAACTTGTATTTGTTAAATAACTGGAGAGGATTTTTTCAGAGAGGGATGGTGTAATGTGCCATTTCCTTTGTTTGTTGAAAGCCTGGCTGCAGGGCTGTAATCGAGACGGGTTTGATCTCAGAGTAGCTGCAGCCTGTTGAGTCCACGAGCGTCAGACCCTCAGGCGAACATTCCCGGCTGCGTTTCTGTTCAATTGTTGCTGTGCTTCTTCACATCCTCACCTCAGGGGAAGGTTGCTTTCGCTGTGACTTCCTCCACATCCTCCCTGCTCACGCCGTCCACACCGTCCACGCCGTCCACACCGTCCACACCATCCACGAGGTCCACACCGTCCACACCGTCCACGCCGTCCACAAGGTCCACACCGTCCACACCGTCCACAAGGTCCACACCGTCCACACCGTCCACAAGGTCCACGCCGTCCACACCGTCCACAAGGTCCACACCGTCCACAAGGTCCACGCCGTCCACAAGGTCCACACCGTCCACACCGTCCACAAGGTCCACACCGTCCACACCGTCCACAAGGTCCACGCCGTCCACACCGTCCACAAGGTCCACACCGTCCACAAGGTCCACACCGTCCACAAGGTCCACACCGTCCAAAAGGTCCACAAGGTCCACACCGTCCACACCGTCCACGCTGTCCACACCGTCTATGCCATCCACACCGTCCACACCGCCCACAAGGTCCACACCGTCCACGCCGTCCACGCCGTCCATACCGTCCACAAGGTCCACACCGTCCACGCCGTCCACAAGGTCCACACCGTCCACGCCGTCCACAAGGTCCACGCCGTCCACACCGTCCACGCCGTCCACACCGTCCACAAGGTCCACACCGTCCAAAAGGTCCACAAGGTCCATACCGTCCACAAGGTCCACGCCGTCCACGCCGTCCACAAGGTCCACGCCGTCCACACCGTCCACGCCGTCCACACCGTCCACAAGGTCCACACCGTCCAAAAGGTCCACAAGGTCCACGCCGTCCACACCGTCCACGCCGTCCACGCCGTCCACACCGTCCACACCGTCCACAAGGCTCACAAGGTCCACACCGTCCACGCCGCCCACACCGTCCACAAGGCTCACAAGGTCCACACCGTCCACAAGGTCCACACCGTCTACGCCATCCACACCGTCCACACCGTCCACGCCGTCCACACGGTCCTCGCCGTCCACGCCGTCCACGCCGTCCACAAGGTCCACAAGGTCCACAAGGTCCACACCGTCCACACCAGCCACAAGGTCCACACCGTCCAAAAGGTCCACAAGGTCCACACCGTCCGCAAGGTCCACACCGTCCACAAGGTCCACGCCGCCCACATCGTCCACAAGGTCCACACGTCCACGCCGTCCACACCGTCCACAAGGTCCACACCGTCCACGCCGTCCACAAGGTCCACACGTCCACGCCGTCCACACCGTCCACAAGGTCCACGCCGCCCACATCGTCCACAAGGTCCACACCGTCCACGCCGTCCACAAGGCTCACAAGGTCCACGCCGTCCACACCGTCCACACCGTCCACACCATCCACACCGTCCACGCCATCCACACCGTCCACAAGGTTCACACCGTCTACGCCATCCACACCGTCCACGCCATCCACACCGTCCACGCCGTCCACACCGTCCACGCCATCCACGCCGTCCACACCGTCCACAAGGCTCACAAGGTCCACACCGTCCACACCGTCCACAAGGTCCACACCGTCTACGCCATCCACGCCGTCCACACCGTCCACGCCATCCACGCCGTCCACGCTGTCCACGCCGTCCACAAGGCTCACAAGGTCCACACCGTCCACGCCGTCCACGCCGTCCACACCGTCCACGCCATCCACGCCGTCCACACCGTCCACAAGGCTCACAAGGTCCACACCGTCCACACTATCCACGCCGTCCACGCCGTCCACACCGTCCACACCGTCCACGCCATCCACACCGTTCACACCGGCCACAAGGTCCACACCGTCTATGCCGTCCACGCCGTCCACACGATTCACATCGTCCACACCGTCCAAACAATATGCATCGACTGACAAATCTGAGCTCCTGCCATCGTCTAGATCGTTTTCTTACTGGAGATATTTGATGATGATGATGATGATGATGATGATGATGATGATGATGATGATGATGATGATGATGATGATGATGATGATGATGATGATGATGATGATGATGATGATGATGATGATGATGATGATTCCATTTGCTGTTTTTGAGCTTCGGCGTTGGATGCTGTGATGTGACGACTTTCATCTGGATCATAACTCAAACAACCAGCGAGATAAGACGCTGGCGCTGCGTTCGAGGCTCTCTCCACCCGTCTCCAAACAGCAGGACGTCAGTCGCCCTGGAGCCTTTGAGGGGTTATTAGAGAAGAGAGAATCACTGCCCCAAGAACGGAGCACAGAAAGTTGGACTAAGTGGTGAACGACTGATCATGTTCGTCTTTCGCTCCAGTGATGATTAACGTGTTTACAAAAAAACACAGTGACACAAAAAACACATAATAAAGTTCATTTCAAATTTTCTCTGTTTCGGCCTTAAACTGGGGATAAACAGCTAAACAATGAAGTGGACAAACAAGACTCTGGATTAAAACAGACTGTGTCCACGTGCTCACGTGTGACGTGTGTGACAGTGCGTCCAAACGGATCCGGGTCCAGTGGATCCGTCCGGTAGAAGATCACTCACGTCCTCGTGGCCGTTTCACAGAGTGCAGTGACCTCACGGTGCTTAATTAAAACAACGCTTTCCTGTTCTGGAGTGTTGGATCTCCACGCAGTTATGAAAATGGTTGCTCCACTCGGCGCCTTTTGGCTCCTCGGCTACGTATTAGATTACAAATCAGTCAAAATGGAAATTGCTCGCAGCAGTTGTGTGTGCGAGCGTTTAGGCTTCACAGCCTGAGAGTGAGACCGTTCTACAAGCGTCTTGTCCATTAAAGACAAAGGGGTCCCTCCTTTGATCCCAACGTTTCCCAGCGTCCAGTCGATAAGACGCTGCCCTCGTGTGACCCCTGCACACACACACACACACACACACACACACACACACACACACACACACACACACACACACACACACGCACACACGCACGTATGCACATACACACACACACACACACACACACTCACAAACACGCACGCACACACACAGACACACACACACACGCACGCACGCACAGACACACAGACACACACGCACACACACACACAGACACACATGGCACGGCTCTAATAGCTTTAGCATGTGGTTGGGACTGTTCCTGTTGTGGCTGCTTGTGCAGGTCGACGCTCACACAACCAGGATGCAACAGGTGACGCGTCCTGCTTTATTGTGTGCTGCACATTTAAATGTGGAGACAAACCAGGGACCAGTTGTGTAAAACTCTAGTTTATGGTAATAAAACTAAACTAAACTAAAAAATAAATGAATGCCAAATGTGAAATGTATTATAAATCAAACAATATTCATAGCTTTCTGCTATTTATTGAAACAGGCTGACTGCATGTGTGCTAATGTTTGTTTTGTCTCTTATCATCTCTTATTGTGACTAATTTGTGTCACTCTGAGATTATTTTTGTGACCCAGATATTTTTATATGACTTTTTTTAAAAACATCATTAAAAATTCTACTTTTTCTGGCTAATCTGTGACTTTTTGCTAATTTTTTCTCTCTCGTGGCGGATCTGCGCCACTTTGTGGTCATTTTGTGTCACTGTGGTGGAGTTTCGTGTCTTTGTGGTTATTTTGGTAAAGTACACTGATGGGGAACTAGGGAACCAGGCAGCAAACCTGCAGCTCCTCTGACTAAGGGAGAATCTAAGAGAGAAGGGAATCCGTTAAAACTCTGTGACAAGGCTTTGTTATTACAGAAAGTGCTGCTCGTGTTTCACACATCTCACAGAAACTAAACAAAGAAACTACTCAGCTTTCATTGTTGAGCTTTGAGATGAACCCTGGTGTCAGTCAAAGTGTAAATCCTCACTAGTTCCGATCCCTGTGTATTAACGTCCACAGAGATAAGATTGGTCTGAGTTACAATATGGATCTAATTAATATGGATGTTTGGAAGTTTGAATGCATGTGTTGCTTTTTTATATCCTGGATCATGCATCAGAACCAGTGTCCTGTAACAACAGGAGATTGGTGTGAAATCTTTACTGGTGAGTGTGAAGTGACAGTAATGGACGTGAAATCACACTGCTCCTCCTTCAGTCGTCCTGCAGCTCGAGCAGCTTGCTTCCAGCTGACCTTCCTCCACGCGCTAATCACCGCTCATGCACAGAGCTGCTGAGGTGACAACACAAAGGCACTGAGACCATTCCATTCTGCAGCTAGTGCTTCCTAAGTGATCAATTAAACCTAAAGTGTCATTGATTTTACGGAAACCTTTACGATCTTTTATTGGTGCAGGGAGTTTGAGGATTTCATAAAAGACGCCTCAAGATGTGAGTTTATAAATTGATTAATTTGAAATGCACAACTGCACAAACATCAAGATATAAGTTGAGGAATGAAACATTTGTCATTCTAGAATTAATACAAAAACCCAGCTTTTTGTCTCATAATTTAGAAGGAATAGAAAAAAATCAATATAACCAACTTTACAGCTAAACCTAATTTGAGAAAAGATAATTTATTCACTTATTTAATAGTTAAAAAAATAAAATAATACATTTTTTTAATTTGAGACAATTACAAAGAAACATATGTATTTTACAAGAAGAGACAAATCAACTTCACATGCTGCATTCAGACATTAATAATTGACCAAACTCTAAAACATGAAATAAGAAATCAATCTTGTACAAAAAAGCAATTGATGCTTAATCAGCAATGGGGACATTTTTCCATCAAACACTAGCTCTGGCCTCAGATCTGCAAACCTGCGAAAAAGACAAACCTTCTAAACCACTTGTCTTTTCATTCATATTTACCATTAAATGAACTCCGCGCTGAATCCAGTGGAGGCTGAACCCGCGCGTGCGGACCAATGGGCAGCATCACGTCCCTTCTGATCCTAAACTGGGTGTAAACTTGGAGTTCGAGGCGGGGAGAAGAAACCACCGCGGACCAGCAGCTCTGGGAGTGTGTCTGGGAGGGACACTGGTGCCACTGGTTCCGCTCCCAGTCCCACAAAGTTGGTGAGGTTGGATTATTCTGAGGTCGGAGCGAGAGGAGGATGTTTCCTGTTACTGCGAGGGCAGCCTCAGAGAAGGGAAGCGGGATTATTTGGATTTCTGACTGTGATGTTCCGGGAAAACTTTGATTGGACGATGTTTTCGCTGCTGCTGGAAACGTCCCCATGTATGAAGTATACGTTTTTACTCTTGTAGGCCATCTCGTCTTTTTCACTGCCTCCAATATTTATACCTAGGCTGGTAATTAGCATAATCGTGCATTGCTGCTCATTTCAGCGAAATGAAGGACAACACGGACTCCGGATTACCACCCAGACGCAGATTTTTGGCTGTTTATGAATGCAGCTGTAATCACCCAGGGGAGCCTCAAGTGCTTAAATGGGTCCATCATGAGAAAGAGACAATCAAGCTCCTTTATGCCTCAAAATCAGCTGCAGTTTCTGCACATTGTCTGTTATGAATAGAGCGATCTCCAATTGAGCCTCTTCACTTTGGAGATTTTTCGATTTTCGATTATACAGCCATTGAAATTAGGATGCGCCGCTTTTTCTCTCTTAGCTTGGTGGCTCGGTTGCCTTTTCTTGATTGACAGATGAAATTGACACTCGGGTTGTCTCTTATCAAGCGAAGCGTTTCAATCCACTGCTAATTGCGCATACAGTGCCGTCCTTTCTTTTCACTGCGTTTGATTGCATTGGAATACAGCCTCCTAATGCGCCCAAGAGGAATGATCGATCACATATAGTTTTTTCCCCTTCTAATTGCATCAAAATTTCTTTTGTTGCCAGGGTTTAAATGCAGGAGAAACTGTTATTCGTTGTTTTGGACCGGATATAGTGTGGGTTGGGGCAGAGATGCGTAATGCGCAGAGCGAGCTCCATCTTCTCTCCAAATAGGCAGCGTTCAAGACCCGAAAATGGTGAGTCACAAACATCTGGACGAGTTGCTTTGCGATATTTGATTTCTTTGTTGTTCATCTGTGAGGTAAGTTCTGCTGCTTCCTCCTTCGCTTTCTGCAGAAACTTTCTGGGGACGGACAGCGTCTCTGGGCTGTGGGGTCTTGGGCAGAGGCGCACGTTTAATCGGGAGGACACTAGGCTGTACCTTCACGCGTTTACGATCAGGGATGGCGAGAAAAAGTCACCACGACTCGAATGATAATTTGAGGATTTGAGGAAGTTCGCACAACGCAACGTGTAGGCTGCGTGTGACGGATTTGGCGTTAAATGTACATAAAGGAATTATTAAAGCACACATCTTGATTGAAAAATGCAGTGTTATAAACACATATTCTGAAAAAAAACTGAAACACTTCTGAGATGTATTCTAATCGTCTGTTAGAAGCTTGTGCTTTTTCAGTCGTATTTAAACTGCACAGATCAGCAGGCTGCATTTCTCAGCCGTATTAGAATAAAATTAAAAAAAAAAACGCACGATGAAACGAGTCTGTGTTGTAGTCTAAGTCGGAGGTGAAGAAGGAGTCCGGAGAATCCAGTCCGTCGGAGGCCGCCTGCTTCTGCTCGCCTTCGGCGGCCAAGACCCAGTGCGCCAGCTGCGGCATGGAGATCCACGACCGATACCTGCTGAAGGTGAGGAAGCACAGCAACGTGCACGGGAACAGTCACTGGGTTCACACTGGAAATTAATTAATTAATTAGCACCAAGCTTCAATGTTTGTCCCGTTACCACAGAAATATGGCAAAACATTTTAATCTGGTTCTAATTTTCTGACACATCACCAGATTTTTTTTCTTTGGTGTCTTCATTTAACATTCAAATTAATTCGACTAGTTAAAATCATAATGGACAACACAACACGGCCCATTGAGTCTGTGGAGTGAGCGTCTCTTTATTCGCACAGGTCAATAACCTAAACTGGCATTTGGGCTGTTTGGAGTGTTCGGTGTGCAGAGCGTCTCTGCGACAGCACAGCAGCTGCTACGTCAAGAACAAGGAGATCTACTGCAAACTGGATTATTTCAGGTAAGATACGTTTTGCTCCGGGACGATTGTTTTTTTTGCAAAAAATGTACTTTATTACACAAATAATTAAATACTGACAATTCTAAAACGTAGTTGTCAGTAAAAATGTAATAAGGCGTTAGATATATTTAAATAATTAGTGAAGGGGCACCGTTTGATATTGAACATGGCCTTTTATTTTAGATTTGTTCGTTATTGATTTTAGAGTCTTTCGTTTTTATTGTGAATGCACACACAACTAGCGACAACACAAAATTTAAAAAAATGAGTTATTTTTAATTCAAATCATGTATCACTGCTTTTGTGAAAACCAAAGTACGACGATGATGATTTTTGTTCCAGCTTCGTTTTCTGTTTAATTTATGAGATTTCTCAAAAATCCCTAAAGCATATTTAATAAGAACGAAAAGATGACGTATGCAAATAGATATGTAATAAAACAGCTTCTTTACAAATACGGATGTTTATATCCTTTTGCTTAAATTTTTCAACTGTGGCTGAATGTACTGTAAAATATTTTTTGACTCCTAACTGATGTGTGAATAATTAAATGTCCAATTGAAATATTACTTGTTAGTTTGTAGGAGAACTCTAAACGTGCACGAGGAGCTCGTTTCACGTCTGTGTTCATTAACTTACGCGCTCACACGCGTGCGTTACCACAAACTGACTGAATTCTTGGGTTTAGTTTCCACTGGAGAAACATCGACCGCTCACTTTCTCAAAATCACTGCTTTGTTGCCTTTTTTCCACTCGCTCAAGCTCTTTCGACTGTAATGACTACGAACGTCTGACTTGACAAAATAAATGAGCATTCAGTCATCGACGTCGCCTCCAGTGACCACAGCGTCCTAAACACACGCAGTTTCTCTTCGGTCAAAGGTTTTACCCTCAGTTTAACCTCTCAGGCTTTAGACAAACTGACGGGAAGCTGCTTCTTTTTCTGATGAAAGGAAATTAAGAGTTTTAATGTTTAATTATCAAAGAGTAGCTGGAATGAAACCTTTATGAATCCTAAAACATTTCTCTGCTGTGGAACAACCTCTAAAGTCGCAGGTTCCTTTGTTCAGCTTAGAGCCTCCAAACAGGACACGTGTCTGGTTTTCTTCTTAAATTGCTTGAAGAGCTGATGAGCTACAGTCTCCAGTTTTGGACGAAGGGGCTGAACTTTGAGAAATTTTCCACTTTCATTTTTTTTTTTGTTTCCTTACATCATCCTGCTGATGTCGACTGAACTGAGACGCACGAAGCTTCCTGCCACAGATCAGTCCAAAACCTTACAATAACAAAACTTACAAAAGCCTGTTGTAGCCTAAAAACACAGTCACATGGGTTTCTGCTGTTGTGATTTAAATTTCTTTATTTGCAATGTGGTTTTTAAATTCATGAAAAACACACCAAAATGCAAAACAAATACAGAAAAACCTCTAACTCCTTCATGAGGTGATGAAGGTGGGGTTTGAATGTGACGTGATTCAGTGCAACCTCGCCATGTGCATATAAGCGGTGTAAACGGGCTCCTACAGAACCTGCCGCCGACCCAAACGGCCCGTTGTTCTCCTCCTCGCAGTAGGTTCGGCACCAAGTGCGCCCAGTGCGGCCGCCAGGTGTTCGCCAGCGACTGGGTGCGCCGGGCCCGGGGCAGCGTGTACCACCTGGCCTGCTTCGCCTGCTTCTCCTGCAAGCGGCAGCTGTCGACGGGCGAGGAGTTCGGCCTGGTGGAGGGCCGGGTTCTGTGCCGCAGCCACTACGACATCATGGTGGACAACCTGCGCCGAGCCGCAGAAAACGGTACGAGAACGGGCCCACTTCACCCAGTGTGAACGGGCCCGGAGCCTGAACACACCAGTATGAACCCAGCTGGCCACGATTACATCAGCCTCCACACCTCACACAGCTACACGCAGATTTCAAATCAATTAGAGCCAAACTAATGGAGTCACGTTGGCCGCTGAGCCTGCCTTGCTCACTGCCTCACTGCCACACGGTAACGACGCCAGTGGAGCCTCTGTTGAACACGATGTTATAAATACTCTGGCTGTTGGTTGTTTGTGCCGTCACTGAACACAGCACCCACAATAAATGTAAAGTGATGTGAGGCCTTTGCTCCGCGTGCAGGAACCGGTCTGACTCTAGAAGGAGCGCTGCCCTCAGACCAGGACTGTCAACCAAAACCAGCCAAGAGGGCGCGGACCTCGTTCACCGCGGAGCAGCTGCAGGTAGAAGCCGACACACGCTGTGACCGGAAGTCTGCAGGATATTCAGGGTTGTGTGTGTGCAGGTGATGCAGACGCAGTTCGCTCAGGACAACAACCCTGACGCTCAGACGCTCCAGAAACTGGCAGAAGTGACGGGACTGAGCAGACGAGTCATACAGGTGACAACAGATGAACAGACTGGGTTTTTATGGGAAGCCTGATTCTGAACAATAACAGCCACAATAACATTCTGCTGGGTTTTACATAAACGCTGTTAGATGATGGTAAACTCCTTCCACCCAACAGCATAGATGAGGCTGGGCGGTTACTTCTGTTGCCTAGGCAACGGTCAAAACCCAAACATTGAGTCTACGGTCATAGAGCAAGTTATATATATGAGTTAAGTCCTAGAAATAAGGTTTAGGAGGAAACAATAACAAGTTTGGCCAGGTTGTTGTAGTTGTTGTTGTCGTCATCTTTGTCCTCGTCCTCGTCCTCTTCCTCATCATCTTCCTCGTCCTCTTTCTCTTCCTCATCATCTTCCTCTTCCTCGTTCTCGTCGTCCTCTTCCTCGTTCTCGTCGTCCTCTTCCTCGTTCTCGTCGTCCTCTTCCTCGTTCTTGCCGTCCTCGTCCTCTTCCCCTTCCTCACCCTCCTCTCCCTCGTCCTCTTCCTTATCCTCCTCTTCCTCGTCGTCCTCTTCCTCTTCATCGTCCTCTTCCCCTTCCTCTTCTTCCTCTTCCTCGTCCTCGTCCTCTTCCCCTTCCTCTTCCTCTTCCTCATCCTCCTCTTCCTCGTCCTCTTCCTCTTCATCGTCCTCTTCCCCTTCCTCTTCTTCCTCTTCCTCGTCGTCCTCTTCCTCGTTCTCGTCGTCCTCTTCCTCGTTCTTGCCGTCCTCGTCCTCTTCCCCTTCCTCACCCTCCTCTCCCTCGTCCTCTTCCTTATCCTCCTCTTCCTCGTCGTCCTCTTCCTCTTCATCGTCCTCTTCCCCTTCCTCTTCCTCTTCCTCTTCCTCATCCTCCTCTTCCTCGTCCTCTTCCTCTTCATTGTCCTCTTCCCCTTCCTCCTCCTCCTCTCCCTCGTCCTCTTCCTTATCCTCCTCTTCCTCGTCGTCCTCTTCCTCTTCATCGTCCTCTTCCCCTTCCTCTTCTTCCTCTTCCTCGTCCTCTTCCCCTTCCTCTTCCTCATCCTCCTCTTCCTCTTCCTCTTCCTCTTCCTCTTCCTCGTCCTTGTCCTCTTCCTCATCCTCCTCTTTCTCGTCGTCCTCTTCCTCATCCTCATACTCTCCCATGTCCTCGTCCTTGTCGTTTCCATCCCTGCTTGTTCACGTACCTCTGACGTTTTTCCAGGTTTGGTTCCAGAACTGCCGAGCCCGACACAAAAAGCAGCCGCCTCAGGGCAGCTTCCCTCAGAGCGCCCCCCTGTCCAGGATGCCCCCATCACTGCCCGAAGACATCCACTACTCTCCGTTCAGCAGCCCGGACCGCCCACACCTCCTGGCCCTGCACGGATACCTGGACAGTGAGCTACCGTGGTTCCACTCACATATTAAAGTGCTGGGGCTGAACACTAATCAGCCAATAACACAAACAAATACCTACACTGCGGATTATAGTGTTCTTGATATTTCCTGTGCAGCTTCAGTTTTATTTTTAAATATGTTCCCTAAAATGAGTTTTGTATCTTGGTACAGAAAAAAGAAACAATATCCTTTCCTTTCATTGCATCTATTTTTGCAGAGCTCAACGGGCCTCGCTGTGTTGTTACGCTCATTGCTCTTCTCCTCTCTGTTCAGCTCACCCCTTCTCTGTCCTCACCGCTCCGGCCCACTTGACCCACCCGTCCATCTCACTGCCACAGCTTCCCATCAGCCGCTGACCTCCGGCTTCTCCTCCACCTCCGCCGTCGCCGCGCTGATGATATTGTGATCCAATAAATCCTTTGGGACGCGCTGTCAGTAACTTGCTCTGGTCGGGAATTTAATCCTCGGAAGCAGATTTTTTGGATTTTTTGATGTAAGTCTGCAGAGCTAATCAGACTGTGAGGAAGGGACAAACTTGGGAGTTTTTTCATTTTATTTTGTTTTTCATGACGCACAGACGACGACCACTTTTATTGTATTTTCCTTTTTGAAGGGACACAAACGTTACATCAGGTCAGGATGATCTTTTCCTTCTGTTAGCTCACTTATACAAAGTATTTTACACATACTGCTGCAATACGTGGTTCTTAAGAAGGAGACAGTGTGCTGTAGCAGCATTACAGAAAAACCTCAGCCTTTTTTATTGTTTTGTATTGAGCACATTGCAGGTTGTTTGTTGTTTGTCATTGTATTGTTGTCAGAAAATGGAAACACTTATTTATTCAGAACAAAACTTCACCTTAAAAAAGCACTTTTACAGTAAATGTGTCTTGAAATGAAATACGTTTGTGATTGTACATTGTAAATACTGCTATGGTTTAATAAAGGTATCAGATCTGTTATGAAAATATTAACGAGGGAATCTGGCTGGTTAACGCAAACAGAGAGTGAGAGGCTGCGAAGGTCAACTGCCTCCTGCACTAACCTGTTACTTGAAGCCGTCTCCAGCCACAAACCTACACATCATCTCCAATTTACATGCCGTTCTTAGCAGGAAATGTGATCAGCAGATTGCTGCTTTTCACGCAGCGCAGCAATCGATCGGACCGTTAGTCGGCTTTTATGAGGCCTTTTACACTGATTATCTACAGTTGTTAGATTGATTGGCAGCACTTACGCTGCTGTGATGTGAAGAGCACGTGTTACGGCGTATCATTAGATTTCGGTTTTTTCAAGCCGCATCAATGTGGCTTTTGTGAAGCGGAGGTGAATTCTCCAGCCGTGGAACGCCCATGCACTCAATCTGCAGCGAGGCCGAAGCCGAGGGGCGTTTCTGTGGCCGACGGCCGCAGCGTAAAACCCTCAGACTGTCACGTTTAACACAGTAAACAAAAGCATTTTCACTGGAGACAGAATGGAAGCACTGTGGTTCAAATAAATGAACGCGTCACAGCTCGGTTTGCAAACATCTGTGCATGTTTCCTTTTTCCATTTCTTAAAAATACTTTGCTGCCTTTAGGTCAAATGGACCCTTGAGACACAATAATGAGGAACACAGGAGCGAACTTGAATATTCCTCTAATTGTGTGTACCTTCAAAGTGTGGGTGAGTTTCACCTCTAACTCATAGCTAGAAAGAAAAACTGAACTGCAAACACATTTAAATGCAAACGCGTGCGTGGCTGCGGTTCCAGCAGGCGTCGGGCGGCCTGTTGCTCCTGGAGCAGCAGGAATGTTAGAAACGGGACAGTTTGACCCAGATGGGTCGTCACGCAGCAGAACTGCACCAGGTGACGTTTACACAATGGCTCCCTTCATGTCGCTCAGAGATTTAATTAAAGCTGCCCAACACTAAGCCAGGTGCGTGAGTGTCTGTTTCGCCTCCTTCTTAGCTGCATGTGCACTGTTTTTAATGTGTGTGACTGGAGAACGCCACATAAATGGGAGACTGATGGAGCACTCTTGTTATTTTCTAAAACTTTACCTTTAAATCCAAATTTCTTCTAATCAATCACTTTCAATCAAATCAATGCAGGAGGGAAAGCGGTGCTGCTCGTGGTGGCGTCGTAGAACAAAGGCTGAGATGACTATCGGGCTCGGGCCACCTGCCAGCACTACACTGCACAAACATTTCTCTCCAGCATTTCTTCCCCGTTCACTCCCTCTACGACACCAGCCCTTAAAGTGGCATTTAGGCATGTCTCTCTCCACGCACAAGCGTCCCTGAGCATTTAAGCCGCCCCGTTTTGTCATCCTGCATGCGTCCGCCTCTGTGATTGGCAGCTTCAAGTGGTAACAGATGAAAGCGGCCCCCCATGCTAATGAATAGGCCCCTGATTGCAGAGCTGCTCGCTCGCTGAATTACAGCGTCGGGCGCCTAATGAGCAGATACACTGCAGTGCCCTCGTCTCTGCGTATTCACATTTCTCTCCTTCTCGCTGATGAGCTCTCTCCTGCACAACAGTCAACAAAACCTCTGTGGAAGATTGCAATGTGAGCCATCTTCATCAGTGCTCTCCTCCTCCTCCTCCTCCTCAAGTTTATTTCCTGGCAAGGCCTTATATACTGCACATATATACATACAGTATTTGACTGAACTGATGATGCAAACGCTAAAGGGATGAGATCCAAAACCTGGTTCTAATAGTTTTGAAAATACAAATAAGGAAGAAAAGCCCATAAACAAATTGTTGTAATCTTTTAGTCTGAAAAATATTATATGATTATTCATTATTCATATAATGTTAGAATCTTATTTAACTGCGCATCTTATTGGAAGCTGTAATGTTACGACCCTGACACAGAACTGCAACAATGGCAGCTTCACCTCTGATATTATGGTCAGGTTGTTCTTTTTGAGGGTACAGTAACTGTCAATGTTCTTTGCAAATAACAAATGTCAAAAGATGTAAGATAAAGTTTTCACAAACAAGATGACAAACACCAGTGATTGGTTCCTTTTTTTAATATAAGATGCAGAAAATATCTTGCCCAGGTATCTCATCGTTAGTTTGGCTTATACGCATCCGTTTGTTGATTTATTTTGAAGGGTTCACTTCCGGGCTGGTACCTTTATTTTGTCCTGCGTTGCTTTCTGGCCCTTGGTATTTATACCATTGACGGCGTCGTCGTTTCACTTCCCCCGATGCACTTCTCCGTCCTCCGTCCACTCAGAACCTTGGACCACCTCACGTGACTTTGCTTCCGGGTTTCATTTCGTTCTGGAGGCGTGAGTTCCAGCCGTTCAGCACCGGCTCTGGTCTGCGTTTGTGCCACACGTTAACCGGTCGCGTTCCTCCTCAGCCTCCAGCCCTGAACCAGTCGCATCCCTCCATCTGTTCTCTTCCGCTAACCGACGTGCGCGAATCCCGCAGCTGTTTCACACAATAATAATAATGAATTGATTTGTTGTACTGAGCAGGCTTGTTCTCGACCTGCTGCGTCTACGGCTTCAAATCCACAGCGACCTCTCCTGCCAGTAGCTGCTGCTGTTTCTGGAAGCCTTTAGTTAAAGCACCCATTTAAAATGTCACGTCACCCGTCAACAACAAAGACGCAATGAAACCGAGATGTGTTGTTTAGACCAGGACTAAGTGACGCTTCAGAGCAGATGAGGCCGCAGTGAATTTACTTTGTGGTTTACTGTGTTTTGTTTAAGTGTGGACACGAACGGGTCTATTTAAGTCACAGCTGGATTCAGGATCAACAAATACACACAGCAGGTTCCCACCACGGTTCATTTGGGGGTTTGACAACGCATCACGTCAGGGTGCTTCGGAAGAAGTTGGGTCTAATTCACTCTCCTGAGGCTCCAGGGAGCGGACGGTGGCGCTGCAGTCTGGGCTTTAACCAAATAGTTGAGCTGCATATTGTCAAATGGTCTGAACCATACGTTCTAGAGAAACGCTGTATTCTGTACCCGCCGTCACTGCATTTATACTGTGTTCTCTGATCAGATTCATATTGGAGCAAGAGATGAGCTCAGCCAGGATTGACCTCTGCTGCTCAAAGCTGGCCGAGATCCTCATAATGTGATGATAAATGTGCAGCTTACTGTTCCCCAAAGAAAACCAGCATCCACTTTTTAGTTCAACGTTTAATTTTGAAAAGACTTCGTGCATCGCTTCCTACCTCTGTGATAAACCGACAATTACACTGACCACAGGGAGACATGAATGCAACATCCTGGAATCTCTAGTTCTTATGGGAAGCAGTGTTGATTAAAACACTGACTCACTGCTAAACAAATGAAATGGAGCTGGTGCTGGAGGGATTTCCAGCTGTAGTGATGATTCCTGCAGCAGCAGGTAGAGAAAGTGACGTGCTCAGGGTGCGGCTCCGCGTGCGACCCACTAGGTGGCGGTGATGGTGCGTGATGCGGGCAGAGGGTGATGGGCTCGGGCGGAGTGAGAGGCGCTGAACCAGGTCAGGGGTTCTGTGAGATCTGATCCCCAGAGACAATACAGCAGCAGGGTATTACCCTGCATGATAACGAGTTATCATGTGTGCAAAGAGGCGTCACCGCGCGTTTCCAGTTGAACCGGACCCACGCCCTGCATTTCTCAGGGGTCTTCACTTTCTTTTCACCCTGCTCCTCCATTGTTCCTGCTCCCGTCCGTGTTCCGCCGGGGCGTCCTCGGGTGAAAGCGGCGTCTCACGTTGCTCAGGAGGCATTGTGTCCACGCTCAATGGGATCACTGTGGAGACGGCGGCGTTCCTGTTTCCAGCACCGGCGCGCGCTCCGGGTTTCACCCAGTCGGGTCAGACCAGAACCTGAGGGGTTTGGACCCAGCGTACGAACATGCGAGGCCAAATGTTGCTCTGTGTCCGTTCGAGTGAAACGTTTTGTTTCGTGGCACCTTTTTACTAAACCACATAGAACCTCTTGTTCGACTATTTACTTTGTCATTTATAGTATTCATTGCTTGAAGTGTATCTAAGCTTTTTTAAATGAGATTATCGTTGCTATGTATTAAACCTGCCGGCAGCACGTGAAGCTGCTCCATCGTCCCCGATACGTTAATGACTCATTAATTAATTAGTTAATTAAACGAATAAAGCCGTTACAGCTGCTGTTTACAAGCATGTGACGCTTCATACAGTGAAACAATTTGAAAGTGTGCCTCAAACTACGTGTGTTTATTAAATGCCCACCTTTTTTCACTCCTCTCAGGTGTCGAGTTGCGTCGTGCTGTGTTGCTGTGGGATTGGACACAGTGACTCCTCCCAAACAAAGAGTCACAGACTCACCGGGGAAATCTGGTCCGACCGCTCTCACTCACAGCGACGGCGTCAAAACCTGGTTGAGGAGCGCGAGACGAAGCCCACGGACCGACTCAACTCTGTGAGTATTGCTCCGTTCCTCTACTCTCGTGTTTGAGCAGCTCCATGTCATTCAGTCAGAAAATGTTTGTAATTGAAAGTGAGCACAAATACCAGAGAAAAAGCAGCTTCAATGACTAAAAGAGGATGCAAAACAAGCAGAGATGGGACGATGTCGTGTCTTAGCCCTTTGGTGATTTTCAGTTCATGGTGAATAGGAAACTAAAAATGCATTAAAAGTTTGGCCTCGACTCCATTCAGTAAAATGCCTGCTGGCTTTTCTTTTTTCCACAGAACCATGGCCTCCACCCTCTCTGTGCGCAGCTACTCCATCCGCCAGCCCTCCTTCTCCAGCATGTCCACCCGGGACAGCGGGCGCAGCCTCCGCCCCAAGCCCTCCGTCTCCCCGCTGGCCGCCGTCAGCACGCTGTCCCTGTCGCGCTCCGTCTCCGTGGGCAACGGCCTGAACATGCTGGGCTCCAGCCTCTCGCTGAACGGCCGCGGCGCCGGCGCCAGCGAGAAGGAGACCATGCAGGGCCTGAATGAGCGCCTGGCCACCTACCTGGACAAGGTGCGCTCGCTGGAGCGCTCCAACGCCGAGCTGGAGGTCCGGATCAAGCAGCTGATGCTGGAGAGGACGCCGAAGGGACACGACATAGAGGCAATGATGGCCCAGGCGCACGCCATCGGGCAGGAGGTCAGTGAGAAGCCGCTTTTCTGCCAGTGACATTAGACTCCTCTGTTCCTCTGAATGAGCTTCCACCGTGTTCCTGCTAAGGTGAGAAAGAAGACTCTGGAGAACGCCCGCATCATGCTGGAGATTGACAACGCCAGGCTGGCGGCCGATGACTTCAGGGTCAAGTGAGTGTCTCTCTCACACGCACGCACACGCACGCACACGCACACACACACACACACACACACACACACACACACACACACACACACACACACACACACACACGCACACGCACACACACACACACACTAAGGGATCACATATGAGTGTCAGACTACAGACACGTGTGAATAAATGACCTTTCTGTCAGCCTGCGAAATAAGAGCCCCACTCCCACGGTGCTCAGGCTCCAGAGAGCATCAGCCTGAACATCCACTTATGACAGCGGTGAGGAAATGTACCTTTCCCACAGGTGGGAGGCAGAGGCCACTCTGTGCCAGTCGGTGGAGAGGGACTGTCAGGCGCTGAAGAGAGCGAAGTCCGACCACGACCAGATCATCGCCACTCTGCGAGGAGACCTGGACAGCCTGAAGGAGGAGCTCTACTTCCTGAAGAAGAATCACGACGAGGTGAGATCCGCGGCGAAGTCAGGGTCACAGACGTGATCAATGAATGACAAGTTTAAATATTGGATGCCTGTGAGACTCTGTGAATTCCCAGAGCTGCCTGAGACTCAACATGATGAATATCATCCAGACAAGCTGTAAAACATTCCAGGTAGAGCTGCACCAGTGGGCGAAGAATCAAATGTGTGTTTCTCTTCTTAGACAAACAGAAGGTTTGTCTCGCGCTCAGGGCACCTCATTTACTGTATTCAGTATGTGAAATATGACAACGCTAAGCGTCCACGCAGCTCTTTGTCTCTGTGGTGACTCCAAATAGAAAGGTAACACCCACATACACAACACGGTACCTGAGCCCATCCTGCCGGAGGGACCGTGTGTGTTTAAACCGTCAGGTGTTCAGGATGTGGGCGGAGCCTCGCAGGCGCTGCCCTGCTTCCTGCAAGTGTGACTGACACACTGCTTTTAATGCAGTTTTTTTATTAATGAATTAGGTCACACTTAGATTATCCTGCAACGACTTTAGAATAAATTATAGTTTATGAATGGTTTATTACATTTTTGTACACTGTGTAAAAAACGTAAATAGGTTTTGTTAAAGGGGAAACTAAATGTGATCTTTAATTACACATCTAACTTCCAGCACCTTCCTTTCTGTGAACACTCGCAGGAGATGAGCTCTCTCAAGGTGCGAATGGCCAATGAACAGGTGAATGTGGAGGTGGATGCAGCTCAGGGTCCTGATCTGGGGGCCATAATGGCTGAGCTCCGGGTCCAGTACGAAGGCATCGCTCGCAAAAACAAGGAGGAGGCTGAGGCCTGGTACCTCAGGAAGGTAAAACCCTCCGCCTCTTGTTCCGGCGTTTGCTGTGGTGTCACTGTGTGCGCTGCGTATTGTGCGTCACACGACGTGTTTGTGTGCAGCTGGAAGCAGTGCAGTCGGAGGTCAAAGAGAGCAACGAGGCCCTGCGATGTGCTCAGGGGGAGCTCGGAGAGAGAAGACGTTTCCTGCAGGCTCTGGAAGTTGAGCTCGACAGTCTTCGCAAGCAGGTACGCGTGGAGCAGAGCTGCATTGAGCTTCATTGGAGCTTAAAACAGCTGCTTTCACTCGACAAGGAGCTGCTGAAGTGCACTGCTATAATGATCAATCAGTGGCGGCTGACGAGACCTAGGGGCAAACAAGGAAGTGTGCAGTGTTTCCACTGCGTGTGACTTCATGCAGACGAGGCAACTACAGGTGGTGGATGTTTGCTCAGCCTGATGCTGAGCACACAGCAATGAATGCGGGATGTGATCATGCTGACAGTGTGGAGGACCTCAGGCTGAGTGGATGGATGAGCTGCAATAAAATGGAATGAAAGGGTGTAATGACTGTGTACTTTACAGTACATGATGGTGATGACACCCAATGTCTGTTGGTAAATAAGCAGCTGTTGCTTTACATTTGGTGCCAATGTGTCAGATGTTTTAATGCAGCTTTGAAATTCAAACCATTCATGGAAAATCCAAATTACCTATGTAAGCTCAGCTGAACCTGTGTGCGGTGGTCAGGTTGGCGTGTTGGAAGGAAACCTGGGAGAAACGGGCCACAAGTACTCTGTGGAGATGGACCGCCTGCAGCTCACACTCACCCAGCTGGAGGATGAGCTGTCTCAGCTGCGTCTGGACATGCAGCGCAACAAAACCGACTACGAGCAGCTGCTGCGCATCAAACAGAACCTGGAGATGGAGATCGCCACGTACAGGAGGCTGCTGGAAGGAGAGGAAGTGTGAGTGAGGCGGCACCGCATTCACTTCAAGGCTTAATGTACATGTGCCTGTAGTCAAGACGTCTCTGTTGTCCCACAGGGTGAAAGAAGCGCCAGCGCCGCCCAAAAGTAAGTCAAAGTTAAGAAATGCAACTATTCTGTGAGTAAAAGTATCAAGGTACAACTGTACAAAACAACTTGGATCAACGATTGCTTGATTCTGGATTCGTCTCCGCCACATCTGATGGCATCATGTACTTTCTGTGGCGTTCCATCACTAACACTGGCTTCATCCCTGGCTGTTGCAGAGGATCCTGACGTCCGGACCAGGAAGATTGTAAAGGTCGTCACCCAGACCATGATCAACGGGAAAGTGGTGGATGAGTCGAGTGAGGTGGAGCAGATAGAGGAGAGCAAAAAATGAGCCGACGCGTCCTGCACATTCTGAACAAACACGTCTGTGAAATCCAGGACTTTACTTGAGTACACCCCAGATTCTGACACTTGTTTCTTACTTGTTTTCTTCATTTTATAGATAAATAGATTTTGGATAGAAAAAGACAGAAAAAGATTTTTATTTTTTATTTTAAAAAATTAGGGTGTGTGATTCCATTTTAAAAGATATAACAAAAAATTTAGGCCTTACTGATGGATAATATATGTACTATCATTTATTTTAGTGTCCTTATGAGAACCAAATTGTCCACTTAATATGGACAATGAGGAATATGAAAATGGAATATTGTCCATATTTTAATATTGTATGTATTAATAAAAGCCAAACAAAGGATTGTCCAGTGCTATAAATCCATGGAATGTCACACTGTGAATTTCTATTTGCCACAGTAATCTTGACTCAATATTGAAACATCTAGTAGTTTAGTATCTGGGTAAAGCAAATACACTGAGCCTCAAATTGATTTTGTTTATGATTGTACTTTCATACTAAAGACTTATGTTTATTTTTTATTACAATTTATATAAACAGATTGTACATTCGCTATCGACATTGTTAGAAAACATGCACAGTGTGACTCAATCCAATAAACAACTCTGCCATTAATTCTACTTTTACAAAGTTATCATTTCACAGTTTTTAAAATTGGGCTCTCAGTAAGGTTATAATTCTACAATACTGTATGTTTATTTTTATTATGTTTATTATTGAGGTCTCTAGTTGTACTCTACTGAAATATTTTACTAATGGTTTCTAATTTGTTGACCCCCGATTCAATTTAAATATGATGTCACAAGACATAAGACATCTTTATTATTATAATCAACTATGCTTCGACTCCACCCACTGTGACCTCAGGAGGTCTTTATTTTACAACTGTACAGTAGCTACTGTGACCAACACTTGCAGTGTATCAATAATGGTATAATTGAAGTTTGTTTCAACCAAAGCTGTACATTGTCAATAAAAATAAATACTATGCCATCTTGATTTTTGGATTGCTGCCTTAAACTCTGGTTATTTACTGTATACTGTAGGTTCGACCCCTTTCCTTTGAATCTGTGCCTCTGTCGCAGGCATCCACAAGGGACCGGAACAAAACTTTACAGTAGCATGAATAAGATCCATTGTGCAACTGTCTTATGATTCAGAGCTAACGTGACAAAGGTCAGATGTCACTGCCACACAAAGAACCTACAGTCAAACAGAGGTGTCCGAGGTTTATGTTCCACCTGACAGTTGTTTTTAGGTTGGATGGTATTAATGGATATTATTGAAAGACCTCATTCTTTTAAACAGCCAGTGAATCATCAAGTCTTTGTGAAGACGGTCCCTGAGCAGCGCTGTCATTTGGGGATTTCAGCTACTGTGTTATTACCAGGTCACATGGGTGTTATCTTACACTGAGAGGTTTCATAGACTGTTGCTTATGTGTTGGATGTGCATATTATGTGCAAATTGTTTTTCTTCTTGTTATATTCAAGTCTATCAGCCAATGTCCTAAACTATTGTAAGGGAGATATGGTAAAATCTAAATGTATTCAGTAACAATGTGAAACAATAATAAATGGACACATTATAATCAGTATGTTGTGATTTGGATTTAATTTTTTAAAAAAGTGTCATAGTATCAGGCAGCCACGTGCATAACAGACACCACACTGACATCTACGGGTCTGGGGATGAAATGCAGCGCACAATGGACCACTAATGACGTTTGCATGTACTCTAATATCGTAACATATCGAAACATTCTATATTTAAATATTTATTAAATATTTAAATATATTCGAACCACTGTTTTGCGTTTAACTTGAAATATCTCAATTGAAAGGTTGTGAAAATAAAATTATTTAATTTCACAATGATAGTATAGAGAGTGCGAGTTTAAGTTCTAGAAAGTGGACGTGTACAGTATGTGTAACCTGGGGTTTGTGTCGTGTTGTGCACTGTAGTGTAGCGCTTCGGGCTCATTTCATAATGTAGGTTTGACGCCAACCAACACAGCATTGAGTATTATTTTACAGCCTATACTCTAGTTTGATTAGATACATGATAATATTTAATATTATGAGCTGGTCTGTATAATTTGTATATTTTGGAAACAAGTTAGCTAATGGACGTTTTAGCTTTGCTAGCTGAATTTGAGCAGCTAGCAGCTAAACTAAATTACACCGGTTACTAACAGTAGCTTCATGCAAGCGAGCGATAGATTCCCGCCTTAACGCTACTTGAGTTTCCAGTTGAGGTGTCACATTAATACGTTATTCATGTTTAATTTGTTGTATATTCTCAGCTATTTGTGCGTTTGTGTGTTTACAGGTGCGAACACGACATCTGTTTGCCGTCTCAGTTTTTCTCGGCTGTCACGTTTAAAGCTCTCGACTATGTTTTCGAGGTGAGGTCACGTCTCACTCTTATGTTTTTAACCGCACTGACGTCTGAAGGGAACCGCGTCCGTTTGTCTTTGAGGCCGCCACCAGTTTGAAGGTCGTGACGCGCGTGCTGGCGCTGCCGGTGCCGGTGCCGTCCCTTCCTGGAACCGGTGACCTGTACGCTCACAGCGGCGCGTTGCCTGACATCACGTACAGGACGCCGTGGGTCCGAGGTAAACGGACATGGGTCCTGTTTAATTTGCTGGGGAAGTATTTAGTTTTACATTCATTTCTTGTGCACTTGACAGAAAAGGTGATCTCCACCTGTAAGTTCTTAATCAGTGGATCTGCGTTCGATGACTTGGGAGGAAAAAAACAATCCGTTCATTTACCGGAAAGGTGGCATCACTTTCAAACACTAACGTTCAGTCACTCTGCATAACATTTGAAAATTATTGTTAAAAACTTGGATAATATTATTCCACTTTTTGGTTATTCCAGATATAATGTGACCTTGAGTGAGACACAACTGGATGTGGATGTACTACCCACTTTAAATTCACTACAGCATCAGGACCAGCATGAGTTTGTGTGTCCTTTCACACAAAGGGATCCATGTCTGGAGTCCTTCTTCAAGTGGACGACTGACGGGACAGAACCTGCACATGAGAACAAAGGTAAACCAGCAGGTCCCAGATACAGTAGGTTCCTGTCACTTGTTATTTCAATTAAATCATTTAACCTAAATTCAGTTCCAAGTCCTCACAATACAAGGGAACAGCAGAGGACTATTTGTGCATAACGTTGTGCACCACATCCTCTTTATATTTATTTATAGCCTCTAGCTTGGTACAACAGACAGTTTATTTCAGGAAGCTAATGAAAGGGTTACCCTCCAAATAGGGTTTCTATTTCTAAATACCCAGGATACTATAATACCACACTACTGTACAAACCTACTTTTGGGTAAGTTTCTTTGTGTTGTTTTGTTTTTGTAGTCATTGTAAGTCTGTTTGCATTTGCTATCGGACATTTTAGTGACATCAGTTTAAAGAGTTCTGTAATTGCCTAAAATGAAGCAAATGTTATGTTAGAAGAGTAACTGACTTCTTGATTCTAAAAACGTGTTTGTTCAAGAGCTACTGCTGCCAGAAGAGTTTGTGGGTCTTGATTACCTGCCACATTTTAAGAGGTATTTGCCATCACTGAAAGCCAAAGTGTCGAGGCTGAGGACTCTTCATGTGGCTGACCCCCTGCTGAGCGCAACAGGACACCCCATCTCTGAGGACACTCTGTTTAGGTCTGGGCTTATGCTTCATTTAGAATTTAGCAACTTTATGCCTCCATGTGTGTTCACTATAACACCATAGTCTTTGTATTGTTTTTAGACAGTATGTGTCATATGAAAGACCTCCTGATGTGAAAACCAGTGACTTTCAGTGGTGTGTGAACATTCATGAGGAGTTTGGAAAAGAATTATTTTTGGAAGAGGTAATGAAATTGTATTCTTCATTTAATCTATGAAACGTTTGCTGATGATTATGTATTGCTGTTTTTATGTCTGTAGTCTTTAGTGTTGCCTTTTGTACTGGACACTGTTGAACTCACCGCAGAAAACGTCACTTCGTTCTCAAATGTTTGTGGTCAAATAAGCGTTGCTCCTGAACCACTAGATGAGCAGCCACCAGTCCTGGATGTGCTTAATCAGGGTGAAAACTATTTTAAGAAAGCTTTCATTGAAATATAAATGCACAAATCAATTAATAAACAAATGGATATGACTGCATTTCCTACAGCTTCACATGCATCAACATCAGTGGATATTTCACAGTATGATGCACCAGAGGAGGCCACCAGGGATAACAAAATAAACAAAGGCCTGATGGAGTCAGAGATGGCAGGTACATTTTACAGGAAACACAAAGGTGTCATATGTTGTTTGTCATATTGCGTAAAAGGGTTATAATAAAACAAACATTATCTGGCTTGTCAAGTTACATGAATTATTGTTTAAGAAGCAGTGACAGTTTGCTGCTGTGAATATTCCTTGGTGACATCTTGCTCCGGTATCATAATTCTGTTTTACAAGGATGTTTGGTGCCTCTAAGTGAAATAGAGCTGGATCTGATTCTCACCCAAACTCCCAAGAACAGTCCGATCAAACTCGGTCTGTCCTCTGGATTGCAAAAGGAAGGCTTGTCTCCACCCTGTAGACAGTGAGTATATCAGGTCAAAACACTATTACAACGACCCGATTAGACCTACCTCAGAAAATCCCTCCATCAAATTGTTCTTCACAATAACATGATTAGGGTTCTTGTGGTACAGTTCCTAGAGTCACTTTTGATGTTGATTGTTATGATCTAGAGCTTTGATATCTACCAGAGCTTGGAATGATATGCAGATGGGCCTTTGGAAGGCAGAGAAGCACCCCGTCTTTGTGGTTGGATTCCTGTTAGCAGGTAGGCTGCAGTAGGATGTTGTGTAAATGTTTTTGCTCCCCAATTTTGCTGATTAAACAGTTGGATCATTTTGGAAGTCTCACCTTGCATAGCAGTTGAACTGTAGCATAGTAGTAGTAGTAGTGGTCCCTACAGTAATTAAACGGCGTTATGTTTTTAGCCAACCACGACCTAAAACTTGAGGGGCTGCTATACTTTTTGCAAACCACCAGGTGTCATCATTTTCCTTGAAATGAAAGCACCTAAGTTCACACTCGTCAATTCTCACAGCAACTGATGAATGCACACTATAAGAGTTAATCTATAAATAAAAAAGTTTATAGTAGAATTTTGCAAGCACTTTAATCAACCGTGAACTGATAAATCTCCGCCTAAATCTTCAAAGAATACTCACTTATTAAAGCTTTATTTATTTACAGAGCCTCAAATAGATGAAACAGCTGTTGACTTCCAGCCTTTGTCTGAAGCCTTGAACATCATCAAACTGAAAGATGCTACTTTTCTTCAAGTTGACGAGTTGCAATCACAGATGACGGAGGGAACCCCACCGATGTATGTGTGCAGCGACTATGTGATCACAGACAGCATGAGGTCCGAGTTTTCCTGCACAGAGTCCAAGGAGAAGGTGGAAGACTTTGAAAAACGGCCACTTGAACACTTTAACTGTGAGTATTGCATATGGCATTTTATTAGCAGACACGATGGTAAAACCTTTAAAAACTTTAGAAAAGTGTTATTATTGCAACGTGAATAAAAACAGGCTGTTTAGATTACACATTGTGCATTGATTAATTTATTGCTTAAAAAGTATTCCTGCATATTTTCTAACTACATATCACGTCCTGTTTCACACGTTCTTTGGTTTCAGTTACAGTCAGATCCATCCTGATGAGTCCCATTCACACAACCCAGGTGCCTTTGATAAATTCAGACTCTATTGCTTTACATGGTGAGGCTACGATAGATGACGCCCTTCTCCAAGAAGACAAAGCTGATGATGCATCTTCAGGGATGTACAGTGAAGTTGTCAAGCCAGCAGCATTCATTTCAAGACCTGCTGCTAACACCATAGAAAAGGTTCCCCACAAGGTGTTTCCAGGAGTTGGAGCCCTGTCTTCTGAGCATAACAGCATCAGCATGTGTAGAGAAAACAGCAGGACAGAGCAGAGTGGTCACATGCCTGAGTCGGCTGTGCCACTGAGAATAAATAACACACGTCTACGGGAGGACGTCCTCGACCCTCTGTCCACCTTCATGATTCTGAGATCTCAGCAGAAGTCTTCACTCACTGTAGACCCTCAGAGGTCCGTAGGCACTGCAGGTACAGAATCCTAGGTCTTAGCGTCTGCCTCTCAGACAAGGCCTAATAGATATTATTGTGACAAAACATTCCCTGGACACCTCAAACACAAACTCAGAATAAAGCCACATAAATGGAAATGGCACCATCTAGTGGTCATATAAAGAATATCCACCACATCTACCTCAAGTATTCAAGTATTTACATAAACAAATCTTTTGAATGCTGATAAAACTAGCTCCGACCTGCGTCACACATGTTTGTTTGACACGTTTTCATCATCAGTTAGCAGGTTGTTAAAAAATGTATCTGCGCTTTAAGTAAAAAAAGATTTAGACATCAGCATGATAAACATTTTGTGTTGTAATTCATACCTAATTTTGACTCTTTCGTGATATATTGACAGTAATCTTTTGTCTTTTTTATCAGCACGAAATTCAGACCAACATACATCCACACCTCCTCCAGATCAGATCTACAGACCAGACCGGCTCCCAACATTTACCAATGCCGTTTTTTCAGAAAGTGCTACTAAAGAGCAGAAAGTGGTTGAACCGGTGATTGGTCAGCTGGTCAGTAATGTCATTCTATCAGAACCTCAGGTGAAGCAGGACGACAGAGTAGTTCAGGTTCAAGCTACAGGTGTGACACATTTACAACACCCCCAGTTCAGTCATGTACTAAAAGGATTATTAAAGAATCTGGATATTTTAATTTACATTTACAGACTAAAAAAGCAAACGAAAACCTGAAAATACTGCAAAATAATTGGAACAACTGGAAATGTTTACTTGTACAGTATAGCCTGTCTTAACTTTGAAAACAGTCTCAGATGGTGTTCTTTTTAATCTTCTGTGCCTTCATTCCCCTGCAGTCAGCCAGCAGCGTGCCTACTTTGAGCTACTAGCCTTCGCTCAGCCTTGTTTGAGCGCAGCTCGAAAGCTGGGGCTCAAGTTTCCTGTGCGGGGGGACTTCAGCTGCCTGGCACCAGACCAGACACATTTTCTCCTCAAACAGCAGGAGAAGGCGCTTTGCAGCACACATGCACAGAGTACAGAGCTGGTCGGAGGTAAGAAAAGCTATTTTAAAGATGCATGCATGGTTGTATAAACATTTCAACACTGTACATTCCCGCTGTGTTTTGTGCAGATCAGAAGCTGCTTTACAACTGGGCAGCTTTGGTCCATGTGCTGGTGACTTTCAAAGAGTTGCTGCTGAAGTGCAACCTCAGTACTGCACTGGGTCAGTATAACTCTGGTTTGCTCTCTAATGTTAAATGTAAATTAAGAAAATATAGTGTTTGAGTTTAACATTCAGCGTAAATTATCTTGAACTGAACTCTAAGGTTGTAGGTTGTCCAGCCTATTTGTCTTTATGTCCACATGTCAAAGTAAATATTTTGTTCATTAAAAAATGATTGTTTTAGGCGAATCTGACCTATGAATAAATAATTTTTGACCATTGTTTCTTGACTGCCCCTGATGAAACAAGTTGCTTAAATAGCTTTCTTTGTTTTAATAAGTAAAATCTTCGATTGAACTAAACTAAATGATGGCCTTGTGTCCTTTAGAATACCTGGAAAAGGTGGATCAGTCATGTGCAGAGGAGAGTCTGGAGCAGCTAGTGAAGAAGCTAAAGATCATCCTCTTCCTCAGCCTCAATGACCAAGAGTCCAACCTGAAGCTGCAGGAGCTACAGAAGCTGCTTGCTGCATGGCTGCACTCCAGGAAAGGACAGGACCACATAGAGAAAGTCAGAGAAACCACTACAAATCAGTCAATAGATGTATTTCTTAATACATTTGATTCATCAGTTACATTATATCTAAATTAAAATTTGACTAATTTGTTGTATCTTGTGTCTGTGTTTTTGCTGTGCTCCTGAACTTTCTGTAGATTCTGGTCATAACATCAGTTGACTCTGACAACAGACCTATAATCAACAGCTTGAGCCAAGTGCCTGGTGAGCACCTACAGGACTGATCTCTGCCGTGTCACTGTTATCAAACTCTGTGGTTACAAAGCTAACCCAAAGTAACGTTCATCTACAGTATTTTGTGTCTGTGATACTGTTAGTGTACAGATGAGTGTCTTCATGTTGTTGCAGATGCGGCTGTAACTGCAGTTTGTCCAGAAGAGAACAAAACCAAACTGAACGGTGCTCGAGTGGTTAGCAGGTGGGCTGGATTTACAAATGCAAAAGTAGATAGATAGATAGATAGATAGATAGATAGATAGATAGATAGATAGATAGATAGATAGATAGATAGATAGATAGATAGATAGATAGATAGATAGATAGATAGATAGATAGATAGATAGATAGATAGATAGATAGATAGATAGATAGATAGATAAATACAAGGAATATTAAAATCCTTCTTACATAATTTAATTCTGAATATGAATATGACTATACTGTACGTTTTTGCTCTACTGGGACTATGGCAGTGTAATAGACTGTTTAAGGTCTTTATGTGCGAATGTACTTGTGCTCAGTTTATGTGTGTAGTATGCTTTTTGTCCTTTTGTCCTTCGGGGTTTGCCATACTCTGGGAAGGGACATGCGCACTGCGTACAGGTGAGCGCCGGGATCTCTCTCTCTCTCTCTCTCTCTCTGCCCGCTGGAATAAAGTGAAGAAGATCGAAACTCAAACGCGTCGTCCTGTCATGTATGAATGTATAGTTTAGCCCACGTAAAATACCCGGCTACATTAGTGGCAGCGGTGGGATACACATAAACAGAGCACATAAAGACCTTAAACAGTCTGCTACAGCAGCAAAGTAAAATGCTATCTGAACTGTCTGAACTAGAAATACCAAGTGTTGCTTAGACACTGCCATCCTGTGTGTCCAGTGTGTGCAACAGTGTGTGTGCTGTGGTGTATGAGCAGCACATCGGTCCGGACTTCCCGTGGAGCTGTTTCTCTCTGGTGGTGGAGTACGACCATCCAGGCCACTCTCCGTGGTCGATAGTCTGCAGGGAGAGAAGCATCAGCCACCTCAGCTTCAGCACCGTCCTACAGGACCCTGGTGGCTGGCGTCAAACACATTCACACAGTTCATTAGCTTAAAATTGTTTTTAATGGTGCATGTTGTGTTTCATAAAGAGGTAAAGCCATCGTGGCGCCTGGAGGACAATGTGCCCTATGTGTTGGTTGTGACGGACGGGCTTCTTAATCGTCCACTGTTGCTACAGACACTCGAGTCAGGGTACAGTTTCTCATTCACCCAAAGCTAAATCTGTGTGTAAAAGCCAATTCATGCTTTGTCACGTGTCTATAGGGCATGTGTTACTGTAAATGTGACCAGGGACTTTCCTCTAAGAGCCAAAATAATTTGCATTTGTATAGATTTCCAAAAGTAAAGCAAACATAACACTTGTAATTAGCATGTCACGTTGAAATATACCAAAGATCATCCTTTCTATGCAGGTTTGGAAGGCACTTTTTATCCACACTAGTGCACTTTATGATAGAGCGACAGCATTCTGTCTGCGTTGGTGGTATAGTGGTTAGCATAGCTGCCTTCCAAGCAGTTGACCCGGGTTCGATTCCCGGCCAACGCAGTCATTTTTAAAGGAAACATCTTTTGGTGATATATTGGGAATGTTATAAACATTTCATTTAGAGGCTGCATAGATTACATTTTCAAACATTCGCGAGCATTTGTTTAGAGTTTGAACTGTGCATTTAGAGAAAAATGTTGTAGTTTGGATAGTGGGGTTCTTTTTACTTCATAATTTCCTTACTTGCGTTGGTGGTATAGTGGTTAGCATAGCTGCCTTCCAAGCAGTTGACCCGGGTTCGATTCCCGGCCAACGCAGCTACTTTTATTGTTTTCTTTTCAGGAAAACACTTTGCGCCTTATGTCTTGAGAATGCGATAAACATTATGGAAAGGCATAAATTTGATTTTCAGACATTCAAACAAGTGCTTGTCTGTCTCTCTTCAACATTTGCCTGTCGCCCCTTTTGGTTTAGTGGTTATAGTGTAGCTGCAGTTGATGATTCTGGAGAAATCAAAAAGCATTTCATGTGGAGTCTGCAAAAGTTACTTTTTTCAGATATTTAAACAAACCTTTGACTTGTTACACTGCTACCCCATCTTGTTTGGTATATAGATGCAAAAACTGTGACACTGCTTAAATACCTTTGAACCTGAAGTTAGCTTTTTGTTGAGCAGGAGTAATATTGTAATTATATATTGTATTTATAGTTTGCCTATACTGCAGGCAGCCTTTAAATACCTTTGGTGGAGCCTGGAGATTCTCCAGAGTCCTGGGGGAGAGTGGCAGTGACCTAGTTCAGTGCTGCTGTGTAATTACTGCTTGCATTGCAGCAGTCAGACTACATGAATGGAGAGGAGTGTTTGCTTCTTATGAGGGATAATCTTGTTTTTACCTGGAAAGCAACTGTTGTACTGGACTAGTGTTCAGTGTCATTTTCTGACTAACCCTCCAAATAGGTTTAAATAAAATTAAAGAAATGTTGTTTTTTCTTCTTTCTTGATTAAGTGTAAATGTGTACTCTTGCTAGTTTCTACTCCAGTTAGTTTGATAGTTGGTTTAAACAGTTTTTATCATGCTGTGATGTTCTTTTAACTGTCATATGGTTAAACACATCTCTGTGTGTGCAGGTATAATGTAATAGTGCTGGAGAGAAGCCACTGTGCGTCCCTGCAGATGATCGGTGGCACAAATTACTACGATGTGATCACAGTGGATGAAATCACTGTCATCATCATTCAGGTATGAAGAGAAGAAAAAAACACCAAATAATCAGCTAATTATAGATCATTTAACGTCAAATGATGCTTGTTTAGTCACTTGGTTCTTCCCTGTTTAATTCTTTGCCTGTGTTTGTAGCAGCAGGATGAGCTGTGTCAGGAACGGGCCAGTGAGAGGCTGGTGATGAGGCTGAGTGCTCTCTCTCTTCAGTACAGCTGCTGTTGGCTCATCCTGCACTGCCCAGACATTCAGGAAGGGGGGTCAGTGTCCAACACACACACAACCAAGAAACACTCTGCACACATGCACTCACCACCAACTGCCCTGTGACAGATTCTCCAGTGAAGCTTTCAGCAACTTGGTTTTAGTTTATTCATCTCTGGTGCTGTTTGGGATGAAGACTGAAGATCTAGACGTCAAGGTAGAAAGCAAACTTGATGTCTCAGCTTCTAACTACACTTCCTCAAAGAAAACATTTCACTGTCTGTGTAATTAGTGTGGATGTTGTTTTATGATCACTAGATCTAGAAGAATACAAAAAACAATGTCAGTAACCAGTGGCAGAAATAGGATATTCCATATTATACTAACTGCCTCCTGAATGTGGGTAAATCAAATTGTTTTCAGTGAGTGTCTGAGTTAGGTTCCGGTACTGATTGGAACCATTTAGTTGTACTTTACTGCTCATTCTTTCAGGTGCTGATTGTGTCAGATGTGCTGGAAATTGCCAAGTGGATCAACCAGATCTGCTTCCACAGCCTGATGTTAAGCGACCGGGATCCTCTCAGTTACCTGAACAGAGACTGGGTGACTGTGACACCTTCAGAGGTGAAGACAACGTCACAAAACCTTAAGAACATTTGCCTGCCTACAGTAAGTTTTCTGCTGGTTAACATCTGCGTGTGTCCATGTGTCTGTGTGCTTACACACCTTTGCCTCTAGGAGGAAATGTGCTTGTTGCAGTTTCCGTGCATTAACCCTCTGGTTGGACAGCTCATGCTGAGCAAAGCACCGTCCTTCCAGTGGCTCCTGGGGGCCTCGTTGTCTCAGCTGCATCAGCTGCTTCCTGAGGTGCCACATAAAGTCCTCAAGGTGAGCTGAATCAAACAAACATTGTGCGGCTCCTCGATAATGTGCTTTGACTGAAGGCTACATGTGTTGCTTTACTGTCACGTGTTTCTGGGTGATGATACAAGACATTTTTTAATTGTGTAATCAAATACTCAAACATAAATACTTTTACTATACAGAGCTACAACCAGTGTGAATTTGATGTGTTTCAGTTTGTATAGACTCTCATTGAACTGAAAAGGGTTGTAATAAGGCAGAGTTTGAACAGGGCAAATACTGTATATATATACTGTATATGGTCTGGGCTAAGGTTGGTTCTGTTTGATGGGTCCAGTTTACCTGAAGGTGAGGAGGATAACTATTAACACCTGCAGGGCTGGTTTCAGTCAAATGTTCAATGGCAGATGTTAATTTCAGATCCTCTCTCTTCCTGGTTTTAGCTGTTCACTGACACCACCTCACTGTACACGCTGCCTGTAGACCTCAACCAGATCAATTCTCAGACTGTCACCACAAACCAGCAAACCAGCCCGTGGACCAAAACTGTTGGACCTGAGCACGTAGTCTCTCAGCCCTCCACCAATCCACAACCAGGTACACTTTATAATGACCACAACACCAGCTTCCTTTTTGGAGTCAGGAGGGCAGAGGGAAGCTTCTGTGAACACAGCCCAGACCCAGCAAAGAGTGGATATTTCAGGCTTGACCTGAGCTGCCACTCCTTTGGCAGTCCAGATGTTTTACTGCAGAGGAGCTGGGACAGCAGTCGGGCAGAGAAGACCAGAGACAGAGAGGAAGTAAAGTTTAATGGGTGGATAAGCAGAGCTGGAACTGTAGGAAGAGTCGCTGAGAGGGTTAATGATGAGTGGACGCTTGGAGCTCCAAGAAAATACTTACACACAACTGACAGCCCTCTGAAATTGGACTCCACCTTTGGTCACAGCCCCATCCTGCAGCAGCCAGTCAGCAGTAAACTGTCCACATACTCTACAGTCCACGCTGACATCACACATGCTGACAGCCATCACATTTGCTACAGTCCAAGCCCTGCACCAGACGGCTCACTGTGGGGTCGAGGTCACACTGGCAACCACTGGGCCTCCAGCAATGGAGGGGGGGCAACACCTTCAAACTACGGTTCTAAATGCTGGGTAGGACAGGAGAGGAAGAGGAGTGAACAGGCTGCAGGTTTGGTTAGAACAGGTAGGTAACAAGGAGCAAAAATAAATCTATAAATAAATTTTATATATGAGACTTATATATACAAATCCATAAATAAAATAATTCATAAACAAATACTGAAATAAAAGCACAATTACATATACTTAAGTCACGTTTGTTACAATTATTCATATTTTATGTCTTGATTTACGATTAAATGCATTTCTAGATCTATTTTTTTTCATTGTATGGTAATTCAGTAGGTGGACATCTAAAGAATAGGTTTATTTTGAGTTGTGAAATAATTTTTATTCAATATGCTGAGAAATGTTCTTATTTGTTTTGCAGTGTTGACGCCATTGAAGAAATCGAGGCTGAGTTATGAGTGGAAGCTGTATGACTTTTAAGAGTAATGAAATTCAAGTTCTGTGTTCTATAATTTAGGTTTTAGCTCGTTTGTTCTCATTCACGTTAAAACTGACTGCAGACGTTCATGTTCTCATCTTCCATTAGATTTTTTATCTTTAAACAACTCTCCAGATGATTCCTGATTTAGACCTTATTTAATTCCTCCTGTTGAACTGCTGTGAACACTGTAATAAATACCGACATAAAAGATGTAATTTTATAAAACATGTATTAGCTATTAAATTTGTTACATGAACACACTAAATCAGCTTGAAGCTACATTGTAATTTTTTAAAACAAGTCACAGCATGTGTATATTCTGTTAAATAAATTAAATAATGAAATAAGATTATAATTGTGGACATGTAGCTTCTGTTTTCCTTTGGACAGCGCATGCTCAGTAGTGGGAACTAATAGTGATTTATGGTTTGAGGAGTGCGATCGAGGGATAAAGTCTCTCATTTTCACAGCTTCGATGGTGGGGCTATTTTTTTCTCACATTTAGTGAAGCAATCCCCTTATCGCGGTCTCTCAGCATGTGGAGTGAGTGCTTATCTTCACGAGCCAGCAGAGTGAAGCCAGCTCCCTGAGGAATGATCCCCAGACAAAGACGATCCCCGGGGGCATTGACTGCGAACCTCGCTGCCTCTGGACGGCCACATCCAGCCCCACCTCGCCATCAATAACCCAGCTTTTTTTACGGACATCTCTGTGTCTCTCAGGCTTTTGCCTTCTAACAAGCAGTGCACAAAGAGGCAGAAAATGTTTTGTTTTTTTAATGGCACAGGCACAAAAGCAGTGTGCAGGATGGACGGAGGAGTCCCCACATGTGCGAAGGTTGAGTAAACAGCAGGGTAATGGTGCAGTAATTGTCCTGGGCTGTTACTTCAGCTCCAGACTGAATGGGACAGCAGAGATATGGTGGGAATTAACAGGCTGTTTAGCTGCGCTTAGATTTAGATCCAGCTACAGCTGTAAAGGTCACACGGCTGTTATCTTCAATCACAGGCGGCAGTTAAACCAGTCACCTGTGTGTTAAAAAGGAGTTTTCTGGTAAAACACTGATTGTGGATCACAGTGATCATGGAGCATCCTAGAGGGAATAAAGACTTGTGTACAGTTAACACATGCCGCAGTTTAACAAATTCACATTTAATAGTGTAGCTGCAGCCGAAATATCTGAAAATGAACAGTTATACACACAGAAAACAGAAGAGAGTCGCCTGGAGAGTTAATTTCAGGGCTGTTGTCTGGTCCTTCGTACTCATCAGTTCTGTAACATCAGAGAGGAAGACGTCAGCTTGACTAAACCTTCACTTGATTTTTTCTGACACACCAGCTATTTTATGACTTTAGTTTAGTTTATGTCCAATACAAATTATAAATACTGTGTCTACTGTATGTTATGAAGTGGTACAGTGCTGATCAATCTGTAGCCATATGATAAATATATGCAAAAACACAAGAAACACAATAGACCAGTCATGTCATTAAAGCTCTTTGCTTTCAGATTCCACTTAACACCAAACAGTGAATTAACCACTAAGGTTTCAGGTCTTTTCCTCCTCACTCACTGATTTTAGCCCTAACCTGCAAGATGAATTACAGGTTCAGGTGTGATGTTCTTTCACACACTGGCCAAAGCAGCCAGCAGTGAGTCTGCAGACCTGCAGCCGGGGCTGGACGGAGCCAGCGAGCGGTGGCGCCTGGCCTGCAGGTGCAGCCTCTTGGACGTGCAGCATGGACCATGAATGGCTGATTCAGAGAAACAGCCCCCATCGGGCCTGTTCTCCAGGCCCGGGGCTAATCCCAGGCCCTAATCGGATTATGTAAATTCCTACTCCACATAGGGACTTTTATGGAAGGCTGCGTCTTTGAAACAACACTTGAAGGGTGTAAAAAGAACAGTGACAATTGGTTAAACTAGACTTGTTTTTTTATCTGAACGGAGGTTGAAAGTGGGAGGCAGAGGGGGGGGAGAGAGAGGGGTGAGGCGTGGTTGGATAGAGGTGAGTAGGGGCTCTCCCTGTTTTCTCTGTAATATATGTGTGGCCCTTTGGAATGGCTCAACAAGATTACCATAGTCAAAACAAAACCCATATTGTTCAACTGTCAATCTGGATATGGTATTTTTACCTTTTGTAGCCCAATCAGGCTGAACTCAATGGCAGCGAAGACAGTGATATCAAGGTCTTTTCCACAGTGGAGGGACGGTGGGTTGTCCACGCCTAATGTCAGAGAAACAGAATGGAACAAATGTCCACACCAGTAAGAGACGGATCAGAGAGATGAACGTCTCAGTTTCACTTCAATGGGAATTTATTTGTCACCTTGAGCTAACCTTCAAGGATTAAATGAGCAATGAATCATAAAAGCTGAACAAATAGTCACTTAAAAGGCTGTTGAATCATAAAAGCTGCAAAAACGGAACTGCAGTGAAGTTAAATGTTGCACATAGACATCCAAAATAAAAATATTATGAGTGATAATTTATGGACAAAACAGTCATAAAGCACCTCCTCTGGCTCGAAACAACAGGCAGAACGGTGTGTGTGTGTGTGTGTGTGTGTGTGTGTGTGTGTGTGTGTGTCAGTCCCCAGCTACCTCCAACCTCCACAACACAACACGTCACACAATAGGGTTCACTCTGCTATAAAATGTGGGATGCGAGCATGCAGCAGTCTTCCCCCGTCTCTCTCCCTGTCTGTCTGCTCCCCATCCCTCCCTCTTTCTCTTCTACTCTCCCCGTCGCTCTCGCTCACAAGGATCGCAGCGAGCATGAGAACACGCGACTGAGTGGACACTGACACCGATGACCTGCTGACTCTGAGACTTCTTCAAACCTCATACAGGTTAGAAATTTAAAGGCTAATACATGCTTTTGTTTTCCCTTGAGACCTTGTGTTTCCCCTGGTACAAGTAAATAATTAATAGACCACCCGGAGCACAGGTTGCAACAAGGATTTCAGTTTGTCCTGCAGCTACATTAGACATTGCATCAAATGTTGAGTTCAGTTTAAAAGCTTTAATTTAACTATAGGTTTGGGAAAGAAAAATCAGCTGGAAATCAGCTTACCATGGATACATTTAGTTATTGTTTTCTAGCATAATTAGTGGATATTTGCAGGATATTTTAGGTATTGACAGACATTATCTAGTAATAACTACAGTTTTACATGAATGAAGTTTGACAGTTTTGAGAAATTCATAAAAAAATATGAAATTTCATGTTGGTGCAGCTGCTGGATGAATGAATAATCTAGGTGAAATGTTCAAAGTAAACGTTTTGTATGAGTCGTAGAGTCAGAAATGAAGAGAATAAGCCAATTTATAAAAAACAAGGATTTAAACAATAATTTTTGTACAAAAACTACAGTTTTGCCTAATTGCTTAAATAGAATCTTGTTGACTAATAAATAAAAACAGATTTGTGACAAATGCCGTTTACAACCAAGCTGACACCTGTAATGGTCTTGCTTTGTCCAGAGTTTATAACCTGAAAATATTCTGTTTGTGTTTCATAAATCATCTGGTATCAAAGACAACAACAGATTTACAGTATGTCAAAACTACTTGAATGCAACTTTTGGAAAGAAGCAGCTGATTAACATCCTGTCAATCAACAGCTCTGCTCAGCATCATGACCAGGAAGGTCTTCACCAACACGAGGGAGCGTTGGCGCCAGCACAACGTTAACACGGCCTTCGCCGAGCTCCGCAAGCTGATCCCCACCCATCCTCCAGAGAAGAAGCTGAGCAAGAACGAGATCCTGCGCCTGGCCATGCGCTACATCAACTTCCTGGTGCAGCTGCTGGAGAGCCAGAGCGGGCAGCCGGCCAGCCACTCCCCCACCGCTCTGCTCACCTTCCTCAGAGGAAACATGGAGCAGCTGCGCTCCCCCGCGCACGCCTGGGCCCTGACCAGCGACACCGAGGCGCCGTCACCTGGATCCAGCTGCGACAGCTCCGAGGCCTGGTAGAATCGCAAAGGGAAAAGAAGAACTTGAGTGGAATGGCTGATCCTTTTCCTGGCTCCAAAAGCTGACCCGGTCCTCTTGAGACTACAGTATGTTGTCTCTGCCTTTGTCACCTGTGTGTGGCTCGTGTTTCAGTGCAGAAGATGCAGTACTGTGTGATACGGATGGACTCCAATGTGGCTGCCTGCTCGCTGATCAGTGTTCAAATGAATTTGTATTCTGCATGGATGTGTGAAACCTGTACAAAATTCCCTTTGTGTCCTCGCCATTAATATTCCTCAACCCCCCTGGAATTAATTTATTCCTGCAGTGTTTTGCCAATAAGGAAAATGGAAGGGATTAGGGAATTCCTCATTTTGAAGCAACAGATTCAGAAAAGCGCTTGAATAGATAACAGCTCAGCCAGTTCTCCAGGCTGCAATCATCTCCAGATAGCTGAGGGCACTTTGTTTAAAAAAAAAAAAAAAACAACAAAAAAATCCTTCTGTCAGAAGACATCTCCTGACCTTTAGTCGTCAAGGTCATGACTTTCGGTTCTTATTTTTTTTTTCTGTGTTCAGTATTTGTGGAGTTTTAAAAACAGGATTGAACTAAAACTGACAGTCCTCCTCACTGCACAAACACCTTCTCATTTACAGTACACGTTCTCATTTTCGGTCTTGTTACATGCGCATGTTCAAATAGCCAAAGATATCGAAGCGATTGTTTGCTGTGAAGAGTGTGATTATCTTCCGATACCACTTTTGTAAGTTATTTTTGTTTGCTTGTGAATGCATACTGTTATTTATTTGACCTATTTATTTAATAAATGACTTGTTTATAAAACACGCATGAAGAGCAAATACTTACAAGGTTCTGGATTACGTTGCTGTAGCAGGTTGGTCATTTAACTAGTGTAACAGACATCTAAACATGTTTCTGTGACTATTTTTACTAACTAGAAAGTGAAACACAGACTCAGCAGAAAATCAGCCTGTGTTGGCCACTGTTCACTAGTTAAGAGCAGACCCACGGCCTCTTTGTCCTGTGATGACCCTGTGGACACAAAGCTGACCTCTGCTCCCTGTCCAATGACCACAGGCCTGAGAGACGCCCTAAATGTGACAGCTTAACTTGTGACCCCGGAGGTTAGAGGTTGCTCTGGAGTCAAACACTGACCAGTTGACCACCGTGCAGATGCAGGTTTTAGGGAGGATCACATCTGAATGTAGGAGCACTAATTAACAGAAGCTACTGTAAAATCCCTCTAACGACCTATAAACTCTTCCATCTTGTTGCGTTATAGATTCAGTCAATTCATCGATGACACTTAAACGCTTTAAGCCCAGAGCGAGGTCTTTACATTGTATTTGCTTCTGACACCTGGGATGTTTGCAGCCGTTGCCGTGTCTGGAAGACGTTTGAACTGGAGTCGTGTGTGTACACAACTAATCGCCTATTGTCACTGTGGAAAATGTTTCCCGTTTTCAGGCAGAAGGCTGCAACTAACTGAGCTGAAGAGCAAACACTGAGCCGGTTTGGGTGCTTTCACTCTGGCTGTTAAACTCTCCTAACAGCGTGTAAACGGAGCAGAGAGCAGCTGGACACACTGACTGGAGGTCTGTGGGAACTGACAGCTGATTCTTTGTAAAAGAAAAAAAATACTGAAAAACAAATGACAATAGTGAACAGCAGAAGTCTGTCCCACGTCATGATTTTGTCATATTTACCTTTGTGCAGTTTCATGGTGACCGAAATAAGACGATACAAACCGGTGAAAGCTGAACCTAATATTAAAACCTTTTTCATACTATTTACGTCAGTGCCTGTTTAAAGATGCTTCAATCATCATTTGAAACTGGAGAGGAAGACATGAGACAGCGTCAAGATTATTGCTGTCAGGCTGCAAATGCGTTTTGCTGATACACCTTATTTATGTTACTCTGACCTTAACTTTCTCACAGGATTATAAATCCCTGCATTGAAAATAACAACAAATCTGAACGCTTCTCATTCCCTCCACCAAGTGTAGTTGCCTGATTGACTATTCTCTCCCAAGTATGTGGGTAATCGTCTATTGAGAGCACATTTCCTTATCAGCGTCTAGCACACTGTCTGAATCCGTTATCACAATGGGCCAGATCAGTGCAGGCAGCCCCTCGCTCTCCCGGCTGAGGCGCCCGTGAAAAAGAATTTCTGGAGTTGGGTGCCAAACGATAGGCCCTGAGCTCTTTATCCCCTCAAAGCCAATTCACACTCTGCATGTTTAAATATCTGAGCTCAACCCCAGCCTACACTCGAGCTCCCCCTCCTCCCCTCTCGCCTTGCCGCTCGCTCCCTCTACCGCTGCACGTCTAAGCAGGGACTGCAGCCTCGGCCGACCTGCAGCCCCGGGTGGGCGGCTGCTGCTGGGATGCAGGTGCAGGGCTGGTTGGAGGCTGAGAGGAGGGGAGACCTTCATTGTTGGGCTGGACAGCACCCTCTCTCCTCTGGAGCACACTCTGATGGGGAAGCCCACTGACAATCACACATCCTAATCTGATTATGCAAATATCTACTTCAAAAAGCAATACGCTGTAACCCTTAGCCTGTGGTGGGAAGAGAGAGCAAAGGAGGAGGAAAGAGGCGAGGAAGTGGCAGAAATGTAGAGGAAAACAAGGAAGGGAAGTTAAAAGTGGAAAATATACAGGCCACCTCAGTGATTTAGCAGTTTAGCATGCGACACCCTGATGTCAGGTTCTCCCTAACATCCTCTGTGCCACCAGAGGAGGTCTGAGAACAAAACACTATACACTTACAGATTCTGAATGGCCAACGAATCCCTCAACGCCATTGAATTCAATATTCAAATGCTTATTGTTTTTCCAGACACTCCCAAAACCAGCGTCAAAAGGAATCTACAATGTTAATGAGGGGGCCAAAGCACCCGGACTTAGGGTTTAGACACCCAAACAGGGTGACACCCCAAACACTGGAGAGTGACATTTCCAAGGAAAAGGACTTCAACATTATGAGTAACGCTCGCTTAATTGAGAAAGCCTGACATCAAGTACAGGTGCGTCGGTTTTGTAGTTTTGCTACAAAAAAGTGAAAATGTGTCCAAAAATCTGTCACAATCTGCTGTATCTTGGTGTGAAGCCCATTTAAATCTTAGGAATTTACGCTTTATCCACTAACAAACTTGATATGCGTGGGACCATTGCCTAATGGCTTATACTGTACGTTGTAATAGTGGAGACGTGAGCCAGAGTTCAGCTTTGTCGAGTTAATGATTTTCATAACTAGTGCAAAAGATCAGGAAACCGCCGTCATTCTGTCCAACCATGGAGGTGAGACAGCGTCTCTCTGCGTGTGCTCTGCTGCTTTTTTGTATGACACTGAGTACAAATGGAGGAAACATCTTGGTGTGGTACACTGAAGGCAGCCACTGGATCAACATGAAGCCTGTGCTGGACACGCTGGTCGACAGAGGACACCAGGTGACGGTGCTGGTTCCCAGTGCCTCAATGTACATGAAAACCAGTGAACCTTCTCGCTTTCGCTATGAACCCTTCAATGTGTCCTTCTCACCGGAGGACATGGAGAAGCACATGGAGAACTTCCTTTACTTCTCAATGTATGAGATGGATCAAATGAACTACTTGCAGATTTACATCAAATTAATGGGTTTTATGAAAACTGACATGAACTATTCTTTGATGTATTTGGATGCTGTGCTGAAATCTGACACCATGGAGAAGTTAAAGGAGGGACAATATGATGTCCTTGTGGCTGATCCGTTGTTTCCTGGAAGTGACCTAACAGCAGAGCTTTTGGGAATCCCTCTGGTTTTCACCCTGCGATTTTCCATGGCCCATAACTGGGAGCGATACTGTGGTCAGCTACCTGCTCCACCTTCCTTTGTCCCTGCTGCCATGAGCAAACTGACAGACAGGATGAGCTTCTCCGAGAGACTGTGGAACTTTCTCTTCTACGCAGGGCAGGACATGGTGGTGGAACAAGCTTACTGGCAAGATTTAGATAAATATTACTCTGAGGTGAAAGGTGAGTCAACTTTGCTGCACAAATGCTTTGCAATAACACTTGGACTACATGAAGTCTTTTCCTTCCCTTTTTCCTTAGTGGCCTTTGACAAAATAATATTGTAATATTCAAGCATTAATGAAATTTTTGTGATATGTGACAGGAAAACCCACCAGCGCCTGTGAGACAATGAGCAGAGCAGACATTTGGTTGATGAGAACTTACTGGGACTTTGATTTCCCTCATCCATTTCTTCCTAACTTCAAGTTTGTCGGGGGGATCCACTGCAGACCTGCTAAACCTTTACCAGACGTAGGTGACGATGCCACTATAGGACTATAAATAGTTTATTAAATCTATTAGTTTCTGCCTGGACACCTAGCTGTTCATTGTTTTAGACAAAAAAGGCAATTACAATAATTACAAGTCACTCTGTCCTTTTTCTTTGAAAACCAGGAGTGTCCTTTCTAATGACACTAAGCTCCATAATGTAGCTCTTATCATTCAGGAACTTACACTATTGTATTTGGATGTGCTGTTTAATAATCTATGCACAAAATGAATAAACATCCACTAAGTTCTCCTGATCTGTGAAAATGGAAACAGTGCCACATGATTTGAAATGGGACTATTATTGTATTTTCTTGCAGGATATGGAAGAATTTGTGCAAAGTTCTGGAGATGACGGAATCGTAGTCTTCACTTTGGGATCCCTAATCAACAACATCACCACAGAGAAGGCAAATATGATCGCCTCAGCTCTGGGTCAGGTTCCACAGAAGGTCAGAGTACACTCTATTCAGTACAGTAAAGGCCAGGTGAAACAAACCTGCAGTTTTATGGTTATATTTGTAACATTATCTATAGGTTCTGTGGAGGTACAGAGGTGAAAAACCAGGGACACTGGGTGCAAACACAAGAATATATGACTGGATCCCTCAGAATGATCTACTGGGCAAGTGAATGTAACTACACTCTACAGCAGTGGTCCCCAACATTTTTTGGAGTCATAGGCTCCTCTTCTGTCTCACTTACGCTGCACAAAGAAACTTTCATAAGTTAGATTTTTTTGCTAGATTGGGGGTTTCAATTAAGCTGTAATGTATTACATGTTACCAGCTGGAGCGACCTGTTTAAGAATGTGGCAGTTGTAGATAAGACACGCGATCAAAGCAAGAGTCTTAAAATGAGTCAAGAGATACAGTAGTCGCAGGCAAATTTAGTGAATCCAGCATACAGTTATGTTTAGTGGTAATAGAGTAACAGATCTTTGATCTCTTCACAAAAAACTATCTCCACTTAATATCAGGTCACCCCAAGACCAGAGCGTTTATCACCCATGGCGGCACAAATGGCATTTATGAGGCCATCTACCACGGAGTTCCTCTGGTGGGCATCCCCATGTTCGGTGACCAGTCAGATAACATAGTCCACATGCTGTCAAAGGGAGCTGCACTTCTCATGGACTTCAACACTATGACAACGGACGACCTTAGGGATGCAGTCAATGCTGTCATCAATGACAAATCGTAAGTTGTCTTAATGATGTTGAGTTGATTTAGTGAATTTGATTTCATTTTTAAATTTAAGCTCTGTTTGGATCTTTAGAGAATTGACATTAAAAATGCAGAAGCAAGACTAAACATGTTTTATTAAAATCCATGAAGACTTTTAAAGAACCTTTTCATGATTCTGCAACCACACACAATGTATGAAAGTATGATTCAGCATCATTTTCAACCCTCTTAGGTACAAGGAAAATGCCATGCGTCTGTCCAGCATCCACCACGACAGACCAATGACTCCTCTGGAAGAGGCAGTGTTCTGGATAGAGTTCACTCTAAGAAACAAAGGGGCCAAACACTTGAGGGTCCAGGCCCATCAGCTCACCTGGTACCAGTATCACAGCCTGGATGTCCTGGTGTTCCTCCTCACTGTGGTCCTGCTGCTCATAGTCCTCTTGGTGAAGACCTGCACATTCTGCCTGAGGAGGTGCTGTTGTAGAACAGAAAAGAAGAAGACTGAGTAAGGATTAGGGAAAAAGTAGTATGATGTAAAAAACATGTCTGTAAAATTTTACAAACATTTGTGATCATTCTCTGACAGCTTCTAGCTCAGATTAAATGTTCTAGCTCTGAATCCTACGACAAGAAAACTTACTGACTTGAACTTACAGTACATTTAAAATATGAACTTCTTTTAAGTGGTGTGGTTAAAACTATGATTGGTTTAAAAATTTTTTGGTTGTATGTTTTTAGTGAATTGAAGTAAGATTTAGACAATAGTGTTGTAACCATGATTACAGTTACAGTATGTTGTTGTATTGTTGAATCCCACAATTGTCACTAAAATAACTTGAAACTGACAGAAGTAATAATAAATCACATTTCAATGAAAATAATAAAAGGTTATAAAACTTGATTTTGTTTTTCAATTTAGTTAAACAAGAGCTTTTTAAAATGCATACCTCAAAACAGACACAATATCTATCTATCAACAATATTTTAATAAGTTGAATTTGACTAAATAGCTATTTATTATCACGTGTTCCTGGCCTTGTTCATAGTAACTGCTGTGTCTGTCAAACTAAAATAGGACAATACTTGTGGTTTAATTAGTTTTGTGTATGGATGAAATATCATAATTAAAACTATTCCTACAGTAGATTTACACATTCATATCCTTGTGGTATTAACGCTTTTTGTGAAGTATCTTGACTATGTGCTGTCAGAAAGATGCTGAAAAGGAGGAAAACATGACTTCTCAACTCATGGGTAAAATAAAATAAATTATATCAAAATATAGATTTGCTGTGACTTGTACAATAAATGACTGATGCCAAGTTTAAAGACACAGCTGTTATGCTATTACAGGGCACACTTGACTAGGTATTATTCTCTATTCATAATCTGAGTTTTGAGGCACAACATAAATAGGTGAGCAGGAAACTCATGTGCCATGTCAAAAATGTCAAAGCTACAGTAATCAACAAAGAAAGTACAATGTGCTATCACCAATGAAAGAATTTTTAACAACAGAAATGCACTTAGCTACCCATACCCCAAAATGATTTTCTTTGCCTCTCACTAATGATGAGGGACTGTTATATCTAGGTGTGTGTGTGTGTGTGTGTGTGTGTGTGTGTGTGTGTGTGTGTGTGTGTGTGTGTGTGTGTGTGTGTGTGTGTGTGTGTGTGTGTGTGTTGCCCTGCGATGGACTGGCGACCTGTCCAGGGTGTACCCTGCCTCTCGTCCATAGCCAGCTATGGCTATGGGCTCCAGCACCCCCGCAACCCCACATATGGGATTCAGCGGTTTGGAAAATGGATGGAATAGATGTTATATCTACAGTAGTTGGCTTCATCATTTATGACAGGGATCAAAAAACTGCAAAGTCACGCTGATACACTAAGTTAATTATGAGGAGTTAGTTCTCCATGGACCCATGTGTTCCCACAATGCTAACAACACAACTGCACCCCAGCCCTTCGAGCCAAAATCCATATCGAGGTCTTTTTGAAGTGACTCTGCAATTTACCTTTGCAACCATTACTTGTTACCTCTACCCTCCTTATTGGGGTGTGCTTAAATATGTCACGTTGCAACAAAGAGGAATTGTGACCCAACCATCTCGCATGTTGGGTTAATGATTGTTTTTATACAAGCATAAAGTACACTACAAAGGATCAGGAAACCGCTGTCATTCTGTCCAACCATGGAGGTGAGGCAGCGTCTCTCTGCATGTGCTCTGCTGCTTCTTTGTATGACACTGAGTACAAATGGAGGAAACATCTTGGTGTGGTACACTGAAGCCAGCCACTGGATCAACATGAAGCCTGTGCTGGACACGCTGGTCGACAGAGGACACCAGGTGACGGTGCTGGTCCCCAGTGCCTCACTGTTCATGAAAACCAATGAAACCTCTCGCTTTCGCTATGAACCCTTCGATGTGTCCTTCACAAAAGAAGATATGGAGGGGTTTGTTAAAGAGTTCCTTCAGTTTTCTATGTACGAGATGCATCAAATGAACTACGTGCAGCTTTACATCAGATTCATCGATATATTAACAACAAACCTAAACTATACTCTGATGTATCTGGAGGGTGTGCTGAAATCAGACACCACGATGAGGAAGCTGAAGGATGGAAAGTACGACCTCCTCCTGGCTGATCCCGTCTACGCTGGCAGCGACCTAACAGCAGAGATTTTGGGAATCCCCCTGGTTTTCACCCTGCGATTTTCCATGGCCCATACCTGGGAGAGATACTGTGGTCAGCTACCTACTCCACCTTCCTACGTCCCTGCTGCCATGAGCAAACTGACAGACAGGATGAGCTTCTCAGAGAGACTGTGGAACGTTGTCTTCTACGCAGTGCAAGATATAGTGTTCGAAAACATTTTTTGGAAAAGGTTAGATAAATATTACTCTGAGATCAAAGGTGAGTCAACTGGGCAGCAAGAAAATGTTGTTGGTGAAGCACATAGTTGAAGCATCTAATCTGAAGTTTGTTTGTTTTTTAATGAGACCTTCTAATGAGCAGATATCATTAAATTCTTTTGCAATGTGACAGGAAAACCCACCAGCACCTGTGAAACATTGAGCAGAGCAGACATCTGACAAATTTGTTGGTGGGATCCACTGCAGACCTGCTAAACCTTTACCAGACGTAGGTACTACTTCGAGCCTTTAAATTTTTTGTTACACTTCCACAGTATTATTGTACAGTACTTACAGTACTATTACAGTACTATTGAAAGACAGTGAAGAATAATGCATGTAAATGTAAATTCTCTGCTCAAAGACTCCAGGTGGTTTGTGGCAGTTTAATACTATAGCCCTATTGTTGCAGGACATGGAAGAGTTTGAACAGAGATAATAGCATCGTGGTCATAATACAAAGCTAGTTATTCAACAAAATATACAAGTACACATACTGTAAACCCCATATTGTCTTCATATTAAATTGTTTTTTATTCCTTTTATTTGTTCAAAGAATATTGTTACTGATCAGCACCTTGTTCACAGGTCCTGTGGAGATACAATGGAGAAAAAACAGAGACTCTGGGATCAAACACCAAATTCTATGACTGGCTCCCACAGAATGATTTACTAGGTAAAATAAACCCTTAACAGAAAACCGCCAAAGCTACTTAACTGGCCTTTAACACTGATTTAGATATTTACATTCACATCAGGTCACCTCAACACCAGAGCCTTCATTACTCACGGCGGTGCAAACGGGGTTTATGAGGCCATCTACCACGGTGTTCCCATGGTGGGCATCCCCATGTTTTGTGACAAGCCAGAGAACATGGGTCGTATGAAATCAAAGGGGGGTGCAGTTATGATGGACATAAAGTCTATGAAGGCTAAGGATCTTAGAGATGCACTCAATGCTGTCGTCAACGGCAAATCGTAAGTTCTTGTAACTACACATATTAAATGTATTTGAGTTTAAACGTAGTGCAAGAAAATTGAATTGAAATTTTTTCTTTGAAAAAATAAATAGGGCAGAATAAGTAATAATAAATTAATTACATGTAAGATGTTGCTAGAAGCAACATTCGTTTCTTAGCTACTCTAATTCTCAACAGGGTTTAGTGTAGATTTATTTAAAAACCACCTGTCACAAATCACTGCAATCAATGAGGTGTAAAATGCCTCGACAGAAAAATATCAGATTTAAAAAAACGTTCCATTAACAATGCAAAGAAACTAAAGTGTCAACATTTTAAATGGTCCACTTTTTTATACCCTCTACTGAATATCCACATTCACAGGTACAAGGAAAATGCCATGCGTCTGTCCAGCATCCACCACGACAGACCAATGACTCCTCTGGAAGAGGCAGTGTTCTGGATAGAGTTCACTCTAAGGAACAAAGGGGCTAAACACTTGAGGGTCCAGGCCCATCAGCTCACCTGGTACCAGTATCACAGCCTGGATGTCCTGGTTTTCCTCCTCACTGTGGTCCTGCTGCTCATAGTCCTCTTGGTGAAGACCTGCACATTCTGCCTGAGGAGGTGCTGTGGCAGAACAGGAAAGAAAAAGACTGAGTAATGGGGTGAAAGTTAATGTAATTATTAACAAACTCATTGTCTTGGGCGTGTACTAAATTCTACCTACGATATAAATTTTTGGCTTGAAACCAGTTAATTGTTACAACGCTGACCAACTGAATTTAGAAGAAAAAGTAGAAAGTTTTAAGGTCTTAAACATAAAGAAATGAAATAAAATCACCATTAACTTGACCAAATTACATTTATGTGCGTTCTTCCATTAGCAGCCTAATTACCGACAGGCCAAGCGTGCTGCAGCCCGTGCCGTTGCGGAGGCAAAAACTCGGACTTGAGAGGAGTTCGGGGAGGGCATGGAGAAAGATTATCGTACGGCCTTAAAGAGATTCTGGCAATCTGTTTGACGCCTCAGAAGGGGGAAGCAGTCCTTCACCAAGTCTGTTTGCAGTGGAGGTGGGGAGCTGTTGACCTTGACTGGGGATGTTATCGGACGGTGGAAGGAGTACCTCCTCACCCCTTTCAACACGTCTTCTGCTGAGGAAGCAGAGGCAGGGGACTCAAAGGTGGACTTGCCCATCACCCAGGCTGAGGTCACTGAGGTAGTTAGTAAGCTCCTCGGTGGCAGGGCAGCAGGGGTGGATGACATCCGTCCTGAGTACCTCAAGTCTCTGTATGTTGTAAGGCTGTCTTGGGTGACACGCCTCTGCAACATCACGTGGACAAGGGGGACAGTTCCTTTGGACTGGACAACCGGGGTGGTAGTCCCTTTTCACAAAAAGGGGGACAGGAGAATATGTTCCAACTGTAGGGGGATCACACTTCTCAGCCTCCCTGGGAAAGTCTATGCCAGGGTACTGGAGACGAGAATTCTGCCGATTGTCGAACCTCGAATACAGGAGGAACAATGTGGGTTTTCGGCCTGGTCGTGGAACACTGGACCAGCTTAATACACTCAGCATGGTGCTTGTGGGGTTGTGAGAGTTTGCCCCACCCATGTACATGTGTTTTGTGAACCTGGAGAAGACAATCACCGCATCCCTCATGGCATCCTGTCGGGGGTGCTCCGAGAATATGAAGTCCAAGGCTCTTTGCTAAGGGTTGTTCGGTCTCTGTACACCTGGAGCAGGAGCTTGGTTTTGCATTGCCAGCAGTAAGTCAGACCTGTTCATGTTGGACTTCGGCAAGGCTGCCCTTTGTCACCGATTCTATTCATTATTTTTATGGACAGAATTTTTAGGCGCAGCCAGGGGCCGGAGGGGGTCTGGTTTGAGGACCACAGGATAGCTTCTCTGCTTTTTGCAGATGATGTTGTCCCATTGGCTTCATCGGGCCAGGACCTTCAGTGTGCGCTGGTGCGGTTCGCAGCTGAGTGTGAAGCGACTGGGATGAGAATCAGTTCCTCCAAATCTGAGGCCATGCTTCTCGACCGGAAAAAGGTGGTTGGCTCTCTCCAGGTTAAAGGAGAGTTCCTGGCCCAAGTGGAAGAGTTTAAGTACCTTGGGGTCTTGTTCACAAGTGAGGGAAGAAGCGTTAGATTGACAGACGCATTGGTGCAGCGGCTGCAGCAATGCGGTTGGTGTACCAGTCCATCATGGTGAAGAGGGAGCTGAGCCGAAAGGCAAAGGTCAATCTACATTCCTACCCTCACCTAGATCACAGATACAAGTGGCCGAAATGAGCTTCCTCCGCAGGGTGGCTGGGCGCTCCCTTAGAGATAAGGTGAGGACCTCTGTCACCTGGGAGGAGCTTGGAGTAGAGTCGGTGCTCCTCCACATCGAGAGGAGCCAGTTGAGGTGGCTCGGGCATCTGGTTCGGATGCCTCCTGGATGCCTCCCTGGGGAGGTGTTCCGGGCATGTACCACCGGTAGGAGGCCCCGTGGAAGACCCAGGACACGCTGGAGAGATTATGTCTATCGGCCGGCCTGGGAACGCCTGGGGGTCCCACCGGAAGAGCTGGAGGAAGTGTCCGGGGAGAGGGAAGTCTGGAACTCTTTGCTCAGACGGATAAGCGGTGGAAAATGGATGGATGCAGATGTATGTATCCAGACATAAGCAACTTTATATGCATAGTAAAAGCAGCAAGGTGAAAACACCAGAAATGTCATCAAATGTTAAATATTCCAAAGCTTCCTTATCAATATAGCAATGACAAAAGGAAACCTTACAGGATCAGACACAAGATGAGACTTAACACAGTGGGATGAACCAAGATCAATAATTCCTCTGGATGAGGAAGTGTTCTAGATAGAGTTCACTCTAAGAAACAAAGGGGCTGAACACTTGAGGGTCCAGGCCCATCAGCTCACCTGGTACCAGTATCACAGCCTGGATGTCCTGGTGTTCCTCCTCACTGTGATCCTGCTGCTCATAGTCCTCTTGGTGAAGACCTGCACATTCTGCTTGAAGATGTGCTGGGAAATGGGAAGAACAAAGGCTGAATAAAGACAAAGGCTGAATAAGGCAGTAGGGGAAAGTAGTAAAATGTAAAAAACATTTCCAAAAAAGTTATAAGTGGAGCTATTTAACATTTAAGTTTGCTGATAAATGATTATTTCATTTAGAATGAAAATAATTCAAAATAAGTCCTTAAAACCTGATTTAGCCTTTAACAAAAGCTTTACGCAATATCTACTGTAATTTTCACAAGTTAAATTTAAGTAAATTACAATTTATTACTTTTGTAAGTTTCAGTGACCTTTGTGGGTTTTTCCTTTATTTCTGGTAAAATTATTCTCATTTCATAAACTGTCCTTCTTAAGGCAAAACATAAATAGATAATAATTAAACTCAATATAAGTGTAGCACAAGTTGTGTGCGCCATCTACTGAAACCAATCAAAAATAGCATCTGTTATTTTTACTGGAGGAATTTTCAGCTTAGTTTTACTTTATTTATATAAAAAGAACAGCAAACATATAAAACTGTAGCTTCTGTAAAAATGAACTTTAGTGACATGTCAAAAGTGTCAAATCAACAGTAATCAACAAAAGAAGCAGTCCTCTCAAATCTAAATCAAATTTTTACTCTTAACCGTAAATTAAAAATATGTAAAATGTAAATGTTTTTCCTTGCCTCTCACTAATGTTCAGGCACTATTAAACCTACTGTAGTTGACTTATTGACTATCATCTAAGACCTGCACCAAAAACTGCAAAGCCATCTATGGACACTGATACACTGTGTTAATTATATGCCTTTATAACAGGCAGGCTTTGCTAAGATGCCAATTAAAAATTAAACTAATTCTTTTAGGCCTCATGCTCCCACACTCCTGTTGTGTGAGGAGTTATTTCTCCACGAACCTATGTGCTCCTACAACGCTAACAACACAACTGCACCCCAGCCCTTTGAGCCAAAATCCATATTGAGGTCTTTTTGAAGTGACTTCGCAATTTACCTTTGCAACCATTACTTGTTACCTCTATCCTCCTTATTGGGGTGTGCTTAAATATGTCACGCTGCACAAAGAGGAATTGTGACCCAACCATCTCGCATGTTGGGTTAATGATTGTTTTTATACAAGCATAAAGTACACTACAAAGGGTCAGGAGACCACCGTCATTCTATCCAACCATGGAGGTGAGGCAGCGTCTCTCTGCATGTGCTCTGCTGCTTCTTTGTATGACACTGAGTACAAATGGAGGAAACATCTTGGTGTGGTACGCTGAAGCCAGCCACTGGATCAACATGAAGCCTGTGCTGGACACACTGGTCGACAGAGGACACCAGGTGACGGTGCTGGTCCCCAGTGCCTCACTGTTCATGAAAACCAATGAAACCTCTCGCTTTCGCTACGAACCCTTCGATGTGTCCTTCACAAAAGAAGATATGGAGGGGTTTGTTAAAGAGTTCCTTCAGTTTTCTATGTACGAGATGCATCAAATGAACTACGTGCAGCTTTACATCAGATTCATCGATATATTAACAACAAACCTAAACTATACTCTAATGTATCTGGACGGTGTGCTGAAATCAGACACCATGATGAGGAAGCTGAAGGATGGAAAGTACGACCTCCTCCTGGCTGATCCCGTCTACGCTGGCAGCGACCTAACAGCAGAGATTTTGGGAATCCCCCTGGTTTTCACCCTGCGATTTTCCATGGCCCATACCTGGGAGAGATACTGTGGTCAGCTACCTACTCCACCTTCCTACGTCCCTGCTGCCATGAGCAAACTGACAGACAGGATGAGCTTCTCAGAGAGACTGTGGAACGTTGTCTTCTACGCAGTGCAAGATATAGTGTTCGAAAACATTTTTTGGAAAAGGTTAGATAAATATTACTCTGAGATCAAAGGTGAGTCAACTGGGCAGCAAGAAAATGTTGTTGGTGAAGCACATAGTTGAAGCATCTAATCTGAAGTATTGATGAGAGCTTCTAATGAGCAGATGTCATTCAATTCTTTTGCATTGTGACAGGAAAACCCACCAGCGCCTGTAAGACAATGAGCAGAGCAGACATCTGGTTGATGAGAACTTACTGGGACTTTGATTTCCCTCGTCCTTTGCTCCCCAACTTCAAATTTGTTGGTGGGATCCACTGCAGACCTGCTAAACCTTTACCAGACGTAGGTGACGATGCTACTCTTTCAAGCCCATTGATTTTTTGTTACACTTCCACAGTATTTTTAGAGATAAGACAGTTAAGGAAAATGCAGGAATGTTCTAAAAAGAAAAGTTAATAAAGTAAGTATTTCTTATAACAAATGTAAATCAATAACAGTATTCTCCACTCGAAGACAACATGATAAGACTCCAGCTAGTTTAACCCTTATGCCACCCTCGTGCCTACATTTTTGGCATTTTTTTTGTTGCTGATCATTTTGGCTGCGTTACAGCTGCTGGCATGATTTTTGTGAGAAATGTTACTTTTTAGTTGAATCTTTGAAATCCATTGTCTTTTACTTTTATTGTAATTTATACATTTTGTATACACTGGAGACCCTTGTGGCCTTTTTTGCCATGCACACAAAAAGTGCTATAAAATCATGACACAAGCTTTTTATCATTTTCAGGATTTTAAAATCTATGATGATTTTATAGAAGTTTTTGTGAGCATGGCAAAAAAGGCCACGAGGATCTCGAAAGGGAGGTTTTAGGAGGGCGGCATTGAGGGTTAAGGTGGTATGATACTATAGCACTATTGTTGCAGGACATGGAAGAGTTTGTACAGAGTTCAGGACATAACGGTGTCGTGGTCTTCACTCTGGGATCCATAATCAAGAATATCACAATAGAAAAGGCAAACCTGATCGCTTCAGGCCTGGCTCAGATCCCACAAAAGGTCAGAACACACTTGGAGTCAAATACTGCATGATTTAAACAGTACCACACAATTAGTTATTAATAGTTACTGTATATTGCATGAATCATGAACTACATTGCATGAACACAGAACTAAGCTATACCAAATATTAGATGAGGCAATGAAGTGGACATATCAAACCACACAGACCTAAATTGATACAACTATACATTAACCACATATAGAATGTTTTAAACATTCTATATGTGACATGTAACAAAACGTATGGTTTGTATGTAAACAAAACAAACCATATGTACCTCATATTTATTGTTATTGTGCATTATTGCATTAGATATATATGTGAATCATATATTTATTAAGGTCAGAACACACTGTTAAACTAACAATGTTTGGCTTTAACAGTACTATATTTGTTAATCTGACTGCATAAATACCACTAATTTTGGTATTACCTTCATATATCATTTATTCCTTTTATTTTTTCAAGCATAGTGTTACTGATCAGCACCTTGTTCACAGGTTCTATGGAGATACAGTGGAGAAAAACCAGAGACTCTGGGTGCAAACACCAAATTATATGACTGGATCCCTCAGAATGATTTACTAGGTGAAATAAACCCAATTACAAAAAAATACAAATGTTACTTAACTAGTCTTCAACACTGATCTAGATATTTACGTTTACATCAGGTCACCCCAAGACCAGAGCCTTCATTACGCACGGCGGTGCAAATGGGGTTTATGAAGCCATCTACCACGGTGTTCCCATGGTGGGCATCCCCATGTTTGCTGACCAGCCAGGAAATATAGTCCACATGAAGACTAAAGGTGCTGCAGTTATGGTGGACGTAAACTCTATGAAGGCTGAGGATCTTAGAGATGCACTCAATGCTGTCATCAATGATAAATCGTAAGTTCTTGTAACTATTTTTGTATATTCTGAGGTTTTAACATAGTCTGAGACTCTTTAAAAACACATAGGGCACAATTAGTTATAACAGATGATGTTGCTACCTGTCTTAAAAGCCACTGCATTAAATCCAGAGTTAATGTGGTGTTAAGTGCTCTAACAGAACAATATCTCTAAAAAAAGTGTTCCATAATATATAATAAAGCATTTCATTTGTTTTCCATTAACAATGTGAAGAAACTAAAGTTTCAAAATTTTAAATCTACACATTCACAGGTACAAGGAAAATGCCATGCGTCTGTCCAGCATCCACCACGACAGACCAATGACTCCTCTGGAAGAGGCAGTGTTCTGGATAGAGTTCACTCTAAGAAACAAAGGGGCTAAACACTTGAGGGTCCAGGCCCATCAGCTCACCTGGTACCAGTATCACAGCCTGGATGTCCTGGTGTTCCTCCTCACTGTGGTCCTGCTGCTCATAGTCCTCTTGGTGAAGACCTGCACATTCTGCCTGAGGAGGTGCTGTGGCAGAACAGGAAAGAAAAAGACTGAGTAATGGGGTGAAAGTTAATGTAATTATTAACAAACTCATTGTCTTGGGCGTGTACTAAATTCTACCTATGATATGAATTCTTGGCTTGAAACCAGCTGACAACGCTGACCAACTGAATTGAGAAGAACAAGGAGAAAGTTTTAAATATAGTCTTAAACATAATGAAATAAAATCACTATTAACTTGACCAAAATTACATTCATGAGCGTTCTGCCGTTTGCAAACGTTGTCCAATCTTTCAGTCATTCAGCGTAAAATTAGCCATAAATCAATCAGTGTCTATCAGTGTCTTTGGTGGTAATTCTGCCTCTGAATTTGAAATAAATAACATGACCGCATATTTAGATATAATTATTGATATTATCTGATTTGATATCCAGACATTAGCAACTTTACAGTATATGCACAGTAAAAGCAGCAAGATGAAAACACCAGAAATGTCATTGAATGTTACATATTCCAAAGCTTCCTTTCCAATATAGCAACGACCAGAGGAAACCTTACAGGACCACCTACAAGATGGGACTTAACACAATGGGATGAACAAAGTATTTATCTTTAAGTCAGCTCCTATTAAAATGCTGTTAAAATTTTAGACAGGACAAACATGAAACTATGACAAACATAACAAAAAGGTTTGTTTCCCCTTTAAATACTGAAGCCACACCAACCCTTACATAGCACCAGTGCCTCCCACATGCACAGGGCCTCACTTTTACTCTTCTGTGGTAGGAGGGAATTCTTTTTTACACACACACACACCCCCACAAGCTCTTGCAACTTCCTCAAATTATGCAACCAAGTCACAGCCCTTTGAGCTGAAATCAGTCTCCCTTTGCTCCCTCCACAGCAGAGTTACAACCTGGCACGCTCAAGCTTGTTTCTACCTGGTGGATATTTGGTACAGATCAGAGGATTCATGTCTTTACATTTGCAGTACTTGGTTGTGGTCTGTCTCTTAAATCCAATGTGTCATTAAAAGAACCATTACAGTAGGTCTTTGTTATTGGATCTAAAAACACAATGATTTTCTAAACAAAGGAACAGGAAGCAGAGGACCTTCTCCACAACCATGGAGGTGAGACAGCGTCTCTCTGCGTGTGCTCTGCTGCTTCTTTGTATGACACTGAGTACAAATGGAGGAAACATCTTGGTGTGGTACACTGAAGCCAGCCACTGGATCAACATGAAGCCTGTGTTGGACACGCTGGTCGACAGAGGACACCAGGTGACGGTGCTGGTTCCCAGTGTGTCAAAGTACATGAAAACCAATGAAACCTCTCGCTTTCGCTATGAACCCTTCAATGTGTCCTTCACAATGGAGGATATGGACGGGTTTCTTAAAGAGTTTTTTAAATTTACAATGTATGACATGCATCAAATGAACTATTTGCAGCTTTACAGTAAATTTATGGATATTATAAAGAACAGCCTAAAGTTTTCTCTGATGCATCTGGACGGCATGGTGAAGTCAGACATCATGAAAAAGCTAAAGGAAGGAAAATATGACCTCCTCCTTGCTGACCCAAATTATCCTGGAAGTGACCTAACAGCAGAGATTTTGGGAATCCCGCTGGTTTTCTCCCTACGATTTTCCTTAGCCCACAACTCAGAGCGGCACTGCGGTCAGCTACCTACTCCACCTTCCTATGTCCCTGCTGCCATGAGTGAACTTACAGACAAAATGAACTTTTTAGAGAGACTGGGGAACTTTCTCTTCTACGCAGTGCAGGACATCATGTTGGATAGGATTGTTTGGAAAGAATTAGATAAATATTACTCTGAAGTTAAAGGTAAGTCATCCAGTTTGCACAATAATAAACACCTGGACAAAGTTCCAGAGTGGAAGGATTTAATATGAATTCTTTTGCATTGTGACAGGAAAACACACCAGCGCCTGTGAGACAATGAGCAGAGCAGACATCTGGCTGATGAGAACTTACTGGGACTTTGATTTCCCTCGTCCTTTGCTCCCCAACTTCAAATTTGTAGGTGAGATCCACTGCAGACCTGCTAAACCTTTACCAGACATAGGTGACGACTCCACTATTTCAAGCCTGAAAATGCTCAATAAAGAAAATATTGCTGTCAGTCAATATTTCCTGTAAAACTGTGAATCAATATTCACTATACTATTCTCCGTTTAAAGACTACAGCTGGTTTGTATCGGTATGATACTATAGCACTGTTGTTGCAGGACATGGAAGAGTTTGTACAGAGTTCAGGACATAATGGCATCGTGGTCTTCAGTTTAGGATCCATAATCAAGAATATCACAATAGAAAAGGCAAACACAATCGCCTCAGGCCTGGCTCAGAGCCCACAAAAGGTCAGAACACACTTGGAGTTATATTGCATGAAACATGAACTACATTGCATGAACAGAGAACTACTGTAAGGTATAACAAATATTAGATGGGGCAATGACGTGGACAAACACGGACCTAAATTTAGAACAATAAATTAACCACATATGGAATGTTTTACAAAGCCATATGTACCTCATATTTATTCTTATTGTGCATTATTGCATTAGATATACAGTATATGAGAATCATATATTTACTATATAAGAAATTATAAAGTAAGGTTAGCACAGTATTTAATGATAAGCATCATTGTTTGCAGGTGCTGTGGAAATATAGTGGAGAAAAACCAGAGACTCTGGGATCAAACACCAAATTATATGACTGGCTCCCACAGAATGATTTACTAGGTGAAATAAACCCTTAACAAAAAAAACCTTCTTAACTGGCCTTCAGCAGTGATCTAAATATTTATGTTTACATCAGGTCACCCCAAGACCAGAGCCTTCATTACGCACGGCGGTGCAAATGGGGTTTATGAGGCCATCTACCACGGTGTTCCCATGGTGGGCATCCCCGTGTTTGGTGACCAGCCAGAGAACCTGGGCCGTATGAAGTCTAAGGGCGCTGCAGTTACTGTGAACTTCAACGCCATGAAGTCTGATGATCTTAGAGATGCAGTTGCTGCTGTTATTAACGACAAATCGTAAGTTCTTTTAGCTGTTGAAACAATTTTTCACATGTAAAACCCTTTTCTTTTTAATCCCACCAGTGTTAAAAAGTTGCATAAACCTACAAATTATAGAACCATTTTCAGTTTATTCTAAAGTGATATTTGCCAATGACTGAATAAGCAACACTATGAAACCCTCCTTTTGTTTTCTTTAAGAATGCTTTACATTCAAATCTCCTCTACTGTATATCCACATTCACAGGTACAAGGAAAATGCCATGCGTCTGTCCAGCATCCACCACGACAGATCAATGACTCCTCTGGAAGAGGCAGTGTTCTGGATAGAGTTTACTCTAAGAAACAAAGGGGCTAAACACTTGAGGGTCCAGGCCCATCAGCTCACCTGGTACCAGTATCACAGCCTGGATGTCCTGGTGTTCCTCCTCACTGTGGTCCTGCTGCTCATAGTCCTCTTGGTGAAGACCTGCACATTCTGCCTGAGAAGGTGCTTTCACAGAACAGGAAAGAAGAAGACTGAGTAATGATTTAATGTGGTTGGACAGAAAGTATTAAAACTTAACACTTGTACTATGATGAACCCACAATATTATTAAATGAACTTAAGAAACAGTGATCTGTTGTGACATTTTATCAATGACCTCAAAAATGTCCTGAAAGCAGAAGGCAGTCAGTCTTATTTGTAACAACATTATACAATTGTATTCACACAAATGAACTGATATTAATTAAAAATATTTAGCAATAAATAAAAGCGATTATAAATTCTTATTCAAGCTGATTGTACTTTTAAATCTGCATCTTTCCATCTATTGTTTGGTACATACTTTTTCAGTTTTCCAACTTCCTTTATAATAATACATTTAATGCAGGCAGCAACATATTCTGCAATGTCATAGATGAAAACAAGTAACAGTAACACACTAAACACATGCAAACAAGTGAATATGCTTTAGCCCCAGTGTAGTACAGTACACTCACCTCTCAACTCTTTCAGATTCCTACTTTTAAACAAGACAATGTACTGTAGATCCTGTAAAGGCCAATATAAATATTAGATTCAAATCTGTCATATTGCTTTAAATGCAGAACTAAACAGGTCTCATGGTATAAAATGATTGAAACTCCATGATTTGATCATAAAAGTCTGGCACACACTGTAAAGATGGAAAAACCCGACAACTCCTACAGTGGAAACCAACTCCATCTTTGCACCTAACCAGCTATAATGGAACACAAGTCTGTTGATAAAGATTTGTGAATAGTCATCTCCTAGATCATTACAGTATCACCCACCACACACACACTAACAGTAGGAAAGCTACTGTATTGTACAGTATGTGGTCAGCTCCCTCCAGGCACAGCACATGTCTGCCCTCTTGTGATACAACAAAAGAAGTGAAGTGTCATTACACAAAGCAACAGTTTTACCTAAAGTCTGGTTTGACTTTACTACACACAGAAAATCTAAGCACAGTTAGAAAATAAGTGTTGTTAATCAGCATAATCCCATACAACCCCACAATAATGAAAAAGGAAGAAATAGAATATCTTATGGATCAGCTACATCACCAGTTAAGATATTTAGGTGAAATGATAAAACACTTCATGGGTCACAGTAAGGTCAAAGAGATTGGCTTCTTTAAACCTCTAAGGCATTGTTTTAGGTTTACACATCAGGATGTTTAAGCTATTAGATAAGATATAAAGACCTTTTATTGCCATACTTTGTCTCTTATATACAAAAATATCACAACTGAGAAAATATGTTAGGGACACAGCTTCATTAGAAATATGCCTTTTAAAACTGTCATTCTGTAAAACAGAATGTATGAATCATAGCTGACAGTGACTTAAACAGTCCCACATTTCACTTAGCAAAAATGTCAAATTCATAGATTCACACTTTGCACTAAAAAAAAAGTCAACTGAGACAATATGTCGACAGCATTGCTTTCTTCAGCGATCAGCCTTTAAAACTGTGTGTGTTCTCTTTAAATGCTGAAGCCAAGATAAGCCTCACACAGCAACGGTACCTCCTCCACGCACTTTGCCCCACTCATGCACCTTCGGGCTAGGAAGAGATTTCTGTTGCACACACCCACAAGTCCACAATTCCTCTAATTACGTAACCATGTCTTCGAGCTGGTTTCCTACAGCCGTTTACTCTCTCCACAGCAGGGCGGTACAGCCCACCATACTTAGGCCTATCTCTAACATAGGGACTTTTACTACAGGCCAAGGTTTATTATTGACTTTTCACCAATATTACAGAACCTTCCACCTTTTAACCACTTGGTCGGGTGTGGCGCCTATATCTTGTGTGTAACACTGCACAAAGAGGCAAGGTGAGCTCGAGTAACCTTTTTTAGTCATTGTGTTTCTAGGATCCAATAACAAGGGATCAGGAAACCGCCGTCATTCTATCCAACCATGGAGGTGAGGCAGCGTCTCTCTGCATGTGCTCTGCTGCTTTTTTGTATGACACAGAGTACAAATGGAGGAAACATCTTGGTGTGGTACACTGAAGGCAGCCACTGGATCAACATGAAGCCTGTGTTGGACACACTGGTCGACAGAGGACACCAGGTGACGGTGCTGGTCCCCAGCGTCTCAATGTATATGAAAACCAATGAAACTTCTCGCTTCCGCTACGAACCCTTTGATGTCTCCTTCACAATGGCAGACCTCAAAGCCTTTCTTGAAGAGTTCCTTCACTTTTCCATACATGAGATGGCTGAAATGAATTTCCTGCAGATTTTAGGCAGATTCCTAGACATGATGAAAAACAACCTGGAGATTTCTCTGCAGTATTTGGACGGTGTGTTGAAATCAGACACCATCATAAAGAAGTTAAAGGATGGAAAGTATGACCTTCTTCTGGCTGATCCCATCTACCCTGGCAGCGACCTAACAGCAGAGATTTTGGGAATCCCTCTGGTTTTCACCCTGCGATTTTCCATGGCCCATAATGTGGAGCGATACTGTGGTCAGCTACCTACTCCACCTTCCTACGTCCCTGCTGCCATGAGCAAACTGACAGACAAGATGAGCTTCTCAGAGAGACTGGGGAACGTTCTCTTTTACGCAGTGCAGGACATCATGTTGGATAGGATGTTTTGGAAAGAATTAGATAAATATTACTCTGAAATAAAAGGTGAGTCATCCAAGGAAAATATTTGTTATAAAAGCTATAAAAGTACAAAGCAGTACTTGAAGCAACTAATCTGAAGTATTGATGAGACCTTTTAACGGGCAGCTGTCATTAATTCCTTTTGCACTATGACAGGAAAGCCGACCAGCGCCTGTCAGACATTGAGCAGAGCAGACATTTGGTTGATGAGAACTTACTGGGACTTTGATTTCCCTCGTCCTTTGCTCCCCAACTTTAAATTTGTTGGTGGGATCCACTGTAGACCTGCTAAACCTTTACCAGACGTAGGTGACAACTATACTACCGTACTTCAAGCCTCTTTATCATTTTTGTCAGAAAAACTCAATTGAACTGTAACAATAACTGTACAACACAAGACTATGCTGAACCAAAAACAAATTACACCGTCAGTATTCCTTAAAGAATTTATAAAAGTAAAAAGATAAAACTACTTTGCATTGACAGATTACTGTTCTTTTTGCAGGATATGGAAGAGTTTGTGCAAAGTTCGGGAGATAATGGTATTGTGGTCTTCAGTTTGGGATCCATAATCAACAATATCACCACAGACAAGGCAAACCTGATTGCCTCAAGCCTGGCTCAGATCCCACAAAAGGTTAGACCACTGCTAAAGTGACAACTGCTTTCCACAAATAAAATTAAATTAAACTTGTTTCACTCCAGCTACTGTTCCATATAGCTTTGTAGTACAATACATTTTGTGCTATATAAAAAAATTATAAATGAAATTAGCATGTTACTGATATGTATTGTTGTTTGTAGGTTTTGTGGAAATACAGTGGAGAAAAACCAAAGACCCTGGGTGCAAACACCAGAATCTATGACTGGATCCCTCAGAATGATTTACTGGGTAATAAAAGCTACTGAACTGGCTTCAGTACTGATCATTATGACCAACTATAAAACGTAATGTTTAACAGAACAGCATATCAAAAGTCCATAAAAGAAAAAAACATGATATAATGAAGTTGTTCATAAGGGGTGGATCAGTCCAGACGGAAACATTTCCCAATACATAAAACTTTCTTCTTAAAATGTTTATGAATTGATAATGAGTGAGATGCTCAAATGTGAAAATATCTTTTAAGTGATTTTTCCACAGGGCTTCTAGATAGTATTTAAACACTGAATTAATAATTCAATATTGAGCATGCTAATGCCACCTGAGAGTTTACAGTATTCTGAGTCACAGTACATGACTGGAAAGTCTGTTGTGATTGTAGAAAGTAATCCATGTTCCATCAGGTCACCCTAAGACCAGAGCCTTCATTACTCACGGTGGCACAAATGGGATTTATGAGGCCATCTACCACGGTGTTCCCATGGTTGGTATCCCCGTGTTTGGTGACCAGCCAGAGAACATGGTCCATGTGATGTCGAAGGGAGCTGCAGTTACTGTGGACTTCAACGCCATGAAGTCTGATGATCTTAGAGATGCAGTTGCTGCTGTTATCAACGACAAATCGTAAGTTTTTTAACTATCTTTAGTGTTTGAGGTTTCTAATTTAGGTCTACAAGTGCTAACTGCACCACAAAAGGACTGCAATTAATTCAAAGTTAAATAAGGAATCATGTTAAGTTAACTTCAGTATTTGAAAATGTATATTATTGAGAATGACAAATCGTAAGTTCTTTTAGCTGTTGAAACAATTTTTCACATGTAAAACCCTTTTCTTTTTAATCCCACCAGTGTTAAAAAGTTGCATAAACCTACAAATTATAGAACCATTTTCAGTTTATTCTAAAGTGATATTTGCCAATGACTGAATAAGCAACACTATGAAACCCTCCTTTTGTTTTCTTTAAGAATGCTTGACATTCAAATCTCCTCTACTGTATATCCACATTCACAGGTACAAGGAAAATGCCATGCGTCTGTCCAGCATCCACCACGACAGACCAATGACTCCTCTGGAAGAGGCAGTGTTCTGGATAGAGTTCACTCTAAGAAACAAAGGGGCTAAACACTTGAGGGTCCAGGCCCATCAGCTCACCTGGTACCAGTATCACAGCCTGGATGTCCTGGTGTTCCTCCTCACTGTGGTCCTGCTGCTCATAGTCCTCTTGGTGAAGACCTGCACATTCTGCCTGAGGAGGTGCTGTGGCAGAACAGGAAAGAGAAAGACTGAGTAATGGGGTGAAAGTTAATGTGACAGACAGGAAATTAGTCTCAAGGATATACTAAAAAAACTCACAATAATCTGCATTTCAAGTTTGTTCTGAAACCAGTCAATTGTCAAAATTTCAACAGAAACAATTATAACTCTTGAAAGGATAAACATGTAAAATTGAACTAAAAGTACCAGTAACCACTTGAAATAGCAAGTAAGGTATAAGAAAATTGTTATTAGGGCTCCATGTACCAGAAACACTCATGCATTTAAATAAATCTAATTGTCATCGTTGTTCAATATTTTTCTGTTAATATTTTGGATATTTACTACAGGTCAAACATTATCCTTTTTCTTTGTATGAAAATTTGTATGTATTTGCATTACATTTGACCTTTAACCACTTGGTTGGGGTGTGTTTGTCATGCTACACCAACTGGAACTGAAAGTCATAGTTAAACCTTGTTTAAGGTTAATGATTGAATAAATGAGGTGAAAACACTACAAAGGATCAGGAAACTGCTATCGTTCTATTCAACCATGGAGCTGAGGCAGCGTCTCACTGTATGTGTTCAAATGTTTTTTTGCATGACACAACTGTGGGAGGGGAATTCTCCCACACACGGACATGCTCTTTCAACTTCCTCATATTCTGTAACCACGTCTCAGCCTTTTGAGATGAGATTTGTCTACTTTACTTTTTGTTTTACACCATTGATCTGCAGCAGAAACTTTCAAGCCTCAATCCTTAAGCCTGTTTCTAGCTTGTGGACTTTTACTACAGGCCAAACATTGTTCTTTTCTTAAAATTGACTGGCATTTACATTACATTTGAACTTTAACCACATGGTTAAGGTGTGTCATGCTACACTAACCGGAACTAAAAGTCATAGTTAAAGCTTGTTAAAAGGTTAATAATTGTTTTTTAGGAACTCCTACTACAAAGGATCAGGAAACCGCTGTCATTCTGTCCAACCATGGAGGTGAGGCAGCGTCTCTCTGCGTGTGCTCTGCTGCTTCTTTGTATGACACTGAGTACAAATGGAGGAAACATCTTGGTGTGGTACACTGAAGGCAGTCACTGGATCAACATGAAGCCTGTGCTGGACACACTGGTCGACAGAGGACACCAGGTGACGGTGCTGGTCCCCAGCGTCTCAATGTACATGAAAACCAATGAAACCTCTCGCTTGCGCTACGAACCCTTCAATGTGTCCTTCACAATGGATGATATGCAGGAGATTTTTCAAAAGTTACTTCACTTCACCATATATGAGGTTGAGCAAATGAACACCTTACAAATGTTCGTTGGATTTATTAATTTAATGACCAAAAACCTGATCATGACTCTGGAATACTTGGACGGCGTGTTAAAATCAGAAACCATCAACAAGTTGAAAGATGGGAAGTATGACCTCCTTCTGGCCGACCCCATGTACCCAGGCAGCGATTTGACAGCAGAGATTTTGGGAATTCCTCTGGTTTTCTCCCTGCGACTTACTGTTGGGAATAACTGGGAGAGGCACTGTGGTCAGCTACCTGTTCCACCTTCCTACGTCCCTGCTCCTTTGAGCAAATTGACAGACAGCATGAGCTTCTTGGAGAGACTGAAGAACTTTCTCTTATACGTAGTGCAGGACAGCATGTTAGCATATTATTATTGGCCAAAAGTAGACAAGTATTACTCTGAAGTCAAAGGTGAGTCAAACCGGCAGTAGAAAAAGTGTGAATCTTCACTTATTAATACAGAGTCCTACTTGTGTTAACCTGTATTACAGTATTTGCAGGGCTGCTAGATCCAATGACTTCGACAAGCATTGCATGATATTTGTAAAATTTTAAAGACTCATTCAGGCATAAACACAATTTGCAATCAGAAAAAGCCATTAATTACTTTCCCATTATGACAGGAAAACCCACCAGCGCCTGTGAGACGATGAGTAGAACAGACATCTGGTTGATGAGAACTTACTGGGACTTTGAGTACCCTCGTCCTTTGCTCCCCAACTTCAAATTTGTTGGTGGGATCCACTGCAGACCTGCTAAACCTTTACCAGAAGTAAGTGACGACTCCGCTTATCAGAAGCCTATTCAGATTTATTACACTTCAGCATTCCTGACAAAAATGAGAGGAAAGGTGGTCAGTTAGCATTTCAAACAAACAATAGTCAAAAAGAATAACAAAAAAAGGAGAAGACATACATGAAAATGTCAGTGAGTTTGCATGGGAATGATTTTTAATTATTTCTTACAGAATATGGAAGATTTTGTGCAAAGTTCTGGGAACAATGGCATTGTGGTCTTCAGTTTGGGATCCATGATCAACAATATCACCACAGAGAAAGCAAACATGATCGCCTCAAGCCTGGCCCAGATCCCACAAAAGGTGCACTCCTTGGACGTCAGGCTAATAAACATGAATGAAGAATACCAATCTGCTCCACAGCTCTACCAGAGTGGTGGCAAAATGCTGATCTGCAAAAATGCTCATTAAATCATATAAATTATATGTGATATCAGAAACAATTCAATTTTTCAATTTTTTATTTATTATTATTTTTGCTTACAGTACTATCACATGCAAAGAGGTCTAATTTTATTTGATATTTATAACATTTATAAAAATAAAAATAAAATTTAAGTTAGAACTGAGTATAATGATGATGATGGAGAGGGTATGGATGTATTTACCTACTCTCATACAGTAAATTTGAATACACATATGTAATATATACACCCAGTGTCACCAAAGTACAGACCATAATAGTAGTGAAACTGTTGTGGTATTTACAGTAGTTGTTGTTCCTTACAGTTTTAGGATGCACCATTAAATGTACTGCTATTAAGAATGTTCTTATACAAAATGGTTACAGTCCTTAGTGATCACTATAATTATTTGTAGGTGCTGTGGAGATACCGTGGAGCAAAACCAGAGACTCTGGGAACAAACACCAAAATATATGACTGGATCCCACAGAACGATTTACTGGGTAAGATGAATCCTTACAAAACCTACCAAATTTGCATCTACTAGTTTATTTTTATTATTACAATTTGGAAAGTCTGTTGCTATCAAACTGGCATGCATGCATGCGCATATATATGAATAAACAAATGAATGAGCAAATTAACTGTCCGCCATTAAATTACACTGAATTTCCTAGTTCCTGAAGTATTGGTTACTTCCAAATTGGAACTGGCCTTTACAAGCCATTTTAAGCAGGGAACATAATTCATCTTTTATATCAGGTCACCCTAAGACCAGAGCCTTCATTACTCACGGTGGCACGAATGGGGTTTATGAGGCCATCTACCACGGTGTTCCCATGGTGGGCATCCCCATGTTTGGTGACCAGCCAGAGAACCTGGACCGTATAAAGTCTAAGGGCGCTGCAGTTACTGTGAACTTCAACGCCATGAAGTCTGATGATCTAAGAGATGCACTTAAAGCTGTTATCAATGACAAATCGTAAGTTCTTTTGACTAGTTCAATTATTTTAGACATGTAAAACTGTTATCTTTTGAATTCCACTGATGTTGAAAAGTTACATACAGTAGATAAATAAAACTTCCAGATTGTACAAGAATTTTAGAATTAGGACACAATTTATTAACAGTTCTTTTATTTAAAGGTCCCTGCATATGCAAATTTTTTTAGGCATTCTGAAACATTTATAAGAGACTCTAGTTACCGTTCACACACTCTACTTGTTTCACATTTTGCTACCTCAGCCAATCCCCTCTAAGCACATTCACAGAACCACCTCCGGTCCGGCCCAAAAAACTGTTTCTGACACACACAATCAGAGAGTGGAGCTGCAGCATAGCTGTCTATCACAGACAGCAATGTGCTCTTTTTGGCTTGAATACTTGCAGACACCTTAATGAGACACAGAAGTCCAATACTCTTTAACATAAAAAGCAATATAAGCAGTCTCCTTTAAGGTTCCTTCTACAGTGATATTTCACAATGACTGAATGAGCTACACAACTCAACACTCCTTTTGTTTTAAAGCAACTTTGAATTAAAAATGATCAACATTAAAATTCCTTCTACTTAATATCCACATTCACAGGTACAAGGAAAATGCCATGCGTCTGTCCAGCATCCACCACGACAGACCAATGACTCCTCTGGAAGAGGCAGTGTTCTGGATAGAGTTCACTCTAAGAAACAAAGGGGCCAAACACTTGAGGGTCCAGGCCCATCAGCTCACCTGGTACCAGTATCACAGCCTGGATGTCCTGGTGTTCCTCCTCACTGTGGTCCTGCTGCTCATAGTCCTCTTGGTGAAGACCTGCACATTCTGCCTGAGGAGGTGCTGTGGCAAAACAGGAAAGAGAAAGACTGAGTAATGGGGTGAAAGTTAATGTGACAGATAAGAAACTAGTCTCAAGGTTATACTATAGAAACCTCACAATATTCTGTATTTCAAAGTATTACCTTGAACCAGTCAATTGGTAAAATATTAAGAAAAACAATTCTTTTTTAAGGATAAACATATAAAGTTGAACTAAAACTACCAATAACCACTTGAAATCGCAAATATACTGTAAAGAGTTTTCTTATTCGATGCCCATGTATCAGAAATGCTCATAAACGATTCTTTAGCACAAACACTCATCAACAACTACACTGAAAATTAGACTGAAACTGTTTGTGAAGTTGACATTCAGTAATGTGTTCACAAAGCATTTTTCAGTCAATTTTATCAAAGTGCATCTTTTAGGATTTTGTTGTAATATTAAAGTGAAAACCAACATTTTACCTTATCCTGCAGTCATGCACATGTGTGCTAACTGGCACCAATAAGAACAGTCAAGTAAGTTTTGGCAGGGGAAATATTTAGTGATAAGCTTCATACTGGAAAAGATAAGAATGTTTTGGATCAGTGCAAGTAAAGTCATTCTAAAAACCAGAAACCAGAATGTGAACCATCATTTACAGCGATGCTTTCAACATTAAATAAGCTGCCACCTGAGAAAATAAAAAGGAAAACAAAACTAGAGAAAAATAGACCAGTTGCCATGACTCAACGTCTCAATCATTACTGAGAATCTTCAAATTAAAGTAGTAAGTTGAGAACACTGGTCCATTAGAAATGTGTCGTAAAAACTGGTCTGTGTCCTCTTTAAATACTGAAACCAATCCCTTAGAGAGAATAGGCCCCTCCCCCGAGTGCTTTGACTCAATCATACACAACTGTGGGAGGAGGGGAATTCTCCCACACACAGACATGCTCTTTCAACTTCCTCATATTCTGTAACCACGTCTCAGGCTTTTGAGATGAGATTTGTCTACTTTACTTTTTGTTTTACACTATTGCTCTGCAGCAGAAACTTTCAAGCCTCAATCCTTAAGCCTGTTTCTAGCTTGTGGACTTTTACTACAGGCCAAACATTGTTCTTTTCTTAAAATTGACTGGCATTTACATTACATTTGAACTTTAACCACATGGTTAAGGTGTGTCATGCTACACTAACCGGAACTAAAAGTCATAGTTAAACCTTGTTAAAAGGTTAGTAATTGTTTTTTAGGAACTCATACTACAAAGGATCAAGAAACTGCTGTCATTCTATCCAACCATGGAGGTGAGGCAGCGTCTCTCTGCGTGTGCTCTGCTGCTTCTTTGTATGACACTGAGTACAAATGGAGGAAACATCTTGGTGTGGTACACTGAAGGCAGCCACTGGATCAACATGAAGCCTGTGCTGGACACACTGGTCGACAGAGGACACCAGGTGACGGTGCTGGTCCCCAGCGTCTCAATGTACATGAAAACCAATGAAACCTCTCGCTTGCGCTACGAACCCTTCGATGTGTCCTTCACAATGGATGATATGCAGGAGATTTTGCAAAAGTTACTTCACTTCACTATATATGAGGTGGATCAAATGTATTCCGTGCAAATGTTCATTACATTGATAGATTTGTTGAACAGAAACCTGGTTATGTATCTGGAATACTTGGACGGCGTGTTAAAATCAGAAACCATCAACAAGTTGAAAGATGGGAAGTATGACCTCCTTCTGGCCGACCCCATGTACCCTGGCAGCGATTTGACAGCAGAGATTTTGGGAATTCCTCTGGTTTTCTCCCTGCGACTTACTGTTGGGAATAACTGGGAGAGGCACTGTGGTCAGCTACCTGTTCCACCTTCCTACGTCCCTGCTCCTTTGAGCCATTTGACAGACAGCATGAGCTTCTTTGAGAGACTGAAGAACTTTCTCTTATACGCAGTGCAGGACATCATGTTAGCATATTATTATTGGCCAAAAGTAGACAAGTATTACTCTGAAGTCAAAGGTGAGTCAAACCGGCAGTAAAAAAAAGTGTGAATCATCACTTATTTATAGAGTCCTACTTGTGTTAACCTGTATTACAGTATTTGCAGGGCTGCTAGATCCAATGGCTTCGACAAGCATTGCATGATATTTGTAAAATTTTAAAGACTCATTCAGGCCTAAACACAATTTGCACTCAGAAAAAGGCATTAATTACTTTCCTATTATGACAGGAAAACCCACCAGTGCCTGTGAGACGATGAGTAGAACAGACATCTGGTTGATGAGAACTTACTGGGACTTTGAGTACCCTCGTCCTTTGCTCCCCAACTTCAAATTTGTTGGTGGGATCCACTGCAGACCTGCTAAACCTTTACCAGAAGTAAGTGGCGACTCCGCGTATCAGAAGCCTATTCAGATTTATTACACTTCAGCATTCCTGACAAAAATGAGAGGAAAGGTGGTCAGTTAGCATTTCAAACAAACAATAGTCAAAAAGAATAACAAAAAGAAGAGAAGACATACATGAAAATGTCAGTGACTTTGCATGGGAATGATTTTATAATTATTTCTTACAGAATATGGAAGATTTTGTGCAAAGTTCTGGGAACGATGGCATTGTGGTCTTCAGTTTGGGATCCTTGATCAACAATATCACCACAGAGAAAGCAAACATGATCGCCTCAAGCCTGGCCCAGATCCCACAAAAGGTGCACTCCTCGGACGTCAGGCTAATAAACATGAATGAAGAATACCAATCTGCTCCACAGCTCTACCAGAGGTGGTGGCAAAATGCTGATCTGCAAAAATGCTCAATAAATCATATATTAAATTATGTGATATCAGAAACAATTTAATTTTTCAATTTTTTTTATTATTATTATTTGCTTACAGTACTATTACATGCACACAGGTCTAATTTTATTTGATATTTATAACATTTAAAAAAATAAAAATAAAATTTAAGTTAGAACTGAGTATGATGATGATGATGGAGAGGGTATGGATGTATTTACCTACTCTCATACAGTAAATTTGAGTACACATATGTAATATATACACTCAGTGTCACCAAAGTACAGACCATAATAGTAGTGAAACTGTTGTGGTATTTACAGTAGTTGTTGTTCCTTACAGTTTTAGGATGCACCATTAAATGTACTGCTATTAAGAATGTTCTTATACAAAATGGTTACAGTCTTTAGTGATCACTATAATTATTTGTAGGTGCTGTGGAGATACCGTGGAGCAAAACCAGAGACTCTGGGAACAAACACTAAAATATACGACTGGATCCCACAGAACGATTTACTGGGTAAGATGAATCCTTACAAAACCTACCAAATTTGCATCTACTAGTTTATTTTTATTATTACAATTTGGAAAGTCTGTTGCTATGCATATATATATGCATACATATATATATATATATATGCATATATATATATATATATACACACTCTATTCTCACCCTCCGCGGGTGGTCTCATCCACTTTCCAAGCTCGGGTCCTCTACCAGAGGCCAGGGAGCTTGAGGGTTCTGCGCAGTATCCTTGCTGTTCCTAGGACTGCACTTTTCTGGACTGAGATTTCGGATGTTTTTCCAGGGATCTGTCGTAGCCACTCCTCCAGTTTGGGGGTCACAGCCCCTAGTGCTCCGATCACCACAGGCACTACTGTGGCAAGACCTTTCAAGCTACCGCCTACCTCATATCATGAGAGACAATGAACCACGAGATACCGGCTCAGACGTCGCCCGGTCTAACAAGGTCTGCGTCAGGTGTTGGGGAACCAGAGCACCTTGGCGAGAAGTGGGCTACTGGAACAAGAAAGAAATGGCTGAGATGCGAGAACAAGGCTCTGTTGGAATGCTACTACTCAAGTAACCCTAGTCAGAGGGGTTACATGCAAAGAATGTGCAGTGAATGGGAACGGAGAAACCCACATTCAAGGCTGACGGCGAAGCAACTAGTAGCTCAGTGTTCCAACATCCACAAACGGCAACTGCTATCACAACTTGAGATTGACGAGATACAACACAAATGCTACGGCAAGGGGGAGCCAGGACGCCAGGTCAGAGGGGAGGTTTCACCATCTCCCCAACCGGAAATTGGGTACGAAGCCCCAATAAGCACAGATACGCTGAGCGAGGCAGCGACTGACCTGAAAGATAAGATCATGGCGAGATTGAACAGGCAACTCCGAACCCCACTACAACGGCTAAGTGAAGTACCATCAGAAAGACTCATGGAAGATGTGAATGCAGCATTGAGAGCGATCCCTACCACAACAATCACAGAAACCAATGAGCTGATATACGCTTCAGCATCAGTGATCCTAGAGGTGCTTGGCCATAAGAGCAACCATGGGAGCCATGAGAAACAATACCCACCATGGAAACGAAGGTTGGAGGCAAAAATCAAGGCAGCTCGGAGGGAAGTGAGCCAAATGACAGAGGCCCAGAGAGGTGCAATGAAAAGACCGATGCCCAAGAGGTACAGCCAGATGACCATACCTGAAGCACTCGAAACTGCCAAGCAAAGGCTACAAGCCTTGGCCAGCCGCCTAAAGAGATACACCAGAGATAACGAAGCCAGACGAATAAACCGGCTGTTCGCAACACAACCTGCGAAAGTGTACTCTCAATGGCAGGGTAATAACAACAGAGGCATCACACAACAGTGATGCACAGTGGCTGGTGGATCTGAGGGAAGACCACAGCAACCTCCCTGAACAGAATCCAGTGACTATCACAGTGGCAGACATCCAACATAGAGTCTCAGGTATGAAAAACTGGACAGCACCTGGCCCTGACATGATCCACGCCTACTGGCTAAAGAAGCTCACTGCAATCCACGAGACTGCTGACAGAATGGTAATGGCGAACCAACCAGACATTGTGGTGGTGGATAAAGAGCAGAGGAAAGCCGTAGTGGTGGATGTGGCAATACCAAGCGATGGCAACATCAGGAAAAAGGAACATGAGAAACTAGAGAAATACCATGGGCTCAGGGAAGAACTGGAGAAGACTTGGAAGGTGAAGGCCACAGTGGTGCCTGTGGTGATCGGAGCACTAGGGGCTGTGACCCCCAAACTGGAGGAGTGGCTACAACAGATCCCTGGAAAAACATCCGAAATCTCAGTCCAGAAAAGTGCAGTCCTAGGAACAGCAAGGATACTGCGCAGAACCCTCAAGCTCCCTGGCCTCTGGTAGAGGACCCGAGCTTGGAAAGTGGATGAGACCACCCGCGGAGGGTGAGAATAGAGTGTGTATATATATGAATAAACAAATGAATGAATGAGGAAATTAACTGTTTGCCATTAAATTACACTGAATTTCCTAGTTCCTAAAGTATTGGTTGCTTCCAAATAGGAAATGGCCTTTACAAGCCATTTTAAGCAGGGAAAATAATTCATCTTTTATATCAGGTCACCCTAAGACCAGAGCCTTCATTACTCACGGTGGCACGAATGGGGTTTATGAGGCCATCTACCACGGTGTTCCCATGGTGGGCATCCCCATGTTTGGTGACCAGCCAGAGAACCTGGACCGTATAAAGTCTAAGGGCGCTGCAGTTACTGTGAACTTCAACGCCATGAAGTCTGATGATCTAAGAGATGCACTTAAAGCTGTTATCAATGACAAATCGTAAGTTCTTTTGACTAGTTCAATTATTTTAGACATGTAAAACTGTTATCTTTTGAATTCCACTGATGTTGAAAAGTTACATACAGTAGATAAATAAAACCTCCAGATTGTACAAGAATTTTAGAATTAGGACACAATTTATTAACAGTTCTTTTATTTAAAGGTCCCTGCACGTTCAAGTTTTTTTAGGCATTCTGAAACATTTATAAGAGACTCTAGTTACCGTTCACACACTCCGGATGTGTTAGAAGTACACACTCTACTTGTTTCACTTTTCACTTTTTGCTACCTCAGCCAATTTAAGGTTCCTTCTACAGTGATATTTCACAATGACTGAATGAGCTACACAACTCAACACTCCTTTTGTTTTAAAGCAACTTTGAATTAAAAATGATCAACATTAAAATTCCCTCTACTGAATATCCACATTCACAGGTACAAGGAAAATGCCATGCGTCTGTCCAGCATCCACCACGACAGACCAATGACTCCTCTGGAAGAGGCAGTGTTCTGGATAGAGTTTACTCTAAGAAACAAAGGGGCTAAACACTTGAGGGTCCAGGCCCATCAGCTCACCTGGTACCAGTATCACAGCCTGGATGTCCTGGTGTTCCTCCTCACTGTGGTCCTGCTGCTCATAGTCCTCTTGGTGAAGACCTGCACATTCTGCCTGAGGAGGTGCTGTGGCAGAACAGGAAAGAAAAAGACTGAGTAATGATTTAATGTGAATGAAAGAAAGTAGTTAAACTTAAGCTTGTACTATGATGAACCCACAATATTTTGAACTAACCATTTATTCCTCCATGAGGTGTTTAGGAGGCCATCAGTTCTAAAAAGTACATTAACGGTGACCCGTTTAGGTGACATATTTAAAATTTAAACCAACATACCAATCTTTTAACATTTGCTCCATGTATTTAAATCACTAATACATTGTCTCACATGTGTCAGCTGTTTCTGCATAACTGCACCTGAGGCCAATTTGACAATTAATGCTGTGAGCTCATTGGCTGGTTTGGCCTTGAATAAAAACACGGCACGTAGGAGTTCATTTTGTGACTTTACTTAGATAATACTGATGCACCCCCCCACACACACACTTAGGCTAATCATATATATGTATTGAAAAAGATGCATGACTTAAATCCAAATTTAACAGAAAATACTGCTTCAACGTAAATCATAATATATTCAAACTATAAAGAGTCATCCCATGTCATCTAGAAATTCTGGAGGCAGCTTACAGAGCTTCACACAAAAGACTTGACATTTATATCTGCATTTTCATTTAAGGTTTCCCCCTTCATCTTTTAAATTTTCCATCTTCTTTAACCTTCCATAACATAAGCTCCATGCAGGCAGCAGCATCTTCTGCAGTGTCGTGGCCACAAACTGGAGGAAACAGTAACACATTATTTACACAAAACAGGCACAAACCTTTAAACATGCCCAGTCATTTACTTTAAATGAAATTACTACAACTTGAAGTCTTTATTAGGATTCAGAGTGGTAAAAAGACAAGACACTTTTAATAGCAGTACTTCAGCTGCGATAACCCACCACTCTCTTGAATGATTCTACGGAGGTATTCAGCAGTGAGGTGGTTGAGGGTCAGCTTGTGAGGGGGGCCCAAGCGGTGTGGGAAGACAACTGATGTGTCCACCACCTTCCCATGTAGCAACTACAGTAAAGAGGAAGACAGCTGAAGCTTCTATTGGGCAATCCTGAAGAACCGCAATACCAAGCAACTTTAACCTTAATCTTTCACAATGTCTCCATACAGTAACTGCACCAGTGCCCCTGTACTTAAAATAGTGAATGTCTAAGGTGTTTTGTGTTCACATGGAATATTTGAGTCACACCATTTTTTTCGAACATTTTGATAATGTTTGAGGTTTATTCATCTGCATGTGTGGCTTTGTGCTCAAGGTTAAAGTTTAATGTAAACATGCTATTTCAAGGACCTTAAGTATATACACTCATGTGCATTAGACAAGTTAGCCTGAACTGAAACAAACAATTGTTGTTAAAACAGATCTGTCAAACAAAGTTAATATAGACAGTGATATTGCAAAAAACCTTAGTCACCTTCAGGGCACAGAGGTCTGTTTCCAGGCTGTGTCCAATCAGAATAGTGTCTGCGCTAATGAAGCTCAGCAAGGTCTGTTGTACCTCTCTGAGGGGGGTGTGGTTACCCTTCACATCTTCCTCACTGATGCCTGAAAATCTACATTTGTAGTTTTAATTATCTCATTTATTAGAAGTCTGGGACTTCTACTGTTAAAATGTCCTACATGTATATGGTATTGTATGCACTGGTAATGAAGATAATATCTCAAATCTTAAAGGGCAAACCTGCAGTGCCCGTTAAACTGTAGGAAGACTATGCAAATGTTTTTACTTTTCAAACTAGCACAACTCTGGCGGTATCAGATAGCAAGTTTTAGTATAGTAATAGGAGGTTAAGGGAGTTACATTACCTGGTGTTGTAGTCTATTACATCATCAGGTCTGACAAAGGTGTCATAGATTACTTGCAAATTAGAGTTGACCACCGTCACTCTAGACAGCTCCAGACCGTGAACGGTGTAACACTAAAGACAAACATCATCACGATATTAACAAACTTTTGATTTTAAAATTAGAACACAACAACTTTCATCGTTAATATAGGTAATGGGACTACTCCTCCTCAATTCTTTCAAAAGTGTAAACTTAATGTATTTAGTCTAAGGCAAAGAATAAAATTATTTCATTATATACAATTGGTCACTTTGTCCTTTTTGTAATCGTAAGCAAAATTGAACAATAAAAGCTGTAGGTGAGATTTACTGTTATATTCTCAAGAAACTACCTGAAAGATAATATCACAAATTTAACAGAACATTTATTCCCACAACATTCACCATTTCACAATCCAAAGAGTAGACTCCAGGACAGGTGGGATGTCTGGGAATAGTTGACACAAACCCATCCAGACTAAGTGAATCATGGACATGAAGCTAGAAAATAAATAAATAAATAATACATTTATTATTATTATTATTATTATTATTATTATTATACAGTCACAGTTAAATCGGAGGGAAAAAAAAAAAAAACAAACATGCCATTTCACTACCTTAAACACCTGACAGCCTGGTGCTCCCATGACTCCCTGACAGCAGCTGTAGCGCGTCTCTACACCACCTGGCACTAACAGATTCAAATATGTTAATGACAATATTCAATAAAGTTCATGAAGAAGTGCCTATACATAAAAGTAGCTATTGTAGATGACCATATTGTGCAAGATTCCTGTGGGTTAGGTCTTTCATTATTACAATTATTTATTATTATTTTATAATATTATTACAACATTTGAAAATTGTGGCGCTAAATGTTATATTCACCTCTATTTTCAACTCCTTTGCCATAGTGATAGTTGCACTCCTCCTTGCGAATGTGTTTCCCCATTCGGTTCACAGAGTAAGTAGCTCCACAGCGGCAGCAGATTCTTTTCAGGGCTTTTACAAACAGAAATAAAAAAAAAAGATAAATGCCAACAACAATGTTAATTCAATCATCATAGATCCACCCTCTAGTGTTTAAAAAAAAAAAAAAAAAAAAAAAAAAACGAACATTACACCCAGGAATGAATTTAGGTTTAGCATCACACTTACGATCTGTAGTGCCTTTCTTGGTCTCTGCAAAGAGGGTTGCACAACCAGGTTTCTCAGGATGCTGGACAGGATAGTTGCCTTCAATCAGCTTTTCCTCAGTCAAAATATAATCTGTCAAGCTCTCATAAAATGCAGCATCATCTGCTGGAAGAAATAAAATGAAACTAAAATGTATTTAATGAAATAGGAGCGGGGTCTGTAGAGAAAGTAATGCTCACCATCTTTAGAAGTCTCCAGGTTAAATGGTATGTTGCCTTTACAGTTTTGTATGTTGACTTGAGCTTTATCTGTGCGTTGAAAAAATAAAACAAAAACTAATAAAGTAAACTGAAGCTAATTCTTAACCTTTGTTACCCTACCTTGCCCCGATGCTTTCCCATAATTTACCTTTGGGAGCAACGGCACTCTGGTTTTTCAGCTTCTTCAGTGCATTCACTGCAACACTCAGATATTTAAGTTTGTTCACGCTGCGGTTGTAAACAGCCTTCTCTTCTGCAAGGGCCTATTAACGCCACAAAAAGAGAAAAATAAACGGTGTGCTGTTTGTCAGTGTGAATGACTTTTGTATGAGCTCACCTTTTCAAATGCATCATTCACATTAACTGTTGTTTTTATGAACTCCTTTGTGAACATGTTGACATAACGCTGTCGGACATCATGGGGCACCTTCTCTTTGGCAGCGTCACACTGCTGCTTCAGTTTACGTTTCACCACTGGCTGAAGGATAAGTCAGGATTATTATAAAAAAAAAAAACTTAAGTTACAATAGAAAGCTTAAAAAAAAAAAAAGTTTTACCTTAGCAGCAGTAGGCTGAGGAGCAGTTAAGACCGATGCACTCGACTGTGCCGGAACAAAAGCTGGCTCACGTGCTGGAACAGGAATAAGCACAGGTGCAGCCGTGCGAAATCTCTGCACAGTAGCAACTGCAGGTGGAAAATATGCTTGCTTCACAGCAAGAGTGCTTGTATGCACTTGACTAATGGGAGTAAGCACTGGGGTAACTGGGCTGGAAGTGGAAGCAACAGGCACGGGGAAAGCGCCCTCTGGGAGGATCAAATGCAGGTTGTTGCCCATGTTAATCACAGTAGTACCTAGAGGTATGTAGTTCATGTAAGCTGTGGAACAAAACAGAAAATGCATGAAACCTAAAGTTACACAGCAACAAAACAGAAGCTTATAGTACTTTAGCACATTAGCATTCACAGATTGAAGAAATATTTAAACCATTTCAGAAAAAAAAAGCCAAATTAAAAGCCAAGAGACATTTACCATTTTGTAAGTGAGCAGACTGCTGGTTTTCTGAGACTTGGGTGGAGGAAAAACGTGCATTCTGGGTTTCAGGTTTCCTCTGACAGGTAGAGGAAACAAATGTTTGACTACCTTTGAGTGATGCAGTCAACATTGAGGCTCTTTGCTGGATTTGGCAGGTATTTGAGGTAAATCCCGACGTTTCTGGTACACGCAGGGGTATCAAAACCTGGGGCTGAGGTCTACTCTTAACCACAGTCTTGTCAATAAGAGCAAAAAAAAAAAAACTTATAAAATTGGGAAAAATAGCATTTTCCATAGTAAAACATTCTTATAGTATTAACTGTTCAGACAGCAGCCGTCCCTGTATGTACCTCTGCATGTTTGGCTTCATGAGCCACTCTCTTCTTTACAGGAAGAGACTGCGTTTTGACATCAATTTCCGATTTATTCAAATCCATACCTTCAACCTATTAACAAAAAAAAAACCACAATCATTACTATGACTTAACAATGTTAAAACTTTCTAAAGCATACTTACAGAAGCGTCAGACTTTACATTTCCCTCATCATTTGCCTCCATGAAGATCCTGTAGCATTCCTCCATTGGGTCACTGTCGGACAGCTCCACATCAGAGTAGTTGAAATCTGCCTCAGAGCTGGACTCAGCCTTGTTACACGCCTTAACCAAAAGCTGCTGACTGGGTTCAGACTTGGTAATCTTATTCATCAATGAGCTTGCAGAGAGTTCTGTTTCTTTGTATTGTGCGCCTGAAGTTTGGTTACTGTCCGATTTATCCTGTATATGCCCTGGCATTTTGCGTAATGGTTTCTGACTATCCAGTTCCAACAAGGGCATCATTTTCTTGGGAGAACAGTGATTATCAATTCCATTTTGAATGAGCTCCTGAATTCCAGTTTGCTTGATGTGCTGCCTGGACGGTGAGACGGCATTAAAAAGTGGAGGATTACAAAAAAGTGAATTGGTCTGTGAATAGGCACATGATTGCAGTGCATCCATTTTTTTAACACTTGGGGGCAGCTCACAGTTAGCGTTGTCTTTAACTTCAACAATATTCCAAAGATCTTCTGTGGCTGCAGAAAGATTTACAGGTTCACAACTATTCTTAAATTCTGCAACAGTATCCTGAAAATCAACTCTATGATGTACAGCTTCTGGGTCTTCCAAGCATTCAGTTACACTTCCAACACGTAATTTTGTGTTCTCAGAAGAATCAGACAGATCTTTGTTTCTTACGATGCTTGATGCAGATGTGACTTTACACGCATCAGCACTTGAAGTGGACAGCAGAGAGGAATCTAATAAAACAGACTCTCTGTAAACAGCCAACTCCTCTTCAATATTCTGGAACGCATCAAAACAATCAGCAAGTTCTTGAACTCTGCATCTCTTTTTTTCCGGTGAGGGAGGGATGTCAATAATTAGGACATCGTCTTCATTAGAGTCTTCAATTTGCTCTAAATATGGTGATTTGGAGAGCGGAATCTGATGCGCTTGTTGCATCTTTGAGTTACAGAGAACAGGATTTTTTGCCCTTTTTAAACCTTGATCTTTATTAGTGTGTTTTTTGTTCCTATTTGATGAGCCGCAAGACCGCAGGACAGCAGAAAAGTTGGACAAAGGGTCATACTCCAAATCAGTCCTTGGTTTTGAGTGGTCAACAACGTACTTCCTTGCTTTGGAGGAACATTTAGTCAAGTCTGTACATATAGGCAATTGGCAGGCTTCTTTATCTACAGGGTTACTTCCAGTAACAAACTTTGATGCAGACGTGTTTTGTGCAGTAACATTGCTTCCTGTCTGTACTGTCTGATAATGAGACAGCCGTCTTTGTTCCTGCTCTACCTCATGTCTTACAGTTTCAATCTCCTTGTTGATCCGTTCCAACTCCTGGAGGCAATCATCCCTTGTCTCGCCATCCACAGTTGTTCCACAGATAGTATGCAGATAACCATCTTGGACTCCTGTTTAGAGCAAACATGACAGCCATGACATTACAGCTAAAGAAAAAAAAACACAGTGAAACAAGTTTAGACATTAACAGATGTTATCTGCAGGAGTAAAACATTTTCACACTATTATCATTTATATGCGTTTTACATGCTTACTGTATGTGAAATCTTGCTTACTTTGAATTTCCCTTTAAAAAGGGAAATGATTAAGGGTTAAAAAAAAAACATTTTTCAATGGAAAGGGGAAATGAGCAGCATCATCTACGACACATTTGAATAAAAGCAGTTCATCGTTTACTTTACCTTTTAAACAAATGTCAAAGACATCTGTTAGTTGAGTCGCATATTTGACGATCGAATTTATCACTAATTTCAGTTTCGACCATTGCCTTGTTTATTTATACATTTTATAACCCAACTACAACAAATTCGCCATATATACACACACTACACTTCTACATAAACAAACATTTTAATTAAAAAAAACTACAGGCTAGTTGGCGGGGTTTGTGTTGGGACAGTAAACCCAGCAAATTCATTAAGAGTTTGTCAACTAAATATAGACATTTAATCATCGTGGTGATCAAAAGATTTTTCTAAACATTGTCCGCTTTTTAATATATACGTCAAACGTGAAAAGTTGTCAATACGCGCGAGTGGTACAAGTTGGAGTTAGCGTTAGCTTACGGTTAGCCTAGCATCTCAAACACTGACCTGATGCGTCAACTACGGATGCTTTGTACGATGTTCCAGACGTATCCCGTAGTTCTGTAGCATGTTTGTAAAAACAGTGAGGCCGCTCGCAAAGCCCATGTTTTAGGACAGGACACTCTATGGAAGAAAATATACCGGACGAAGGAAACATCGACAGCGAAAGCTGTTTAAATAACGGTCAACCAACAGGTGACGGATCTAAACGAACTTGATGAGACGTCAGCCTCACTTATATACACTGTGAAGAGGTCACGCGACGACCGTTTAATGCTGTAGTAATTTCTAAAAAAGGTTAAATATGTATATTTTAGTGAGCTAAAACAAACTTTGTATCACGGAGAACATTTATCTATAGTATATAACTGTAATACAGTATGTTTTAGTCTAAAAGGTTTGAGGCTCGAGCCCTCCAGGCCGATAGATGGCAGTGCTGTGTTCATCAAACTACAGCTGCTTCAGCGAAGGAGCGTTCAGCGTGTCGTCCAACAACACAAACAGCCCCGTGCAGCTACGTAGCCTTCATCAAAACTCTAAAACACAGCTAAGTTACGCTGTTTGAAATGGATAATAGCGAAGAGGAGATGGAAGAGGATGAAAACGAGTGGAGAAAAGGTCTCGTAGATTCAGAGGCGATTAGCTCCAGCGTGGCTTCTGGTAAAGTTAAAACGGGCACTAGTTTTTTTTATAATGTAAATTTACAGCAGTTTGACGGATCTGCTAGTTGCTTAGATTTAATAACGAGAATAACGTTTTGTTATTGGTTCGGTCATCGAGAGTCGTAGGAAATTGTTATGGTTCTTTTTTCACACAATTAAGTAACTCTGTACTGCATTGTCACCTAGTACTTTGTGGTAATGTCCTGTCTCTATTTCAGGTTCAGGTCTCAATAAGGCACCAGAGCTGTTATCAGAAAACAGAGTCATTCTGCATTTTGACCTGGACTGCTTCTATGCTCAGGTGGAAATGATCAGAAACCCAGCTCTGAGAGATGTCCCTTTGGGTAAAATGATCAATTTCTAAAGAGTAAGCCTGAGTCCAAAGCACACAAAATTCCCATGTGTTGTAATGTTTCTTACATTACCAGGTGTTCAGCAGAAATATATCGTAGTCACATGTAACTATGTGGCAAGGGAGCAGGGTCTCACCAAGCTCATGTCTGTGACTGATGCCAAAGAGAAATGTCCCCAGCTGGTGCTGGTCAACGGGGAAAACCTGACCCATTACAGAGAAATGTCCTACAAAGTCACAGGTAGACAGGCAAGCTACACTGCATCCACAAGTAATATTATTCTGTTGTGTTTACATTCACACTACGGAGTATTCAATAAGACTGAAGATAATCAAATTGCAGTATTGCAGTTCGACTATTATTTCTTAGCTTCTTGTTTACAAATACACAATAACCCAGAGATTGGACTTATATTTGTAACTCAAAGTCTTCAGAATTTTTTTGTGACCTTTTGCTTACCTTGCGCTTACCTTGTTTTGTGTGATAAACGCAGAGCTGTTGATGTCCTACAGTCCACTGGTAGAGAGACTTGGATTTGATGAAAACTTCATGGACATCACAGAGGTGGTGGAAAAAAGACTCGCACAAACAGACTCTAACAATGTTTCATTCAAAGGACATGTCTTCAATAATTTGAGTGAGTCACATTTGTACTTGTGATGTGTAACTGCCTCCGTCTGATTTCTGAACATCTGGCTTATGGAAACTGGGAAATGAGATGTAAAACAACCCTAAAAGCAAAACTATGTCAAATATTTGCATTGTACTTTCAGTTTCCCACTACATGAAAGTTAATTCTGTAAATGTTTGGGGTTTCACACCCATAGATTAACATTTAGCATATGTTTTTCTTTTTCTTTTCCTGCACAGGTGCAGATGTTAAAGCCAGTGAACACCCAAGACTGGCTGTAGGTTCACACATTGCAGCAGAGCTGAGGGACATCATCCACAGTAAACTGGGCCTGACTGGATGTGCAGGCATTGCTTCCAACAAGCTACTGGCTAAACTGGTGTCGGGCACCTTCAAACCTAATCAGCAAACCACTCTGCTGCCACAGAACGTCAGTGACATCATGGACTGCCTGAGCAGTCTCCGCAAAGTTCCTGGTATTAACAGTAGCTTAACAAAATTAGTTTAGTATGAGTGAATATTTTCCTTTTGAGATATGAAATAACTATTAAATACTATGTTTTGTATCTTTGGCAGTGCTACCAATTAACTTATCACTAATTGTTAGGTGTGGGTCACCAAACTGCTAAGAGACTTCATTCCTTGGGATTAGAGAGTGTAAAAAGCCTACAGCTCTTCCCACTGAACAACTTGGTGAGAGAGTTCGGTGGCCCCATGGCTCAGCGTTTGAAGAATCTGGCCTTTGGCATTGATGACTCACCAGTCACCACTACTGGAGCCCCTCAGGTGAGATGTAATATTTTCTGCTTTTACTTAACTAGCCATTGTGTCTTTGCAGTCTCTTAAAGCAAGTAGTAAGGACGCAGTGCATCACCCTTTAGTAGTTTTAATGTTTGTGCTTGTTATTTTGTCATCCACCCTCAGTCTCTCAGTGATGAAGACTCCTTCAAGAAAATATCCTGTACTAAAGATGTTTTGGAGAAGATTCAACAACTCTTGAACAGTCTGGTGGAGAGGTCAGGGCTAGTTGCACAACTAGATCATAAAATTATTATATTGTTACTTTAGGCTGAAGGTATAATTTACTGAATCCAGCCTTTATTATCTGTTACATAATTAGGATGCACAAAGATGGCAGGCTGCCTCAAACCTTCAGACTCACCATTCGTAGATTCTCAGCAACCAACAAGTGGTTCAATCGGGAGAGCAGACAGTGTCCAATCCCCAAGCACATTGGACAGAAAGTCATATCTGGTAACTAATGGACACTGTAACATCACCTTTGCGTACTGGACTTCCAAACATTATAAGTACTCGTGTGCAGAAAACATTTTTATTAGATTGGGGTGTGTTTAGAACGAGACAGATATAACTAATGCTTTTATTGTGTATATTAAAACATGACTCTCTGTAATGTCTCTGTACTGTAGGAAGCTGTGATGATGCTGTGGTCCAGTTGGTCTCGTTGGCCATGAAGCTCTTCCACAAGATGGTTGATAGTAGCACCACTTTCCATCTCACTCTTATTAATGTTTGTTTTAGCAACCTGCAAAACAAAGGACCTGCTTCTAGTGGAAAAGGCTCTATAACATCTTTCTTCACACAAAGCACGTTGCCCAGAAATCCACAGCCCTTGTCGTCACAAATCCAGGTAGTGCAGTGGAGTTACAGTATGTTATCCTGACTGACGTCCTGTTACATGATGCGCTCAGAATTATCTTTTCTCAGAAATTGTGTGAGTATTCTGATGTAAGTTATATTCTTAAAATATTTGTGCTCTTCCTCCTTCTTTTATCCCAAACAGGGTGACTCCTCTCAGTATGGTGGTGGTCACTGCATGGATCATCAGTGCAGCACAAACAGCAGGACTAGCCAACATTCCTCACAAAAGACAGTAACCACAAAAAGCTGCCGTAGCTCTGGAGAAGCATTACATGGCTTCAGATGGAGACAGAGCTCTGTTGTTGCTGAAGAAGATAATGAAAAAGGATCCCTCAGCAGAGAGAAGTCAGTCAGCGATGGAGCAAATAAAACAGTGACCCATAAACTGCCTTCAAATGTTGACCCAGAGGTGTTCAAGCTTCTCCCTGAGGATATTCAGAAGGAACTGTTGTCTCCTGCCTACATCAGCTCCTTCCCCAGCATGTCCACAAACTTGTCAAATGCAGCTTCAGCCCCATATGCGTCTCAAATAGCAGAAAATGAGCCTCCATCAATATTTACAGTGTCACAAAGTGGTAAAAACATAAAAGAAATCCTTAACAGATCAGAGTCAACATCTACACATCACCAGCAGCCTGCAGGCGCGTGTCCAGCAGAAAATGTCAAGGAAGAAAGGAAAGAAATGTTTCCTCAGCCTGCTGACTGTAAGTTCCCGGGAAATGTGGACCCTACGGTGTTTTCTGAGCTTCCGCCGGATGTTCAAACGGAGTTAATGTGTGAATGGAAGCAACAGAAGATAGTTGTGAAGCACCCCTTTACTAAGAAACCTGGTAGAAGCTTCCTGACCAAAGAACAAAAGGCTGCAGGGAAAAGCAACCAGGCAAACAGTTTGTTGAAGTATTTCAAACCCAGTTGAAGAGAAGGTTTAATAGGTTAATCTTGTGTTTTTTTGTAATGTTACTGTAAAGTTATATTAAAAGAAACATCAATGTGTGTATATATAAACAAATTGTTTCTAAATATTAAAAGAGTTATTTTAAAAAGAATCCTACAACTGTCTGATTTTGACACTCACTGAAATAATATGACAAAAACCGTCTAAAGCGTTTACACAATCCGTTGTTCAGCCTTCTTTTCCTCATGAGAAATACCAGAAAAGCACAAGGTCTTGAAGCACAGCCCCATTTGAGTCCTTCTGGATGAAGCTCCTCCCTGGATCACATGCAGGAAGGGGGAAAGGTTCAGGATTCACTACATGCCATCACACCACCAGAGTATTTGGTTGAATTAGAGCGAGTGAATGATTGCTGGCCTTTACTTCTGATGTGGCATCCTGGTAGGTAGCGAAATTCATTCATTAGATTTGTGATCATCGTGAATCTGTTTATGAGGAATGTTTGGCTGTGCTGCATTGAATGTGGATATTTTCGGGAACTGTGGCACTTGGTTTTTGTACAGATGCGTTTGCACCAGCAGGTCTGTGAAATCAGATCAAAATGTTACGGAGACTTGAATGGTTCCGAGCAGTGTTGGGTCGCCTCAACGCCTCAATGAGAGAATTTCAGTCTGTAAAACAGGCGGCGTTTCTTCCTTCAAAGTCGTAGAAATCTCCATGGAGGCATTTGACCACTCATGTGGAAGCCGGAGCCAGTCATGTGCTAGTCTCTCTCCAGTCGGTGCTGCTGAGCGGGGAGTCAGTGTCCTCCTAAGTCTGTGTGATGCTCCCTCACCCTCAGACTGAAAACTGCAGCTTACACAGAAGAATTTCACCTTTGGTTTCCAGTTCAGCCAGTTCCTGTGAGCGATGTAGGATTACCAGTGTGCCACAGCTAATAATTACCCAGAGACCTCCAAAGCCTCAGTTTACACCACACTTTGTAAGTTGTTTACAAAATTTGATTTGTTCATGTTGATCTCCTTTATTTTAAAGTTGATGCCAGGGCTCCTTTTGTCTCAGCGTCACGATGGCCGACTGGGACTATGACTATCTGATCAAGCTGCTGGCCCTGGGCGACTCCGGGGTTGGAAAGACCACCTTCCTCTACCGGTACACCGACAACAAGTTCAACCGCAAGTTCACCACCACAGTGGGCATCGACTTCAGGGAAAAGCGCGTGGTGAGTGGTGGAACGAGGCAGCTGTCGTAATATAGTGCAGTGTTTTTCTGTTCAGGTGACGTGTGGTATTCATCTGAAGGTTTATGTTGCTCTGTGGTCCAGATGTACACAGGCACGGGTGCCGATGGGGAAAGTGAGAAGAATTTCAGAGTCCACCTGCAGCTCTGGGACACAGCAGGACAAGAGAGGTGAATTTACCTGGATGCTCCATCTCCATATTGTACATCTTAGACATGTTCATGTAAATCACCCGTGTGTATTTGCCATTTGTTTTCAGGTTTCGCAGCCTCACCACAGCTTTCTTCAGAGATGCCATGGGATTCCTGCTGATGTTCGACTTGACCAGTCAGCAAAGCTTCCTCAACATCAGGAACTGGATGAGTATGTGTTATCTGAGCCTGCTCCTCTTCTGCTTTTAGTCATGCAGCATCAGTAAAACCTTCACACAGACTTCTAAGCCTTTCTTCCTGTCTCATTGCGTTACATGGATTCATATTACTGTTGTGTTGCCTAGGTCAGCTACAGGCCAACGCATACTGTGATAGCCCTGATGTGGTGCTGGTGGGCACCAAGGCGGACCTCCGAGACGCGAGGGATGTTCACACCAGGCAGGCCAGAGATCTGGCAGAAAGATATGGGTGAGTCAAGCTGACTGTGTGCAGGGGAAATGAATATTAGTGGACTCACCATCTGTAATTAAACTAAGCTTTCCGGTTTTATGAAGGAGAATGAATTCAAAATCATCACATGTGATCTTAAAAAGATTATGCCAGTGAAGTGATTTGGTAATTCTGCAGAAACAGTTGTCTTGTGGCACCACAGGATGGTGCTGGTGAGCTGAGTAGTTCGATCCTGGGTTCAGCTGATGTTTCCTCTCCTCAGCGTGCCCTACTTCGAGACGAGCGCTCTGACGGGCGTTGACGTGGACCGGGCAGTGAGCACCCTGTTGGACCTGGTCATGAAGAGGATGGAGCAGAGCACACACGGGGGCCACGGCTCTGAGTCCAACGGCAGCCCCATCGCCAGCCACGAGGTAGAGGAGGCTCCAGTCAGACGGAGGTGTGCCTGCTGATGGAGCCACCACCTGCAGCGACGTTAGCTGAGGCAGCATGCAAAATAAACACAAGATCTTTACTTGATAAACAGAAATGTAGGCCAGTAGGACTCTGGCTTGTGTTGGTGTTTTTTATTTAACTGTGCGTCATTTAGTGAAAAAGAGAAGCAAGAAGTTAAATACAGGACTTGTAAGTGTCAAACGTTTTAATATTTAGTCTTTTCTGGCCTCTCAGTCAGAATGTGTCAAAATGTTAAATCCCTTTTTCAATATGAAGCTTGTGGAGTCATGTTGTAGTACTTTTAAATGTGTTGCTGATGTCTGTTCAAGTTTTTACCCATATCTAAGCAAAACATGTGTTTTTCTTTGATCATTTGTGCTTTAATTCATTGATTATATCATTGTAAATATCGGTTTACTGTATATTGAAAGAATGAGGTAAATAAGTTAGTGATAAACTCTATTTTCTCTTCTGGTTTTTGATTAAAATTTAATTCTTTGATTTCTTAAAGACAAAGTATCAAATTGGACTAAACATGACATTAACCTAATGAACCCTGGACCAGTCGTGGTTCTGAAGTGATCTAATCGTCTTCAAATGGGTGATAGCAGAGAAAAATACAGTTTTTATTTGACACATTGAGGCATTGATGGGTGAAATATGCAGGCACATAACATTCATTATGAAGCATGGTCAAAAACATTGAAGACACGGTTATGTTTCCTATATTGATGTTTGTTTTAGTTAAAACAACCAAGCTAGCACAGTCCCTCACATGACTTTAATACAACATGTTTACATAAGCAGCCAAGCTTGTGTGTGTGATGGAACAAAACTGCCATGCTGATCGGACAGAGTACCAGAATGTCAGTGTGTTGTTGGAGCACATCCTGTATCGTGTTTACAGCTGTCGCCTTCTGGGCATTTCAGCGTGACGCACACGAAGCTCCGCTGGGATCACAATCCTCACACACTTTGCTAGTGTCTTTGTCATTTACACACATTCCCACGCACTGATTTCCAAAGGTCCAGCATTCGTGTCAGCGCCAGTGGATTATTTTCAAAGAAATCAACCTACAGAGTGACATTCATGGAGTCTTTGATCATGTGCCACAAAAAGAGATCATTAGAAATAAGATTCACCATAAAAACACAAGTTTCCTCTATAATAATACGTTATTTGCTGTTGAACATATTCTAAACTGCTGAGCTCCTGGTCTTTGGTGCACCTACAAACATTCCTAAAGAGGGGACTACAGGAATTACTCTTAATTCATACATCTATTAGTGGCCTGAAATTAATTACTCAAACTGTCTTCAGATATGTTTTTGTGGTTGTCGTGGTGAATACACTGTGATTTAGAAACACAACTTAAAATTTAAATGTTGACTTCTCCAAATAAAGCACTAAAGTCGCTTGGAGTAAATGCTTGTCGTGCTAAATCCTGACGAGAACAAAAGCACACGCCACATCGTGAGTGTGACGCTGGAGCGCAGTGTGCGTTAAACCTCAGCTAAAGACAGAATTCCTAACAAGGAGCACTTGTTGCAGAGTCATGGGGTGGTCATGTGGCCGGCCTTCTCGGCTCGGACCAACCGGGTCGTTCTGGACCCCTCGGACCCCTCGGACCCGGCCTGCTCCAGCCTGGTGCCACCCAGACTGTTTCTGACCAGGTTTGGCTACGGTTTTAAAAAAATAAAGCTCGTTCATTTGAAGTTTCTAGAGATTTGGTCCCATGTGGAATATAGCTGTGGGGTTTGTTCGTAGCCTTCTCTCAGTCAAAGACATCGGTAAAAGCATCATATCATTAGAAATACAAACAATAGCAAAGAACTAAACGTTACCCCCAAAACAATCTTCAAAAATTTTGTAGAAAACTAGCCTACAGATCTTGTAGCGCCTCACATGCAACGTCACTTAGATGGCTCATGCTTTTATACAAGATGCAGTAATAACATTCCTTTGGAATTGTGGTTCCTTCCTTAATTCTCTCCCAGTTTACAAATGCGTTATGATAAATAGAGATTAAGATTAGTTGTTGGTGGATATTAAATAACTGAGGGATTTGTGTCTAAGTATTTTCTGTTTGTTCCTAGTTGTGCTCACACAGTGACTCACTGTATGTCACGAGATTTCATTGATCCAATGTGTGGACGTGTGTGAGATCCAGCTGCAGTTTGTCTTAATTCAGTTTAGAACTGAATCCATTAAAACCAATTTGACCACAAAACTAATTCTGGTGCAACGAGGGATTTCTTATACAACTTCCAGCTTGTAATCACTTTAACTCTATTACATAAATTGTAAAAGTGAAATTATGTTAACATAAATTGTGTTGTGGTTCGCTAATATATATTGATATTTGCCACTAATGAATGAAAACTATCACTGATGATGTGAAACCTCCTAAAAACAGTTTGGACTAAACTGATGAAAGTCTCATATCTGCATGTTCAACATCGACGTCTGTGCTCTTCAACAGAGATTAATAAGTCAACCAGATCCTAGATTTATAGATTCTGGGATGGCGGACGAGCTCTTGGTGTTTGACCGAAACCTGGACGATCACCAGCGTTATTAAACCCCAGAGGAGCAGATCTAAATCTTTAGGTTTGTCACCTTCAACTCAGTAGCTGCTGTAGTGTGACTATAGTCTAGTTGAACGATATGAAATGATCATATATGCCACGTTTACAGCTAGTATCACGACATGTCCTGGACCGGACCAGATCACATGTGGAAGGTGGGCTGTGATCTGATTCTGTTCACATGCTGTCTGCTGTAACGAGCTGTAACCTCAGAGTGTGGCCCAATAAACAGCGTTTGATCTCACAGCAGCACTGCATCTGGACAAACGCACATACGTCTGTGTGAACTCTGGTCTCAGCGTCCACTTGTGATCTGACTGAGCGGAACATATCTGAGTAGCAGGCGTAAACATGGTCATAGACTCAGAACCTAATGTAGGCTGATATTAAGCTCCAAAATTCTGTGTTGCAATGAAAATGTTTACTTTCCGTCTGTGGATTTATGGCTTATTGTTGGAATGTTGATCGTTATTCCAAAAATTTAAGAATCTCAACAAAATTTGAAGAGGACTGTCACGCTGTCTACGCAGAATAAAAGACACAGAAGAATAATATATACACATACAGTAGAGTACAGTCTCGTAAACAAATACCATCGTCTGTAGCAGTGCAGATTGTCTGACACCTCGTGAGGGAGGGGCTGGAAACTGGAACTGCACCTCTGGAGGCTTTGAATCTGATTACAAAAAACACTGATCTAACTCCTTCCCTGAGATTAGGCAGTGGTTTCAGTGTACAGAATCAGTATACTGTTGTAGAAGGCGATCCGTCGATCAGAGCTGGAATAGTGGACTGTTGGCTGAAGCCAACTCCAGCTGAAATATACACTAGGTGCTCTACTGGTTACACTACGGCCGGCAGCCATGCAGTGAGGGCGATGGATGCAACTGAGCAGCTTGAAGTCCTAGTTGTACTACTGTACTTAACACAAGGAAACACTGGGTGGGTCTGTGGTTTACATCCCCGGTGGGCGTGACACCGCTAGGTAAAATGAACATGCACTGTGCGCCACAGAAGAAGGTGCAGTGGAGCTGATGGTCTGGATCACGGTCTCGGATCGGAGCCTGCAGCCGTGCCCCCGCGCCGGCCTACGCGCTGCAGTGCGTCAGGCTGAGCTTGATCACGCCCTCCCTGTGCAGCTTGTAGAGCAGCTTGAACTCACTGGGCAGCTGGTGCGTCTCCTGCCACTTGGTGGTGAACTTGGTGCCCTTCTTGTCGTAGTAGTGGTAGGGCAGGTCCTTGCCCGTGTTGGGGTCCCAGCCGAAGGGCCAGAAGCCGTACAGGTGGATCTCGTCACACATGGCGGAGGCCAGCGTGTACATGAGGATCCCAGTACTGAGACGCTTGGGAGAGAGGTTTTTAGTCTTCCAGTACCTGGGAACAAAACCACAGGTTAAAAATGTTCAGAATAATGTGATTTATTCTTCATTAGCTTTTAGCTGGTCCTGATTTATGTTTTATTTACTTTTATCACTGCCTCCTTATTCTAACGTTTTGTCACTGTTTGTTAATAAAACTAAGACACTAAAACCCTCATACTGTATTTTCCCTCTTTAAGCCTCTGGGAAACAGACTTTCATATCATCAGATATAGCACCAGCATCAGCAACAATAAAGTTCCTTGTCTCCTTGTAAATTCCTTCATGATTATCAACAGGCGTGACCTCACTGCATTTTAAAATAGCTGCAGCCATAATGAACTGTTTCCGTTGACGTTCTGTCACTTCACTGGTGCTCACGCGCTCAGTCAGATCTTACTTGTTGACATCGTGCATGATGTTCCCTGGCCAGGCCAGTTCAATCTTCAGTTGACCCTTATGCTCCACAAAGAAGTCCACCAGGGTCCTGGTGACGGTGGCTGAGGTATGGAGGAAGAAGGCTGGGATCCACAGGATGGCCCCCTCCAGCTTCTTCAGGTTCAGAAAGAAATTGTTCCTGTCTTGAATGGTCAGCAGGTTGTTGTAGTACCTCTCCAGGATGCTGGGGTTGAAGGTGGTCAGGTTGGTCTTCTTTCCCACGTCCTTGGAGTAGATCTCGGTTGGGGCGAAGTTGCACCGGAAGACGAAGTCCGCCTGGTCGATTTCTGGGCCGCAGTGGCTGCCTGTGAGGATGCCGCTGTTTCCCACCACCGCACACATGCTGTAGTGCTTGTTGACGATGGGGGAGATGTCCGGCAGCAGGGACTTGAAGTTGTTGCTGATGGAGAAGACGTATTTGTTGCTGGAGTAGTCGAAGTGCATGAGCTGGCCCACGTGCACGCTGTTTTTTGTGAGGGAGAAGTTTTTGGGAATGTCGATGTAGCTGAAGATGTCTTTCCTGAAAAAGAAAAGCAGCAAATCTATAAGTGAAAATGAATGAAAATCTGATACTTATCAAACACAGTCGTAATTGTCTCCTGATTTGATGGTCACTTTCCAGCTGACTAACATAAGACAGTTTGTTTCAGTGTTCTTGCCTCTGCTGATAGAAGGCAGTCTTGTTGAACTTCCATTTGGACGGTTTTCCCTGCAGCTCCTCGTTCAGAGCGTTGGTCAGGGGAATGAAGGACGGGTCCAGAAAATTCATGGCAAACTGAGACCTGTGAGGAACAAATGACATGAGTCACCATTATGTAATACAGGAGTCTTTAAATTCACTGTGTTTGAAGATCTGAATTGAATTTGATGGTTTTGTCATCAAGCATTTGAATGAAATCCTTAATTTAGAGGCAATTTTCCATCAGTGTTGAGTTTTCTGCTTTTCATCATTAGAGGCTTTTTCTCAGTCTGATCTCTTGGTATCAATCAATAATATTGTAATATATTGACCTGATAATATTCGGGCTGTGGCCAGCTGTGACTGTGCGTGTTCCTGGTTCCCGTTCATATTACCACAGCTGGACAAACACAACTTCACCTTTAAAACTATGGCGCATTATCTGCATAAATGCACTTCACTGTGTCCCGAGCCGCGGAATGTGGACGCGACGCTGAATAAGACGCAAACGCCTGCGGACGTCGTGAGACCTGAGAGGAAGGTTTGGCCGATGCGTGGATGCTGTGCGCGTGAAGCTGCTCCGGGGCTCCAGCATCAGCACCTGGGACCGCTCAGCCTTTGATCGACGGGCTCGCGCACGCTAGGCCCGTCTCCCGCGTCCGTGCCCACGCCGCCCAGGCTCCGCATCGCACCGACCACCCCCAAAATGAGCACTCACCGAAATCCCGCGTGGAACATGATCCTCGGGCCTCCCATGTAGTATTTGGAGGAGGTGAAGAGGCTGTCCTTCCTCAGGGAGACGTAGCTGATGAGGGACAGGATGAGCACGGCGACGCACAGAATGACCAGCCCCAGAGCCTTGGCGATGCGGACCATCTTGGCCACGTTTTCATTCCCAGTCCCAGTAGGTAGCTGCGGCGAGGCGTCGGCCTATGTTGTCATCGTCGGGAACGCTGATGGCCGCATGCACGACGCAGACGGGTCGGCTCATACGATGGCGTAAAATGGACGGCTGGTGGCGGTGGGCTGCATCGTGAAGGCGCAGCACCTCGCTCGGCTCTCATTCCTCCGCACGCGCAGCCCGACTGCTGGTCCGCTGCGACTCTGCTCCAGGCGGCCGGATTAATCACGGAGATGCTCATATGCGTGTCAGCACCTGCAGCCAGTAAGGAAGCCCCCTCCGCCAGCACCAGCGCCAGCGCCAGCAGAAAGCAGAGGCACCTCCGCCTCCTCACAGCGGGCGGTCCAGCGTCTCTGCAGCTGGACCAATAATCAGCTGGAAGGAATGGACAAAAACGACGATGGAGGCTGGGAACGGGAAGTGACCCTCTGCCCTGCTTCTGCTAGCTTTAATTTGAGCATCGAATACCTTGACTCATTTTCCTTATTTAGTAAGTTATTTCATCACAAGATCCAATCCCATATTCCTTGGTTCATCCTTAACACAATCAACGAGTTAGACAAGTAAACACACTATACCACAATCAAGAAACGTATTAGAGTACTGCCTATTACGATTATACTTTATTTTAAATTGACCTCTTCAGAATAACACTGGAGGATTTTGGTATTGCTAATTTTATGTGCAAATGTAATTTGGGTACTTCTTTCAACACAGAGCCAATGATCAAGAGAGACAAACTGAAACAAGCAAAAACATCAGGATTCATAGATAAAAAGTATTTTTATTTGCATGGGTGATTTCTGACCCTTTCAACATATGTAACATTAAATTTTTATCTTTCCTTTTTAAACATGTTATGTACATTTTTTTGCTTTTTACAGTTAGCTTATCTTGGTAAACAGTAACATCACAATCACATGTTTTCATGCATATACAGTTCACACTAACATGTCATATATGTCACATTAAGTTTACAAATGTTTGTACATAAACATACATGTGCAGAATACGGTAAACATGAGTATAAAATTGTTATATAAAAAGACTGAGGATGTGCTGGTTTGTTAGCTGGTATTCAACAGTGAGTGCACATCCAGTTCTTCTTTGTGCGTCACTATTTTTCCTGGAATGTGTCAAGCTTGGACACAAAAGAGAGAACGTCTGTTAAAAAGGACATTCAGATGACTCTTCATCAAGCTGCCATGATATTGCAATTTTAAACTTTTGCTCTATTATGATATGTTTTCATTTGATATTGAAGAACACACATTAAAATAAATGAACACAGGCACTTAACAATTGGAACCTGTCACTCGGTATACCTAAAGAGCACGTGGTACCACACAAGTGAAGAGTAGTTACAATTTGGGAGACAAATACACATCAGTCACTACTGCACAATGAACACATGTCACTTTCTGCAGCTGAGAAAGGTGGTGGGGAAAAAGGCTCCTTCTCCGTCACTGCCAGGTGAACCACACGGCGTCTCTCCGCAGCACATGTCCTCACAGGAGTCCTCGCTGCACGACAAGACAAAGCCGTTAAAATTACAACACAGAGCAGAAGGCATCCATCTATGGAATGACAGACATAAGATGGTGCTAGTATAGTATAAAAGAAGTCTGAAGTTAATAGAGCTAGAGTTTTTTATGACTAAGAACCAAATTCAAATCATCTTTATGAACCTATTCTGTGTGTTTACTGTGAAAGTGGCTTCCTAACCTATCACTCTCATTCCAGCTGTCCTCAGGAATCGTTGGCAGACCAGGAATACTGAAGTGGTTGGCTTGGAGATTCTGTGCTGTTCTCCTGGACACGATCCAGACAAGCTTTTTGTTGTCTGGTTTGTTGCATTCACTTGAGCGATACTCTGTCATACACTTTGCCACCAGCTCCTTCCAGTGGAGCAGCTCGCCGTCACTGATCTGTGAAGACGACAAACAGGAAACATCTGAGAGGGTGCAGGCAGGAGCAGTCTAAAAATAACACAAGTATTGTTTTTTTTCTCCACATACTGTACATGCAAGTGGTTGACACAGTACAATTAACCGGGACTTTACAAATATGTAATGCATTATCAAGTGCCACAATAGATAAAATTAGTAGTTGAGTGTGTAGTAGCTGACTGTTTCTATACCTTTAGATGTCTTTGGAATTGCTGGACAATCTTCAACATGCAGGTGGATTGGAGAGCATCAAACTCCTGAGCAATCAGAGACAGGGCCAACACTGATGGCTGCAAAGGGGAAAAAACAAAATTCTGATTAGTTCCGAGATTCAAAGTAATCGCTTTTATGCTGTGAAATTGCCACCTGGGAACAAGTCTTACTTTTGCCTTAGAGAAAACAAGCCGGCATAAGCAGGCTTTTAGCTGGGCTTCCAGTCTCCCAATGCTTGGGAGGTCCTCCCTTAAAATATAGAGGGAATCCTAATGTGATCTGCCAGAATAAGTCTCAAAATGCAGATTCTGCATGACCAACTCCATGCAAGGTGGAGCCACGCATCAGAAAAGACAGCAACTTAAACATGATAGAAACTGAAATATTTACCTTCCAACGGACGAGGATGTGAAGGCTGAGTAGTAGAGGCGTAGGAAGGTTAAGGCTGTCACTGCCTCAGGCTCCACGTTGAGCTTCTCCGAAATGATCTTCTCCATACGACAGAGGTCGGACACAGTGAACCTGCTTTGGCTGATTCTAATGAGTTCTTGGGTCGGTGACACATTGGTCTCATCTTCAACCATTTTAGCTGCAATGTGAAGACAGCCAACTCCAATACAGGGCAAGTGTTTGGGCTGCACCTGTAACCAAACAGCAGGAAGTGTGTGTAAACACCCCATAGTTCACACAATAATGGCCTGGAGAAAAAGCCTGGTGCTCAAAGAGGGATTTTATTTAGCAGCAGTCGTGTAAATTGATCTTGCTCAAACTTAAACGTATTAAGATAGATTTGAGCAGTTCAATGCTTTGTCAAACTGCTACCTTCATAATGGTGAGAAATCTGTCGAGCAAATTCACAGCTTGAACAAAGGTCTGGGTGCTGTAGCCAAAGAAGCTGGTCAGGCCCCACAGCTCCTCCACTCTTGAATCGCGGCTTTTCGCAGACACTCCACTGTGGTTCTGAAAATGGATCATTGTATATGAGGTCACTAGGAACGGCTTACATTCCTGCACAGACAGCCAAAAATATATAAAGTAGGTCAGTGGGTTACCTCTGCAGAAGCCGACTCTATCAGCTTAAGGCCTGTCTCTCTGGGAAGAAAGTTGTACTCTTTTGCACAACATGACTTCAACTCTTTCAAGAGCAGACTGTCAATGACTTGAAGATCCCTCATCCTGGAAAAGACAACTGGATCTTAAGCCTCTGTTGTGCAAACTCGTAAATCCCCAGCAACTGTTTCCCTCAGCTACACAAAGAGGGGCTCAGTGTCCTAAACACAAACACTGGGCGTCACGTATCACCGCACACACCCCCACCGTGATCCCAGCCCCCTGCACAAACAACCGCACGTACTTCACGACACTCGTGACGACGTTTTTTTATCGGGATTTTCAGCCCACCTTAAGAATAAATCGCGAGAAACAACATATTTGCTGCAACATTAACCGATTATTTTACATAGAAAGACTCCAGAAAAGGAGTCCGGAATCATGTCACTTTTAAGCAAGAGCGAATGATAAGAGGGTTAGGTCTTATTTTAGCATTACTATAGTATTACAATATTATAAACTCTAAGTACCACTAACGCAACAGAAAATGCACTAAGCAAAATTATAAACGTCAACAGAGCTAATGTTGACGTTGGCTAGTTTGGATTAGACGTAAAGCTAAACGTCTGCTGGACCGTAAGTAGGTCACCCAGTGAATCACAACAAGGACATTCCTATATATTTTCGAGGACGGCAAACCCATTGACATACACTGTAGTCCAACCTAACAATGCATGTTAAATGACACGGTTAGAATTATTAACCCTTAATGGCTAAAAGGCAAATGTCGTTACTGCTAGCTACTGTAACTAACTCGGTTAGCTTGCTGGCGTAAATAAAAAGACCCCGTCTCCTTACCTCGCCCAGAAGCTGTCGATCTGCTGGATGATAAGAGCGCTGCAGCTTAGCTACGCTTCTCATAACTTCATGTTGTTCTTTTTGATTGCGAATATGATCTGAAACTGTGAAAAACAATATCCTTGACCCTTACTGCAAAGAGAGGGTCCGCCCTACACCAACTAAACACTGACCTCCTGAACTACGACGACCATCATGCACGTTTGGAAACGCGTCCCATTACGTGATTGCGTCACAACAAACGGTAAAATAGCGGATATCGACGTGCTATTTCAAAGTATCGGCGCTAACGTTATAATTTATGGGGTTAAATAAAAAATGTTACTTTTAGGCTTATGACATTATTATCGTATTATTACTCCTCAAATGTATTATTATAGACGTTGTAAGCATAGCTGGTAGTTAGCGCGAGCAACGGGTTCTGTTTCCATGGAGATGAAACTTTGCGTAATGACAGCCTGCCTACTGTAGTAACTCTGAAAAACAGCGGGAAGATATCTGAAGGCATACAAGGGTTTGTTGTTACTGTGAGATATGTCATCAGGTTCTCAGTCCACTGAAGACTTCGGATTTCTGAGAAAAAATGGCGCCTATTCACGCATTGAACTCCCACCGAAACCAAGGCAACCAGCGACAAAAACAACTGGTAAGCTAGCGCAACAAGCTACGCTGCCCCTAGCTAACTGCTAAGTAGGTTACTTTTGACCAACGAGCTTTTTCTTTTCTAGCCAAAGCATGAATACGCGTTTGTCTCTTTGTAGAAACCCGTGACGCTACTCCTCGACTGAGATTTAACAGTATGACGCTGGATGAACTGAGGTACCGCAGCGTCACTATGACTTTTGACATTATTTATTGCAGGGATATTTGTAATTTGATATTTATGTTAATCGGTAAAACGCGCTACTACAAAGACCAATATTTAGGTCAGCCGTTCAAATACATTTCATTTTTTGATAGTGAGGAGCTTGACAAGCGAACCAAAGAAACTCAAAGATTGCAGGAGGTGGTGGAAAATGCTACAAAAGCAGCACTACAGAGGTTTGGCTGCACGCATTGTATCAACAACTCACATGGACAAAGCTGCCACGAACCCACATTTAACGTCTGTGAGTACAACCTCATACAACATATGGTTTAATGGCTGTAATGATGTGTGTCCCATCTTACATTAATTGTGTATATTTTGGTGACCACCTTTTACATGTTTTTCAGCTTCCCAGCAGGCAGTGGCAACGCCCTGGCTCTGTGGCCAGAATGTAAGCCAAGCAGTGGACCAAAGGCTTGTTAGTTCAGCTGAAAATGACCTGCACAATGCAATGGATGTTTGTCCTCAACAACTGCCTGGTTTACAGCTCAAAAAGGTTCCTGATTTTATTGCAGACATGAAACTTATCGTTATTGTTTGTTGTTGTGATCTGTGTCAATATGTATAATGTTTTTTAATACAGACACATGATCAGTCAAAACAGGGAATGCTTAGTTTTGACAAAGCCATTGTGAACCTGCAGACGGAACTGCATAAAGTGGAGATGGAGAAGGAGGCCCAGTCTAGCTTCAGGTGAACATACTGATAAACCATTCCTGTGTAAAGACAGATTTTAAAACGTTCTCCCTGTAACCTACAGATCTTTTCACTTGTAGATTGAAAGAGTCGATAACACATGTTGATCAGATGAAAAAGATGCTGTGCATGTTGGAGGATCTCCAAAACATTAAAAGGACTGCGGACCAGAAACTTCAAGACACAGAGGCTGAAGCATTTGCACTTAATAAGAAAGTAGAAAAACTCGAAGAGGTCATGAAGAAAATGTATTCTTCAGTCTTATTTGATGAGCATAAGCAATGTGTCAACGATGATGTGACCAGTCCAAACATTACCACTCATTCATCTGGTGCCTTAAAGTTAAGCGACGGTGATAAGAATGAAATAGACAAGCTACAAGAGAAAGCTGTTTTGGTAAGGACTATACATTGCCTGTGGATGAAGCGTTTGTGCCAGACTTTATTTTGTTAAGTAATTAATTTTCTTTTGTGTTATAACAGTCACTAGATCATCTGCGAAGTGAAGAATGCGGTGGATTAAAAGAGCAAAAAGAGAGGTAATTGCCTATGTAGGACTGTAACTATTAGTCTATCTATTGTTTATTCGATTAGCAAAAACATTAGAAACCCAGACACCGTTTTCCCCATCCTGCTTCTTTACTGTATTAAAAATCAGGCCTTTGTCAAATTCAGCCTTCCTTTGTCTAGTGTGCATATTCATACAGGCTATTAGACAGTATATTTTTAAACCATAAAAGAACAAAGTCTATCATTAGGAAGTGTGTAGTTTACCACTTTTCCTGTTGTTGTTGTTGTTGTTGTTGCTGTTGCTGGTGTTATAGAATGGAAGACTTAATTGCATGTCTTGGCCAAGAGGTGGCGCTGTTGACTCACATGTTGACTTCGTCAAAAACATCCAGCGTCAGCTTGAGTATAAAGTTAGAGCAACTAAAGTAAGTTATGTTCCAAAATAATGCCAGTTTAATCCGAGACTGTTCGCTTTTTGACCTGGTTCACATAATAGATTAATATTGAATGTGCATGACTGAATGTATGTCATTTGTAATGTGCGTTCCCAGGAAACTTGTAGAGCGACAGACGTCACTGCAGCATTGCCAAGTCACTGAACTAGAGTCAACCCTTTCTAGCCATAAAGATAACGTAAGAATCATTTCAATCACTCTGAATGTCTCATTCAGTTGTAACTACATGAAACATGTGTCCTGTGAAAGTTTTAGAAAGTCTTATGATATGTTTATATATATATACACACTCTATTCTCACCCTCCGCGGGTGGTCTCATCCACTTTCCAAGCTCGGGTCCTCTACCAGAGGCCAGGGAGCTTGAGGGTTCTGCGCAGTATCCTTGCTGTTCCTAGGACTGCACTTTTCTGGACTGAGATTTCGGATGTTTTTCCAGGGATCTGTCGTAGCCACTCCTCCAGTTTGGGGGTCACAGCCCCTAGTGCTCCGATCACCACAGGCACCACTGTGGCCTTCACCTTCCAAGCCTTCTCCAGTTCTTCTCTGAGCCCTTGGTATTTCTCTAGTTTCTCATGTTCCTTTTTCCTGATGTTGCCATCGCTTGGTATTGCCACATCCACCACTACGGCTTTCCTCTGTTCTTTGTCCACCACCACAATGTCTGGTTGGTTCGCCATTACCTTTCTTTCTGTCCGTATCTGGAAGTCCCACAGGATCTTGGCTCGCTCGTTCTCTACCACCTTGGGAGGTGTTTCCCACTTTGACCTTGGGGTTTCCAGTCCATACTCCGCGCAGATGTTCCTGTATACTATGCCAGCCACTTGGTTGTGGCGTTCCATGTATGCTTTGCCTGCCAGCATCTTACACCCTGCAGTTATGTGCTGAACCGTCTCTGGGGCCTCTTTGCACAGTCTACACCTTGGGTCTTGTCTGGTGTGGTAGATCTGGGCCTCTATGGCTCTGGTGCTCAGGGCCTGCTCCTGTGCAGCCAGGATGAGTGCCTCTGTGCTGTCCTTCAGCCCAGCCCTTTCAAGCCATTGGTAGGATTTGTTGAGATCAGCCACTTCAGTTATGCTCCGGTGGTACATCCCGTGCAAGGGCTTGTCCTCCCATGATGGTCCCTCTTCCAGCATCTCATCCTCTGTTCTCCACTGCCTGAGACATTCACTCAGCACGTCATCTGTCGTGGCCTTATCCTTGATGTACTTATGGATCTTGGATGTTTCATCCTGGATAGTGGCTCTCACGCTCACTAGTCCTCGGCCTCCTTCCTTGCGGCTAGCGTACAGTCTCAGGGTGCTGGATTTGGGGTGGAACCCTCCGTGCATGGTGAGGAGCTTTCGTGTCTTAACATCTGTGGTCTGTATCTCTTCCTTTGGCCACCTTATTATTCCTGCAGGGTATCTGATCACTGGCAGAGCGTAGCTGTTTATTGCCCGGGATTTGTTCTTGCCATTGAGCTGGCTTCTTAGGACTTGCCTTACTCGTTGGAGGTATTTGGCTGTTGCCGCATTCCTTGTTGCCTGTTCAAGGTTGCCGTTTGCCTGTGGTATTCCAAGGTACTTGTAGTTGTCCTCAATGTCTGCTATTGTTCCTTCTGGGAGTGAGACCCCTTCTGTGTGTATTACCTTGCCTCTCTTTGTCACCATCCTCCCACATTTCTCGAGTCCGAATGACATCCCGATGTCCGAGCTGTAGATCCTGGTGGTGTGGATCAGCGAGTCGATGTCTCGCTCACTCTTGGCGTACAGCTTGATGTCATCCATGTAGAGGAGGTGACTTATAGTGGCCCCGTTCCGGAGTCGGTATCCATAGCCAGTCTTGTTTATTATTTGGCTGAGGGGGTTCAGACCTATGCAGAACAGCAGTGGGGACAGTGCATCTCCTTGGTATATGCCACATTTGATGGATACTTGGGCAAGTGGCTTCCCATTGGCTTCAAGGGTGGTTCTCCACAACCTCATCGAGTTTGCAATGAAGGCCCTTAGAGTTCTGTTGATGTTGTACAGCTCCAAGCATTCAGTGATCCATGTGTGTGGCATTGAGTCATAGGCTTTCTTGTAGTCGATCCAGGCTGTGCACAGGTTGGTGTGTCGCATTCTGCAGTCTTGGGCGACTGTTCTGTCTACCAGGAGTTGGTGTTTGGCTCCTCTGGTATCCTTACCAATGCCCTTCTGTGCTTCGCTCATGTATTGACTCATGTGCCCACTTATCTTAGCTGCGATGATGCCTGACATGAGCTTCCATGTTGTGGAGAGACAGGTTATTGGCCGGTAGTTGGATGGGACTGTGCCCTTTGAGGGATCCTTCATTATCAGGATCGTTCGCCCTTCGGTTAGCCATTCAGGGTGAGTCCCATCCCTTAGCAACTGGTTCATTTGTGCTGCCAGGCGCTCATGGATTGCAGTGAGCTTCTTTAGCCAGTAGGCGTGGATCATGTCAGGGCCAGGTGCTGTCCAGTTTTTCATACCTGAGACTCTATGTTGGATGTCTGCCACTGTGATAGTCACTGGATTCTGTTCAGGGAGGTTGCTGTGGTCTTCCCTCAGATCCACCAGCCACTGTGCATCACTGTTGTGTGATGCCTCCCTTTCCCATATACCCTTCCAGTACTGTTCAGTTTCCAGCCTTGGTGGGTCTGCTCTGTTGTTATTACCCTGCCATTGAGAGTACACTTTCGCAGGTTGTGTTGCGAACAGCCGGTTTATTCGTCTGGCTTCGTTATCTCTGGTGTATCTCTTTAGGCGGCTGGCCAAGGCTTGTAGCCTTTGCTTGGCAGTTTCGAGTGCTTCAGGTATGGTCATCTGGCTGTACCTCTTGGGCATCGGTCTTTTCATTGCACCTCTCTGGGCCTCTGTCATTTGGCTCACTTCCCTCCGAGCTGCCTTGATTTTTTGCCTCCAACCTTCGTTTCCATGGTGGGTATTGTTTCTCATGGCTCCCATGGTTGCTCTTATAGCCAAGCACCTCTAGGATGGAAACCCCAAGGTCAAAGTGGGAAACACCTCCCAAGGTGGTAGAGAACGAGCGAGCCAAGATCCTGTGGGACTTCCAGATCCAGACTGACAGAATGGTAATGGCGAACCAACCAGACATTGTGGTGGTGGATAAAGAGCAGAGGAAAGCCGTAGTGGTGGATGTGGCAATACCAAGCGATGGCAACATCAGGAAAAAGGAACATGAGAAACTAGAGAAATACCAAGGGCTCAGAGAAGAACTGGAGAAGGCTTGGAGGCTGAGGGCCACAGTGGTGCCTGTGGTGATCGGAGCACTGGGGGCTGTGACCCCCAAACTGGAGGAGTGGCTACGACAGATCCCTGGAAAAACATCCGAAATCTCAGTCCAGAAAAGTGCAGTCCTAGGAACAGCAAGGATACTGCGCAGAACCCTCAAGCTCCCTGGCCTCTGGTAGAGGACCCGAGCTTGGAAAGTGGATGAGACCACCCGCGGAGGGTGAGAATAGAGTGTATATAGTGAGGTGTGCTATATATGAATGTTACATATCCAACTCAATTTATAAATGTTTGTATGTTATGTGATGTGTGTGATTTGTTTTTTAATTTTAAAGATGTAAAGAAAGATGTTCCTTTTCTTCTATAATGGACATTTAAAGTAATTTAATTTTAAGGAATTTTTTTTACTGTGTGCTAATCCTAAATAGATTTGTTGTCTGGAGCAGCAGCTCTTTCAGGCTCAGTCTCAGCTGATGGATGCTCGAACAAAGCAGGAGCAATCTTTACAACAAGCAGAGGAACTTCAATCCCAGTTTGAGCAACTCCAGGTGCTTTAACACACCCACTTTCAGCAGCATTAGTTTTTTCTTTTATCATACTCTTAGTCCTGATATAGATGCATGCTTACAATGAAGAACACAGTGTCAATGGAAACTCAAGGGTCATGTTTGTGTCATATGATGCAATTCAGTGATGATTAGGTTTGTTTTGATGGAGCAACCTATTGGTAATGCTGGCGAAACAAATAAAGGTGCTGGTAGGTTGAGTAAGACAGGCTCAGGAAGAGGATCTATTTAGGGAATTATCGTTGCAATACCAATATTGTATTTATTCAGAAATAGTAATAATTGTCATTGCAGAGCAGGCTTCAGTCAGACATCCAACAATAACAAGGTAAATTGTCAAGTCAGTTTCTGTACTTTTAAGACTCATATTTTTAGTGTAAACAGACTAAAATGTTTCATATTCAAATATATTCAACACTCTGTAATTGCTTTTTTGTGCTGTAGAACTATGGCAGTCAGCAGCAGTCTGAGCTGCAGATGGAGGTGAATTTCCTGAGAGGACGACTGGAGGTGGCCAGGGAGCAGCTTTGCAGAGATGGAGAGAAGGAAATCTACTTGCAGGCCTTGTTTGAGCGAAGGGTCCAAGAGCAGAGGGAAACCCAGGTACTCCTCCAGGAGAAAGACAAAGTACTTCAACTGAGGCAGCAAGAAAACAGGGAGGTAATAAACCATGGGCGTGTGCATCATGATGACAAACTCTGATAACTACAGTACCTGCCTTCTGAATGAATGTCTAAATGAATTAAGCAGAACTGATGCTTCCAGCTCCTTTCCAGTTTGGAAGAGGGTGAGAGAGAGTGCCAGACCCTGCATGCAGAAGGAGAGACACTGAGGCTGAAGCTGGAGGATCAAGAGAAGATAATAAATATTTTGAGATTGCAAACAGAGAGCAGTGTCCTGATGACAGAGCAGCACAGCCACACTATTGAAAGCTTACACCAGGAGAATAGCCTCCTCAGCAACCAGCTAAACCAGCATAAGCTGGAGCTTGAGCACCTTAGGGTGAGGAACAAACCAAAGCAGAATATGATTCTACTACTTTTTTGTAAGTCATTTTGTTTTTTTTATTACTTTTCTTTCTACTTTTCTTTCCTCTTCTGCTGTCTATTATTCAGGCTGAGTTGGACCAGCACAAGTCAGACCTGGCTGCTGCAGAGCGTGAGAGGCAGCAGCTTCAGGCCTCTATGGCTGAACAAAGGCAACGTGTCCAAGAGGAGACTCTGGAGAAGCAGCATCTGATCACCCAGCTGGAGAGCCAGCACATACAGTTTCTCACCCTTTCAAGTAATTTAGACAAATAATACCCATAAATATATATACTCATAAATAAACCTTCAAATGTGACTTTGGAAAAAAAACTCTTTACTCTCTTTGGTTTATTAATTACTACATAGTACAGTATTAACGTTGACTTGTGCCTTACTCAATGCCCGGAGACTGTCATGACCAGCAGGACCTCTGTTATCTGTGAACAATTGGATATGCACAGCAGTTTTTTTTTTCATAAGGAATTCTAACTCCCTCCAATGCTGTTTCTAGAAAAAGTTCGGCTCTCGTTTCTTGCCAAATTAAATGATCTTCTTGTCCTGCTGTGTTTAAAAAAACAAAGAACCATATTTAGTATGTTTTCATTGTCAACCAAGCCCTTCCATGGTTGATTATGAGCTTATGTGCTAATGTATGTATTTGTTTGGGCACGATTTCAGAGGAGTATAAGGAGTTGCAAAGGCTGCACAGCTGTAGGAAAGAGGAGCACGAGGGTGTGGTGCTGGAGCTTCAGAGTCAGCTAAAGAACACCCATGATGAGCTGGACCAGGTCAGAACCACTCTGAGGACTCTGGAAGAAGCTGATGGACACGGTTAGAGCCATGTAATTATTTAAACAGAGACTTCACATGATGTACAAAAAATACCTGAGAAATTAATTTGATTGAATCCAGACGTGATTAGATAATAGTGATTTATTATGGATCATAATCAAGTCAAGGAATGTTATTGTAGTAAATTATACTGTATATAACCTCCTCTTTTGTCTTTTAGTCGGAGATAAAATGTGACTTGTGTAACCATGAAAATATGTGTTTTTATATATACAAGGCCTGTCTAGAATTTACAAGATTATTATCTAATGTACATTATGTTATTTTTACACTTCACCTGTCTCTGTGTTGCTTTGTCTGGGTTTGTCCCCACCTCAGGTCTTCAAGTAGCCATGGACATGCAGAAGGAAATAACTGCCAGACGAGAGCAGGTTGACAAACTGCAGGGCAACGTCCTCCATCTAGAAGAGGCTCTGGACAAAATGTACCAGGTGAAAAAATGATGATGTAATGTAGCAATGTTCCTCCAGCTAAGTTCAAGTTCAGCCTTTAGACAGGTTTCCAAGACCTTTTCAGTCTTCAGTCCAAGACTACTGAAATCTAACCATGACTATGTCATTTGTTTGAGCCAGTTTTGTGTTTTAGTTTTTGCATTTAGAATTGTTGAATGTGTTGAAACCGTTGCTCATTTATTCTCCTGATCCAGAAAAAGCGTTACCAAAACCTGAAAACCCAGCGTCAGCTCCAGGAGCTCAGTTTCATCAGGGAGGAAAAAAGACAACTTGCTAATGAGCTTGAGGCTCTTCGCCCTAAAGACCAACTGTTAAGGGACCGCATTGGTGAGCTGGAGGCTGTCCTCCACAAGGTGCTGCTTATTTACTCTAGCCATATGTTTGGTTTTAACCAAAATAATGCAAAGGATGGAGTTAGCAACTATCATAACACAAAATATGAATGCAGCCTAAATTTTAATTTTGCAAGTGCTGCTCTAAATTTTCCAAATTAGTATCTTTGTTTTGAACAGAGCAAAAGTCTAAGTTTACATTTTCAGATAAACAAACCATTCTTATCAGTCCTGTTTTGTATCTGCTTGTCTTATTACTGTGTTTATCTTTCATGTGCTCTGTATCTTCGCACAGATGTCAGAGAGCTTTACAAACTGTCAAGATTTCATCCAGCTGCAGGAGCAGAAGTTTTTCTGCCTAAAACTCCAACATATCCTGGACTTGAAGGTACAATACAAGCAGGACTCAACCATGTGATTTTCTCCCTGCCTGTTTAAGCCTATTATGGTCAGAGCTAAATAAATAAATGAATGATATTACATTTTTGTTTGTGTTCATTTTGTACAGGAGCTCAATGGTAAACAATTAAGCAGCGCTTTGAATGAACCTCCAACTGTGCAGAACTCCATGACCCCGTGTGCAGTGACTGCACCGCCCTCCTTCCAGCACCTCTCCAACACTCAAACCAAGGTACACCCAAATACTTTCTGGATTTAACCTGACCTTTTTTAGGTTCCTACTATTAATTAAACTGATGTTACCACAAATCTAAAGTGACCTTTTCTATTTGTTTGGCATCTAAAGTCAAAGACGCAACAAGAGGACTGCACCCAGGAGCACAGGTCTGTGGCAGAAGGAGTGATTTCAGAGAACCTCAGACCACACAGTGATAACAGCACTGCGGACAGCAGCTTTTACAGAAGGAGGTCTGCACCGGAGAGAGTGCATAGCACCGCATTGTACGTTCACCCCTATTCCCACACTAGAAGGATTAACTTCATTCTTAGGCTAGCTTAGGTCACATCTGCAAATCATGTGATTCTACTAAGTGAGCATGAAGTCATCAGAGTGGAAAGGAGAAGGGTCTATAGATGAGTGGGTTCATTGACCACTTCACAGTTTGTGTTTTTTTTTTATTGCACTATCAAAGTTGTTGTCCTATAAATAATGAATTAATCAATTCTTCTTATTTGTTAGTTAATGTGATATATGGAATGTCTTGTGTCTTTATTTTAATATTCCCAGCAGCACTGATGAGATCAAACAAGCAAAATCTGACACCAGATTAAGAAGAAAGACCTATGGCAGGTAGGGAGAGTGTTAAACCCACCCATCACGCTGTAATCCATTAGGTTTTAATGCTTTCAGTGGTCACAAAATCTACCAGTGTGACCTTTGACCCCTCATACAACATGTAAGATGCTTCAAAGTGCTACTGACTGTTTAATGTGCTGTAATGCATTTGTTTGCAAATATGCTGTGTCCAGTGAGCCACGTTTGCTGAGGACAGCTGAGCTGAATGGAAGAATAAATAACAATTCCTTCATTGAAAGTAAGTTTACATCACCTAATCTTGATTTTTATTCTGAAAACTTTAGTCCATAAATTTTCTGCTGTAGCTTCTCAGATGCAAGAGGTGAAAATTAGTTTTATTGGAAATCTGAAAAAGATACTAAGGCACTTTTCTCATTTTTAGTCCAAAATATATGAGCAGATTTATTAATAATACGTAAATTAGTCCAGTATGATTAAATTGACATTATGACTTTCGTACTCTGTGTTATTTGCATCCAGCGCCTGCAGCAAGGTTCACATACGCCCCACAGCCCCTCTCCCTGGGTCGGAAGTCACCTGTCCACGCTCTCCTGACCTCTGACCCAAGCAGCTAGCACTGACATGATGCAACAGCCCCAAGGTCCATATCAGTGAGTTGTTATGAGCTAATCAAAATATATTTCAGCCTTTCTGTTCCATCTTATACTTGTTGCACCATCAGCTGTTCACAGACTTCATATTTTCCAGCATACTGTGTTTTGTCTTTCAGAACAAAGACTGAACAGATGTTTGGGCATCAACACAAGGTTTTTTAAAAATCCCAAATTACTGCATTTTTATAATTTATTAATAAAATGTTTGTTTATTAAAGAGCTTAGTAAGTTATTTGTCACCTTTTCTGAGCAAGATCTGTTTTCTGCACAGAGCAAGTTTAACACACACATACTTGTATATGTAAAAATAGTTGAAGAGCAAAAGTCTATTCAGAAGTTACAGGCATGAAACGTACTAAAAGTACAGTAAGTTATTTTTCTTTATCTTATTGTTCTTTTTTTAGTTACCCAGACATACAGACTTCTTTGTCAGTTTTTGTTCCCTTTTTAGGTGATAGTTATATTTCAGAAGGTGCAGAGAGAAACATGCAAATATTTCAGGCAAAGTTCTCCTTTTTCTTTCCTTTTTTCAGAGGCTTGAAACATTACACGCTTCTTTGAATGTGTAGTCTGATCTTTTAGTTTGCATCCAACATTTCATATTTTGATCAACCAACCTTTACTGCTTATGTGACACGTGGAAACAATATATAGGCATGAATTGGCCTTACTCATATACAGATGGTGAAGTGTTTTTCACTTCAGTGGTGAAAGGTGGAAATGAAGGATGTTGTCGCTCACTGTGGTGCGTTCAGAAACGCTCTCTTGTGCTGCAGTTGTCTGACTTTTCTTGATAACGTTCGTTTAGTGGACTCGAACTATGAATGTTTGCACTGCTGTACAATGGTTTACTGAGTAATTTTAAAGTTATTGATAATTTTGGCAATTCAGATAATTCTACTTATTAAACTGTCCTTTTACTTGCATTTTATTTGCAGGACCTCCCTGTTTTGCTTTGTGTGCTTGTCTCTTTCTTGGCTCTGGACAGCTTTCCTCTTCTCCCTCCTCCACAAGTTCTTCTGTAGGAAGTGCAGAGGCACTGTTTACGCACACGTCTGGCTCCAAAATGGAAACCACCTTATCAAATAACTAGAGAGATGAAGGCGTGTAAATATGCATTAACGCAGCATAACTCTGCTGCCTACTCGCAGCCAGCAGAGCTTGATCGTTTAGGCTGCTGTTTCTTTTACCTCTGGGGTCATGTGATCCTTATAGTACGGGTACATAGCCAGAGGGTGTTGTTTGAGCCTTCCCTCCACAGCCGCCACATGTTCTCTGCGAATCTGCGTCTGGGTCATTTGCTTTGAGAAGCAAACATGCTCTTTTGAGATGGACGTCCTTGGTTGTTGACTGGTCTTTTCTTTTGGATTGCTTTGGAAAATGACTGGTGAGAGGCCTCTGTGGATTGGAGATAAGACTGGCGAGCAATCACTGAAGTCATCTAGGTTCATGTTGACACAACACCAGCAACTGCTGACAGATATCTTCTTTGTCTGGTCTTTGGGATACTTGAGCTGGAACCTGGACCTCTACTGCCTGGACATTTACTATAGTGAAATACATACAAAGTAGTGATCGGGTCATGGTCTTGCTACACCTGGGCACCATAATTACAGTTCTGGCACATTATGTTCCCATTTCTCACAAAGACTGTTCCACAGTATGTGTCAACGACTTCAATTTCACATACAGGTACAAATGTAATTTGAAACCTGCAGACAAAAAGAACCCTTATTGTTTATTGGTTGGGAGGCTTGTTACCTCTGCACTACAGAGAAAAGGGAGGAACTGAATAGTTTTGTGCAACGTACATCAGTTCAATATACAGCTGTGAGTCTTATGTCCGGTGAAAAAAACCCCAAAACCGAAACGTCCGGTTTCAGTTTGAGCATCAGCAGACTTTCATAAGCAGGAAGTAGGTTTTTCTCTTTTGGTGGATAGTCCTGTAAGTTCCCCAACTGCCCAGACTCTACTGAATATCACTGTCTGCTGTTACCAGCTGAGCTGAGGGTAACTATCAGATGTAAAGAGAGCAGCCAGTCACAGCCGAGCGTTAAACAACTCATTCACTGCACGTCCAGGAACACTGATACGGCATCAGATGGGTGCAGTGGTGATGAAGCATCAGGATCTACCCCGTGTGTAACTAGTCCGCTGAGCAGACACACACCTGCTGTTTATTAGCTGTTGGTAATATTTTTCATATTAACGTGAGAATGGTGTTTGGACAGATTGCTGCCAACAGAACTAATACATCAACATTCACTGAACAACAGTACTATTCAGCCAAACAATAATTCTTGACAGACTTAACTATAAAACTATAAAGAGGAAAGACACAATGACCCTTTTTAAGCTTTAAGAAATTATTGACATTGACACATTATTATTATTATTGCAAAAAATATTTCGCTAAATATTTAATTGGTTAAAGGTTCTTGATGTGATTATTATTCCATAACAGAGCCTGTAACCAGCCAAATACTTGCCGTTTGGGACTAGCAGAATAGAAATAGCTCCACTCGTTAAGTGCTGATGATATTCATTTACCCGTAGGTCCGTTTACAGCGCGTTTGACAATGTTGCTGCAGCTGTTGTGTTGTTTGAGTGACAGTTGCCATGGTGCCGTTGCTACTGTTTGCCTGATGCTCTCTTCTTAAAATAACTGTACACGTCACTAGATGAGTTTTACTGTAGCAGCTTAACGTGGAGCTAATTTTAACTTGCTTTATTCATGCAATTGAACTTGTACTAGTTACAAATAAATGGCAACCTGTAGCGGTCACAGTGAGACCATGCTTTACTATAAGGATTCCTCCACAGATTAGTGTTGAATTAATTATGCATGCTAAGCTATCTGCTCCCGCAGTCCTCCCTATCGTTGTGTTTAGTGGCTAACCAGAAGGGGTGCTAATTTTTATATTAGTTTATAATTACTGAATGAAGCGATTGGTTTTTAGGAGCGTTGTGTTTCGTGCTTCTCTGTTGTGATTGCTGCTGACTGTATTGAATCACATGTTGCTCCCTTTAGGGGCTGGTAAATTAGCTAATTATCCTTAGTCATGTTGCTGAACTCTCCCGCTGTTCAAACACCAGGGAAAACACATCTGGGACACAGAGGCTCCTGTTTCCTCTCTTTCAACTGATGATCTTTCGTTACAGCAACAAACCAAGTCTGTAAACAGCTTCGTAACAGTCAGGCCTGTTTTCATTTGTTTGCCAGTGACATTGGAATCTAGGAAGTGGATCCATAGCAGGCAGCTTCGTGTGGCTGTAAACAGTACATTTGGGATGTACTGAACAGTTCATGCTGTTGTTAAAGTCTCTACAGTCACACCCATCACTTGTCCTCTACCGGAATATTATAAACCCATAAAACATTGAAGAGCAGCTTGAAGTCATTGGTGATATTGCATTATCAAATGCAGATGAAAAATATTTTCAATAAGCAGAAAAAAGGAAAACTCAAAACCAATTTATAATACAATGAATCTTTGACGTTTAACCTTCCCATGTTTGCGTGACTCGTGTTTCTGGCTGTTTTTCACTCAGCTTTTTCTTTTACTAAGGTTTTCTCACTTGGACTATTACACTATTCTATTGTAATTTCACAGTTGTGTTTAAATGCTTCGGATAATAAGCATCTGATGGAAGTTGTCATTTCATGGATCATCTTTTTTGTTTGGTCACAAAATCAGCCATTAAAATGAATGAAAAGAAATCATTAAATCCTAAGTGTGAGATCCACGTAGACCATGAATCGCTTTGTTTGTCACTCCAGCCATCCTTGCACTAGTCCGCCGCCTAAAGATTCCTCGTGCTGTCACAGGACACAGTGCTGCTCCACAGATCTATGCATTGATAATGTAGCGCGGCGCTACGTCAGCATGGAGCCACGTCTGACGAATTTACAACTTTGGTTAGAGCAAGCAGATGTTGTTCATGTGAACGTTCCTCCCTAGAAGGTTGTTCAGCATATTTCTCCCATGTGTTTTGGGAGTCCTACCATAACCTGCAGAGGTCAAAGGTCAAGTTAGGCATTTCCTTCTGCTTTGTGCTCTGGTGATAACCTACCTTGATTATGCAACCAGTTCTTTTAAAATTATCTTTTTCCAACTGGAGTTCTAAATGTGTTAAGAAACTCATCAAACTATAGCACAGGTTATTTTTATATAGCGTATAATTTACAGAGGAAGGAGAGCAACCACACCCCCCACACGGAGGTCGAGCTATTAACTAGACTTCCCTTTAACTACTCAGATGTTTACATTGCTTGTGTTTGTCGGCCTGGGCTCATGATGGATGTTGCTGCTGTTTTATTTTTGCCGCCATGTAGTTTTCTTATCTTATCTCATTAATTGAAACAAGGAAACGGCTTAAACTCCGTGTACTTCACATTCCGTGCTTTTCTTTTCCTTTCCAAAGAATTTCCTTCTGGGCACACAATACATAAATATTGAAATGTTCATTATAGACAGAACATTTATAAGGCGTCATCGCCTTATAAATCATCATTGTCTATAATCTGCTCTCTCAATGGTTGCATGACTTTGGGACGTTCAGACCCTTTGCTAAAAAAATATACATCCGTGAGTAAGTAACAGGATCTGTAGCTCGCATGCAAACTGCTGGAGAAAGTTTGAAAGTTCTGATCAACTAAATTTAGAAATGAATCCATTTGTTATTTATTTGTGCATAATTAGAACCAAAAACATCTTTATGAAGATTTTGATGCAAACTGTGACAGTGAAATCAGGCAACTGATTATTTGTTTCATGACGTGTGTTCTTTTGTTTTTATTTATTCTACACCTACACAATTGAATAAAAAACACAACGACAGGACAACATTAATTTTCCTCCAGAGACAACTTTCTACTTCTCATTTGTGAATAAATGACAATTGGGGGAAACTGCTGTAATACACGGGAAATGTTATTGTTTATGGTGGAATAAGAGGCTTTGGCAGCATGCTGGCTTTCCAGTAAAAAAAGGCTTTAGTGCCATTTTTAACTAGGTTCCCTTAAGGATGTTGAGCAACAGTAAAAACACAATACAGGGGAAAGGATGTGCAAAGCTTCAGACACTACCTGTACAGGATGTGCTCACGGTGTGGCACCAGAGGTCTCTCCTCTTCCTTTCTGTCTAATGTCAAGGTCAGCTGTTGGTAAATGAGTGCTTGTTTTCATCACCTTTATTACTCTTAAACGTCACACACCCTTGACTTCTGGTTTCAGGGAGGAGTGTGTGTGTGTGTGTGTGGGGGGGGGGGTCAGGGGGTTATTAAATTAAAACAATTAAAACACAAATTCTCTTATTGCTTATCGAGGATAATTTTCTTAGATTTGTTCCTCATTTCATAAAAGATAGTTCTCCTGAACCAGAAAGACAATATCAAAAATCCTAAACATTGTCATCTACATTAACCTTTGGTGGTTAAATTGCTTATTTTGTCTCATTCAGTTCACTATAACATTATAACTGCAGGTTCCAAACCATATTTTGTATCATTACACATTGTGTGTGCTACTGGTTTCTGATACAGAGCTGTAGTCGTGTTGCAGGATCAGTTTCCCAGCAGCTTTATCCTAATGAACAGTGCATACATTGTTGCATAATGTCCACAGCAGGTTTGATCGCGGTCATTGTGAAAAATGTAAAATCACAATAAACAGGGTGCAAGTTTCCCAAAATTGGCATCATAGAAAACAAGCAGATTATTTTTCTGGCTTGCCGAGTGGCGTAGCAGGGGTCACTCCTGAAATTCTTAAATTAACACTTGCTCTGAGTGGGAACAATGACTCACTGTCCACTGTAACAAAATATGTTGGTTGAATGGTGGGAAATGTACCACACCTAAAGGAGCTCTAAGTTCAGAGCATCATTTAACCGCTGTTAAGTAAACAAACCAAATGTCTGACCATGAGGAGACATGTACAATGAACGTTTCTTCTTATGGCTCCTTTTGAATTTTTTACATTGCATAACCTTGTTTTGTCTCCTGAGTCCAGCCATCGGTGGTGGAAGTTCTCAGATCATTTACTTAAAGCCTCCCTCACTGAATAATGTGTTTTCACACATTTCCGCCTGTCGTCCTCCTGCTTCTGGTCAGAACGATTATAAAGAAACGTCTGAGAGCGAGCTTCTTTTAAACATTAAATATTTTAGCTAATAAATACTGATCCAATAAACATCTTTATGGAACGTGAAACCTACTGTAGAATATGATGACGTATACAATTATACAATCAATAAATACCTAGATAATTTTACTTTTTAAAACCAGGAGCACTCACTGTTTTTTTCTATTAACCTGCAATACTTGAATAATGTTACATCTCATCAGTTGAGCTATAAAGACATTACTCAATAAATGTTTAGTTCCCTCCTATTTCTATATGAGGTAACGTTTCTTCTGTCTGCCTCCACACAGTGGGTTCTTGTGGTGGTCACTGTGATCCTCTTTAAGGGCGGTAAGGAATGGATGAATCCAGAATTAAAGTCAGACTGAGTCGTCTTCCCCTCGCGTTTTCTCTCCTCATGCATTAATCTCCTCCAGTGAAAAGGTCCGCCACTCCTCACGTCTCCCGTCCCACAGCGATGCCTGTATATCTGCCTCTGCCTTTACAAAGGCTGTCTCAGTCTCCAGAGTGCTGTGACTTAATGTTCGGTACCAGGCTCCAGCGTGGTGCAGGCCCGTGGGACGGAGGACACCGCTGACGTGTCACTCAGTATTTAGAGGAAGAGTTAATGTTGTTTCTGTACTATTGATACAAGATGGGAGCAGCCGACAGGGAAGACGGATTGTAGGATCTCTTCATCTTAGAGACACAACGTTCTTCCAAAGCGAGCCTTGGTATGTGCTTGACTTCCACACAAGCAGACACTCGGCATCATGTCAGTTTCTAGCATGACCTACTGTACTTTGTCAATTGCTTCCATTCAAACACACCTGTTTATTTGGTTCCTCTGTGCAGATGAAACCTCCGATAGCTTTGTGAGCCAGGCCCAGGCTCAGACCTGCACAAGAATAGAGGGCAGCTAATTTCAATTTGAAAGATCTGAATCATTGTTTGCACACTGTGCGTGTTAGTTCCTATCTTATTTACCAGGTGGAGGGCGTTTACTTGGCTGATCCACCCATCAGCTCTCAAACAGGATCCACTGCTCAGGTGCGACGTCGTCCCTGTGATTGCGTTAGCGAACGCGTGTCCCAGTGTGAAGCAAAGCCCACGTGAGTTAGTGTGTGACCCATGTCGCATGTTGGTGTAGTGAAGAGCTCAGAAGCGCTGACTGTGCAGAATGCAGGAAACATTCAGAGAATACTTTCTTTCCCAAACTCATGAATGGACATTTGTGTCTAAATCAATGTGGTTGCTGTTCAGCCTCATTTGCACTTCAGGCCTTCCTTCAAAGTGCAAACCAAAAGCTACTGGTGCATTTTTTGTTGGCCGAACACAATGAAAGATTAGTGGGAACAGACCCTAGTTTGAAAAGGTGGTTTACCCTCTGGATAAAAGCCTCCTTGTTGTCGTCCTTTATGATCCTCTACGTAGAGATATTGACACAAGACTTGATATGTAACTGCGGCGTTTGCGTGTAGACCCTCAAAATCGAGTGTCTGCAGCTTCCAACTAGTCCAACAACAAAAAAAATCAGTGTCGCTCTGCTGAGCTAACATAAAAAGAGGCCATTACAAAGGTTGAACTGTCTTACCCCTCTTCACCCTCCCAGCCTTTCTTTTGGCAGGAACAATGTTGCTGCATTACTTGACTGTTATCCTTCCCCCCTGATGATTTTCTTTAGCATTTTTTACTCCTCTTGTTTGAACAGATGCCGCCCCCCCCCCCGCAGTCCCCGTCCTCTGGGATCACCATGAAGCTTAGTACAATGAGGTAACACTCAGTGACATTAATGTTGAGTCCAGCCCAGTCAGTTCCTTCCAGAAAGGAACATCAAGGGATGTGATGTATGGCACTTCCTGAGAAAAAATTACATTCTTTTGTCCTTCTGGATTTATAAAAACATTATGAAAGAGGCGGCTGAATGAACGTGCTGACCTTTCAGCGCGTCCATTACTGCCTGAACCAAATTTTACAGCAGGATCCATAACCTGTTGGCCACAAACCAAACCTCACATAAAGTCCAGTCAATGAGGAACAGATCAGTCACGAGATAACACATCTTTCCCAAGACGGCTTCAGATTCATTGCACATTAGAGCTGCACCCAGTTTGATGAATCGCGGAATGACTGACTGAAATGGAGCACGGACACACTTACGCTGCTTTCTCGTCTCATTAGGTAATGTACGTCAGCTGACGTCTCGGCCGCTAGAATTCTGGGTAAAAGCATTCTCTTCAGATAAGCAGCTGTTGTTGTCTGTAAATAAGGATGTTGGTGCCCCACAATTCACAGTATCCTGTTTCAGCCCTGCGCTGCTTAGATGCCTTCAGTGAGAAAGAATCTAAAAGGCACCGAAGGACCCTAGAAATGTCACCTTTGACCTTTTGACTTCTGACTTCAGAATATGATAGCGTTTGGTAACACATTCATGAGTTTATCGTTGTGGACAAGTGATAGGAAGTCAAACTGAAAATTCTACAAGCATTACTGCAACGTTAACGTTCCAGTGCACCGGCCACATGGTGTTGGCAGCAATGCCTTTATATTTGAAAGACGTCCTAAAATCAGCGAATAAGCAACAATCAAAATAAGCCATACAATTTATCTGATGCTTAAAATGAAAAACTAACATGTTTTATTGTGACATTGTGGCTTTTCAACTGACTACAGCTTTGCAGAATAAGCATCAAGACAAGTCTTTTTGTTTTGATTCAGATATTGCACAAAATGAATTGAAGCAGAGAAAAAACAATTTCAAGTCAGGCCTTGTTCGCGTTAAAGCAGTGAAACAAGCTCAGGCAAAGCACAGGATGCTACAAACCTCTTGGGCAAAATAGCTACAATCGTTGTAAATTGAATAAAAGATCTTTATGCAGGCAGAACAAGCTGTTGCTGAGGCCTCAGGGTTGTTTATCTACCATCGAGAAAAAAGGAAATAAAAGCATACCAAATAGCAGAAACAGCACAATGATCATTATATTAATAGATATGCACATATGGTGCAGAGTCACATCACCAGCTAAACTTTAACAACATATACTGTTAATGTTCATTTATTTCTAGCTTTATGAAATTAAATTAACTTTATTATTTAAAAACAGTGAATGTTCTTCTCACCCTCTAAAAAAACATTTTTTAAAAGCTGCACATTAAAACAGATTCAGTATTAACCTGATTCCAAGCTTGTTTGTCTTATTTACAGGCCAGCTGCCATCTTTGTTTGACCGTAAGAAGAGACTGTACCTTCACTGTAGCTTCAGAACTAGATAAAATACGTATAAACCTGGCTGATTAGAAGAAGCACACCAATGTCTGTTATTACAGGAGAGGCATAAACGTATTGATGCAACTGCATTTGAAGAGTCTGGTCCAAACGTCCTTTCTCTGCATTCATGTCTTTACTCTGTCAGATTTACACTTTACTGATGTTTTTGTGTGGGTCTGTTAAGTCAAACACTTTGTCTCCAGGTTAAAGACAGTTTCGTCAACAACACTGTTGACAGTTAAACATTGACACAACTCATTCTTAAAGTGGACTGCAAATGTTCTGTATGCGACTCATATTTGTCAGCATCTCGTATGTCTCATAATCCACAATGTGACATAGAAATTTTGCACATTTCTGCTTTTTCCTCTACATCACATCAGAGGTTAATTTGCCTCCACAGCCGCTCAACATCCACTTTTCTGCAGAGCGTCGCCTCGTCCGGTTCCCCCTTTATAGGAGCCCCGCCTCGAAATCAGTCGATCAAATTCAACATCGTGCACACCAGCGTCAGGCCAATCAGCGTCGAGGGGGGTGGTCCTGAGCCGGTGGTCCGGGAGGCCGCTGGCCAATCAGAGCGCCTGCTGCTCGGACAAACCGATCGCGTCAACGGTCGTTGGCTGTTTGAATGGTTCATTATTCATGTCCACGCTGGGCTTATTTAAGGAGACACGATGAGGCGAGGTGGCGGAATCACTATAAAAGCTAACGGATCTCCGCTGACTGCACTGTTCCGCGCTCGCGTGCTCGCCAAGTATCACGACACCCGCTGTTCCAACTGTCCCCGTATCATAAATAAATAATAAATAAGTTCCCTGCGCGCGCCCGGCGCATTCCCGGCGAGCTCGCGGGTTTCCCACCACCGCCATGTGGAGGATTCACTCATAATCCAGGCGGTTTGTTTGTTCTAGTGCAAACTCAGAAACGCCGCAATAAACAACAGCCACGTAAATATAATACACTTTAAACAAAACAACACGTTTTGTTTGGCGCTTCGGCATATGGTTAATATTGGTGACATCAGCCATGTCAGGAAAGCACCACCGCCTCCGGGCTTTTTCACTCAACACACACCCACCGCCCATGCAGCCTCCCAAAGCGACGCGCTTCGCCCGAGCGAACTCATTAATGCGTAGAGGAAGGGGAGGAGGCGCAGGTCTACGCCTCGACGCGCTCAGCGCCGCTGTTTCATTCCGCCGCCGCCTCCGAGCAGCTCGGTCCCGCTGCTCCAGCACTGTTATACTTTTTGTTCCATAAGAAGTGCCAACGCTTTTGATAGTAGCCCCGCCCGCTCCGGACGGGTAGAGAGACGTTCAAAGCAGCTGCTGCTCGGGAGACGGCGGACGCGACGCGCGCCGTGCCTTCGACAACTTCGCTCCCACGTTTCTGGGGAGACTCGAACGCCTCGCTTCGCCGAAGTTGCGTCCGCTCGAGAGGGACAGAACATCCGCCGGCATCATGACTCGGAGGTCCTGTGCCATCTACGCCACCGGGATCGTGTGCGCTCACCTCCTGATCGTGGGAATCGCCCTGGTCGTGGCTCAAGTCTTCCAAACCATGATTCACAGCCGGTTAAAGAAGGTGAGTGGCACGAGCGCGTCCACGCCAGCATCCTGTCACTTCGGGCTTTTAAACGTCAACGCGTTTCAGCTGCAGCGGCCGCTCGCGCGCATTCAGCAACACCGGTGGCAGGACACGCAGGGTCACGGGATAATTGTACGAGTGTGCGTTTTCATTATCTGATGCTCAGCCGTTCACGTAGGCAGCGTTTTACTTGTGCTGTGTCCGCATCCCCGAGATGTGCGGAACGAACCCAGCGCCTTAATCCGCAGAGGTTGTGCAGCGTTTAACGTCAGCTTGGAGCGTTTCACGCGAGCGTCTATTAAAACGGAGGCTCAATCATTGTGCGTCTTAAATAAAGCAAACTAAACCCCGATAACCTCCACGCTGTGGGTGAAAAGCCCCTTTAACCGCACGGAGGGGAAACGGTGAAGTGACACACACACACACACACACACACACACACACACACACACACACACACACACAGGTGAGTTAATGTGACCTCACCACGTTTTGTGGCGTTTTATCTTTAACGCACAAGCGTTTACGTTCCTCTGAGGCTCTGCAGCATCGCTGCCATTTAATCGTGCACCAATGAATTAGGCTTCACCTTCACCCGCGGCAGTTGGATGGGGAACGCATGCGCCTTCTCCCGCCGGTGCCTGGAGCCCGCGTGACCCGGTGACACATTTGTTTGGACGGGCTTGGTGGTTCTGATCGTTGAGGACGGGTCACCTGTAGTAAGACTGGAAACGTGAGCCGGTGGGGAGGGGGAGGTGTGCTGCTCCGGAGGGTGGGGGGAGGGGTCTGGGGACCAGGGACTCCCTGATTCCCCGCGGTGAATGCAGACAGTAGCGCGAATTACGCGGTGCTGAAGTCGTCCGGTGGAGGAACGAGCGTAAACGCGGATGACGCTGGAGGAGCGGGATTAAAAGTCGCAGCTCGGCGTGTTTGCGCATTTTCAGTCTTCGGTTTCGCAGATCAATAAAGATTGGATCAGTCGTCTCAGCCAATATGAGTAAATTAATACAGTGGCTTCGTTTCATTGAGCCTGTTGGGAGTTCGTAATTATCCAGTCAGACTAACGCTGCGCCTCGATGCTCATCTGACTTGTCTCAGATTTTACATTTTCAGTCGAGGAAAAACTCCAAACGCCTACTTTTTTCAGCATGAAGTGATGCGCGTGCGGCACAACTGTCACTCAGGCTGGTGGTATTTTTGGATTCCTGCTCCCAACTAAAAACGAGGGGTCGGGCTTTTATTTGGGCGTGTGTGTGTGTGTATGTGTGTGTGTATCTGCGTGCGTGTGTGTGTATCTGCGTGCGTGTGTGTGTGTGTGTGTGTGTATCTGCGTGCGTGTGTGTATCTGCGTGCGTGTGTGTGTATCTGCGTGTGTGTGTATCTGCGTGCGTGTGTGTGTGTGTATCTGCGTGAGCGTGTGTATCTGCGTGCGCGTGTGTGTCGGTGTGTGCGTGTGTATCGGTGTGTATCTGTGTGTGTGTGTGTGTATCTGCGTGTGTGTGTATCTGCGTGCGCGTGTGTGTGTATCTGCGTGCGCGTGTGTGTCGGTGCGTGCGTGTGTATCGGTGTGTATCTGTGTGTGTGTGCGCTGTTTAAGGCTTGCAGTGATGGGGGAGCTGCCCTATGGGCTGGTCGCCAGCCGACACCTCAGCCCACCCTAAAATACCCCACATTCCTCTCAGTCAGAGGAGCTGGATGTTGTGAGACTCAGACTGTACTTTTAAATCTCTCTGCCCGTTTGCTCCTTCAAAGTCACTAAAGAACAAGACATTGTCCAAATTGGGGTTTAACGGCTGCTGCACTGATTTGGTCTCCATCCATGTAAGTTTAGGTCCGGACCTCATTTCCCCCTCGTTGGGAACCGTGGCAGCTTCCCAGGGGCCCAAATGAAGTTCTTCGAAGTTGATCGCTCGTGATGAAGCTGGAATTAACACCAGGCGACAGCGCCGCTAATCCTCTTGTCGGTCCTCCCGTGGAAGCGCGTGGGCTCGACTCCGCTCCAAAAAGCGGCCTAATCTGATGTCAGACGCGGCCTCGTTCAGGTGCCGAGTCACCGCCGGCTCCAGGACACAGATTCTGCGGCGCAGGGCGTGTGATGGGTTTGACAGACGTCTTATTCCGTCGCCTGCGGTCCCGCCGTTGTTGCTCCAGGTGTTCCGCTCCGACGAGGAAGCTGAAAGTGACCCCGCCCCCGCGCGCCGCTCCCCTCTGAGCGGAGCCGGTGAGGCGGGGCGGGTTCGGCTCCGGCTCGGGCCGCTCCGGTCGCACTCTGCGCTTTCTCCTCGTGCACCTGCAGATCAGACCGCGTCGCGGCTCCTGCTGCGTGACTCACGTCGCCGTCATTGTTTAAACTCATTAACGCTGGAGTTCATCCGCCCTGACGAACCTTCGCCTCTCGTGTTGCTGCTCTTCAGGCTTCGTTGAGGGTTTTCACGCTGGCCACGGACGCCCGTTTGCCTGTGGAAAGGAAGAATCCCAGTCACTTGTGCCAGTTAATCATAATGTGTCTTTACTGCAGACCAGCGTTGCGCTCTCTGGTCATGACAGTCACACGCTCCCTTGGTTTCACTTCAGAGCTTAATCAAAAAGCCTCAGGAGGTTCTCATGCGTTAAATATCCAGCTTCCCTCTTTCCTGCAACGCGGAGTTATGAAATCGTGACACAGCTCACCACTTAAACCAAAAATGATGAATCTGTCATTTTTGTGTCATTTGACGTTTTGCCAATGTTTCGATGGCGTCAGACAACACAGCCAGTTACTGTGAGGAATCCTAACCTGAAAACACCACCATCATGGTTCCTACAGTCAAAGCGTTTGCTGCTTCGCTCAAGACTGTTTTGAACCCGGAAACGTGAACATGTTTCACTTTGAAACATTTTAGAGAATGACAATAGTCGCTTCAGCTGCGTTTGAATAGTTTCTCCTCATCAAATGCAACCATCTCAGTTTTATCTACATATCTTTGGTTTTTCTGACACACAATCTTAATTTACTTTTATATTAAGCAGCAGAGCGGAAGTGACGCGACAGGCGAGCGCTTGTACAGGAAAAAACACGTTTGAACGTAGGAAACTGGAGCCCAAACAGGAAGTGGAGGCCACACTTAAAGCTGCATTGTCTCGACGCCTCGCGTGTGTGTGACCTTTCTTTAAGTGCATCCCATTGAGGGGACAGGGGTTTTCAGGAACACTGAACAGTCCTGGCGGGAAGTCGGCCGCTCCTCCCTCAGTGTTAAAATAATCCCAACATTTGAAAAGGCCGTTTCTGTTCCTGGTAACGCGCCTTCAGTCAACAACCTGAGGCCTTTCACACAGACGCATGTCGCTGTCGTGTGGATGCGCTCACCTGGTTTCCTGTGTCGTTGGAGCTGATGCTGCACTCAGGCTGTTGCTGTTGCGTGGCCCTCGTACAGGCTCCCGCTGAGGGTTGACTGAGTGCAGACTTTCTGTCTTCTTCTGTCTTCCTCTGGGTTTCCTCTGAGAACGTTGCTGTCTTTTAGTTTTCTCAGTGTGAACATATGTTTTTGCCTTTTTGCTCACAGGAAATCACTTTGACGGAGAAGAGCCAGGTGTTTGAGTCATGGAAGAACCCCCCTCCCCCCGTTTACATGGAGTATTACTTCTTCAACGTGACCAACCCAGAGGAGTTCCAGGCAGGAGGCAAGGCCTCTGTGAAGCAGATTGGACCCTACACATACAGGTGGGTGCGACTGCTGCGCCTTGAACCTCGTGTGCTGCTGTAAATGTGTCCTAGGGGAACGGAACTGGCTGCAGTTTCGTCCGCTTTGGTGAAAGCCTTGTTGAACCGGAGTTCACTGAGGATGACTTTGTATTGTGAAATCAAAACAAAAGACATCTGGACTCACTCGCTGACTGTCCTGTCCACACCAGGGAGTACAGGCCAAGGGAAAACGTTACCTTCCTGGAAAATGGCACCAAAGTCTACGCCCTCAACCCCAAATCCTTCGTCTTCGTGCCTGAGAAGTCGGTGGGTGACCCCGAGGTCGACCTCATCAGGACCGTCAACATCCCATTCGTGGTAAGACATTGTCAGGACAGAAGAATGTGTGGAAACGACTCATCAGACTTCCCGCACATGTTTTTCTTTGACTGTACTGTCCCTCCTTTATTTTGTCAGGTCATATTGCTAATGTAAACTTATGTGTGTGTGTGATGGGAGCGTTGTCATGGCCTCGTCCACTCATTTCTTTTTGCCCTCCTGCTTCAGGTGGTGATGAACGAGCTCAACTCCTACTCCTTCTTCCTGCGCTCCTTTGTGTCCATGTACATGAGAAGCCTGGGCGTCGAGCTGTTCATAACCCGCACGGTGCACGAGTTCCTGTGGGGCTTCAAAGACCCCATTCTCACGAAGATCCACTCCATGAAGCCGGACGTCGACGAATACTTTGGGCTGATGTGGAAGGTGAGTTAGAGCCGCGGCTGGTGTTATTTCAGTGCAACAACCTGAAGAAAGCGCGGAACGGTTTGTAAGAAGTGAGACTGGCCACATGCTGATGGAACATGCTCGGACTTCCTGTTCTAGCGTCTCAAGAGCAGCCTTGTGACGCTGAGAGATGCATTTTTCAAACAGAACTCATGATATTTTTTTTTTTTTTTTTTTTTTTTTTTTTAAATGGATCTACACAAGAAACCATCAGACTCACGAACTTTTATCAGTGAAAAAAGTAGTTACTAATAAACTGCGGTTAAAGAATAATGCAACAAAGTCTTTTTCTTTTTTTTCTTTTTTTTTGACTCAGGCTCAGCTGTTGTTCGTCACATAAGCGTTGTCTGAACCTCTTGTCTTTGTTTCCACAGAAAAATGGCACCCATGAAGGAGAGTTTGTGTTCCACACCGGGGAGGAGAACTACTTGGATTATGGCAAGATTGACACGTGGAACGGCCTGAGGTAAAGAATGAGCCATGTTTGACCTTCTAGGAAACATTGTGGGTGTTTTTCCTGCTGTTCCCCGCTTGGACTTTATTTCTTTCAAAGCCTCCAGAAATCAGAAATTATCAGAAATTGGCCAAAATGTGTGCTGGCATCAAGTAGAGCCGAGTATGTGCGACGTTGCCCACAAGCACTAACAGCTTTTGTCCAACAGGCAGATGTCGTGGTGGTCCTCCAATCAGAGCAACATGATCAACGGGACGGACGGCGCGGTCTTCCACCCCCTGATCAACCGAAACGAGCTGCTCTACATCTTCGCTGCTGATCTGTGCAGGTCCGTGTGGTTCTCAGATTCGTTTGCAGCATCTAGGCAGAAAGTGAGGCTGAAGTTGGGGAGTTGAGGCTGTTGCACAGCATTTACACATCCACTGATAGCAACCTGTGTGTTTCACGTCTTATAAGCCACACGTGAGTCATGTTTTTGACCTAGACACACCTAGAAACCCTTGAACAAGCACAGGAAGCAGTATAGCCATTTATTTTATGGCCCTAATGCCGTAAATCGTGATTGTCTGGTTTCCTCCTGATGCCTTTGAGTCCCTTCATGAATCCTTGAGGCTGGTGCTGACTCAGCGTTCTGCCCCCAGGTCTATTCATCTAGCTTACGTGGACGACGTGGAGGTGAAGGGCATCCAGGCGTACCGCTTCGCCCCACCGAGCGACGTCCTCATGAGCCCCACAGACAACCCCACCAACGCCGGCTTCTGCGTGCCGGCCGGAGACTGCCTGGGCACCGGGGTGCTCAAAGTCAGCGTCTGCAGACAAGGTAGGAGCGCAGTCACCCAACGGTCTGACCCAGAGACCCACCACCCATATTACACCCCTCTGATAACAGACTACTACCTCCATGACACAGTTTCCCGTGTCCACCCCCCAAAATGTCCTTCGGCCGAGCTGCCCCTTCCCCGGTGGCTCACACTCCTGTTTGAACACGGTTTTACTCAACTCACGGTTCAATGATTAACTGTGCTGACTGTGTGTGCTGGCTATTGATGTGTTTTATGGTGGTCATTGAGTAGAGAGAGATACCTCTGATAAGGCAATCTGTGCAGGCACTGACACATGGAAGTTATTGTAGTGTCATTAAAAGATGTGCTTCCGTAGCCACAGGAATCTGAACCTGCTCATGAAAGGCTCCTGCTGCTAGAACCTAAAGTTTTACACCATGGAATGCACCCACTGCTCTACCTGAACAGTTCATCTTATTGTGTTTGAGTTGTTGTTGCCTCTGCAGTCCGACTGAATCGTGTTGTTTTTTTGTTTTTTTTCAAGGTGCTCCCATCGTGGTTTCCTTCCCCCACTTTTACCAGGCCGACCCCATGTACATCAATGCCATCGATGGGCTCAGTCCCAACAAGGAGGAGCACGAGACGTACCTCGACCTGCAACCGGTACGACCCATCTTTAGTTTAACAGACCGTACTGTGTCTGTTATGACTCCGATGTATTTGAATGACGATGCATCCTAAAGTAGATTTATGTCAAAACTAGGTAGCTTGTAAGTCAGAATGCCTCAAAGCCGTTGTACTTCTCTGTTTTCAGACCACAGGGGTTCCCATTCGAGCCTGCAAGCGAGCGCAGCTCAATATCATTCTGAAGAGAGTCCAAGGCTTCCCGTAAGTGAACTGCTCAACTCTCACCCACTTTGATGTTGCCACACTGTCCCCGTTTCGGCCACATGTTGAGCCAGATGTCCTCTCTGACCTGTCTGTCTGTCGTTCTGCTCTGCAGCGCAACAAAGTTCCTCAACCACACCATCTTCCCCATCATGTTCGTCAATGAGGTGAGGACCTTTTTCCTCTTCTAATCACAATCTGGGTGAACAGAGTCAATGCTGACGTCTTTCTCATCACCAGACGGCGACTATTGACGATGAATCTGCAACCAAGATGAGGACGCTGCTCCTCATTTTGACGCTTGTGTCAAACTTCCCTGTGCTCATTGTGGGCATGGGCATCATCCTTCTGCTGGTGCTCCTCTTTTTGCTCTGCCGAAATCGCCAGAAGAAGGTAGGAGCCGGCGCTGTGGCGTGGACTTAACTGTAGCGTTAACATGGTGTGGCGTGTGTCTGACAGTAGCTCACGGTACCAATGGGGCCTCTGTAGATGATGTAATGGTAGAAGTTTTGACTGGACTTGTGCACGTTTGCCAGTTTCCTGTATTAACCTCCCTGTGCTGCTGCAGGTTTAACCCTTGAGCATGTTAACGCTGCATGTCCTGCACAGCAAAAACCAGCATGAGCAGATTCCTGCTATTCCTTATCAAAGACTCTTTATTTCCTGCTGAATGTTTCCTAACATCATTTCCGTTTTGCTAGTGTAGCTTTGAGCTAACGTAGCACTGTTCAGTACTAAAGTGCATTGAACTGTAGAAGTCGTGACTGAAGTGCAGCACATGTTTGCCTCTTATCTCCACTAGTGCAGGCCTGTTGATTTGAACCCTTGCCTTACTGCCCTCAGATTATTGTAGTTCAGGTTGTTCAGGGTCAGTGGCCTGCAGTGGATATGCTAGGTTAGAGATAATAGTTTGGGAAATACTTTTTAGGTTCTAATGAGGAGATGGATATTTTATTCACGTTGTGCTAAAATGAAGCTTGAACTCAGCCACACTAAAGGGAAGGAATGAACTATATTTTGAGCGGACAGTTCAGATCTTCAGCTCAGCACAGAGAGGATGTTAAGTACGTGCTTAATTGCAATGTTAAAATGTGTATGTTGTATTAACCAATTTTAATTTTCTGTAACCCCTTTTTTCCCTTTTCTGTTTTAGAATGAAGTAAAACGTATTGATTTTACTGAAGCTTTTCATTCTTTTACTGTAAGTTTTCATTTTTGCCTTGTTTGCTGTTCTTTTAATTTGTTAAGCATCATCTATCATCATTGTTGTTGTTATCAGTGTTACCCTTTTGGACATGAGCTTTCTTTGAGTTCTTGCCTTATACTGTTAAGTTTTGGTTCCTATTTAAAGTCTGTGGTGGTTTTGGTCCTGACTAAATTGTTGTGGTTTCTTTTTTTCTTCAGTCAAAACATTTCTTCCCATTTTAATGTGTGTTGAGAGTAAAACACAACCTTCCTGCGTTCTGTGAATAACGCCTTGTCTTTCCGGCGTTTCCCATCCAGACGGCGAAAGACGACACGGCCTACACTCAGGTCAGCGGCAAACCCGACGAGCCGTCGGAAACCACAGCCAACCAGCCGTCGAAGAACGGCTCCTACATCGCCATGTCTCCTGTGGAGGCCCAGAAGTGTTGATCCGGAGTCGGGCTCCCCAGGCCCGGGACGGGGGCTGAGGGGAGCAGCACGGGGTGTTTCATGACCGCGGGTGGGGGTATACACACACTGTGGGCTCCCTTTCACTTATTTCTGGGGGTGGGGGAGGATGGGGGGGAGGGGGTTGGGACACAATCCCCAGAAAAAGTATAGTCAACAAAGACATTGCTCCTCTCACTGAGCCTCTTATGACTCTGTCCTCCTCTGCACTACCTGCTGAGCATGGCCCTCACTGCCTGCTGTCCTGCAACACAACAACTCCCACACTTTGTAATTTTTCCTCATTTCCATCCCAGTCGACCCAAAACACGAAGGGAGTCCGTCTGGGCTTTGCCAGGACGAGCCTTTATCTGCAGTTCTTCTGAGGGAACAAACGCAATCGTCTGATCAGACGCTAGGCTAACGTGGTTAGCATCAGCCGAGCAGCGGGGAAAGTCGTTACATTTCAAACAGTTTAAGGAAATATAATGCCCTGTATTGTTAGTGTGAAGCTCGGAATGCTTTAGTTTTGCTAACAATTGAAGCTATCAAATCCTTTTATACAAAGAAAATGGACTGAGCCAAACTATTTATAGGGTTCTCCCTTGTTTCCTAAGATAAATTAGTGCAGCCACACGTCGGCCTCTAAAAGCGTTTGTGTCCTGTTTTATTGGACAATAGGCGACTTTTTTTTTTATTTTGAAATACTCGTGATTTTCATCCACTCCTCACTTCCGCCAACGCCACCTGTTCCTCACATTCACAACACTAGAAGTATTCCGAGGCCTCGGCTTCAGGTGATGAACAGCTAGCTGTAGAATTGTCGAGACCTTCACCAGTAGCTTAATGAAATCGCACATTCAAGCTTCATCAGTCGTAATGAACAGGAGACCCCATCCACAGAACTTCCAGTGGAGACTTGAACCTGCTTTCTGCCTTACGACCGTTCATTACTCACCCATTGTTCAAATAAGCTGGGAATCTTTCGCCGTTGTACATAACAAAGGGGGAAACGTTGCGATACCTCTGATCGAATCCAGCAGGCAGTCGCCCACGTGTGCTGAAGGACACTAACTTGGCCGGGTGTCGGCCGCTCCTCTGTCTACACTGTCGCATATTAGAGAAAGCACAACTGGGGCCGCTCAGAGCGGCCTCCGCAGGCTGCCGGCTTCACTCCCAGCCTCTTCTGTACATATTTACAGCTGACAAAGTGCCGTGATGAATCTAGTGGCGTCGCTGCCGCTGGGAGAGTTGTTCAGTGATGTCCAGGCAAACGCAGCACGCAACACTTGAATCACGTTGTCTTAAACGTCACGCCCGAAACGCTCGTCTCCCACGGACCCGCTGGTTTGCACCAGGGGAGCGTGGATTCAAGGCCATAATACTGTCGACGTAGAGAGTTGTCTGCACTTTGCCTGGAACTTGTGCCCTGTGTATTTACTTGTTTATGTTGGTCCTTTCACTTTCATTCTAGTCATTTCAAAACAGGTGGTCCATTATATTCCGTACATTTCAACGGTTCGTCCTAGTATTGGCTGTAAAGGATGTTGCAGTGAATTCGCCCACGTAAACATCGCTGCCTCTGTTATTTGCTTGTCGGCACATGGAGTGTCTTTTTTGATTTACTTTTGTATTTGTTATTGCTGCTAAAACACACCTGTGGACTTGTATTTACCATGATGTGCTGGGTTTGTGTGATCCGCGGAGGCTTAAGCCTTGAAGGCGTTTTGTTGCCAAACCTTTGACACCTGAGCATATGATACAAAGCCCAAAGCTCACCGTAATTTATTGGAGTCAGCAGTTACACCTGTCTGTTCGCCAGCTGTGACGTCCTCACAGCTGACTGTTCATTCCTCTATAAGCACATGATGCGACCATATCCTATGTATGGGTCTTTTATTATGGACTGGGTAAAACTTAGTTATCTGGTGGCGCCCTGAAAGACGAGCCGAGTGCCAGGAGTCTGCTAGAGATTGGTCACATTGAGGTGGAAGGTCTTTCAGAGCAAATGTCTGACACGCAAATGTGTTGATTTAATTCCTGGTCATTTTGTTTGTGCTGCTCAGTTTGGTTAGGTCATCAATGACTGGAAGAAGAGTACTTCACCTCTGAACCTTCTGGTTTCAATCAAGACAGATAAACCTTGAGCATTAGGTCACAGTTCCCACTTAACGATTGGTCAAGAAATATTTCAGCACATAATCATCCATTTAAACTATCTTTGAAGCCACTTAATCTGCTGCTTCATTGACATTGGGAGTGTCTCACCAAAGCACATTTTCCCAAATGTTGCATGATTCTTCCTCATATTTTTTTTAACGTACCAATCTACAGTCTTGTTCAGACCTGAGTCCTTGCTCTGTGGCCTTCTCTGCTGCTCCTGTCCCATTTCTACCACACCAACCTTTGAGTCCAGGCCTTCCAACCCGCTGGCTCGTCTCTCCCTGACCAAAGATAACCCACAGACCGGCCCCAGTGCTATGTTTACTCTCCTCTGTGATAAGTTCTGCCACAAATTGCCTTTTTTTTTTTTTTTCTTAAAACTTGTGCCACCACACACCAACTATGTGAACTGACTTGCAACAGTGTTGCGTGAGTGTGAACATGTGTGTATGTGCCTTTTTTTTTTTTTGAACAAGGCAAAAAGTAAGAAAAAAAAACACTTGGTAATTTGGTAGATGATTCAACAAGTGCAAGAGCAAACAAAAGTAATCAATGCTCTTTGTGAGCAGGAAGAAATCTCAGTATTATGTAAGACAAAGCAATACAAAGTTATAGTTATAAATAGTTGTTTTGTAAGGGGCCACACTATTTATGTATCCTTATTTTCCTGATTACTCTTTTTCTTAGTTTCACTTGTGTAGGAGTATTTTCCTTTTTATGTAGCATGATTTAGGTTTTTGTTTTTTGTAATATTCATCTTGAGTACATTTCATTGTGAAACAAAGACCAGTATGCTACACTGGGACCAGTTGGAGCTCTGAGTGTTCATGAGTGGTGTAAACGTGTTTGTGGAGCCAAATGCACCATTTTGTCAAACTGGAGCGATTTGCTGGAAGGCTGATTATCTTGATGACTAATGTACTGATGCTGTGTGACCTGTCTAGATGAATGACGCCCTCCTTCAGGGATGAGCACTAGTGCCATACTCTCCTTTAAGTTTCATTAATTTGCTTTTTGGTGTAAAGCCAAATTGCATCTGCCCTTTCTGATGTTCTGACATCACTAACAGACATTTCCTTTGAAGATAAACTAATTTGTTTTGCTGCTGAAAATGACAATCTCCTTGTCATGTGAGGTGCAAAATGATTTCAAATATTCATTTTTAGTTTTGATAATTTACACTGCACAGATGTTTCTACAGTGCTTTTGTAAACATTTCTAGTGTATTTGCAAAAAAATAAAAGTTGCAATAATGTGCAAAGTTTTTACACTTGTCAGATTCTTTTCTAAACTCCTCTTTACAGAGTTTGTATTTAAATGAGCCAGTCACAGGCCTGACTAAGCAGGTCGTTGGTGCTGTGTCTGCAGACGCTTCAAAATCGATCAGGGTGCAGGGGTCGCGTTCATGTTGTCCCCCAAATGAAAGTGGGTCAAAGGCCTCCACATCTTTGCTTCTATGCAGGATCAGGCCCTGGGGTTCCGGACCGGGTTCTGGGGTGCGGGCTCTGGGTTCGGGACCGGTTGCTCTGGGGTTCGGGCTCTGGGTTCGAGACCGGTTGCTCTGGGGTTCGGGCTCTAGGTTCGGGACCGGTTGCTCTGGGTTTCTGGACCGGTTGCTCTGGGGTTCGGGCTCTGGGTTCGGGACCGGTTGCTCTGGGTTTCTGGAACGGTTGCTCTGGGGTTCGGGCTCTGGGTTCGGGACCGGTTGCTCTGGGTTCGGGACCGGTTGCTCTGGGGTTCGGGCTCTGGGTTCGAGACCGGTTGCTCTGGGGTTCGGGCTCTAGGTTCGGGACCGGTTGCTCTGGGTTTCTGGACCGGTTGCTCTGGGGTTCGGGCTCTGGGTTCGGGACCGGTTGCTCTGGGGTTCGGGCTCTGGGTTCGGGACCGGTTGCTCTGGGTTTCTGGACCGGTTGCTCTGGGGATTGGGCTCTGGGTTCGGGACCGGTTGCTCTGGGGTTCGGGCTCTGGGTTCGGGACCGGTTGCTCTGGGGTTCGGGCTCTAGGTTCGGGACCGGTTGCTCTGGGTTTCTGGACCGGTTGCTCTGGGGTTCGGGCTCTGGGTTCGGGACCGGTTGCTCTGGGGTTCGGGCTCTGGGTTCGGGACTGGTTGCTCTGGGTTTCTGGACCGGTTGCTCTGGGGTTCGGGCTCTAGGTTCGGGACCGGTTGCTCTGGGGTTCGGGCTCTGGGTTCGGGACCGGTTGCTCTGGGGTTCGGGCTCTGGGTTCGGGACTGGTTGCTCTGGGTTTCGGGCTCTGGGTTCGGGGCCGGTTGCTCTGGGGTTCAGGCTCTGGGGATTGGGCTCTGGGTTCGGGACCGGTTGCTCTGGGGTTCGGGCTCTGGGTTCGGGACCGGTTGCTCTGGGTTTCGGGCTCTGGGTTCGGGACCGGTTGCTCTGCCCCGTGGTTCTGCCGTTGCTCACCTGGAGGTGAACAGGAGCGACGGCCTGTTGCTTCAGTGCTGATCGTCCTGTCGCCTTGTCCATGACGAACGCTATGTTCAACTCCCCGTCCTTAACCTGATCCTTAACCTGATCACAGGTCAGATCACGTCCAGCCCCTTTTTACGCTTGACAATCATTGCTAAACTTCCAATAATGGTGAACGGCATCATTTTAAGGCCAAGGGACGCGCAATTATGCAACAGTTCACAGAATTTTAGGTTAAATACAGTCACTTTTTTCAGACATGACCTTTATTTGCTGTGTCAGGGAGTAGACCTTATCCCTGAGCAAAGCTTAGTTTGTTTATTTGTTCTGAGTGACTGGACAAACAGACAACGTGTAAAGAGCAAGGACCGTTTTTTTAGCACAAGCATTAACTAAACTCTGTAAAAACACAAGGACATTCAAACAGCTCAACAAGTCCAGTCAGGTTTTCAGGGAAAGTCACGGGTTTCTGCATTCTTTAGTAGTTGCGATATAAATCTATAGATCCAGTATGTGCATGAGCTGGGAGCTTGTTCAGTGTTACACCAGGCAGCCTGGGGCCGCGCTCGTCCTCCGGCTGTTGACTCTTAAGAACACACGTTTCTGCCCTTGAGACAATCATTTTGCGGTCGGCAGACGTCAACACACACGCACGTCCTCCTCAGACTTTCAGGAACTCTGGGCATGGTTGCCTGCTGACACTGCAACTCTCTCGTGCTCGTTGCCTAATGTCCCTGCAACTGTTTCTGTTTAGCAATTATATGCAGCTCACACCCACATGCTGAGTTAAACCAAACACAGCACTGGTGTGTGTGAAGGAAGCGTGCTTATTACGACAAAGGCAATGAGCGCACCGATCTAAACTATCTGACCTTATGAGGTAGAGATGGAAATGCAAAGCAGCTTCAATTTGAAACGTAATCAGCCAGTTTTTATAGCCTGAGAGTAAATACCTCATAGTATTTTAGTCAAATGAACCACTATTGATCAGTTGATTCAGGAACATTCAACAAGAACAAGGACTATGATTAGTTTCACCACTGAGCTGAACAATATAGAATACACTAAGGTCTTCAGCCAGGGCTAAATGTGGGACAGTGAGCGCTTCATTCAAGATCCAGCAGCTTCACTACTAAGACCACCTGCAGACAGTGAACAATGTGCCCCCCCAGCGAAGCACTGAACTGGGTCCAACGGCCTCCGTGCTCCGTCCCACGCTGCACCGCTGTGTGGTGCAGGCAGAGGCGAGCTGTGAAAAGCAGCAGGTCCCAGCGTGTCCCTGATGATTCATTAACTGTAGAATATAAGACAGGGAACATGTGAACTTAGCCTTGTATTTTCATTATGGAAAATTCTGTCTAAAAAAACTATGTCACAGTATAAGTGACTGAGTTTGTTTACCTACAAATAAAAGCTGATAAAAGTGACTGTTACAAATGAAGCACTGTTTAAAGAGGCTTTTGTTCCCTCTGCTGGTCAATCTAAAAACTAACCACAGGCTAAATACAAGAAGCTAAGCTAGAAAGCTAAAACAAAAGACTAGATTATTTTTTCTTACTGTGGGGCGATTTAAAGTCAATAAAATAAGATAACACTTTTGTTTGTTTACGAGACACAATTTTTCAGGTGGCAAATCTAAAGTATTAGTTGTATAAGTTAGAGACTTGAATCAAGAATCAAATGTTATTACAAAATAATTTCTTGAAATTCTTTAATAAACCGTTGCCAACAACATAACCAGTAAACAGTCAAGTGACAGTTTCCTCCATAAACACCTTCAGTTATGGCTTTTTAAATTGTCATCTATAAACATAATTTACTTAATGAGCAAATCAATTATAACAGTGAAAGCTTTACATGATCTGGATGCTAAAACATGCCACAACATGATTTACACACAACACACGCTGTCCCTTGGTTAATGACACACTGATTACTGTGGGAGTCAGATTTACGGATGCAAACGGAGGTGGTGATGTCTTAAAGAAGTTAAGACACTCGGTCACGTTCTTATTGAGAGCGTTGATACCACTTAGCCTGATCATATGACAACGTTAGCTTCTTTAGCATCAAGCATGAAAACAGTGAAACGTCAGCATCTATACAACCTGTTTGTAAATAACACGCAGATAAAATATTAAACTAGTTTCAGGACAAGTGAACAGATTTCAGACCGTTGAGTTGTTTACATCTGACTCCGTAACAAAACAAAGTCACATTCACATGTAAAACACAACAGCCTTTTGCCCAAAATGAGTAAAAATGTGAGTTCTCTGTCTGGAGTTTATATTCAACCAGAACAACCTGCACACTTGACTTAGAGGTTCCAACTCTCCAGCTGCTAAGGCACCGGCAACAATTGGTTGCAAATACTTGACGAGCTGCACAATTATTGGTTGTTCACGGTGTCAGTTTTTTGAAAGTTTCATCTATCAAATCTATATAAAATGTAGCTACTGAAAATGAATGGACTCTGTATCAGCTGGCTGACGTCAAACACAGGAGGTGGATTATTTTACAGGCAAAACTGAAAAAGGAGCCACAGTAGAAGTTTCTGATTCCTTCCTAAACTACAAACACACAGAAAAATGGGGTGAATAGAAACTGAACCTTTTACTTCAATATTAATCCAAATGAAACCTTTGTGTGGAGGATTAGCAGCATTTCCACCTTCGTCATTACTCAGAGTTGTTTTAAATTTAAAAACATCTGGCGTCAGCGTGCAGCTGTGGCTTCAGGTTCTGCTGGAAGTCACAGAAACGACCTTCGGACGCTGTGCCTGCGCTCCTGTCAGCTCCTCCGTGCGTCATTAGAGTGTTGTGCTTCGCTGTGTGGACGCTGCCCCTGGTCACGTGAGCCGCCGCCGCGGGGCTTAGGGTGCGTTGGCCGCGTGTCCCCGCTCGCCTGCCTCCCGCGCGGCTGCAGACGGGTCTGGGCCGGGGCTCGCTGCTCCCGGACCTCCCTCCTCCTCCGCGCCCACGGGCCGGGGCCTCGCCTCCGCCTCGGCCTCCAGCTGCAGCCTGCTGTGGTCGGACGCCGTGACCATGAACATGCTGCGGCCTCGCTCCAGGCGGCTCTTCTTGTCGGTGAGGCGGAAGGCCTCCATGAACTCGTCGATGTCGATGCTGCCGTCGTTGTTCCTGTCGATGTTGACGGCCAGGTCGGAGATGGCCTCGTCCGTGATCTCCATGTTCAAGTAAACGCTCAGGAGCTTCCAGGTCTGCCGGAAGTCCTCAATGGTGATGAAACCTGAGGAACGCGAGGTCAGAGGTTAAATATGCAGCTTGGATGAGGGGATTTAATAGAAGCAGAAGCAGATGGATGCTGACGTGGGAGGAAAAGTGAGCGCGTGTTATGGGAGCGGTGCGGAGAGTGGATCAGTGGGTTAATGCTCATCTGGCAGGATTAAGGAGGCCGTGACCCGCTGTGGTCTGTTTGCCTCAACTCCATAAAGTAGACACAACAAAACCGTCTCAGAGCTGTGACACACTTTCCACTGAACCAGCGCCGGCGTTTTATTTCCAGGCCGCTGCATAAACTGACGCATGTTGACTGAAAACAGAAGAGTGGCCCTGAAACCTCCCCGTTCGACGCCGCCTCCTCGTCTCTGATGACGTCACGCTCTGCAGAATGAGGCCACTGTCGTCCAGGGGGAGGTTGACGCGCGGCCTAATGCGGCTCACGGCACCTGCGCTGGTCCCGTCGGCCACACGTGAACAGAGCAGGAGGCTTTACCTGAGTTGTCCGTGTCCACGATCCTGAAGATGGTCTCCAACGTGGAGCGATGGCGATACAGGGTCTCGAGCAAACTCTGGTCGATGTGCTTCAGGAGGAGGAGACAGCGGGAGTCAGGACCCGGACTCACACGGTGCCGTTTCAGTGAGGCTCGCTTACGTCTGTGTTGGGCCCCTTGATGGCGAGCTCGTTGAACCAGTCGTTGTAGTCGATGAGGCCGTCGCCGGTCTTGCAGGAGACCAGCTGGGAGCGCATCATCCTGAAGGGCAGGTCCAGGCGCATCACGCTTTCCACCGCAGCAGCCCAGTCGTTCAGCGACACGAGGCCTGGAGGAGGAGCACAGGGGGCGGGTCAGCGGGTCAGCGCCGGCGGGTCAGCGACACGAGCACTGAGCGGCCGGTCACAACCTGTGTTCTCGCTGTCGAACTGCTTGAAGGCACATATGAGGTCCGATTTGTGCGCGAACAGCTGCTCCCGCAGGACTCTGAGGGCCGAGCGCTCGGTGCGTCCGACGCTGCCACGAAACAGCACCAGCGTTAATGTTTTTGTGTGGTTTAAGTGTAAAAAGCATGTTATTGAATTCAGAGCTCCTCAGACTGGAGCCCAGCCTTTCTCAGGCTCAGACCGCTCCGGACCTTTGTCTCACGGTGAGCTCTCTGGTGATGCTGCTGGCCTGGTACTGGATCACGTAAGGCACGAGGTCCGGGCCCAGCTTCACGTAGGCGCCCCTGTTGCTCCCCACGTCGTAGTAGTTGGAGGCCGAGAACAGGGTGAGGACCTGAGGCACACGGGTGAGACGTTGGTGCTCTGTCCCTCTGAACAGGTTGGACTCTGGGGCCGCGCTCACCTTCCGGTTGTGGCAGAACTCGTAGCCCTCCTGCTTACACTCGTGGGAGCGGATGATGAGCTGCATGTTGTGTCTGCTCAGGAAGTCCTCGGTGACGTCGGGGCCCCAGTAGCAGCCTCCGCCCCGCACTTCGTTGGGTGTGCAGCCGTCCTGGGTCATGGGGTCGCTCCACAGCAGGTCCAGGATCTGCAGGCACACGGACGCTGACTCAGCGTCCTATTTTACCCTATGATCTGAATCACATCACTGACGAGGAGGTCGTGATCCCCAGTCACACGTGCGGGGGGCGAAAGAGGCTCGACAGGAGCCGAGCCGGCGACTGAGTGACGTTTACAGCCTGCGCTTATGGGGACAGTCTGAAAAGCAGCTTGAACTCACAGCAGAAGGCTTAATGACGCGGCGGATTACCGCGCGCTAAACCGCCCGCGGCGCCTCCTCTGAGGCCACGGTGAGTTCTGGTGGCTGGCACAGCGCCAGGACGCGGAGGCCGTGACCTCTGACCTCAACACTTCACACCTGAGCGACTCCAGTGCGCTTCATTCTCTCACCTCTGAAGCTCGCCTGCTTCAACCTGCTCACCTGCCTCCACTCATCCTTGGTGCGGTCGCTGCTCACAGAGTCGCAGGACGCGGCCGGAGTCAAGTCCTGTTCGGACTTGTTGGCGGCCGAGTTGAAGACGGACTGCCTCCTCCTGCGACTCTCCAGCTCGTCCTCCATGTTCACTTTGATGCGTTCGGAGAAGTCCTGCAGCGAGCGGTTCTGGAAGCTGTTGCGGGTCCCGAGCGGTTTGGGGTACGTGAGGGAGCCTCGGCGCTGGAAGGCCCGGTTGACGGACCACACGTCCTCGTCCATGTCCGAGTCGATGGACGTCCCCGTGGAGCTGGTGTGTCTCTTCTTTGGAGGCCTGAGAGCTGAAACGTACTGAGGACATCACAGGTGATTTCAGGGGCGATTGGAAGCGACTAAATGTCAAACGCAGGAGCATCTGCGTCGCATCTGCGTCGCATGCACGGCTTCCTCACACTGTGCCGGTCCACTCGGGCCAGGACGCCCAGGTCTGTGGTGTCGGAGATCCCCCCATGGAGGACCAGCACCTTCTGATCGATCACCGTCATCAACGGCAGCCAGCTGAAGATCTTCTGCAGCAGCTTCAGGATCCGTTTCCCGTGCATCTGACCAGAAGGAGGCCGTTCATTCAACCATTTAAGCTAACTTTAAGTTGGCACTTAATGAATAAATGAATCGCTACTAAATCAGTTTAGCAAATCTAAGCCTCTAAGGTCAACGTTTGGGTTGCCAGATGGTGGAAAATCCCTCTCCAGCACACTTTTCCTGCTTTAACCATTTCATTCATCCTCAGTAAACCTCTTATCTTCCTGAAAAGACGACAGAGCTGCAATAAACTTTCCAGCCAGTTTCAGGATCAGGATTTTAGAACTACTTGTTGTGGTTTCAGTAAAATCAACCGCACCAGAATCTGGAGTTGACTTTTGTATAACTATCATACTAACTCTGCTGTGTAAAATAATACAGCAGCTCAGCTGTAAAGTGCCTTTAATTAAGCAATGAATAGGTTCAGGCATTGAAAGCAACCTGTTGAAAGCAGCAGAAACCTTATTGAACCTGTATCAGGTTTCAATGGGAATGTGGACATGAAGGGAAGTGAAACCATGTAAAGCCACGGGCTCGAGGGCTCATTGTGTGTTAGGAAGCTCTAATTCAATTCATACTAAACGGCAAAGAAAAGCAAAGGTGGGTGTGAGGTTTTATCTTTCAAATGTTCACAGTGTGGACTCACTTTGTATTTACTCAACACCTCCTTTGTGAATCCGTACCTACATAAGAAAAACAGAAAAACATAAGAAAACCGTGACACAACAGGCCCCAGAAACTGGAACCAGTGGCTCACAGTTACTTTACCTCAGGTTGACGATATGGTCCTCGTGATTCCCTCTGTTGAGGTAGACGTCGGTCGGATAAACCAGCTGGAAGGAAAACAGGATGAGGAGGATCTCGATGGAGTCTTTGCCTCGGTCCACAAAGTCTCCGTTGAACACGTAGGGTTTCTCCAAGGACGGCATCCCATTCTGTGACGGAGGCGAAGGGAAACAATGTGTTGACTTCTCAGAATGAGGATTTAAGAGGAGTTTTGAAAATCACAGTCATGACTCAAATTTATCAGCTATTAACACCAGCAACAGCCTCACTTGTGGCTCCAGTGTAACTTCAGCAGTGTGAAAAGCTAAGATCTGATTAAATGAAGTTCTGACCTTGTAGAAAATCAGCAGCAGGTCTTCTAGTTGTCCGTGTAAATCGCCTGCAATGAGCACGAGAGAGACTGACGCTCAGGAGAGAAGCTCGTCTCTGTAACACGCACAGATCATTCCTTCAGCTCACCACAGATGGTGATTTCTTTGCTGTGGCAGGTGGAAACGCGGTTGATGTTTGGCAGCAAGCGCAGCAGTTTCCAGGTCTCGAGCAGGAGCTGCAGGACGTAGCGCGAGTGCAGCTGCTGCTGGGAGAGACGCACGCGCTCAGCACACGTGTGCTCCGTAACAAACCCGGTGAAACGCGGCCGTGCTCCTACCTTCTTGTTCCTGAAGGCCTCCACCAGCCCCGCGGCCTGCTCCACCGTCAGGGGGAAGGTGAGGTGGGGCCCCGAGTAGATCTCTGGGACCTCGATTTCCTTGTAGCAGAAGTAGCGCTCCCACTCGGTGTCGCGGCACACCTCGTTCTCTCTGAAGATGTGCGAGATCAGATTTCCTGCGAAACGGCAGCTTGGTCTCAGACTCTGAGTGTGCAGTTGAGGATGGATGGATGGTTGTGTCTGTGCAGTGAGGCGCTCACGTTCGTTGCTCGTCGGGTTGAAGTTGTCCATGAGGTAGCCGAGGAAATTATAGAGCTGCACGGGTGAAAGAAGACGAGTGAGTGGAGTGTGAACCCAAAGGCTGCTGCCGTGGGGGTTGTGACGGGCCCACCTTTATCTGGGCCTGTTCTCCTGAGTACTCCATGGACTGGAAGATGTGCCAGGTGTAGCGCCGCCGCATCTCTGTGCGGGCCACGTACTGACGGTACCATCGCTGGATCAGCACAGCAGCTTTTATAGCTGAAATGCACACAACACAGAGAATGCAGACCCTGCTGAGGAGACCGACCGCTGGCTTTCTCCTCTGACCTCAACACCAACACGGTTACGCTGCTGTGACTTACTTGTGACGGCTGCGTGAAACAAAACAGAAATGCAGAAACGCTCAGACAACCGTGATGATGCCACGTGTTCATTCTTTAAATCTGACAAGGTAAAACGAGGCGCATCGCGGCCGTTACCTTTTCGAGACTGTTTGTGGAAGTGGTCGGACTTTGTGACACCACATCCCATGACTGTTCCTGTTTGAAGCACCAAACAGACATCAAGTCACCAACAAATCTGATTTGGCATAAGAAACAGAAGCTCTTTCATTCACAGCGGGGAGCGGGCGTGCCGGCAGCAGCACAGCATTGTGTCCATGTAATCTTGTTATGCGCTGGGCAACTTCCAACCTCTATGATTAGCCTCAATCCTGCAGCGGAGGCCTGTTTCTGTCTCAATTCCACGAATTACACAATCTACGAGACCAAGAAGGCAAGGAAATCTGGACCCTGATCGTCTGAAGCTATGTGTGTGACCCGGAGTCGCCTTCCAAACATCTTGCTGTTGTCTAAATAACTACATGAATGCTAAATGTGTGATATGAAATAACACAAGCCTGTTAAAGGCAGAGCGTTTACACACTGGATCAAATGAATGGGTTTTATCGTTTCGGCCTAGTTCACAGAACTGATTTGGTTGCATCTAAAAGCAGAATCATCCCATCAAAAGGCAGAACGTTTGCCTTACTAGTATTTTCTGTTACTAATACTGTGAGATACTGTATTTTTTAAACCTATTGTGTGACTTTTGTTCTGACTTCACCGATATCAGAAAATAATCTAAAATTCAGACCTGCTCATCTGGACTGTGCTAAACTCTAACTCTGCTGTTCGGAGACCTGTGATGAAGGTTTTACTTACGTGGTCGCCTCCTCTATCCAGTCACCAGCTCCCCGGGTTGTTTGGTGGTCAGTGCTGTATGTGAGTGAGACTTTAAACACCCATTCGCTCTGTTTCATCCTCCACCGCTCCACCAGGATCAGGTCAAGAGCTGCAGCCTGTCCGTCTGCTCAGTCATCGTCCTGTGCGTGGGTGAATGAAGGCAGCGGCTCCCAGACCTCATCAGACCTCAGCACAGAGGCCTCAGGTGTGAGCTCCCGGTGCTCTGTGCTCTTGCTGCGTTAGTCTTTAGCTCCTCGGAGTGATCACATAATAACGGCACAAGGCCAAGAGTGGATTACCTGAGCTAATGACTTGATGCGACTAGACGTGTCTTTATATGGGAAGATGCAAACGGGGAGGTAAACATTGGTGACAGGAAGAAGGCCAAAGTGTTTTTTGGTGTTCAAACAAGTGTCTGTACGTGAGAGAACTCAGACACACTTGTTTCTAATGGGTACTTAGGTTATAGCACTCATCAGGGTTTTCACCAGACTGTCACACAAGGTCTCACATAGTTATTCTTTGTTTAAATTAGTTTTAATGTATTAGTTATACATACATAAATGCACATGCAAATAAACAGCTTTTACAGATTCATTACATATAAAACTTGTGTGACTGCACATTAATAAGGTGTAGGGCCTGATTTATCAATAAATTGTCTAAACTACTAGAATAAAATCTGTAGCAGCAGGACGATGTGTTTTGTGTCTGATCAAAATCAAGTTACAACCAAAGAGAGGCTTTGACACAGAACACCAAAGTTTCATTGGTTTCAAACAATATGATTATATTTGTTATTTGTTATATTTGTCATTCCAGCATCAGACGCTGAGATCGGTGGATTTTCCAGAGGCAGGTGAAAAGCAGCCAGCAGGTGGCAGCACATCCCTCGTCTGCGCAAACGGAGCAGCAGTTTTCAGCTCAGTCTGAATTCAAATAGTGTCGTTAGTTCATTTTACGTTGACGTCGCAAAGGCTGTCTTTCTTCACTATGTACCTTTTAAACGCCCTTTAATTAACTCTTGTATTAATTTTATTTTTTTAAATCCCAGTTCACTAAAGTGTGCAAAAATACATTTAACTTCATACTTTAACTTTTAACTTTGACGTGGACGATTGTTTAGAAAATCGCTTCTGTTAGCTGATACTATTTTAGCATCAGTATGTCCAGTAGCTCTACCCCACTGACCCACTGAACGCCGCTGTTTCCAGACACTGCTGAACGCTGCTGCTCTTGAAGGCATCATGCGCTCCTGAACGCGTCATGCGCTCTTGAACGCCTCCCGGACGCGCCGAAGGTGAGTTACCAAACATCTGCTTGTGAACAACAGCAACTCTTAACAGCCGTTCCGACAAACTGTCTTGTCATCAGAACAAACCGTAACGAGTAGCTGTAAATGTGGACGTGAAGGCTGCGTGTGTCCGGCTGTGGTCTGTCTGTGGCTGGTGAATATATACTGTATATATTTCTATTAAGGAAATGGGCGTTTCCTGTCGCTCGACATCAAAACAAGTCAGAATGCAGTCGAATGGAATCGCAGTGTTTTGTATTTTGATCGCTTAGAATTGGTTTAAATCTCGCCCCTGCGCTTTGTGGGTCACATCATTAAGTTCATCATCACTTAGAACCCAGCTCTGGTTCCAGTGAATCCTGTGGGAACACCTGTGGAGGGTGCAGTTTACACCGTATGTAGTGAATGAGCGAAGGGAAAACGCGTCCACGTGCGTTCACTCTCTGAACAGATCACAGTAAAACCTGTGTGTGTTTGTGACAGGCTTGTTTGCAGCTCAAACAGCTGTCCTCGTTTGATACTGGACACTTTATAGTTCCATACTTAAAGGCAGATGAGTGAGATAACAGTGTTATGAGCTCATGGTTTTAAGTTGCCTCTCTATGCTGGACTTTCTCATACAAGGCTTCCTTATTGCACCGCAGTAATCACATTTTACACCTGTTTGTTGCAATGAGGGAACTGCAGTTTGAGAGGTGGGAGCCAACGCCGTCCACGCTGCTCTAACGGGGATCTCCAGCCTGTGGTCTCAGCATGAAGATTGCCGTGCTGGGAGCTACTGGGCAAACTGGTCAGTATCTGGTGGACCAGGCGCTGCAGCAGGGCCACACAGTCACCGCCGTTGTGAGGAACCCGTCAAAACTTACTGTGCATCATGAAAATCTCAAGGTAAATTAAGCCTTGTCTTCGTTCTGCGTCGCTTCCTGCAGTTTGGGTTCAAAGTTCATCTTTCTGCATAAGACATTTCATGTGGAAGCAAGGTTTATAAATTTACTTTCATTGTTTTCTGTTGTAAGTCATTGCAAATGTGCATTTAAAAAGACCACATGTTTAAAACTGTCTTTTCTCATGAAAGTACAAAGTTATAGTAGTCTTATTTTTAATACTAACGTTGTACTGGATGTGGAAGCTCTGAACGCAACAATTCCTCGGTTAAACATTTGACATTTTAGATGCAAATTAACATCGCATAGAAAGATGAGCTCTGAATTGAAAGATGATGTTGTGAACTGCCTTTTGTCCTTCAGGTGGTGGAAGCTGACATTTTTTCAGCAGAGAGTCTGGAGCCTCATTTCACGGGGCAGGACGCGATAATGTCCTGCCTCGGGTTCCCGATCGCCGCCTTCTCTGCTGTGACGGGCTACACGCTGTCTATGAGCGCCATGATTGGTGCCATGAGAGCGACGCGGGTCCACAGGATTATCACCATGACTTCCTGGTACACGGAGCGTACGTATGATGTCATGAACATGCCGTGGAGCAACATGTGTTGATTAAAGGCTCATATTATAGGATGTCATGAAAAAAGGTCATATAGTATGTGGTGGAATAAAAAGGGTCACAGTATATTATGTTGTGACGACGTTTGTTATACACACACACACACACACACACATAAAATCCAGTTAGTAGTGTTATTTCTTCTACGTGTTATGAAACATTGAATTAATGATGAAATCCTTGCACACCCTGTTTTTTCCATGTTACATTTTTCATGCTACTCAACCTGACACTCCCTGAGCAGATAAGAAGTCATGTCTCAACAGCAACAATGGAGTTATTTAACGGAGGCACAGAGATTTCAGAACTGCACTGAGGGCAACTTTGTGCACCTGCAAGGATAAAGACAATTCAATTGACTCTTGATTGATTCATCAGTTCCCAAGATTTTTTGCATCTACATATGATAAAAAACAGTTCATAGTATAGTATGTGGTGAAATCAAGCTAATAGCGTACAGCATTTTAAAATAAAAGGTTTTTACTGTATGCTTTCTATACAGCAGATGATTTTAGGACTCTTTCTGGTCTTTTCGGTGACACCTTTCAAACATGTCTGACGTAGAGTTGTGCGTTTAGGTCAAACTGAACTGAACTGAACATGTTTTTCTTCCCGTCAGCTAACTCTGGAACTCAGTCGTCTTACTTCATCCGATTTCTTCTTCTGCCAATGATCCGAAGCGTCCTCACCAATATGTTCGAGATGGAGCAGTTTCTGCAGAAGACTGAGGACATTAACTGGACTGTGGTCCGTCCGCCCGGCCTCAAAAACCTGCCCGCCTCAGGTAAAGTACTCTGTGCTGCATTCACTGCCCCGTGGACCAAATGACACCTAACTGTGCTCGTGGCCCTTGGCCTGTTTAGCTCTGGAGTTCCTGAGCCATGAGGGGTACTTCGTGCCAGACGGCAGCGGTTATCCTGTGGGCAGCGCCATAGGACGAGGAGATGTGGCTCGATTCATGCTGTCACTGCTCAACAGTGACGCCTGGGTCAAGAAAGGAGTCGCCATCATCACCAAATGAGGAGGAAGAAGGGTCACGTTCAGAGACTGAACTCCACTCACCAGCATCGAGTCCTGTTTGACTGAAGCTGCAGTTAGAAACATGCTTTCAGCGCAGGTTGGAGCTTAGACCCAAACGTGACTCATGTAACATTCATAAACATTTACAACAGTTATGAGCTTTGTCTAAATCACTTTTTATTGACAGTAGTTGAATATCACAAAATAAACATTTTATTCTTTGTCACTGTACATGACACACAAACTCAGGTCCTTTACAATTTACAATGCTGATAGAAGGAACGTTTTTACATTTGTCATCACATTTAACCAACATCACCTCTAATCTATAGAGGCACCATCTGCAATTCACTAAATGACACTAGAAACTGGCAATTAGCGCAAAACATTAAATATGTACTGTTGCTTAAATACAATAATAAAACAAGGCAGTTTGATGTTTGAACAGTAAATGGCTCTGATTTAGATATTTACAAAAAGTGCACATACTGAAAACGCGTGTACATTGAACAAAGCGCTACAGCTGCTGGAAAACAAAACAGTAGCAGCACAAGCTTCACTTTCATTAAATCACAATCAGACTTTCCTCCAATAATTACCACCCTCTGACATCCAGGTGACAGGTCAGCGCCTCGCCTGCGGCCCGGCTCACTTCTCTGACGTCACTGCATACATGTCATTTATTTGCTCCTGGTACATCTTCACGACGATGGGCCTCCTCAGCTTCATGGTGGGTCCTGAAAGGGAAACACACGGGCTTATTTGAGACAGACGATTATGCTTCAAACATCACTGGAATGATGGAGATCACAGCACGCTTCACTCTCACATCTCATAAATCTCGCTGCGGGACAGGAACCAGAACCACAGACACACTCACCCAGCTCTCCGCCCCCGACAGAGAAGTCGCGCTCCAGAATGACCCACTTCTGGACCCTCTGAGCGTTGGACGTGGCCCTGGCGTTGACGCGCTCCACCCCCTCTGAAATCGCCTTGTAGACCGCCGGCTCCTTGGTGGCTATGATCTGTGACACCTTGGTTGATGTGATGCCGTGCTGCTGACAGAAGTCCAGAACCTCAGGGCTCAGCTCGTCTGTGGGATCGCCGTTGTCGTCTAGGACACACTGCGCAGACAGCAGGAGGGTCATCACTGCGTTCATCATGTGCATTCGCAGCTGTTATTTGCGGCTCGGTTACTTTGAGAGTGAGCAGCATAGACAGGAACTTGAGCTTGTCTCCGATGAGCATGGCGGCGCTGATGATGGGCACCTCGGCCTTCAGCGCGTCCTCGATGGGCACAGGAGGGACGTTCTCGCCTCCGGCCGTGATGATCAGTTCTGTGACGAACGGGATTAAAGTGTGTCACAAATATGAACGCCTGCTGTAATCACGAATCCATGTGCAGCTTTCTCAGTGGGACGAACATAAACATACACAGTCCTCTGTGCAAAAGATATTTAAATATGTATTAATGAAACAAGTGAATGGCTTTCAGTTTTAACCATACAATTCATGTTGTTAATTCCTGTTGAGCTCTAGCCAAGTGAAAGAAACACAAATTGGAAGTGAACTACATATTGCAGCATTGAAAAATGTCTAATTTGAACTATTTTCATACCCCTCACACATCTTACCCTTAATCCTCCCTGTAATGTACAGGAAGTTGTTCTGGTCAAGTCTTCCCAGGTCTCCAGAGCGCAGCCAGCCGTCCTGGTCCAGGGCCTCTAGAGTCTTGTCGGGCGTGTTCAGGTAGCCCATGAAGACGTTCCGGCCCCAGAAACAGATCTCCCCGTTTCCCTCCTCATCTGGATTGTCCAGGTTAATTTTGCTGCCTGGCATCACCTTCCCACAGCTGGATTGAAAAAGCATAATTAAACAGCATGCTTTAATGGATCATCCCAACATCAGGCAACCCTCTAAAAGGTGTGGACGCACTCTCACATGCATTACGAGCTGCTGACCTCGTGATCCTGTAATCGCTGTTAATGGAGATGGTGTGTGGGCCGGAGCTTTCACTCATGCCGTACAGCTCCATCACCGGCATGTTCAGGCTCATGAAGTACTCCAGGGTGTCCTTGGTGATGGGGGCCGCCCCCGTGAAGCAGACCCTGCAGTTGTCTAAGCCCAGCGCTGCGCGCACCTTCTTGAACACCAGGTTGTTAGCGAGCATGAAACCCCACGGCACCTGGTTCTCCCTGCAACACAATGAAGCCAAACATGAAACCACACAACGCACAGCTAACGATGCAGCAGATTTACGACGTCTCACCCATTCATGGCGCTGTAGTTGTACTGCAGGCCTATAGACTTGGCCCAGTCCGCCACCTTCTTCCTCAGTGGGGAGCCTTTGGCGCCGGCAGCCTTCATCTTCTCCTGCATCTTCTCCCACACACGAGGAACCCCCAGGAAACAGGTGGGACGAGCTTCTTTCAGCGTGGTTACCAAGGAGCCCTGAAATGAAGAGCCACTAGTGTTAAATTAATAAACAGTATTATCTCGATGCTCACGCCACAGCAGGTTTCCTCACCTTGAGAGCATCTGGCTCTGCAAAGTAGATGGTCCCGGCAAACCTCATACTGATCCACACATCAACTACCTGAGCTGCCACGTGGCTGAGAGGGAGGTAACTGACTATCACCTCTACACCAATCCTAATATCAGCCATCGTAGCTGATGTCTTCGCTGTCCACGTCAGCTGTAAATGAAAACGCCTCATCAATGCGCATTTTAGGCAGACAGCAAAAATGCATGACAGTGTTTAATGTTTCCTTCAGATCATTCAGAGTCCAAGTAAAAGCCAAGTGCTCACATTGTCATGGCTCAGCATGACTCCTTTGGGGTTGCCAGTGGTTCCAGATGTGTAGATGAGAGTGCAGCACTCGTTGGCCCGGAGGCTGTCGATCACCGCATTGAGCTGTTCTTCGGGCACGTCCTCTCCCAGCTTCATGAACTCTGCCCACTGCAGAAATACACATGATGTGATCACACCAAAACATTCACGGTAACAACGCATCCCCTTAGCATGTGAACGTACTGTGTACAGGAACGGTGTCTTCTGCTCCAGCTCGCCTTTATACTGGACGATGGCTTTCAGGTGAGGTAGCTGATCTTTAACCTGTTGGCAGAGACGCATTAAGAACATTCGCACTCTTTTAAATGCTCCTGCACTAAAGCTCCAGACCTGCAGGATTTTGTCCAGCTGTTTCTTGTTCTCCACCACCAGGACGTTGGCCTCACAGTTCATGGCCACATACTGACAGGCCTCTGGTGAGTTGGTGGTGTAAATGCCGGTGGCCAGGCCCCTGCAGCACAAAGCGCAGCTCAGACAGTGAATAGCTGAGCTGAAGCTCCACTACAGAATCTATACTTTTGCCTGATTAGACATGATCTTATGCAAGTTCTAGATATGGAACGTGTAACATCCAGATTATATTTCCCACGTTAAACTGCACCAGCCCACAAAGGTGTGGGCCACAGAGATGGCCACTTTGAGATAAGCATGGAAGGAGATAAATTTGCAGTCAGGTGATGCAGAGCATAAAGGCGCCCTGTAAAGTATACACATGCCTTAAACATGATCTTACCCAGCTAAAATGCAGCCGACATCTGAGATGAACCACTCAGGAGAGTTGAAGCCCAGGATTCCCACACCATGGTACCGCTCCAGCCCCAACTATGAAGAACAAACAGCAGCATTTTGCTTTGGATTATTTTACTGGATGCAGGTTTTTGATTGGACAGCGCCTCTGTCACTCCTTTCAAATGCCTCTTCCACCTCATGTTACACAAAATGGCTGCATGTGGCTGTATGCATGTTGTATTAGTAGCCTGTCATTCCTCTATAATTATTACATAGTAATTCAGCTACATCTCTGACACATTAACTAATGTACAAATGAACTAGTGACTTCATCCCACCAACAGTACTGCGATAACATCAACACATTGTCTTCCAGTTACTCATTACACACATTCAACATCCACAGTTTATTAATTATTATCCATATTATTAATAATTATTCATTATTTTTTGCTGGAAAATGAAGATAGTTCCTCTGTGCTGCTTCACTAGAGCGATGTTTTTGAACTGATGTGACGTCCACTCTGTGTTAGTGTCTGGTGCTTTGCCCAAATACTTCACGTTTGTGTCACCAAACCAAACATTACAGGCGTTTCCTCATGTTTCAAATCCAGTTCAGCAAACTCTGAACTAAACACTGTCCCCTAAAGACGTGAATGGAGCGGCACCTAAATGTCTCAGAGGACTCCTGGAGCTTTGTTAGAGTTTCTGTTGTGTCCCTGGACACCTCGCTGGTTACTGGGCCAGACGTCCAACTCTGCTAAACGTCCTCCACTGAATATTCATGCTGGCAGCTCCGTTCACAAATACTAATATAGCCATGTACTGATCGGAAAATGAAAGTTAAATAAACAAAGTATCTGAATGAGTTTCTAAATACCACTAGTGCCTTCTGACGCCAAAGTGCATGACAAGTTTTTGACAGGTGACAGCATGTGAAACCTATTAGAGCTCCCAAACAGAGTGACTGCTAAGGTTAAATGCTAGAATTAGAAACATATTTCATGCTTTAAAATCATAGTAACATACTGTAGTAAATAGATTGGATTTTAAGGAACAGATTTATTAACAAATAAATAAGATAAACTAGGTTAAATATTTAGAATGACAGGAAATCAGGGTAAAAAACAAAGCCCATAGTTTTTCACGATTAATTTAGGTGAAATGAAGTGAAAACTGCGCCCAAACACCTCCCGACTGTGCTGCACTTAGACACAGTGCAAACTAACCTTGAGGAAACTTTTAGCAGCCGCCCGACACTGCTGGTAGTACTGGCTCCATGTCAGCGTCACCCACTGGCCGTCCTTTTTGGAAACCAAGGCTGGACTGTCCCCGTAGCCCTCCAGCGTCTCCAGGAACATCTGATGGACGGTGATCGGCGTCTCTGCGGCGGGGCCGGAGCCCTCCATCCTCAGCCTGACTCCCTTGTCTCTGCTGCTGCTCCATTCTTCATCAGCCGGGGACAGAGTTGTTGCCAAGTGTGCCGTCGACAGGGCGACTGGTTTGGGCTCTTCACCTTTGGGACAACAGGAGCCGTAGCATTTAGTGGCCATGAAAACACCTGCACCAGACGAAGCCTAAACAGCAGACTGTCAAATACAGAGGCAGGTGTTGGACGGGGTTGCAGACATTCCTGGACTGACGCTGAGGGCGTGTTTCACCTGCTGTTTCAGAGGATCATCACTTGCAGTTTGCAGTGAACGGGGGACAAACTCCTGTCACCTGAGACAAAACAGGAAGCTACACCAGCAGCACATGTACTGTAACCACCAATCAGGATTAATAACTCAAAGTGGCCAAAGAAGCAGGAGCATGGAACCACTTTAGTCTAAAGAGAAATCATGACATTGGTGATTTACACGTTTCTTCTCTGTCACTTTTCAGCCTTTTTACAAAACTCCTCTAACAAGTTTTCAGCGCCTAAAGCAAAATATCTGCTCTTACGACCCTTTGACCTTGGAGCATTTTCCTTTTGACAGTGAGGCATGTGGGGGTCATCAAATTTCAAAAATTCTGCTTTAGAAAAGAACAGGTGTTGTCCCTGCACCTCCGTGTAAAACCTCATAAAAGTTCAGAAATCCTAAATGCTGTGATTGTCCCAGAGCCTTAATAACTGCGTGTCAATAAACAACAATAAGAACATAATGGTCTTTTTCTTCTTTACCTGAAAACTAAAACCGCAGCTGAAAACAAGAGGCATTGTTTGGACGGTTGGGTATTGGCAGTGGATTTTATCACAAAGTCTGCCTCTTACCAGGCGGGTGCCCGGCAGCGGCTCCATTCGGCTCAGGAGATGTGGCAGGTTGAGTCTGGACCTCAGTGTTACTGGAATGACGGCTCTCCTGCTTCTTTGCAGCGCCTCCGTTGAGGACGACAGGGGAGTGCATCTTGAAGTTGGTGGAGTCTGACGAATTCAGTGTGTTTTGGGAAGAAATGCTGCGATTTAAGATATAAATGAGAAATGACATTTAGCTACGGGTAGCGGCCATTTATAGATACAGAGGTGAAATTCAGTTTGCTTGATGAATTGCTCCTATTTTGAGACAAGCACCACGTTACGTACAGTACCTGTGAGAATTGCTGTTACTCACGACCAAATCTTCCTGGACATTCATCTTGCATTAGCTGGAGAAAAAGACAACAAAACAAAATAATCTAGATAAACGTGAAGTCAAATTCTCAGAGTAGTGTCCACGTACAAGCAAAGGAGATCAATTATGACAGAGCCCAGAGCTGCTTATTTATACTGGGCTCGACATTCGGCAATGTCATTGCAACAGGTCAAAGCTAGACAGCCAATGGTAGTAATCACATGCAGCCACGGTCTGAATGTCGAAACCGTGAATACTGTGCCAAAACGCACTGGGACATCTGAGTGCTCTATTTATACTCCGGCTCAAATTGCAAGTACCTTTGACCCAGACAATCAGAATTACTGTATCCAGAGTCTGCTCTTTAGGAGATAATCACAATGAACTTAGTGGTTTTTCAGCATATGTTTAAAGTGCTGTAGAAAATTGACACGCTAATAAAAAGACAAGAGCATAATTTGCCTCATTCACTTCTATTGTTCACTGCAGCGGTGCCATCTTGTGTCCTTATTTTGTAACAGTGGAAATAATTCATATCATATAGTCACATGTTGTACCAGTACTTAAAATATTCTGATATGATAGGAATTGAGGTCAAATACCAAAGGCACACATGTAGTACAACATTTTTATTACCCAATTAATTCTATTCAATTAATTACTGTTAAACCAGCAGTTCCTGAGTTTGACCTCTGCTTTTTAAGATATCTTCAAATCAAGATTTCCCTGAACCAAAGTTCATACAACTTACAACACTGGCAGTGTGGCAACAGAAGGCTCTGCTCCTCTCAGTGATGCAAAAGTCAGTTCAAATAAAAAGAAAGTCTTCTAGTAAAAAGTCACAGTCCCATAGAAAAAAAAGGGTAAAAATGAAAAACGTATCCTGTAAAGTAGAACCGCAGAGAAGAGCAAACACCTGGTCTCTATTGACTAAACAGTATAAGCTGAGGAACCTGCTCCCACCACGGTGAGAACACATCCACCTCTCAGTCATGAACTATGCCTCAGCATATTTACAGAAAAATACAGGAATCAACTGAGACTCAGCGTTTGTTTGCTTCTGTCTGCCTGCTTTTAGTGTTAATTAAAAGCTGGTGTATGTCTACAAAGAGAAAACAGCTTACACAAAAATGCTTTTATTTTGCTGCTTTGTAAAAGTTATTTTTAACCACTCCATTAGTGTCTGTGTAACTGGATCCCTTTGACCTTTCAAAGTGGCGTGATGCCTATTTCCAGACGTTTCTTTTACAGGTTAACGTGCATCCTTAGGCTCCAACATCACTTTTTAAAACTTCTCAAGCCATGAAAGCATTCTGTTCCTACCATCAGACCTCTAACAGTGTTCGGTTAGTTGAAGCTTACCTCCTCTGGTGATGGCGCTGAATGACATCCGCTTGACAGGAGCAGTCAGGTGCTGAAGCAGCTGGATCAACCTTTGCTCATCACAGGAAGTCAACCGTTTTCTCCTGAGGAAAATATCAGCCTATAGGGGACTTGAACGAGGTCCCGCCAGGTTGACCCACACCCACGTCTTGCCCAGAGCCACGGAGCCTTGCGCAATCAGAGTCACCTGCAGCTGAGGTTAATATGACAAGGCTCCACTGACATGAAGTTACAATTAATCAAGGTGACCAGCACCTAGAACCTGACATCAATCACAAACATGTTTTGTTTATACCGGTTGAAGCTGCCAGCTGCTGTCACTGTTAACAGGTCATAATAGACCTCGAGTTGATCGCTGTGTAAGTTAATTATAAAGTCAGTCATTATCAGATATGTTTGACGAGGCTTGGCATAAATAACAGTAAAACGAGATAAGTGCTCTCTGGTTTATGGCAAGAGACACACTTTGGCCTACATAAAAGTTATACAATAGTTTAGAACTTCAACTTGTGCAACTTCAGCCTTTTCCATCAGATTGACACATAGAGAAAGAAGCTGGCAACACAAACTCTAAATACATGGAATACTTTTTCTGGTAGTCGTGGCTTTCTAACCCTTTTGCATAATCTCACATATCTTCCTTTTAAGTCTTTTCATCTTCATTTATATCTAATCATTAATAAAGTTAACAGGGGAAATCAGAATGACTGCTGGTGCACTTTACTTTTCAGAGCAGTTTAAAATATAGAATATATATGAGAAATGATCTATATTATGACACACGTTTTATTTTGTGCTTGTTTCCTTCCGTCCTCAGCTGCCCTCGTCTTTGCATGCATCTGAAAGCAATGTCCAAGGAGGTGAACATTGTTGTTTGAGTAAATATGGAGGAAAGTTCAAACCCCTTTCTCAAATGACACACAGTTGCTTTGCTCACGGCGCTAGGGTCAGCGAATCATACCACCAACTCACACCACATTTGTCCCAACTGTGACCTTCACTGCTACTACTTGGACACCTGCCATGTGTGGAGGTTATGAGAGATTAGCGAGGGAATTCTTCACCGCCAGCAAAAATAAAGCAGGCACATGAAAATGTTATATTTAAAGTAATTATGTTTTTGTATATACATTTTCAAATAACTACCATCTTACCTGTCTACTATTTTTGGTATTTTTTGAAGTAAACATACATTAATATTGTTAAGTAAAACTGAAAACATTATTAATGTTGCTTTGTGAAGTCTCTAATTTACTGGTTGATATAATTGGTTTCTCTATTTTTAACCATGGCCAAGTCAATTATTGTCAATTTTTATATGTCACTGCTTTTTGTGTGTATATAATTAGCATTTTAACAAGATATAAACATTTAGAATAATCTTTCTGTCAATATTAACCTCACCAAAGTTACACTACATTAAAGTAGAAGACAACCTGTCAGCCTTACAAGTTATAAAGTGTCTTTATTTGAAGATGCAAAAAAATGATTTACTTTTATTCTTTAAAATTCTAAAGATTCACATTTAATTTTAATGTCAGAGTATGTTTGTACAAAGAGTACATGCATGCATATTCCATACATTCCAGAAAAACCAAAAGACATGAACAGATTATCCTGTAAGCCTGACATTAATGACTCTTAATCAGTTGATTGTTTGTCTAAATACGAATACATTTTGCTGTCAGGTATCTTGTTTTATTTAATGATCATTCTTATCGAAAACACATAAAAATGTTTTGATATAATGAGACATTAAAGCTAAGAATGAACAGTAAACCCCTCCATAGTTAAAGTGCAGGTTTGCTTTAAAAATTACTCCTGCGTTAATGATTAAGATAGTTGCTGATTAACTTTGTGCCAACCTACAGACTGGGTGACTGATTGCTTATATTACACACAACGACAACACAAGACAACTATCCAGGAGGCCATTTCATCTGCCTTCCCCCCAGGACATGGATGTGCAGGTGGTAAACTGACTGTGAACCGTGTACCCCATCGTTGATCACTGCAGAAGGCACAGTCACACAGACTTTAATGTGCAGGTACAAAAAAAAAAAAAAAAGACAGCCTGTGGACCTGTTTAGGTTATCAGCTAATAAACTTACCCACTCTGTATCCTTCACTTAGAGATTCTTGCTTAGCAACATTTTTTGCAACAACCAACAGATGTCCTAAAAGCTGAAAGGTAAAGCAGAAAGCTGTAGGTTTTTATTTGTTGGCTTTAATAAACACAACGTAAGTATAACTGGGCTGGTAATAAAACCTTTCAAATGTGGGAAAATATTATTTCAAAAGAAGACAACTGCCCCGAACACTGTTTATCAGCTATTTCAAAATAATGTAAGTAAATAAGTTTTACATGTTTGACATTGTCCTGCAAACAATGTTTGTGGTAATAAAAGTTCAACAGAATATATTTAATGTCTTTGAGAAATGCAACTTAGAAAAACATGAAACCTAGTGGATGTACATAACTGAAGACCAACTTACAGCAGAATCATCATCTTTGGCCTCACTTATTCTCGGAATAGGGATCCTGGGAATGACCAGGAAGTGAACAGGAGCCTGTGGGCTGATATCTCTGAATGCTAAACACTAATAAACACATAAAAACAGCATTGATGAACGGTTTCACGTAAATCCAATTCTGTGAGCAAGCACCTAACCTCCACACCCTGTGACTCACATATTGAAGAAATAAACTCAAGTGAAACCTGCACCTGCAGCAAAACTGATCAGATGGTTTCACATTACATACTTAGGGCTCAATCTCAGTTTTCTTAGACAGAGCAAATTTTTGTGGTGATGATTGCTCAACTTTTTTTTTCAGTAAAAATATTTGGCTAGCATTTCGTTGCAGTTTATAATAATAAGTTAGTCACAGCTAAACAAAAGTTGTAATGTTTACCTTCTCGTCTTCATAAATGATTTCTGCAGGGATGCTTTTATCAAGCACTTTGGAGAAGATGGTTGGAGCCGCGGAGCCATACTTCTTGCTGGCCTCCTTGGCCAGACTCACCTCATCTGTTCTGGTGCACAGTGGTCTCTGTGGGAAACAAGGAACACGCTAACACCTGCTATGAGCTCACAAACAAAACCTCACAAGATGCACAACACACCAAACCTCTCGGTGGTTGGGCGCTGCGGGTTCGCCACAGCCACCGGAGCTGGCAGGAGGACAGGTGCTGTCAACATGCTCTGCTGCGGCTAATGATAACAAAGTGTGTAGGACAACAACACTGTTTGTTTTCAGAGAAGCTACCTCGGCTCGACAAACACGGTGCACACGAAGGAGGCGAGTCGTTCTGGACCCGACGACCTGCGTCCGGAAAATCTGCCGAAGATACATAGCCAGCTAGCTACTAGCTACTAGCTTTGTAGTTGAAGGAAATAAGTAGTTTATCTCACGTTTGGTCACACCAGAGCACAGCACTGAAAGCTTGAACACAGCTTAAAAACACCACTAAACACGCCAAGTTGTTGTTGCAACTTCTTCTTCTTCTACTACTTATTTTACTACTTCTTCGGTTTATTAGCAGAGTTTGCGGTGGCTTGCTGTTTGGCGCCACCTCCTGGATTATAGATATAGAGTATATATCAGGTGATATTGGCTTTGTGTTTGAACAATGTTAATCTCAATGTGGACCAGTTGTCAAGTTCGTACTGTAGTGTACTGACCAAAAACAGTGACACATTTCTAATCCTTAAATGAACTTATATCGGCGGCTCTATGTGTCGTTAGGGGGCGCTGTTGTGTGGGGCTGCTACATTTCTTGTCACCGGAAGTGGAAAAAAGAGCTAACGCTAGAGGAGAAACATGGCGGCCCGCACAAGGCTGTCCTTGCTGGTCGTTCAAAACCGGCCTCTGCTTGGATACCGCAGGTTTGTCCACGCCGAGCTAGCGGCCAGTGAACCCACGTATCCTGCCATCGTCCCTTCTCTCACAGCTAAAAGCAAATCTGCCCGACGGCGACAAGTCGAGGAGCAGGTCAAAAAGATCTGCGCCTCCTCGGTGCAGGAGAAGATCGCCCTCATCACTCGCATCCAACGGAAGAAGTTTGTGGTTCATCCTCAGACGTTTGTTCGGGGCGCAGACAGGTGGTACCAGCACTTTACCAAAACCGCCTATATCCCGGGCCTACCCGACAAATTCAACCAGGGTCAGGAGACGGTGGCGAGCGAGGATGGGTCACCGCCATCCGCAGCGCGCACCTCGATACCCGGACTGGATGATGATGCGTTCGCGGACGTTCGCGCTTTGGTGAGCCGTGCGATCTTACAGGAGCACTGGCAGCTGAGGAAACGCAAACCGTTCCTCTACCGACAGCAGGAAGAGACGGTCGGACCTGTTCTGAGGAACCTGGTGACCGGACTCACCTACAGCCTGGCCAAACACAACCCGCTGCTCCAGCTCTCCAGTCTGGGTAAGAGAAAGGCCAGGGTGCCGGAGGTTTAACTTGAAATAGTAGTAGTAGTAGTATAGTAAACTTAAAAGTGAAGTTAGAAAGTTAGAGATCTGCATCTAAAATAACACAAAAAAGTACATCTGCAGAAAAGTCAATTTCATGCTCTTACTAATATTTATATCCTTTATTAGATATAAATGAAAAGGTGCACTTTTATTGGAGAAGAGGAGAGAGAATCATCCCAAAAGGGCACCGGAGAGGCCGACTGGAGCCGACCAGGTTTCAGATCGACGACCGCCCTCACAGTCAGATCAGGGTCACGCAGCAGCTTCCGCAGGTAAAGATTTATGGACCATTTGATTTTTATTTAAGCAAACAGGAGTATACGTCATAAAGGTAAAACATTTCTTTCGCTCTCTGCTCCTAGTTTACCCCACTGGAGGCCTCCTATTCTGCAGAGGTTCCAAAGATCACTCTTGCTCCCAACGTTATGCCTCTGTTCAGAAGACAGTATGACAACAACATCTTCACAGGTAAACCAGTCACACCCCAGGTCCATACTGCACCCATCACGTGAAGGGAACATTGTTTTTCTAGTTAAAAAAAGCAACAAGTCATGGCTTATAGACAGCTGTGAAGACTCCACATTGGTTAAACAGAAGACCAACATGATTTTTTAAATGTTTGATTTCACTAACAGGTGCTAAGCTGCCGGATCCAGCTTGTTATGGTCACACTCAGTTCCACTTGGTTCCCGACGGATACCACAGAGACCGTATGGCTCGAAAACAGCAGTCTGACCAGGTCGAGGTCTTCCTCAGAGCCAATGGTCTCGCCAGCCTCTTCGCCTGGACAGGAGCTCAGGCCATGTACCAGGGTGAGTTATCAACCAGTGCATCTTCTAAAGTAGAGTGGGTTTTACAGCTCATAACACATTAACCACCTGAGTAGTACAATAATGTAGATCTGTGTGTGTTTTCATTTGTTATTCCATCCATATGTCTTCTGTAGGTTTCTGGAATCATGAGGATGTCACCAGGCCTTTTGTGTCCCAGGCTGTGATCACCGATGGCCACTTCTTCTCCTTCTTCTGCTATCAGCTCAACACAGTTGCCCTCTCTGAGGACACGGATGCTGACAACCCCAGGAAAAATCTCCTGTGGGGCACAGAGAGCCTGCGATTGTACGACAGTGTGCAGGACGGCACGGTGGTGGGCCTTAATGATGGCGTGATCAGGCTTCTGGTTCAGTTCCTCATGAACCGCCCGTAGTTTATTTTTCTTGGCCACTGAAAACATCTTGGGAGATTCTACTCAAAATAATGCTCTTCACGTTATATATTCTTTGTAAATGTAAAAAAATGTAGACAAATCTGGGTAACACAATATCGAAACAGCTCTTGTTTAAAAGTAATTAAATACTGTGCACAACCTGGATTGTTAATATGCAGTTTGTATTTATGCCAAAATATAGTCATGCTTTTCAAACAGACACTAGTGTCTGAGTTCAGAGATATTATGTCCCTGGAAAAAAGCCAACTCAACCTTTCAGATTAGCTACAAATGTCATGTCACACCTCTGGCTGTAACTCAGCCCAATGCCTGACAACTAGCATGATTCAATTAACAAACAGCATCTTGTGCAACAAACAGAAAAATGATGGTTGGAAGTTCAAACATCAAAGCCCTCGTCTACAATGTATTTGGTGCTTTGGTCTAAATTATCCTACATGTCAGGTTACACGTTTGTTCTCCGACATTTTGCCATTTGTTTGATAGTGAGCTAACAGTGCAGTATTGTCTCATTGCCCGTGATGTAACTTGGCCACATTCATTTTGCAAGGTTATAATTCCCTGTTAAGTTGAAGCTGTAAGGGTGGTAATAACTTTACATTGTTTAATGTACTGGAGAGCATTATACTAAGAGGTAGTTCTGTGTTCTGACCCCCTCATTCATATGGATCATATGATGGACAAAATAACAGCAGATTGCTGCTTCATTTCCTCAGATTTTCATAATGGAGCATTCGACAAAACAGACACTGCCTCTACAACATCTTTCTCATACCATATGCAGAGAGATTGCTCAAAACCAGCAAACCCACACTGATGTGTAATACTGTTGGAGCTTCCCTTTACATCATGAAAACCTCCGTGTTACCTTATACAGTGTGAAGACAGTTACTAAAACAAACAGTAACATTTTAGGGGGGCATTTTAATCTGCTTGTCTAAACATACAGCAGCATCTTAATGATTAAGTGCAGGTAAACAAACATCACAATTAAGTAACAACACTTGTAGATTGTAGATGAGCAAGCATTTCATATATGATAATGCAGACACAAACTGTTAATCATTTTGCAAGTGCAGGTGGAAAAAGGAGGCTGCAAGCAAACAACTGGTGACTCATTTGCATCTTTGCGGGTGTAAGGCACTGCTTGAAAACCACAATGCATGACTGACATCAATGAAGCTCTGTAGTACTTTCAGGTATCAGAACATTAACTGGCACAGGAAGTGACACGGAAACGCTTCGGTAAAAGAATTTCCACAGAAAAGCAGCACTACTGTACGGGAGGGAGTCTGAAGACAGTGGTTATTGCAATTCGTTTAGTAAAAATATATATTTAAGACATTCATGAAATAATTGCTTGAAAATTGCTTTTAAGCTACATGTTTCACTTTAGAAAATAGGCAAAAGAGAAGAAGCCTAAAGCTGCTGAATGTAAAAGATTGGACTCTTAAACTTTGCGTTGTCTCACTGCAGAACCTCCCTCTTCATCATTATTTTCCTCCTGTGTCCTAACAAAGACACAAAAATGTACATAGTGACATTTAGCTTACAATTTAAAAAGGGTTTTTATCTAGTTTAGAAATCTGTCCCCGTACTTACATTGAGTTTCTTTGATCAGGATTTGGCCCATTTTCTAAAAAGAGGTGAGACAAGCACAATTTAAAATACAACATATGAGCTAATGCAGTACGTGCTCACAGAAACCGAAGTGTGTGTAATGTCTCACCTTTGGTGCATTGTTTCCCAGACTGACTCCGTTCGTAGATCAGAATTGCAGCAACCAGGATAATGACCTCCACCAAGATCCCTATGAAGAGCTTCAGGGGCTCCCAGAACGTGATGATCTTTTTCAGGGGTGGGAAGAGTTTTCCCATTTCATTTAAAATAATAATGCAATGTAAAGTATGTGAAATGTAGCAGGACTAAGTGTTGTACAAATACTCTCAAAGGAGCACGGAACCAGAGAATTGAGCGAATCCCTGACCTTGAGCTCCACTTGGCTGTACGCGGTGCCGATGGCATACACAGCCCCACAGGAGTAGAGCCCAGCATCGGCCTTCGTCATCTTGTGGAAAAACAGCTTAGTCTTCCTCTCCTCGATTTCGATTTTGTACCGGCGAGACTCTGCAGCAGCAACGATGGGCTCCTATAGAGGAATCAGACGCAGTTCTGACAGTGGTTCTGATGTCGAACTAGTCACTGACACACAACAGACTGAAACACACCCTCCACAATCACCTTTTCGGTACCATTCATTCTGGCCCATTTCCAGGAGGTGGGAACTGGTTTGGTGTCGTCTATTTTACACTGAATTACCATAAAATCGTTCGCATATCCAATTATAGGTTTATCTCGCTTTTCCCCGATCTGTGGAACTGATGGAAAGAAAACAAAACTCAAACTTTACTTTGGATCCTTCAGACATCAGTTTGAACTGAATAGTTACATGACGCCTACCTGCTAATATGAATTCTGCTTTTGCCTCATTTCCAAACACACACGAGTAATTCCCGAGGTCTGTTTCATTCAGAACTGTGAACCTGCAGAGAAAAAAAAAGTTTAAAACGGTTCCAAATCATAATTTGTGTCTTCTGCATTAAAAGTTCATAAAGAAATAAAGAATAAACCACTTTCATGTCAGTTAAAATATTTTACTCAAACCCTTTGTTAGACCTTACATTTGTTTGAGGACGTACTGCTCCTTCTCCAGCTGAACTGTCACACTGCTATTCTTTATCTCACTCCCATCTTTTGTCCAGTAGCCAGTTACATTTTGGGGCTTGTTCTCATTACCGGCCCACTTACACACCAGTTCTACACTGGCACGTTCCAGCAGTTCAACCGTGTGACTTTCATTTGCTGAAGAGATTTCAGACACAGAAACAGGAATTATCAAACATTTTCTACATAGAAATTACTACTATATTTTCAGATTACAGGATGAAAACTATTAAATGCATCGTAACCTGATGATTACATGCAGTTACCTCTGACTTCAACGGTCTTCACTAAATTTGTCAAAGGACCGATGGGAAGCAGAGGTGCGGGCGTGGGGCCGGGTGTCTCTGACAGGAATAGGAACACAAAGGGTTAAACTGACAACTGGCTGCTACAGTAATATATAGACTAGAATGAGTCCACTTTTCAGTCCTGCATTCACATTTTAATGGAAAGTAAAAAAAATCTTTTGTCTAAATATTACATTTATATATAAATATATGACAGATTATGTTTTAATGTTTCATATAAATACAAAGTCTATATATTTTTATCAACATTTTATCTTCTTTTATTTGTTCATTCAAATTTGAATAGCACTTTTTGCACTTATCTTATAACTAACTAACTCCAATGTCCTAAATAGGTAATTTGGTTCATTATGGTTTTATTACAGAGCGGCAAAATATAGATAATATAGAATATAGAAAAAGTGTATATATAACCAGTGTAGACAGTGGGACAGGAAATAAAGAGAAAAACTAAGACTGACTACCAACAACCTATGTCATGTACTTCTCCCCCTCACAAGGTTACAGGAAGCATAGCAGAGAAAAAGAGAGCAAAGGGAGAACGTGGTTGTGAGGCATCACAAACACTTAAAATAAACACAAAGAGCATTTACTTGTGCTGATGTGTCTGCAGGAGACGAGAAGCAGAGTGGTCTGAAAAAAGAGCTGATTCCAGGAGGCCGACATGATCATCAGTCCTCTGTGAGCAGGTTTCTCTCTGGGTCTCCTTCCTCCGTCTGCCTGCCTGCTGCATCGCGCTCCCGCTGCACCCCTCCTCCATCAGCTGCACAAGTGACGCAGCCATGATATCACCCTGCAGGATGTGGCTGGTTGAGTCTATCCATTATTCAAGCGGGGTTGACATCTTGATGCTGGGCTGCAGGGTGCACATGGGCAGAACGCCTTGAAATGAAACAGTGGTGTGCCCTGTCCTGCTACACGAGAGGACCCGTCAGCTGAAGGTCATCTGTCAGTCAACATAGGAATAACTGATTGCTCACTTTATTTTCAGAATTAATCCACAAGATAGAAAATGTGAAAACTCAAACAGTTTAATTCTGTCAGTCATGTTGGACAAACTGCTTTGAGTAACGATAACTGTCAGACTTGGTTTCCTCGTATCAATACGAAACAAACATTTTTGTTAGTTACATTTGAACAAACCCCAAATATCGGATTAATCAGTTCTTCATTTACTGTTTCCTATTAAACAGGAAACTGGGATCAAATGCTGCAAAAAAGATTTAAGTGATTGCAGCAAACTGTTGCATCATGTGGTGGAGAAATCCAGGTAAAGGAACTTCCCCTGAACTATAATGGAAAGTTTTATGGTTCAGTAGGAAGCAGGGTCAAAAATCCTCTGCCTAATAGGGGAATCCCAGAGGCTCATAACAAAAGGAGAGAGGCGTTCTACTGTTCTACAGTACCACCAGACAGAGGCTGGCAGCTAAAACACAAAGCGCCTCCAACGCAAAAACTGAAGAATAATAACTTTAAAAGATAGCTACACACATCTATGGCACTAATGTTTTACAGTCACATAAAAAAGTACACCTCCTAAGAAGTGACAGTAATGTAGAAGCTACAGAAGAACAGGGAATTCTGCAGGAAGCAACCAGAACCTGTTTATAGTCCAGGTTGTTCACTGCATTCACGTCCGTATTTTGTTTCAGCTTTCAAAATGACTGAACAGAGCTGTTAATGCAGCTGTACAGCAGAGGGAGCTCCTGCTCAGCTTATGTTCACCGTCTATCATCACTTAGATAAAGGTGAGCTGTCATATGAAGCAGGCTGCTCCACTGTTTATCTCCTCTATCTTAAACTCCAATCATTACAGTAAATCTGTATTTAATGGAATAATGATAATACTATAATACAGCAACTGTGACACGAATTAGTAGGTTAAATTTTCTGCCTAAAAACTAAATATATCTTCTCAATTTTTCTGATAATATACAAAAATAATGCTTTATAATTATTAATTATAATAATAATAAAAGTCCCAACTTGTAACAAAAACAGCAGCAGTATTTGTGATACATTAAAATCTTCTTGTTTGAGGCTTGCTTTCACTGCTGCTGCAGGTGCAGGCTGTTTATGAAGACCGTCTGCAGCTCAGTGATGTCATCGCTGGCCTCTATGGGGATGCTGAGCCTGCCCGGGGAGCTGGAGAGCCCGCCGCCTGAGTCATACATTGGGTCATAGCGACACTGGCTGAGGTTCTCATAGAAGGAGCCGCCCATCGCACCCGGAGCGCTGTCGCCCACCTCCAGGTAGTGGTGCTGCGGGGAGAGACGGCTGTGGTCCTGGGCATAGTGTGACCCGTAAAGGAGGTGGCAGTGGTCGGGCCCGGGGCTGTGGCAGGGACTGTGGGAGGGGCTGTGGGGCATCAGGCAGGTTTGCAGGCAGCTGTTCCTTCGCATCGCCCGGTGCAGGTCCAGTCGAGCAATCAGAGGCTTTCCAATGTTGATGCTTTTGGTCCAGTGGACAGGATCGTCAGCCATGGCTGCAAAGGTGCCCTGAAGGCAGACAGTGAAGACCAGCTCCTCCTGCAACACGTGGAATGAGAAGAAACCCAGAAAGCTCCATTAGACCACAGGCTTTTTGTGTAATAATAATAATATTCTGTAAAACCCTGTAGAAGGTTTTTACCTTGAGCTTCTGCAGGGAGCTCAGTCTGGTGTAGAGGCAGTGCTGTGGCAGGCTGCTGGACAGGAGGTAGATCCCCGTCTCCTCTGGAGTCTCTCTGTTCATCTCTTTAGGATCCACATCAAGGTCCTGCAGCCAACAAAATAAAGTGTGTTACTGCACATTAATCCAAAGACATGCGTGTACTTGAATTAATTCTAAAATGTCTAGCATGAAAAAGTCTCTTCAACAACCAGGGCCGTCACTGACCTGTGAGAAGTCAGTGACGTGCGCTTGGCAGAACGACATCTCCTCAGGTTTCTTAATGATGTAAGTGTAAATGACGAGGACGTTGGAGAACTCGGCGGCGAAACCCAACTTGATGCGAGCGCCGCAGTCAAAGTTGAGACACATGGTCTCAGGAAGCTCTGGAAGAACAAAGGAGAAACATTTCAGTAAAGTGCAAATCATTTTCATGCTCAGTTCGCAACAAGGTCAGATTTACCTGCTACATGAAACCAAGCACCAGGAGCAGGTTTCTGGGTTACAATCAATAAACAGAGCTGTAAAATCAGAACCTGCCAGTTACTGCTTCAATGCAGGCCTTAAAGCCCCGCCCTCTGTTATGGGTCTATTCATTCCGTGTGAAAATACTTTTAACAGAGGAAAAAGGAATGATGATGTTTTTGGGAATCGTGAGTCTCAGTCTAAAATAACTCGAATGAAACATTCTGTCATACTCATAACTTGGTTGAACTGTTCATCAGTCACACCCACTGACGAGGAAAATAATTTTCATTTCTTCTTTTGAATTTGATTTTTTAATGGGGTTGGAGTAAGAATGCAGCACTACAGCAGAAGTGAGCAAAACCTTTGTTCCCTAAAGAAATATTTACATGACAAAAGAGGAAGAGGCAGTGATGTCATTACTGGGCATTTCTCACTGCTGGTAAAAATGTGGTCTTCAGAAGCCACTGCGTGTGCCAGGATATGTTTGTATAATGTCAGACTTAATATTTTCCTATAAACCTCACATTGAATGAGCGTCCAGTGTGGAGCGGCAGTAAGCAGCTGCTGTGATAACAAGTGGTCGGCAAACAGCCGCGTCTTGGACTCACCGTGGGCCTTCGCCCACTGCCGGCTGTGGGCGTGGGCCACGTTGTCACTGGGCATGATGGCATCGGTCAGCGCCCTCCTCTCCGACAGGCTGCTGCGGATCTCCAGAGCCTGCTTCCCCTTGGTAGCGTTGAACTGGCCCATGTCTGAGTGCAGGACAGGCAGCGACAGCCCAAATAAGCAAAAGTAGGTCAAAGTAAAAGCAGCTGCAAAGAGCACGGTGAGGAGAAATGCATCCATTTAAGCATCACATACGTCAGCGTATCTATATGGCTGCATGAAACTCCACAAGCTGTGGACACAGTGCTGATGATAATAATAATATGTGAAACACTTTATTATCAGTGCAACGATCAAAATAATCTGCAATTCAACCCGCAGACATGAGAAGCTGCTCAACCAAAGAATCTTTACACAACAACAGGAAATAAAGCTAACTTTGCACAGGACATCGTTGAATCATTTATAGAGCAGGTCTCTGCATATGATGATGTAATGATGCTTCTGTCTCACCTTCTGCGACTCTGTCCAGCACCACGGTGATCTTCTCGTCGTCCAGCAGCCGCTTTTTCAAAAACTTGACAAACACGCCGTTAGTGAAGCCACTGGAGCTCAACTCGAAGGCCTCCGCGTCCTGGCAGCTGAAGGAACAACCACTGACATTCTGACCAGGGCTTGGTGTGGATGGCTGTGATAAGGAGGATACTGGACGCAGACTCACGTTGCGTATCCAAACACAATGTTGGCCGTAACCCTGAGCACGACGTTGGGGGTGCTGTCGTCATGAATGTTCCTGGAAAACCAATAAATTAAAACTAATGTAGGTCAAAAACAGTTTTAAGTTGGAATTACACACAAATACTGTGCACTCATCTAAAAATGAGATTTAGTAAAAAATAAATAAACAAAACAAAAATCATTGAAAAGTAGTCAGTTTCAAGCAAAGCAGACGTGTCCAGCTTCAGTCACTCACCTCTTCCTGCACATGTCCAGCAGAAACACATTCAGGCCCGTCTCCTTCTCCTGCATCAGCTTCAGGATGCTCTGCACACATAAGCAGTTGGCCGACCGGTACGGGTTCGGGGCGTCCACCGGAACCATGAAGCTGTTGCCGTAGTTTTCATATCCGTGACCAGCGTAGTACAGCAGACCTGAACACACAGGCCTGAGTGGTGGGAAGCGTGTATGATGACACACATGCACACACGCGCACGCGCACGCGCACACACGCGCACGCGCACACACACACACACACACACACACACACACACACACACACCACACACACACACCACACACACACACACACACACACACACACACCACACACACACACACACACACACACACACACACACACACACACACACACACACACACACACACACCATAGACTCCTTTGTGCAGCAGCAGCAGGAACTCGTCCACTGCGTTTCTCATCTCGGACTCCGTGAGGTCCAGCAGTGAGACCACCTTGAAGTTGAGCTGCCGCAGAAGGTTGGTGAGGTCGTACACGTCCACCATGGGAGCTTTGAGCTGCGGGTGGTTCTGGTAGGACAGATTACCGATCAGCAGGGCCACTTTGTCAGTCGCTGGGTTGTGATAGAGGAGAGGGACAGATGATCACAGTGAAGTCATGTTGGACGCTCTTCATGAACTCCCCTTCACATTCACCACCTCTGTTGTCACCAGTTGCTTGTGTTGTGTGTGCATGCGCTCTGACCAGCGACTGGTTTGTATATGTGGATGTTCACTCCAGCATAGAACCCACAATAATATGCAAACATTTCAGACACTATGGATTCTCGTCAGTGACAATGACCCCAAACAACAACAAGCTCAAACACGTGACCATTAGAACCAGTAGAAACCTACCCGAACAGTTGGCTCTGTCATTTCTATCATTTGATCTTATTAAGGATCCAAACCAATTCTACGTACGTTCAAGGTGAGGCTGACTATTCACATATTAGACACAATTGCAAAGGAAATACTAACAGGAAGGAAGTGACTCAACATCAGACAGTTATGAGTCATGTAATATTTTCACCTTAGATAATATGAGCCAACCTTTGAAAAGCTTTCATTGCGCAGTTGTTTCATAACATTAAACATAAATCAAGTATTCGTAGTTAAAAATCAAGGAGACAGATAAACAGCTCAGAACATGTTGATACTGTTCTAATAACGGACTCAGGACATGGAGGACACGTACCGTAAAGTTTTTCTGGAATACTATTCAGGAAAAGTTCACTGGAAGCTAAAATGAGAGATTTACAGTAAAGACACAACTAAAGAGCAGAAGGTAAACATTTGTGTAGGTTTATATTCAGGAGCATAAATTTGACTTGAACCAGGACTCACAGATAGAGATATGAGCTAAAACCCCATAAGGAGCCTGATCACACTCACCTCCTCCAATGGCGTAAACGTCGACTGGGAATCAAAAACACAAACACGTTAACGTCACGTCGAAAAAGTCTGACACTGGTTCAGCAACAGAGTGACTAATGGAAGGAAGCGAGCAGAATCATTTCTCAAATCAAATGGAGCAAATTAAGACAATTTAGAAATGACACTTCCCTTATTGTCAGTGAATCCCATGAGAAACCATCGAGCGACTGGTTCAGAGTATTTACAGTGACCACCGCTCAGGAATCTATTTAAAGCTTTAACGGACTCATTTACTGTGTATTGAGCTTCACACACACAACTGCAGCCTTTTTGTGGGAATCGCGGACAGTAAGGCGATGATGTCCTGTGACAGAAATGAACATGAATCCCTGCGGTCCCAACTCGTTAGTCTGTGTTATTGATTCAGATTAGGACCCAACGTGCAGATTGGAGGCTGTGAGTAGGCTTTTCATGCAGTCCCGTGTTAACTGTGATGTTTGCGCATGCACCCGTCCGGCAGACTCTACCTTCAGAGCACTCCACCGCCTCTGAAATCTGCACCGCTACCCCCGGTGCTTTCAGTCGAGAACAGAGCACACGGTCATCAGACGCAGAGACAACAGCGCGAGCAGCGGCGCTTTGGGGGCGTGGCTTACCTACGGCGACGTCCACCTCGTTGGTCCACAGCCGCTCGCTGCTGCTGCTGCTGATCTCACAGCGGTAGCGGCCGCCGTGATCCTGCATCACGTGTGGAACCTGAAACACGCCGTTGAGGCCTCTTCGAATTAATAGCAGGAAGAAGAAGTGAAACGCCGAAGCGTGACTCCTGGCGCCGCGTCCTCACCGTGAGCTTCCTCTTCGTGCCGTTGGGGACCGGAGCGCCGTTCCTGTGCCACTGGTACCGCGGGATGGGCCGGCCCACGGCGCCACACTCCAGCTGCAGCGCGTCCCCGACGTAAAGGCGCTGGGGCTGAGGCTGGATCACCAGTTTCATCCGACCCTCCAGAGACTGGTAACTGTGCCCCGGTGCTGCGTGTCATCAACGATAGAGGTTTCACTCATTGTAATGAGGTGAACGTGCCCCCGCGAGTGGCTGCTGGACACAGCAATAACATGCAAAGCCAACGCAGAGTTCTGAACGTCATTTGCATTCTGGTACCGTAAGACATGGCCACGTTCAGCACGTCCACCTGAGCCCACTGGCTGAACTCAAAGCTGTCTCCACAGTTGACCCTGCAGATGTAAAAGCCTGCGTCCTTCTGCTGGACTGGACTGATCACCAGGTCCGGACAGGAGCTGTTCGGCACCTGAGGCGGCGGAGGTGGGAACGGCGTTAGCCCTGAGGTCAAACCTGCAGGCTTCACGACGCAGGTATGAATGAATAATCACTGGATTCAGGCGTCAGAGGAGAAAAGGAAAACTGAATGAGGCATTTTTACTGCGGTTCAATATTCTGATCCCGTGAGGATTTAAATTTTTAAACTTATTAAATGATAAAAGTGTTCATCACTCTGCACATACGGATCTACTGGAGCACCGTCAGAGAACGAGATGTGACGTGTGAGTAGATGCATCGGTGCAGCTGTGGAACCCAAACCTGCTGCTCTGGCATTTCCCAGTCCGGTCCCAGTCTACACCGGTTTTTAGACGCCTCAACGTCAGAGAAAATGACGGGAGCACGAGCGTCTGTGTGTGTGCTTCACCTCCTCCTTGGTCTTGAACCACTGGTACTGAACCGGAGACTTGCCCACAGCGTGGCAGCTGAGGCGCAGGTTGTGGCCCGACACGAGAGCCACCGACTGGGGCTGGATGAGGACCTGCAGGGCTGCACACACCGGAGACATTGACTGTGCTTCGCTGCGCGACACCCATCATCAGTGTGAGGCAGCTGGAGGCGTGCGTACCTGAGGGCTTGAGGCAGTGCAGCGCCTCGGCGTTGCCCAGCGCGTGCAGGTAGTCCGTCAGGTGGCCCACGGTGCAGCCCCGGTCCCCCATCAGCCTCAGCAGCATGCGGCTCGGGCTGCCCTCCAGCTTCAGCACCGTCAGGGAGCACATCTCCATGTCGTCTGAGCTGAGCGACAGCGCGTCACATACACAACCAGTAAGAAACCAGTTTAAGGGTCCATTCCAATCCACTCTTCATGTTTTAAAGTCAGATCTAGATCTCTAAGTTTCATCTTTGGGCCGCGTGTGTTTCGCCTATGAGCGCACCTGAATGGGCAGTTACGTCATCAAAGCAGACTCTTATCTGCTACTAAGACTACAACCACTACTAATACTACTACTACTACTACTACTACCATGCACAGTGACCATGTATGCGAGATACAAGGTCCTTTCTAACAATGTTACGTTATTTGCATTGTGGATCACGTTCAACGCACCTGACTTTAAACCGTCTGTCACTGATGACTATCTCTCCCAGTCTTCGCCATCCTTTGCTACTGGACCTGTCCAGCAGCTCGCAGAGCCTCTTCACCACCGGCTCCTTCAACAAGTGGATCTTCGCGGACCGGTCCAGAAAATCCGACATGGCAGCGAGAAAGTTTCCGCCGAACTGGCAACACTTTAACTCTCGTGAACGACTGACTTCAACATGAGGAAAAAAACTCTGCTTCCTGGAAGAAACGCCACAGACGCTGCAGACACACCCTCTGCGCTGCGCTGTGTCGGGGTTTCCGCCGCGCAGCTGCGAATGCGGCCGCCAAAGAGTGTGTGCGCGTCAAGATGAGCCACTGCAGGGAAACGTTTAGCTGAAAAACCTGAAATCCACATCCCTGATGATGATGAGGTCTGGATGAGTAACTTCATAGGACGTATCCTGATGTGTAGTCAAAGCTTGTAATATTTCTGCTGCTGAACAGGGGAAGGTTTAATGTTTTAATATGTGCATCGTTCAATACAGTAAATGCCTAACGCAAAAATGAATCTATAAAAAATAAACATTCTGGACACCCTTACATATTATTTAAGTTCAATAAGGTTTCTTAATATTTAGGAAAAATAGTGAGTGACGTAAAGTTTACAGCATTTACCACAAGAGCTTCCTTTCTTAAACCAGGATGACGACAGTTGTTGAGTCTGTTGCTGCTGTTTGCAACTGTAAAGTGTAACTGGCTCGAACGTTTCCCCTGGTTGATCACACCATGACGTTTGTAGCACAGCTACACTAAATGCAAAGAAAGCATTTTAACATCTGCTGATTTTATTCTCCATGCGGTTTTAGTTCTGTACACTTTTTACATTGGAGCGCGTTCCTACTTTTAATGATTTCAGAGAGCGAAAGCAAACGTTTTAATAAGCAACTAGGAAAGTAGGAATTATGGTGAAAAAACTAGAAAAGCTGAACTAGACAAATAATTTGTGGCTGTTATGACCCTGGATCGCAGGAAGCAACATGAACCAAAATATGTGGTTTCCACAATGATTTATTTAAAAAAAACAACAATGAACAATGAATGAAACTCCATAGAGAAACTGTTGAACATGTAACTCCCCACCCATAAGCTCTTTGATCCAAGGCTTGATGTCTTGAACAAATGCACAACACACAAGTACAAGAACATAACCTTAGAAGGCCTTTTACTGCAGTGGTTCTCCAATGCAGCATCCCAATACTGTGAGTTCCACCCTTTTCCTGCTCCAGTTCAAGGTCTTTGGGAGACAGAAAAACCTTACCACATGTTAACACAACCTGGAAAGGTCTCCGACTCACACGTAACCCTCTGGCCTCTAGATTTGGCACTGGTTGTAACCCATCCAGGTTGGTCTGGATTTTCAACTGTCTCCAATGCTACAGGCTTGAAAAACCTTTGCTTTTTACACAAAACAGGGCACCCTACAATAGGGTGAACAGGTTTCTTGCAGTCAAAACAGGACCATTTCGTGGGAGTACTCCAGGTTGACAAAGCAGTCACTGCAGGTGTCGAGGAGCCGCTCCAGTCTTTACCATCCGTGCTGTCCGATTGCTGTTATAGCTCATCTTATGAGTCAGCAGAAATTCATCAGCTAAAACATCAGATCTTTCTCAATTGTTAATGCTGTTAATGCAAGCAGTTCTTAAATTCTTCTAACAAGACAAGCTGCCTCAGATCGTCCTTAGTTTCCACATTCCAAGATTGATACCATCTATCAAACAGAGATTTCCTTTCTTCGCCCAAGTCCATAAAGGCTTTGTTTTTAACCATAGCAAGACCACAAAAGCGCTGACGCTAAGCTTCAGAAACCAGTTCATGAGCTTTCAAAATGGCTTGACTTGGGCCAAGCTGAAATGGTGGCGTCCCGTTAAAATGACGGAAGTTTTTTTTTTTAACATCCTTCTCCACAAGAAAGGGGGCACCAACTTTAAGCTTAACATTAAACTCCAGTGGTTCAAGTTTCACTGAAACTGACAGAGCTGCCTGCTTATATTCCATCTCTAAGCAAGCGTTCCTGCTCCAAAAGCATTTGCTTCTCTCTCAGTTGCCGCTCCCTCCGTTTATGTTGCAGTTGTAATTCTTGCAAGGCCAGTTCAACTCAAAGGCAGCGTCTGGAGTTTGAGAGATGTCTGCTACAGACATAAACACGGCTAAAAAAAGACATAGCAAGCTCCTAAGGGCACCACAGAAGAAGACAGCCCTGGTACCTGCCCACTTTATACTGACCCTAAAGATCTTCAGAGGTGAACCAGGCTCGAGGAGGCTTTAAAAGCACACCTTCAGCAAACCACAGCCATACAGCTAAGGCCCCGAAAAGCAGAGAAATGAACCTCCACCCGGGATTACCTCCAAAAAGAAAGATAAACGAGTGAACCCACAAAAGGACGCATTTCTTAATCCAGCTGGAAAACTAGTGTAAACAGGAAGTCAAAATGCTTTCCGGAACTACACTCAACACATGAGGATTCTCAGCCACAAACAGAACATCTGAACCTGCGGACGAGCCCCCAACATGTTACGACCCTGACTCGCAGGAAGCAACGTGAACCAAAATATATGGTTTCCACAATGATGTTTTATTAAAAAAACAACAATGAGGCATGGCTGCTGTCAACATGGCTGCTGCAATGAAGTGCTGGGCTGAAGAGAGTGAGGGAGGAGCTTAACAGGGCTTTAAACACCAGGTGACACTAATCAGCCAGGGATTCTGGGAGGAGTCAAACCAGGTTGCCTGCAAAACTCCATGGAGAAACAGTTGAACACGTAACAGTCGGAAACAGTGAACAAATGCCATCACTAACAATAGACTGAAACTGGGTGGAGGTGTGGCAAAAAAGCCAAGGCAGCAAGTAAGTACAGGAATGAACACGAGCCAAAGTGCTGCAGGCAGAGATCAGGAGCAACAGTAGCATTTGACTACACACATAAGGCTTATTGCACAGATAGGAGGTGACAAGAACACAATGAAACCACCCGATGCCGAGAGGAAACATACGTTGATGAATCAAACTGGAGTCTCACCAAAAGCTGGAAGCTGAAGCAGCAGCGAGTAGCAGAAACAAACTCAAGGCAAACAGGCAGAGATGCAGCGAGGGTGAGACAAACCAGCAGTGAAGGTCTGGAAGGCAGACTCTGATGGAGGATGAACTCACGAGACCACAGCCCAAACTACTGTATGTCACCTTAACAATAACCTGTGCACAAACCCGTCAACCTGTGTTGTCACCTTTTCAGGTTTCACACGCTTTACTTGGCTTTCAGCTATTGTGGGGAATCCACCGATGTGTGTGTGTGTGTGTGTGTGTGTGTGTGTGTGTGTGTGTGTGTGTGTGTGACTCTGTGTGTGTGTGACTCTGTGTGTGCATGTGTGTGTGCGTCTGTGTGTGTGTATGTGTGTGTGTGTGCTCCACATCCCTTCAACATTTTTACTTCACCATCACTGATGGGCTATTTCCAGCTTTTGCAGACAGGGAGCTGGAAAACTACCAGCTCTCTTGTTCAGTCACCTGAGCACAAACCTTTGTTGCCATGCAAGTGAACCTGCAGCGCAACGCTTGACCTGTGTGGATCTCACACTGGCAGAATGCCCACAGTGACAGTCCAGCAAACTGTTACTGTGTAATGGGAGTGTGCCTGACATCCTGTCTGCAGGGAGGCAGCGTGTTTGTTTAGGCCCACACCTCCATCTGTGTCCAGTCCCCTTAAAGACGGACATGGAGGAAAGGGGTCTGTTGCTGATGATTTAATCAAACCTCAGGAGCGAGATACTGATTCCAACCAACACAAACACACCATCTACTTCTAAAGCAAATAATCTAAGTCATGCATTCACCTCATCGCTGCTCCCGTGGTGCAGCGACCACCAAACCTGCGTGTTACGACACAGACACACTATGATTAGCTTTTTCTAGCACTGGTTAACTGTGACTGAAATAACACATTAACTAAAAATTAAAAAACTCTTGAAATAATTCATAATGATTTATGGTAAACCTAATTTCCTTTACTCCACTTAGCTTCTGTGTGCTACTAGTAGTGATTCGTTTGTGTAAAAGGTAACACAGCAGAAAGTGATGCGTATTGATTCAGCTGCGCAGGCTTCTTTAGCTCAGTAAGGAACGGAAAAGTACTGAGTGATTTACACAAACGAAACCAAGAGGACAAACTCAAGTCTATTTATTGAATATAAAGACAGGAAATGTATTTTTCACATAAAGATAGATACGTTTACAAATATGAACCTCCGCTGTATTAAATTTTGTTCTAATGAAACTTACTCTACAGTAGATTATCATGTATTTAAAATTTTTTTACCGTTCTATAATAAAAATTGACAAAAATTCAAATTTTGAATTCAATTAAAGAAAAAACAGCCTCCTCCAAGAACCTGAACATCATTGACCTGGTGGCCGAGTATTTCTAATTTTTAAACCTGCTTGCATATGTGTAACACTATTAAAGAAACACTGGGCAAAGACCATTTAGGACCTTTGAGTTATTCAGTGTTTCCTCTGCTAGAACCAGGTTGGACACAGAGTTAGAGACAGACGCCCAGGAAGCTGTAGCTCTGTTCTGATTGTGCCACAATGACATATGACCATATCCCTGTTTGTTTCAACATTTGTTTTCCAGGCTTGAGATTAAAGGTTTAAAGGCCTTGCTCAAGGGCATCACAATTATGCTGACAACAATTTTGATTTGTAGTTGTTTGCTTGTAGTATGTATGTTAGTTGACAGGACATATGGACTATATTTCATGTATAAACAAGTTAAAATGATCATTTACAACTTTAGATAGGTAATATTATATACGGTGTAAGCATCCAGTGCACGGGATGTACATTTGTTTCACATTCTGCAGCTTGAGTTAAAACCTTCTTGATTCTTTATGACATCTAGTTATACATAAGTTGGTAAAGCTATGATGAATGTTCAGGACTTCTCACCTTCTAATTGATAAGATTTATCATTTATTCGCTCGCATGTTGTGCCTTCTTCAGGTCTGTAGTTGTACATGTTATGAAGAAGTGTTTGAGGAGGAGCGGATTCACAAGATTATTGTATATCAGTCCAGTCAAGACGAAGAAAAGGAGGATTTTCTAACAATCTGGCAACATGAAGGTAGTTCCTGTGTATATTTTGTTTACAATTCGCGTTGTTATATTGTTTTACTCAAGTATTTTTTCCATGTACTACCCTCATATATATGTATATGGATATAACCTTTTGTAAAACAAAAAAAAACTAACCGGCGCTTTTAGGAAGATCAAATCCTGTCAAAGTGAGGCGTCTGCTTGGCTTCACTCTTTGGCTGCACTCAGGTGGGCGCGTCGTGACGTCACAGGCCCCGCCCCTTGGTCAGCAGCTCGCAGTTCCTCACCTCTCGTCGTACCTGAGGTGTGAGCTGCGCCAGTTGCGGGTGTGAGCACGTCGAAAACAGCGATGTCATGACCGAAGAAAGTCGCCTTCGCTGTGTTTGGTGCTACTTCGGTCCCGCTCATTGACAGAATAAGGTCGACGCCTCCTGCAGCGGTGAGTGAGCAGAAGACTTGTGTGTGTGTGTGTGTGTGTGTGTGTGTGTGTGTGTTGCGCTGTAGCAGGGAGCAGCCACAACATGAACACCTTGTTGTGCACTGTAATCCAATACGGTGTGACAATTAAACTGGCTGCCAACGTCTGAGTTACTAGTCTTCAGTTTCTATTAAATCGGTCGTTTTTTTATGACAGTGGTAAATTCTACCGTGTTTCTGTTTTGTGGAGTCCGCTGCTTTGCGCAGTGGAGATTTTTATAGGTCATACTGATTTTCAGCTAATTGATAACACAATTATGACTAATTGATTTACAAAAATGTTTTTTTATGATTCCTCGTAATGATGATAATGATTTTAGCATTTCATCAGCAATGGTGACATATTTATAAAAAGAATAACACAACAGGAGGAACGTGTCAGCTTGTCTTTCAAATATTGCGTCTGTAGTTTTCTGGAAAAGTCAAAAATATGGAGGATTTAAAGTTCTGCTTTGTCCTAGGACATTATTTTTAGAAAGACATTTTAAGACTTTAAGATTTTAAGTTTTTTTAGGTAGGCCCAAAGTAAAGTTAATAGGTTTTGTATGTACCTCATTAAAATGTACTTAGATGAAGTATATTCTTTATTATTTATTTAACATTTATTAAACATGCATTTTAGAAATAAAATAATATTATGTCTAATGGTGGAGCTGAATGTTCAGCTCCAGGTCTTCTTACATGCTCTTCATCTTGTTCACACTGTCGGAGCCTCCTCCAGATCTCACCTTGCTGCAGGTAAAACGTGTCAGAGCAGGTGCCACGGCCTGAAACCGAGCTCGTTGTCGCTGTGGTAACTGCAGGGAAAGGCGGAACCTCACGGGTGCGAAGTGAATGAGGCAAAGAGCAGGAAATCCAGAAAGGGCTCATTGAGGAATCAGGAAGAAAAGCTATTGATTAATAGAGAGTTGCCAGCGTTTAAGTGTGTGTTTCACATGCGTGATGTTCTGTATACCTGAGGTCTTTATCCGTGTCCCTGAATCTCAATAAGAACGACCCCAGGAAGAAGTACATGAAAAAACAGCCTGAAGTTCTCAGGGGGTTCTCACAGTAACAGGGGTCATCAGGCGAATTCAAATGCCCTGCAATAAGTGCTGAACTGATTGAAGGAGTGATTTTTGTCCCACCCCAGGACAGGCCCACAGCATATTCATGTCTAACTGGTAAATCCACTTTTCTTCCTGAAGCCAGCCGCTCCACTTTAACTCTACCTTTGACCCGTCTTCGTTAACTTATAACCCTCACAAACGTTGAGGTCGGCTCTTTGATCAAACGCTTGTGTGTTGCTAAATAACGTTTCAGCAAATGTCCTATTTGATGTATTTGTGATGACGGCGGACGGCGTGCTGGCGTTGGATCCAGCGTAAACACGTTTTGCTTGTGCCCGCTGTTTTCCCCTCATACGGCCTTGTTTGAGGTGGAAACAGCGTGAGGCCCGGCGGCGACATGGCGCTGACGTGACTGTTGGGTTCTAGGGCTCACGGCGGTTGGTGCCGGGATGACGGGGGATCTGGGCCCGTTGCTGCTCGCGCTGCTGTCCGTCGCTGCGATGTGCAACAGTAAGTTCAATGCTATTTGGTTAATAACATTGTGTTTTAAATCCACAGTTGACTTTAAATGCGTGCTATTTACCAGCATTGGTTGTTCTTTGCAACTGCAGCAGCGCAAAAACAATTACCGCCACTGTAAAAAATAGTAGAGTTAAATGATTAAAAATATTAATATGCGTTTGACATTGTAAGTACAGCAATAAAAGCTTCTCCCTTTACGTCACAGTTGTTATGTATTAAAGCACTTCAGTTCTCCTTCCATAAACACCGTCCTCTGTTTTTTAACCTCGCCGTCATTGATTGTTTCTGCAAAAAGAAGTCATGCGATTTCAAGTCCTAGTTGTGGATTCCTTTTTATATTGAGCCTAATTGGGAGCTGGAGTCTGATGCTTGTTTGTTGTATCTGTTGCCAGGTATGTCTCCACCAGGGAAACCAGTCCTGCTTGGCTGCATTTCCCCTGAGAAGGAGACGTTCACCTGCTGGTGGGAGCCCGGCTCTGATGGAGGACTGCCCACCACACACCGCCTCCTCTACAAGAAAGACCGGTCAGTGGACGCTACGTCTGCTCACTCGCTGGGGGGTGAGGGCAGATAGAGGGAGGGCGGTAATGGATGGGGCAGAGGTCCATTAGATGCATCACTATCAGGCCACCAGAACCCACTGGGCTCCACAAAGCAGCAAACGGAGGTGATGCTGTTGTTGAGTTCAGTCGCGAGTGGAAAAGTACCTGCTCCCTTCTTCATGTACTTGTGCTTTTTCAGCTGAAAACAACTCTAAATCTGCAGCCTTCATGTACTTCATACATCAAATGAAGCATCAGGACAGATCAACACTAGTCCAGGATCCAAAGTAAGAATGGGTGATGTTGCTTTTATCTGACTCGACTGTTAATGCTAATCAGACCAACATGTATTAGTCCAAGGTCCTGTTTATAAATTAGACTTTTTTGGGGATTCTTTTACTTTGTAGGTCATTTTAAAAAGTCTCTGATCTGTAACATGCAAAGGTTTTGAAAGTGGAGATTACTGGACAAAGACGTCCAGTTGCTCTGACTCAACGTCCACACGGCCCAACGTGGACGACTGAGCATCTTTACCAACACAGCGCTTTTATTATGCTGACTATGACCAGTTACAGTTTTTTTTTGTCCTTGAACAGGTTTAATGAAACATACGAGTGTCCTGACTACAACTCGGCTGGCAAGAACTCCTGCTTCTTTGACAAGGCACAAACCTCCATCTGGGTCGACTATTCTCTGTGGGTGGTGGCCTCCAACGCACTTGGCAACAGCACGTCTGACTACTTGAAGACAGACTTGATGGAAATTGGTATGTTGTTCAGATTTACTTTAAATGAATGAAAGCACACAAAGCTGACACAACGCCACCTATTTCTATTCTATAATGAAGACGCCTGCTGCATGCCCCCCCCCCCCTGTGTGTGGCCCAGGCTCAGGTCTCTACCAGAGGCCTGGGAGGGTCCTGCTCAGTATCGGACTACCTGAGGTTCCTACTGCAGGACCTCATCCTTCTGGAATCTGATCTGCTTTTGAGGCTTTAGCTCCTTACGCCACCACATTAAATTTTAATTGAAATGCTTAAAATGTGAGTCAAGATATTTTCAGATAAGCTTTAGATTACGACTGGAATAAAACAAAAACAATTAAGTGTTTGTGCCACTTTGCAGCTTTTTTGCAAGAATAATGGAGTAAATTCCTAACAATTAATAAACTACTGGAAATTGCTTTTACACTGAAGTTAGACATTTTACACTGAAATTTGACTTAGGCTTCATTTTTGATATCAACATTGTACTATTTATGGCTTTCTTTAGACTTTGTCCTGTATTGTTGTATTAAGACACAGACACAACTGATTAACAAAAGAGTTTCCACTCTAGAAAAGATTCAGGTCAGAAAGGCCCCTTTTTTTACCTAAACGAGCTTTGCTTTTCTGTTACACTGGTAGTGATCCACGGGATCCTGCTGCTTGTTTGTATTCGCTTGTGTGAAAGGTAACGCAGCAGAAAATAATCTACTGATTCAGCTAATGATTGGCACAGTTTTATTGGCTGAGCAGCTCAGGAAGAAATGGAAAAGTACCGAGTGACACGCGAGGTACGAATGAATGCAGAATGAGGCGGAACTGGTTTGTGCCTTGTGTTGAACTTGTGTACAGTCTGGGGTCATATTTCACAGCTTTTTTATGGCCGCGTAGGTTATCGCAATACACTGGCCTAACAATAACGTGGTGGAGCGTCCTGTCCTATATGTGCAAAAACAGGGCCTGCCCTATATTACAATAATGTTTAACAGTAGACAGACCAAGACCTGCTGCGAGTCCTCGTCGTGCTTTTAGCCTCGTTGGCGTCCAGTCCGACAGCAGAAAACTTCAACGTCTTTGTGTCCCACAGTCAAACCCAACTCTCCTGAAAACGTCACACTGGTGGTGGAGCAGAGAGACAACAGTCAGTGTCTCGATGTCCGATGGAAGCCTCCCCATAACATAGACACCAAGTCTGGCTGGGCCACCATTAAATATGAAGTAAGGATCAAAGAGGAGGACCGAAACCTGTGGAAGGTCAGTGTTAATCAATTGCAGTCACTTTTAGACTTATCCTGAACATTTGTTTGTATGAAAAACATTAAAGGTAACTTTCACTTTTCAATATACAAATGATGGCTCCTATAAAGTAAAACAGGCTGCACCTACAAGTAAATGCAGTTGTAAATCCCAGTGCAACACAGACTGCATGAAAGTTACTGCAAAACAAGCCAGAAGTGTGGAACGACGCAGAAGATTTGGAAAGAGTTGTTTCACTTCCAGAAGATTAAATCGCTGTTAATCGGTCAAACAAACTGGAGGTTATAGATGCAGTAAAGTACAATATTAACTGCTGTTTAGCCCATAAAGGTGCTTATGACCTTGCATTCAAGGGTAGATATAAAGCTACAATCCCTTTCCCCACCTTCACTGGTTCTTCTCTCAAGGTCATCGGTAAAAAGTTTCAATAGATGTTAAATGGCTGTGGTTTGAAGTGAAGCTGGATGAAACTAACAGCCTCTAAGCTTATCTTCCCATCAGGTATTTGACAGCCAGCAGAGGGCAATGGCTGGACCTCAGCCCACACTAAACATTAACAGTGAGCAGTATATTCTAGCCCTAGTGTACACATCAGGTCTAGAACCCAAGGTGACACTGGGTCACACAACAAAAAGGCGATTTGTCCGTATTCTGCTGACAACTCAGCAGCTCCCGTGTGTTTTGTGCTTGCCTCCTCCGCAGGAGTTCACCTCAGGCACACAAACCAACTTCGTCCTGTACAACATCGATCCTGGGGTGACGTTCGTGGCTCAGGTGCGCTGCAGACTGGACCACAGCACCTGGAGCGAGTGGAGCAACGTCACCTCCATAAAAGTGCCCAACTGTAGGTCTCACATGCTGTTAGGAACGATTTGCTGCTGTTCCATGTATTCATAATCAATTACGTTTTCTTCTCTAGATTTTCAGAAAGAGAAACCGTTCTGGATAATTATTTCCATCGTCACTCTGGTCTCATTCATAACACCAATGTGTCTCTTGATCACTAAGAGAGAATCGTACGTATCTCCTGCCAAGGCATCTACAGCTCTGACATGAACTGGCTGTGATGAGACTATTAATGGTTTGTTTGCTTCCCCAGTGTGAGACAGTTTCTTCTGCCCTCGGTTCCTGGTCCAAAGATAAGTGGAGTAGACGTGAAACTTCTCAAGGTAACTGCATTTAAAACCCCCACCCTCTTTCTGACCCTCTTTCTGAATAGAGCTGTAGCATTAACTTTACCTAATCCTTCATTTCCAGTTTGGGCAACCAGGAGACATCACTAATGCCCTCATCATCAGCCATAACCTTCCTCCTCTGGTGCCTCTGGAGGATGAGGTGGAGGAGTACATTCTCGTGTCGGACAACGTTGACGAACATCTTCCAGACACATGTGGTTCTCAAATAAGGAAGAAAAGCTTGATTCCCACTGGTTTCTATTTGGATTTAAACATCCCAGTAGACAATGAAGCGGATAACGTTATAAAAAACAGCTCTGTCTCGGAGGTCACGTCATCAGACATGGGGGCGATGCAGAGACACCTCTGTCCAGGTCACGCAGATACAAACTGTCAGAGTTCAGCAAATTTCAGCGGAGCAGCTGAAAACGTCACCCAGCCTCTCGCAAACAGCAGCTATGTGGACGTTCAGACTCACGACATAAGAGAGGTGAACTACAGCCGAGTGGACGAGGTGAAGGGGGACACCATTATCCTAGTGGAACAAGACAACGCCCCCGGATACATGGACATTCAAAGACAGGATGAGAACGTCGCGCTGGACTACAGCCGGGTGCAGGAGGTGCAGGCTGACGACACGGTCGTCCTGGAGAAACGAAGGGCCGCCGCCGCCTCGCCGGGCGAGAAGCAGAAGCTGGGCTCTAGGCCGTGCACAGAACTCAGCAGCGAGTATGTGATGTCTGTGCCAGCAGCATCTGTTTGAAGCCGACCCCCCACCCCCACCCCCTGCCGGGGGACGTTTGGTTCATGAACCTGCATCCTTTACTTTTCCTCTCTTATTGGATTGGATGGTTTGCTGTGAAATCAGTGGCCGCAGGATAAACCTGAACGGCACTCGATCCCAGCTGGGATAGGCTCCAGCACCCCCGTGACCCCGCACTAGGGAGTAAGCGGTTAAGAAAATGGATGGATGGATGGCACTCGATCCTCAGACCCTTGAGTGCATCCCGTGGGTTAAATCTTCCTCCTCAGTGCTTGCTTTAGTTATTTCTAGTTCTGAGTGAAATATCTCAACCAGTACAGAAGGGATGACCGCATTTGGGCCTTTACAGAATAATAATGCTCAGTTTTGAGAGCCTCTAACTTATTCATGAGTCACCGAGAGGTGCGCGTCTGAGTGGAGTGAAACAGTTGAACACCTACTGGCTTCGTTATTGAGAAGGTGTAAGGAAGAAGATTAAAAACTTTAGGTTCTCTACCATCAGGTCACGTTTTCATTCTGTCTAGTGCTAGTTCTGTCTTGTGTAAAATACTTTTACACACATTCTGACATCAGCTGTGCTGTGTCTTCGCTGCTAATTATGACGTAGGCTGAACGTGGCCGACAGGTGGCCAGGTTCAGGCTTCACAGAATACACGTTAGTTACTTATACAAATGAAGCGCCAGGCTTCACAGAGCAGCCGCTGATGATGATGATGATGATGATGGTGATGATGATGATGTTTTTGCAGTTTTTGCCTCCGGTAGGTAAATTCAGTTCATGCTGGTGGTTTGTTCGGTATCTTCCTGTATCACTGCCACAGCAGGTGCACGCAGTAACATTCTAATGAGGACATGTAAGCAATGTTATAAAATAGGTTGGCACATAAATATAGCAGCCGGGTAGAAAGCATTACTATTTATTTCATTGTAAATAATGTATACACTAAAATGCCACAAAACGATTTACTGTTTCTGATAAACTCTGTTTTCCAACATCTTCAAAACTTTCATATATATAACTAGTTGTTATTTAAAAATGTATCATTAGATAAATCAACATTTACTTTGGTTAGAATTTAAAATTTAATTTAAATTTAAGACTTTGAGGCAATAAATCAGTTTAGAAACATTTCACGTTACGGCACATTAAATAAACTAATCAATGTTTCAACTGAAATAATTGACATCTGTTGACACAGATGGCATCTAATCAGTTTGTATTTTGTGCTCATTTCACAAACATAAATTATGGTACACTGTTTGTTTTACATGCTGTACATTTGAATGACACACTGCAGTTCATGCTCCCATTTCTTTGTTTACGAAGGTTGAAGACGAAGAAAATCACACAAAGCCCAAACAGATCTATTTGTGAACTGTGGCTTTTTAACTTCTCATTGTGAATTTTTAACGCAAAACAAACATGTTAGAAAACTGTTTGTGAAACAATAAATCTGCTCCAAAATGTGTTGTTTATGGTAGTTTTTATTTTATCATTTAACAGATCACAGGACACATTCAGTTTTGTAACCTTGTCCTTTGTGCCACTGGACTCATGACTCTTGCTGTTTGACATTATCTAGTTATACATTTGAAGTCCACAGTAAATACCCACATTCTTTTAATCCAAATCAACCAACCATTAAAAAATTATTCCTATTTCTTGAAAACTGTTGATTGATAAACAATAGTAACTAGTTACTATAAAACTAAAGTTGGTTTCATTCGACACATTTTTTTTTTTAGTTTGATCTACAATTGTTAAACTACAGATTTTATCAACTGCTGCATCCCCACAGTAAACGATAGTCTGGCTCCATCTTAAGGAAACAAGGTGCTTCTGCCAGCACGTCTGCAGCTCAGTAAAACCTGTCACATCTCATTTGTTTATCATGAAACTAAAACCAGAATTAGATCAACTTTTCCAAAACGTTAAAAACTGCAGCAGAAATAAGCTCAAATATTAGCACAGTTGCACTAGATTTTTTTCCATCAGTTTTTTTCCAACCCTAAATTTCATCTCAAATCTAAATTTTGCTGTTTTTAAATATTATTGCTTTTTGATTGTCACCCTTTGATTTCCCGTGTATTAAAATAAATTAACATTTTAGGTAACAGCATTCTTACATTCTAAAAGGCTGCTATGTACACCTAATAATATATGGTATTTATTCAGGGAGGCTCAGAAAGGAATTATTATCGGTATGAACATGCATTCTGGTAACTAACTGTCCTAATCTTCGTTGCTGTACGGTGGAAGACATCAACCAACAGATTTAGGACAGAGCACTAAAGAGCAAAGATGACCTCAAAATGGGGGAAATGAGAGAGTTGAAATGAGAGCTCCAACACCCTGGTTAGCATCATAGCGTCTCACTGCTAAGTCTCAAATCCTAAATGAAAGGAGGCGTGTCTCACAGTAAAGCAACCAAAATCAGTACAACCACTTTATGCCATTAACCACAATGCACTGCAATGTCAATAACAATGGTAACATCATATTGTAGCTCATTATTAAAAGTTTCTTTTAAAAATGATTTTCAATGTCTCAAATTAAATCATACATGTTGACATGATTTTTGAACAACTAAAACATTTGTGGAAACAAAAGCTCTAAACTAACATTTAATTGACACCATGCGTTCATACTGAACGCTGTCACGGCAAATCCATTATTGTCACTAAAAGGTTCTATATGAATAGGTTTCGTATGTTTTAGCAACAGATGAATATGATGCTGTATTGATGATATAAGTACTGTTTGGAACCAGTACAGAGTAAAAATGTTGGTCTTGATACAAAAGCCACAAACACGGTGTTGTGCACATCATGAGCACCATATTTATCGATTTATGACTATTTCGCTCAGAATCAGACATTTTAAATTCATTCACTGCACACAGCTTCACACGTCCTCTTAAGTATTCGCATGATTTCAAAGAAAGAGAATTCATATTTTGGGATTTCTTCAAGTCAGCAGTTTGGTCCCAGTAAGAATGTTTACAACCTTCTACATTATGTAACTGTGCCCAAATATGTTCAAATTAAAATCTGTTCTGATAATAACTGCCAATATTAGCAACAAAATTAATTTCCTCTCTTCAGGTTAAGAATAACTGCAGCATCTCCCGAGTCTCTTTTCCAGCGTGTGCTTTCAACTCCATCCTAGTTTCTTCTGGTGGGGTACCAACATAAGTGCATTTAGTTTTGAGGCACAGAGGGCTTCACCACTGTCAACTCTTGTCATCGTCACTGTTTTCTGTACATTCACTGTCCAAGTGCATTGAGCTCAGCTGCTCCTCAAAGTTCAAAATGTTATGGTTGTATTCCTTCTCCAACATTTTCTTCCAGATTTGCACTTGAAAATATAAAAAAAGGGAATTATTAGATTTTTAAGATTACATTTAGTGATGTTTTTTGACAACTACATACATGTTAGAGGTTTAACAGTTATCTGAATCCACTGTAGATCATAATGTTTGGGCCACAGTTTAAGTCATAATTCAGTTTTTAAATTGCATGGCCTTCAGTCTGCTGTGTCGCTAATGACTGCACATCAAAAAAATAGCCGATAAACTAAACACTACTTTAGACTATTTCTTAATAAATGACCACACATAAGATACAGTCTTGCTTTAAGAACTACTACACCTCTAATACATTCATATCAGTGCAGTCACATAACTACAGCCTTTGATTGGAAGCTGTGCCAGTAACTTACTATATTCTGGTTCCTCTACTTGTGTGTGGGGACTGGACTCTGTCTTGTTAGCAGGGCTGCTGATCTGCAGTTCTTTCTCTGTGTTTACTGCCTGCTCTGACTGGCCCACCTTCTCCTGACTTGTCACCATGACTTCGTAGGCAGTTCTGGCCTCAGATGACAAGTCGATCATCTTATGATAGCAGTCCTGTGGGTGAAGAAAAGAAAGATTATAGCTTGTTATATTTTCATTGCTGTGACATTTAATGTAATATAAAGAAAGTCTGAAACATGACCTGTGCACCATCGTAGTTGAAGATGCCCACCACACTGACAGGTACTGCCTTGTTGACGCAGCGACCCAAAGCTTTCCTGGAGAGGGCGAACACAAACGGCACCCCTTGTTCGCGGCACATATCAATGATGGTGTGTAGAGCCTCATCTAGGCCACCTGTGGGCAGTCACATATTTCGAGATGACTATTGCAATTGAATAGTTCGCTGAAAACCTTTCTGGTAACCCCTGGACACTGTACCTTTGGACTCGATCCGTTCACAATTGGGTGAGATGATGATACACTTAACCTTCCTCAGTTTTAGATGCTTCAGGACCTCTCTGAGCCCCATCACAAGCCGTCTCTTCATGCGGGCCTTCATAGGGTCCTTCTGGTACAGCCGGTCCTGGAACCGAACCAGCTCCTTTAGCAGGTCTGTTACGCACTCATCTATGTCCTTGCTCAGCATCTGGCTGCAATAACTGACATGTACAATGCATATCAATGTCTGAACTCAAACACATTGTCATCTGGCAACAACACAATCAGCACAGACAACACAGAGTGGGAATATAATATAGATACATGATGTTTATGCAGTCTTACTCTCTGAACTTTCTGCTGTGGATTTTGTGTTGACTGCCTGCTGAGGGAACAGGTAATGTGGATTCTTGGTCTTCACCAGGCTCCTCATTCTCCTCGTCCACCTCCTCGTCCGCACCATTAAATTCCAAGTGATCAAGTTCCTCTCCAGGACATGTCACCTCCTCTAAAGGTTCTGAATCACAATAAAAAAATCAAATTTAACAACTTGAAGCCATAATGACCGGAATTTGCACAATACTATCTGACCTGTTGCATTAGTGTCACACTGCTCCTCTCCTGCAGCATCATCCACAGGTTTGGTCTCATCTTCAGGCAGAAGGCCTCTCTCCTCCAACAAACGTCTCTGTTTCCTTTCCTCCCTTTCTTTCAAAATGACCTGAGGACCAAACGTAAATAAACTCACATAGCTGCAATGCTGAAACACATTATTTTCTTCTGTATACGGGTGGACCTGCCTTCTTCAGGGGTGTGGGTTTCTTGGCTTTAGGGACCTCTCTCTGCTTTCCTTTCTTCACTAAAGGGCTGGTGGAGTCCAAGGGATTATGTGCAATTTTATCTTGCTGCCAGGGGCTCTTCTTCTGAATTGGTGGCTGCTTCTGGACAACAGGAAGTCCCCCACCAACTACAGAAATGATCACATTAAATCACTTACTCGAGGCCAGGTTTTAATACTGTGCACAAACAGATTGAAAATGTTCAGCATAGTCTAATAATAAATTAAATATTTAACCAAATTCAGCCAAAATTGCTGACTTTAGCCCACCTGAGAAAACAACCGGCTTAGCATCCTGCTTGGATTTTTGAGACTGCTGCTTCTTTTCCAGGACAGCCAACATATTTCCTATGTCTAACTGAACAGGAACTTTGCTCTTTTTCCCTGAGACCTTTTCAGTGTTCTAAAAAACAAAAGAACACGAACAGTTGTATAAACTATGATCAAGCCTCAAAACTCGCCCTGAAGGATATTAAAAGGTCTGGATATGTAAAAAGAGAATGTAAACCTGTGCTTTTTTAACTGCCTGTGCAGACAGCATTTGTGCTTCTAGTTGTTTTTCCCTGTTCAGGTCAACAAACGGATGTGAGTCCCTTTCTCTTTGGTTTTCCTACAAAGCAGGGAGGGACCCATCACATGACACGCTTACAAATTGCAAACAACTCTTATCGAATATAATCACTGGCCACTTTAGTAGGTCACTGGCATGATGGCCCACCAAATGTGATCTATTATAGAGATCATTATCAATGTGAAAACACCTCATAGGGTAGAATTAAAGTACCTCATTGTATAACTTAGCTGCATTGCAGCTACTTGTCAATGTTCCAGGCCCTGCCAAAGCAAGAGTCAAGCCTGGAAACTCCTCCTCATCCTGATAAAAATAAAAAAATAAAAAAAATAAAAGGTTTTACACAAAAAATATAGACTTATTAAAGACTAAACATAACAAAATGCTTACAGTAATTAAATATCATATGCAAGAACTGAACTTTACCTCAAATTTTGGAGGCTCCTGATAAATGTTCATTGCTTCTGACTCAACTTCATCAGCACCTTTAGTCTTCTTTTTCTTTTTTCTACGTTTTTTCTTACTTGGGTCTCCTGCTTCCTGTATTTCCTCTGTCTGAAAAGATACACAACAAATACAGTTTAATGTGAAATGTAGAAATTAAAAATATGTATATTTTTTCTCTAGCAGTGAAGAGACCAGACCAAACATGCCTCAATACCTGAATGTGGTTGCTGCTTAATGTTTTTTCATCAGGTGTGGGTTTCTTTGGAGGCTGAGAGGCAACACTAGCCCAGGAGCTCACCACAGGCTGACCTTTTTACAATACATACATACATAAATACAATAATCAAAAGCTGTAATTTTTGACATTGGTTCAGAGATGTCTTCCTTACTTGGTGAAGCAGCAGAAGAATCTGGCTTATCAGCAATAGCACTTTGTTGGACATCAGGATGTGTTGATGATCCCCTGTTATCAAACTGTAAAACACACACATCAATGCTGAACTTATGGATAGAACTTTTGTTAATGACATATTTAGTGCAAACCACATATAAGACTTTAGTGGGCTCACCTTCCACATAGATGCTTGTTTCTGGGGATTGGATGCAGGAGGTGGACCCCAACACTTAACGGAGGGAGGATGTATTTTGCCCAGGGAAGCACCAGCCAACTCTGGAAAATCAGCCATCTTGACCTCAAATGGAGTCGAGTCATTTTGTAAAGGTTTTGGCTTTCCTACAGCATTTGGGGCAGGTGCAGCTCCTCTGAAACCTACAGAAAAAAACAAGTTTAAACAAATATGTTCTAGGAAATGAATTCATCTGAGAGTAAAAAAAATACTGTGTACTGAGTAACTACCTCTTTTCTGTGCATCCGAAGAGCTTCTGCCCATCATTCTGCCTTGAGCAGGAGAGTCACCATTTACCTTCGACTTCTCCAGACACAGATGAAACGGAACTAATCAATTTAATAACAGGATTTCACAATCTAGCCCACTATTTCTTTAAACAAAACCAACTTTTACTTGTGGATCCTTTGTAGTTCTGTCTCTCTGCTGAGCATCATGTTTGGTTTCTCTTACAGGACGGCTGTGGCTGTAGCCGTGACTCTTTCCTTTTGGCTGTGAGTTCATACCTGATCGGTTCCTGGTCAAAGTTCAAGAAAAACAACAACAATAAAAATGTAAATAATGTAAACTGGGACCATTTATAAACTTAAAAAAACATAAAAAAAACAGTCATGCGTATTTGGCGCTTTACCAGCTTGAAAGGTGATCGGACACATGCGGGTTTGGTGACACCAGAGGAGCTGAGGAGGTCGAGTGTTGCTCTGCAGCCTCGTTCCTCCCTCTGCTCTGGTGTTTGGGCTCAAAAGACTGGACAGCAGATGGTAGTTTGCGCCCCTGTGTAAAACGAAGCTTGTCAACAGCAGTCATCATAACTGCGACCTTTGATAGTTATGTTGTTGGTTGTACCTCATTTTACGCCATTACCACATTTTATATAAACTTCTCACATGCACTCAGCTCCTGAATTGAATGCAAGTTATTTATTTCCAATTAGTCATTAGCGACTGCGACGCTAGTCCAAAGTTTAAGCCTTAGCGTCTTAAGTCTTAAAACATCTTAACGCATTGTTGTTGTGTTAAGGAAAACGTTTCACGCACCTGTATGTTTTATTAACCGTACAAATTAAGTTTGCAAACGTTTGCAGAAGTTGATAGTGAACACATTCGTCCAGGTCAGCATTAGTTGTGCGTTTCTAGCTAACTTGCTAAGTGCTAAATGTAGCCGTTCTTTTATTAAATACCGTGTCCATCTTCAGGTTCCCCTTCGTGCAATCACATTTCCACACGTCCACGTGTTGTCAAACTACCTGTTACAACAGTACCACATTTACAAAGTGCTCTTACGTCCACACCAACACTGCGCCTCGGTATCCAGCTTATAATAGCATAGCAGCGGCTAGTCGGACCTACGGAGGCCTCGAAGGGTCAAAGTCCAAAGTTCCTCGATTTGTTACCGCATTCTGTTTTAAGAATCTGTATGGTATATTAAGTCATCGATGACTATAACCAATAACTAAATGTTGTGAAAACTGGAGATACTGCAGTAAAGATGTTTTCTTAGACTTGACTAAATGTACTTTTATTCCTTTCCAGATTATCCTTAATATATCCTCTAGCATTTCTAAATGAAAAGTCTTCCACATGTTCATAACATACTTTTATGGCATGTACCTTCAACTAAATTCTCATTATTTATGTTCCATCTACTTACAGTTCATACCAGTAACAGTTGAAGTAAGACAATAATTAATCATCAAAGGCAGGTTTTGACTCGTTTATTGAGTTACAAGAAAATATAATATCAGTTTTAAAGTAATAAGAGTAGTAATAATAGTAATAAAATACAAAATAGCTGATTAACCCTAACCCTTAAATACTGCATTATAAAATTTGTTCTAAAAGCAAAGATGTGTTGCACCTTAACCCATTCGACCCATAATATGCACTAGTCAGTAATAAATGATAATGGAATAATGTGCATATATTTCACACCTGTACAATAAAAGCTGCTCTGTCAATCCCTCAGTTTTGGCAAATGCAGTATCTTGTGTTTATAATTATTTTTTGATTCAGTGTTTCAGTGTTCTTACATTGTTTTCTACCGGGGGTCTGAGAGTAACATAATTTCAATTCTCTGTATGTCCCAAACATTGCAGAATTGTATTGTATTGAACATTGTACTGTAGAAATTGGCATTAAGAGTTTTCCTATACTGTGCATCTCCTCATTATTGTTGTAATTAGTGATAGCTCTGTTTTTCCAGTGGATGTAAACATCACAGTGTTCATTCAAGCTGCTAAAGACAAGTCTCTTTTAAGTCCCAAGCTGCTCATTCCTCCTTTAACTTCCCGGCCATGTTTAGGAAAATTAGAGGTACAATGAAAGAGGCTGACATGAGGAGAAAACAGGTCTGAGCTCCAGCTATCCAGTAAACTGTGAAGCAAACACAAGAGGGGAAAGTTTTGTGGCTTGTTATGAGGATTAGACATTTAAGTAGAATTAAGGGGAAGAAATAAATGTTAAATTAAAATTGTAAGTGTTAAAATAAGAAAGAACTACATCTTTATTTACAAAGACTATATATTGGCCCTTATTAATGTCTTCTGTGTTTTTGATGATTTTCATTACCTGACGATGATATAACTGGTCCCAGTGCTCGAGCCAGAGCGCCCAAACTGCGCAGGATCCCCATCACTGTGCCCTTCTGATTGGCTGAACCTGGAGGCATATCCACAGAAGATGATCAGCAACATGTTTCAGTAGAGTTCAAATGAAACAGCAAAAGAGGCTTCACCGTGGTCAGAAACCAGTGTCGACAGGCATGGAACAACAATTGCAGCTGCTGTTAAAAGAAAAACAAGATAACAGTTTAATACATAATTTACTGACAAGTAGCAAATTTTCAAATACTAATATTCATCAAGAAATTAATTATTAAATTCTAGTTTGTTTCACAGCTTTGTATAAAAAGGATGTGTTCACTCACCAAAGGAGTATAGAGCCAGGCCGACGTAAAGCATTGTTATATTCCATGATAACCCAATGAGAATAAATGCTGGTATTATTAATATGATTGCCTATAAACATGAAAACACAGAGTCATTAGTTTGTGCATTGATGCATCTTGTTCTATCAGACATTTGTCATCTAAGCTGATAATGATCCTCTTTACCACAGTAACAGCCCTGATGTGGTGACCAGGTTTGATTCGGCGAGCATATCCCCCCTGGATCAAAGCCATGATGACGCCGATGAAGAAGAACATTTTTCCCTGCTGCATGCTGTTCAGAGACGAATGCAAGAATGTGTTCCAGTGTTTATTCTAACAGAGTGCAGAAGCTTCGTGTCAATGAGTTCATACCTGGTGAAGTGGAAACGTTGGTGCGTCAGAAAACTCAGCGTAAACTCCAGACCAGAGAACAGAAAGAGGTAGCAAAAATAAACCAGACCCAGCACCTGAAGTTTCTTCATTTCTGTAAAAAAAAAACGCATAAGCACTTTCATGCTTGTAGGCGTCTGCTGCACGACACCGTGCACTACTGCAGTACTCACTTTTTTTTGAAGGTGCGTCTTTTGTCCTAGTCACAGCTGAAAAATAGAAGAGGGATAATGGACTGAGGAGGTCCCTGGAGGCTCCGAAGCCTGAAGACGAAGCCTAATGTAAAACAAGAGGAATCTGTCACCATAAGTACCACACGAATGCACTCTGGCATCGCCTCCTAATCTAATTCTAAGTCTCCACGCTGAACCCTTTTGAGCCCCGGTGTAGACTGACCATGACGTCCTTTTTGAATGTCTCAGGCAGCATGAGCCAAATAAAGAGCAGATCAGCAGCGCTGAAGCCCAACGCAAGCAGAGCCGGCGTTTGGTAGAAGACACTTCCCGTGGTTTTGGAGGTGAGGGCGAAGTAGGCGCCCATCAGAGGCCCCACGGTGAAGCCCAAGGAGAAGGCGACGCCAATCATGGCCTGGAAACAACACAGCGCACCCACTATGCTTTTATCCCGTTAATAACAATCGCCTGTGTGGCCGCAGCAGAGCGCGCCTACCATTCCTCGGTTCCTTGCTTTCAGGGACGGCAGGTCTGCGACGATGGCGGTGCAGAGGCTGACGTTGCCTTTACAGACGCCCCCAATTATCCGAAACAAGAGGAACATGCTGAAGCTCCGGGAAACTGCCCAGACGCCGTAGGAGGCCAGGAGGCCCAACTGAGACGCAAAACACGCAAATGAGGCGCGAGAGACGCGGCGCTGCTGTTCGACTCAACCGGAAGATGGACTGACCGTGGTGAGGAGGAGCAGAGGTCGTCTCCCACGGCGATCGGACAGAGCCCCGGTTACGGGCGACGATAGGAACTGCAGCAGAGAGAAGAGTGACCCGATCAAGCCTGAAAGACAGGAGTTCAGTTTGAAATGACCCGATGTCAGACTCACACAGAGAAGGTGAAATCAAACACACCTCCGAACAGAACGCTGTTGTACTTCTTCTCCATAGGAATCCCAACAGCCGCCCTGAACCAGTCCACAACACCCTGTAGAGACTGGTAGACAACATCCTGCCGAGCGGAGTAACACAAACACACCACATCACGCACTGTGAACGCAGCACAGCAGCTGCTTTCAGGGAACAGCTCTTCCCACACAGGCCTCTGTGATCAGAGTGCTGTCTCTCCAATGAGTCTCATTCAGTCAATCTTTACGCTGATTATGGTCAAAACACCAACTCACCCCAGTTTGTGCATAATGGTCCAGGATGGAAGGCAACAGGGGTAGAATCAGAGTAAACCCCAGCAGGTCCAGCAGCAGGATGACAAACACAGTGTTGATGACCTTTGACGAGAACGACTCACCGTCGGCTGTACATTTATTTACGGTGGCCATTCCTCTGAATGCGCTGCCTTCCAGGTCCTGTTAGAATAAAGGAAAACAAATGACACATAATCACAAACATGAAACAGTCATTCATATAAATTATTTATGGAATCCTAACGTTCCTGGTTTGAGCTGCCAGTAAGGTCATCTGACCCACTTTGCGCCCATTAACATAAGTTAATCAATTTGTCACCGTCTCCATCCTCTCACTGATTAATATCACATTATACAGACCAGCAGAATGACTCAATTGGAATTCTCGGGCAGCCACATACACATCCATTGTTTCCTGTCCAAGGACGACTGACCTGTGGCCTTAACCACGAACCAAAGGAACTGGGAGTCGAACCTCCAACCCTAGAAGCGACATGTGGTTTAAAGGCTTCGGAAGCAAGTTTAAAACTTGTTATTGCACAACCCTCGGAGCATGTAACAGGTTTATATGGTCTCCGCGTGCCAGATCTAAACAAACCGCCGTTTATAACCTGCAGCCGGAATTATTCCACACCCTCTTCCAGTATGTGACCAGGAAAGATGAAGAGACAAACGTTCAGGAACAAGGAAACATTCACCTAAAACTCATCGCAAACTCTGTTTATTCGTGTTTATAGTCAGGCTTTAAATGCACCACGATGCGAACGTTTAGATCAGTGTTAAAATGCAGCCTTGCTCTGATACAAAACTTTTCTGACACATGAGGGGACGTTAGTTTCTTTCGCACGTAATCGCTGATATTTCACTGACCAATGACTGTGAGCATCATCGCGTTTCTCCTTCTTTGTACTGGTACATTGTGAAGCGAACGAACGCCGGTTTACTCACTTGCTTCTGCAGACTCGTCAATCAGAACAGATCACAGCGACTCGAGCAGCTCCGAGCTTCTCTCATCAGTCCATTATTACGGCTCACACCAGGAAGCGGTGTCCGCTTTCACCGGGGTGACAGCATGCGTCGTAACCAACGCACACAAACGAAACGAAGATGCCGCCTTCACGTGATGCTCGTAAACCAGGCGATTCCTGGTCGACCACATGTACGTGTAGTTTTAATTGAACTTTATTGATCCCACATTGGTGAAATTAATCTCTGCATTGTTACTCATCCCCTAAAGGAAGCAGTGATCTTATGTTGGGTCGCTTACTAATTATTTATTAATTACAACATAATTTTGTAATACTAAAGCCTAATGTATTTATAAATATATTTTTATATTAAATCTGTATAATAGAAAGGTGTTTCATTTTGTGAAGTGAATCCCCAATCGATTAGGCAACAAAATGCAGTTTTGATGTTTTTCTTATTGAAATATTATAATCATTTGATTAACCGATGTATGTCAGTAAAGGTCATTCCCTGCAGTAGCAATCATACACAAGAATTAGTATTTCTTCAGCAGAATGACAGCTAATGACACAAGGTGTGGCAATAACACTTAATATTTATTTAAAAAAACAATTATTATACTATAACAAGGAGTAGACATGTTTATTACTTATACAGAATATGAAATCATATACAAGATAAATGTCAAATGCCAAAATTCCAGCAGCACCTGAAGGCAGCGCAAGTATTTCCACAAAAATTGTTCTAAACACTGGCGATCTAAAGTTTGTGTAACAGATGAAAAAGCAGTTAATGAATGAATGAATGGACGTTAGAAGATTTTCAGAGCAGAGTTTTGTATGTTTTACAGTAGATAACTGATGATTCTCTCAATTACACAAATCTGTTAGTGTTTTAAAAACTAATGGGATCAAGGTTTGTGTAGAACATGCAGTCACCACCTTAGTATTACTTATTGAATAATTACTATGTAGAACAGCAATACCATAAAATAATTTTATTAAAAAAAAGGTTTAAAATGCACAAAACACAAATAAAATGTTTCGTGTTAACACACAAATACACAATACAGTACTAAAGAAAATACATTTAGCTCCCTCCAGAAAGCTGTTTCTAGTGTAGAAATAATAATAATAAAAAAAAATTACATTCCATGTCGCATTACATGACGTGTCAGTTCTTGGCTGTTCATGAGATTTCGCCCACAAAATTTACAGGTGTATAGTTTCTTCTCTGTAAGTGATGGACAGACTTCAGCAGGTTCACCTTTAGCTGTTCCTGAAAAAAACGAGAGGTTTCCTTTGACAGATGTCACGTGTCATTTCATGTTTGTTTAGTGCGACACTGTACACACAAACACATTGCTCATTTATTAACGATTCTTGAGATTTCTCACCTCTGTGCACATTTGGGACGTCTTCATCCTTCACTGAGCTTCCCTCCTCCTCCTCTTTGTCTTTTTCCTCCTTGCCAATACCAACGGGCATTTCCTCCTTGTGAAACACCTTCTCCAGTACTGGCATTTCTTTCTCTGTGATACTGACCACTTCCTCTTTGCAGTTTGCAACAGACCGGCCAGAGTTCCCCTTATGGCTCATCTTAAGACGTGAACAGTGTGTGGATGTTGGCGACTGCTGTGCAACAGTAGGATTCTCTGGAGTCCTCATGTTATTTGCCTGGCTTTTAATGTTGGGTTCTGAGTTGGGCTCTGTAATAACTGGACCCTTGGAGTGGCAGGCTGTGATGTTACTATGCTCATTTAGCAACTGGTTCTCACGCTCATCCACAACCTTAGTGTTGCTGTTCTGCTCCATCTCAACTGCTCCATCCTTCTTGCTTCCCTTTTCACCCATCACTGGCATATGATGTAGAACGTCACCTCCCTCCAATGCTTCATGCTTCAGTGCCTTATTATGTGGTGCGAGAGCCGGTGCCATAACAGCTTTTTCATTGTGTTCTGTTGAGTTCCACTCTGCTGCCTCCTTTTTTCTTAGTGAAAGCTTTGTAGTTTTGGCCTTGCCGTGGCTCTCTGCCTGGCTCTCTTTTTCTGGAACAGTAGAATCCTCAAACTGGACATCTCTTTTCTGTCCACTTGCGGCATTGGGCAGGAGCACTGCTTGTTCTTGGGGGTCCTGCTCATTTTCCAAATTATGGATAGTTTTTGCTCTGATGTCATGTTCTAAAGGGTTCTTAGCTAGTGTCTCAGGCAGAATGTCATTGCCGTATGCATCATACTCCTCAGTTTCTACATCTTGATCATTGTTTTCCTGCTCCAAGTTAGACAACAATTCATCGTCCTCTTCAGGCGTCTTATAAACCGCTTCCAGCTGATCAAGGCTGACATGACCCACAAGCTCATGATTTCTCATAACCTGCACAAAAGAAAATAAAACCACTAAGTACATAAATTCTGAAACAAAGAAGCTCATGGTCCTCTGTATTATAATTTCAGAAATGAATGGAGGGTTTCAGTTACATGTCTTCACCTGATGCTTATCACCCAGGTGTGCCTCTAAGTCGCTAAGTCGAGCGCAGTCAAAGTAGCAAAGCCGACATTTGTAGGGTTTGATGTCATCGTGCCTCATCATGTGCAAACGCAGGTTTTCAGCATTCCCACTTGTAAAAGTACATTTGTGACAGCGAAAGACAATGCCTTGAAGATAATGCGACAGCTTTGAGCGACGCACCTCGATGGGAACAACACGTTCCTCTGAAAACCAAAAAAAAGACTAATGGTAAAGTCTACTATAAAACTCAGAAGGTCGGCATAATGAATCTTTTGGAGCATTAAACCTACCACGATGCAAGACAATGTGATCGATCATGTTGTCCTTGTTCTTTGTCTGGTAGAGGCAGAAAGGGCAGTGGGGGTCCTTTTGATGAGTAGTTTCTGACCGGAAGGAAGAATGATGAGTCTCCATGTGTTTCTCTAAGGTTTTTCTAATAAAGCAGAAAGAGAAACAATTGAGAGAAAAGCATTTCTGTGCAAAAAGGTAGAAGCTATTCTACCTAGAAACTATTTGAAACTATTTACAATTTGAAAGATCAAATGCTGTGAATGGAACTTTATATGAAAAATGCTTGCGGTGTGCGTTGCGTACCTTACACCAGTGAGAAAGTCACAGTCTTTACACCTGAAGATCTTTTTTCCATGCCGGTTTTGGTAGTGTCTTCGTATACTAGAGAGGTGTTCAGAGGTGAAATTACAGAATTCACAGTGAAGTTGACTCTCAGATAACGTGGGCTCTTGCAGGTTCGTCTTAGATGACACACCGACTTGTGCCATCAAGCTGTACTGGTTTAGCTGCCGCTGCACATTTGGAGGTTCCAAGTACAGTGATTCTGTCAAAAGGGGGAAAAACATCTTAGTAAACTGTTGTTGTAATAATATGTTATATAAATACGAGATGTGACTTGCTTTCTGTCATTTCAGGTTCTATGTGGGGTTCGGGTAGATTGTTGTTCTCTGCTGTTAAATAAGGAGGCTGCTTGGCAGTTTTCTTCTCATCTTGGCTGCCAGTCGTCTCAGCTTTCACAAGAACATCTGGAAATTTAGCAGGAATGTGCACAGCACAGGAAATGGATGAACAAATGACAAAGAGGGGAAAAAAAATCAATTCATTCAATTTGACACATTCAGTAAAAAAATAAATCTCTCCAATCAAACATTGGTAAGAAAAACAAATATATAACAAATCACAGTAAAATTGTTACTGATTGCATTAGTTAGTTATTAAAAGCTGGATAATGCCAATTACTAACCTCGATGATTTTTCATAACATGACTTCTAAACAGGCCCAGGACGGTCGTCCGATAGGAGCAGAAAGAACACATGAAAGATCGGAAAGTCCCAGGTTTGTAAAGTATGTGTTTGTTAATGCTGTTGAGACACGGGCAAAAAGAAATAGTCAGATATGGCAGCTGGGCAAATGATAATAATTAAATATGCATTAATATTCCCTTTTTTAACTTTGCAAAGCTACACAAAAGGTGCCAGAAGGCCTATTGGAGTGGTCTCTCAAATCTTACTGAGTTTGTTCTCTGCATAATCAGCTTTGCCATTGACAGTCATTGACTCTTGACTTAAACACTTTTCTTACTTCTGCTTCAACGCTGAAGCAGTCAGATTGTCCAGGTTCTTGATGGCTGCCAGAGCTGCATGGCTGCGCTCATGTAGACGCAAACCTTCAAGAGACATGAACGTGCGCCTACACAGTTTGCAGCCGTGGACTCTTGATTCCACCTCAGCATGTCCTTGATCAGTGGATTTTGAAGGTGACGGCAAAGTCGAGGTCTCTATTGGTGACGCATCCCCCCGGACCAACTCCATGGTTTCTAATGAGGGCAGTTCACTTTTCTGAAAAGTAAACATAGCAACCATCAAACTTCCATAAAAACTTGTAACAAAAATATAATTCATAATAATCAGCTGAGGTCTGATTATGAAGAGTCCACTTACTTCATTGGCCCCTGGTGTTGTGGAAGTGTTGAATGTGGCCTGTGTGAATGCAGCTTTTGCCTTCATCCTCCTTGCTCTATGGCGATCCAGGTGACACTGAAGGTTTTTAATTCCATGTACAACTTTCTTGCATTGGCAACATTTGTAACTTCCCGTGCTCCTCTTTGATATTTTTGCTAACACAGTAAAGTCCATTTTGCAATGATAAGTATTATAGTGTGAAATAAGCTGCTGAGGCGAGCTGAACGTTAAGTTGAAACACTTCTTACATTTGCTTTGTGCGCTCTCCTCAGCGGAGCATGCTGTTAGCTTGCTCCTCTTGCGTTTACGTATGTTATACCTTTCCAGCATCTTGAACATGTTAGGTCCATCCAATTTGTGAGTATTTTTATAGTGGCAGTACAAGTATTTTCGACACGATCCTGCATACATGCACATGTGGCACTTGTACAGTAGTCCTTTGGTTTGCAACCGCAGCGCGTTTGATCGACGCATTTCAGGAGAGTCCACTTGTTGCCTGGATTTGACTTGTGTGGTCTCAGCAAAGTCATTGTCCAATACTGGGTCCATCAAGCTTTGATCGGGTTGTTCTTCAGCTTCATCCCGATGATCACACCCAATATGAATTCTCAGTTTTACCAGTGATGCGTGAATTTGTGGACATTTGTTACACATGTACCCTCTTTCATTGTAACCTTTTCCTATCGTACACATGACCATGTTGTTCACAAATATTTCATCTGTCTGAAGTTCATCTGCCCTAACTACGAGGTCTGGATGCTTCATTTGGCAGTGAGTGAGAGTTCCGTGGAAGCTAGCATTCACATAGGGGCAGCCTGGACATGTGTAAACTATTATCTTTTTACCCGTCTTCATGCTGGGCTTATGTTGCTTAGAAGGGCTCTCTAGAAGCTCAGGTGAAAGGTCTTCAGATGCTGGCAATGACTTGTGTGGAACCGACTTCAATACTTTGTCATAGTATTTTAAGTAGGCATCCTTTCCATGTTTCTTAATATAATGGTTTCCAAGACGCTTTTTTCTGCAGTATAACTTAAAACAGAGCACACACTTGTATGTGAAATTCCTAAACATTGAAACAGAAGAATCTCCGTGGCGAATAAGCAAGTGTCGATTGAGGCCAATTTTTGTGGTGCAACTATAACTGCAGTGCGGGCATCGAATTGTTGCATATATTTTCTTTCGTAGAAAGGACGTTTTCGATATAGACTCCTGGGAGCTGTTGGCTTTTGATTGCTTCATGCTCCTTGCAGGTGATGCTTCAGGGGCTTGTTTAGGACCGTTCACCATCTTATGGCAATTCTTACTGTGTTTGTTCAGCTTCTCCATGGTCGGACAGAGCTGCTGGCAAGCCACACACATGTAGCCTCTGTATTTTGAACCGTCAACAGGGCTGCTTTGATCCAAACCATCATCCAAGAATTTATCCAAGTGAAAACTGTCTGCTTTGACCTCAAGTGCTGGATGCTTCATCTGGCAGTGGGTGATAACCCCTTGATAATTGCTGTTGATGTAGACACAATGAGGACACTTAAAGACATGCACACGTGTAGGGATTTGTACTTGCTTCTCTTGGTGTGGTCTCGGATGACCTTGATGTTTCATTCCACAGTGAGTGCTGAGGCTATGCTTGGTCGAAAAAACTGCAGGACAGAAGGAACAACTGAAAACGTCATCTGATTCTCTTGCTTCATAAGATGAATTGTCGAATTCAAGAGGTATTTGATAGGTGTCAAATGACTCAAGTATTTCATTCTGCTCTTTCAACTGCCCATTGGCACATCGTTTCTTGTTGATCTTGACACCAGGGTCGGAACCATCTTCCTTTACAGACCAGGGATGAACAGCACGGTAGTGGCATGTGATATCTGATACTGAACTACCTCTAAAAGAGCAAGCTTTGCAGGAATATGCCTTGGCTTCATTTTCTACAGATGTTTGTGATGGTAAGCTGCCTTCAGTGTGCTTTACTTTGCACTTCTTGTTTTTAAGGGGGCGTGCATCAGGGCCAACATATAGCCTAGTACTTATGTACTCAAGGCTTTGTTTACGCTCTGGGTGTTGTTCCTGGTAGTGCTCATAAAGAGCCTCTGCATTTTTTTGAGAAAAAACACACAAGTCACAGTGATAACCCGACTGTATGTTTCCTTGTCTAAAACACATTCTTAGTAAGTCAGGGCCTGTACGATTTGACCTGTGAATTTTCCAAATATGCCTCCTCAGAACAAACAAATGCGGAGTGATGTATGAGCACCTATTGCACTTGAGGACCCTTGGTGTTTGTGAGACTGAGGCTAAATTTGAAAAGCCTTTAGCAAGCTTCTTTGACTTCTCTTTTTGAATAGTTTTTTCTCCAGAGCTCTCCAAGTCATTGTCCATTTTCTGATGCAATCCCTGTGTCTTTTCAAGAATCAGAGAAGTATGCAAGCGAATTCGCTCTTGGGTGATCCCAGATCCACGATGACGACTGAAGTAGTGCTTAACTACCTGTTCCATGCTACTATGCCTGTAGTTGCAAAAGTGGCAAAACAATGCATTTTCATCGCCTTCATTCAGGTATGGCAGAGGAAGACGAGAAGCACAGGAAAGTTCTGTCGTGGCAGATTTCGTTTTTTCAATTTCTTCACAAATCAGAGCTGTGTGTCGAAGAACACAGTCTTTATTGGAATGTAAGTATCTGTGAAGTTTAATTTGATGGTTCACTACTCCTTTAAGACTAGGATTTGCATAGTTGCACTTTTGGCAGTAAAACAACTTTTCTGGACACTCAAAAGCATTGGATTCCTCCACAGAAGCATCTCCTGAATCATATCCTTCAAACTGAGGAGTTTTCTTCACATCAATCTGATTAGGAGTCTCAGAATCAGAAGACAGGGTATCACCTGGGACCTTTGCTTGACTCTGAAGTTTCTTTTTTTCCATGCTGGCACTGTAGCTCACGACTTCATTTATAGTGGTAACTCCTTTCTCAGTATGTTTGGCGTTATGATGACCCAGAACACTTCTGACATTAGTACTGAAATAACTGCAAAACCGGCAGTAAAACACTCTATTTGATGAACTCTCTATTTCAGCAAAGAACACTGGTTCATAATTGCTGAGAGAATTCCTTGCTTTTCTTCTGTCCTCTGCAGAGTCCACTTCCTTCAGCTTGGGAGACTTCAGGTAATTTGGAGAAGCTTCTGATGTGTGTGCCAGGTTCATTGAGGACAACGACTCAGAAGTATTCTTTTGAGGTGTACACGTTTGTACTTCCGTTGCATGGTTTGGTGATTTTTCAGGCGTCATTGGTGACGCTACAACAGACCGTTTTATTTTGTCTATTGAGACAGGTTCATCTGGGTGACTTTTTTGATAGTGGACACGAATAACAACAACTGACTTATGACTAAAATTACATTTGTTGCAAAAATAGAAAGTCCCACGTGTTGGTTTGGAGATGGAATGTTGGGGTGAGGTTGCACTTCTCACTTCTTTACAAGATACCTGGGCGCTCTCTGGAGAATTTCTTTCTGGTCTTTCTGGTGTCTTTTCACACGGATTTACACAAGAGGATGCAACTTGGCATCTACTCACAGAATATCTGCAGTACAACAAGGAATTATCCACTTTATGTGTTGGGTGTTTTACCTTGTAATGTTCTTTCAAAGCTTTCAATTCATTGGATGTAAATATACAGACAAAGCACCTAAAAACCAAACTGAGATCACCAGATTGCATCATGATTATATCTGGAGCCTTTGGATGATTTCCATTATAATGCCTCTTAAGCTCAGGTACAGCTGAAAACTCAACTGGACACTCCAAACAACGAAAGGTTGCACTTTGATCACGTGGGTCCTGTATGTAATCAGAGGTAAATCTTATATAAGGGTGGTCGTTCTGATAATGGTTTGACACACAACTGATGCTCACATCATTGTAGTCACAGTGCTTACAGAAATAAAGCTTTGGGCTTTCTGCAGTTCCATTAACAAGATGAACGCTTTTATCGTCTTCACTAATTTCACATGAAATGTCTGCACCGGATGCTTGTTTTTTCCCATTCATTAGGGGCTTCATCTCTTCTTTACATGATTTTGATTTTTTAGCAGGGGGGTCTTCAGTGCCTTCGTCAATGGTCCTCTTTACAGCATTGTCAACAAAATTGGGTTCCTCCTTTGGCTTCTGTGATTTGTCGGTTGTTAAATCCTGCTCCAACACTCTTTTAGGGATATCAATCATGGACATTGCAGTGACTTTAAACACCCCACTGCTGTTTGTAGGGGATTCTTGCAAAATAAGGGTCCCTTTGGTGCAATCTGGAAGACTATCAGATGACATCACTGGGGATTTACCCCTTGTTCCAGAGAACCCTGTGAGGTACTTGGTGATAGTTTGCGTTTTGAGATCCTTTGATGAGTTTGGTAAACATTTCGTTTTGGAGGTAGAGGAAACAACAAAAAAGGAGGAAATGTGTTTTGTTCCTTCACCCTCCTTGCACTGGTTTCTTGAAGTTACAGGTATTTTGGTCTCAGGGTTTTCAGGATTATTTCCATATCCAAAGCCCTTCTTGGGCTCTGTATTTCTGCGGCAATGTCTCTCATGTTCCTTCAGATCGTCCAGTTGGCAAGTTTTAAAATCACAGTGCTGGCATAGAAAATCACGTCCAGAACTGTTCCTTTTGATGTCAGCATTGGCTTTGTTAATAGCAGCTTGCTTCAAACCTGCCTCTCTGAGGGCTTTGTCTACATCAAAACAGTGCACATTGGTGAGGTGTTCAAAGAGGTACACCTTGGATCTGAAGATGAGGGTACAGTGGCTACACTGTAAAGCTTTGCCTGGTGACTCTTCAATAGCAGCTTGACTGTGCATCATGTGGCCAGAGGTGGAAAGTGTCTCTGAATCTGAGGAGGGAAGTAACAGATGTTACTGCGAACTAAATTAGAGGCATACAACCAAGAGAACAGTCAGAACACTGCGTGCCAATACTCGAACGTAACACTCATCAACGGAAGAGAAACACAAATCATTGCTCAAAGTTCCACCACGACGATTAAACGTACCCGCTGTTACCAATGTAATAAAGTCCGCAACTTCGAGTTTCTGCGAGGAACTTAGAAGCCAGACGCCTGCAGTTCATCGCAAGATTGAAACCCGAGAAATAAGGAAGAATCAAAGCAAAGTACAACAATGGCAGCGGTAACAAGTTAGGACCCCGGGATTTAACTTTGAGTCAACTTCGACAGGAAGGAGACGTAAACCGACAAAACTCATCAACAACAGAACCAGACCAAAAAACGCCCAAACACCGCTTAATGCAACTGCCAGTGCACACACTGTATATACTCACCCATGCAGCCGAACGCAGAGAAAGGTTTAAGATGCAATGTTTGCAGTAGCTGATGTTGATAGCATAACGAAAGCACACATTTCCGCCATTTTTCCCGCGACTCTCCCCGAGATGCTGCGTTCTTCTTCTTCCTCGACGACGGACGTTCACACAACGTTAAAGCGAACGGTCGCCCCCTGCCGCCTGCAACCACTTCTGCATGCTTTACATGTGTTTTAGTCATTCATACAACTGATTCAGTGATTATTTAAGTGAAATTAGTACGGAACTCCCCGTTCATTGCCGTGATCTGAATATGCTCATATGCTCTATGTGTAATATGACAGTATCTGTATTGTATTCATTGAATATGATAAATCTGTTCGTTGTTACATATATAGTCTATAATCATTTAATTTCGAAAATAATTCTGCAGCTTATTGTGCAGAATAATGTCGTAATTGACATACGAGCAAATATAATGAATACTTACGATGTCAAGTTTAACGTAATTCAATTGGTTCCGTATTGACCCTGTTTCCCCTCGGAACATTATCAGTTCGCACCACAACAGGAAGACACTACAGTAGTGGCTTCTAACGTAACCTGTGAAATGTCGAGTATGTTTTAAAAACATGTACTTTTTAATGCCGCCTACAATGTAAGTCTTTTCACCGTTACGCCACTCTACATTCTCTTCAAGACAAATTAACGACGATATAAATACGAGGAGTCCTAAGTTTTTTGATTGAATGTGCGTGTATCTGGTTATCAGCGTAACCTACTCATAATACACTTTTACACCTTTACTAGCGAACGTCAGACATACTGTTATACACGTACACAAATAGCTGAAAGAGACAGCAATTCATGAACATCTAAGTATTTGATTCACGGCAGCACAAAAGAAACGCTTGTTGTTGCAAACCAGCCTTGCTCTGTGAAAAAGCCATTGTCAAACATCTGTGTGTTTCTATTTGCATGTTCAGGGGCGACACTGAGTGAGTGAAAAGGATGTTAGCCTGACATCAGAGCGACATCATGTTCTCAGCCAAGCTGACCAGCCACGTAACCCTAAACGCCCTGAGGAGGATTCACCATGGACCCTGCTTTTACTCAATGCCAAGCTGCTTCCACCACAAGGAAGGAGGGAGGACTCGACATTCTAACCACACAGAGACCAACATCCTGGGGAGAGTAGACCCCAGTGCAAACCGACCACCAGTCAGATTACACAGGACACACAACCATGGGAGAAGATCATTCGGCTTCTCAGCTGCTAACATTGTAAATTCTGCACCAGTGCCGGTCCAGCCATATCTCAGATTGATGCGGCTTGACAAACCAATTGGTTTGTATAATCGTTTGAAGTGAAGTTTAGTTTTATATCTGACATAGATGTACAGTATAATTCAGTTGAAGTACTTGTACTAGTTTATTTTTTATTCATGATATCATCTTATTTGTGATTTTGTGTGTGTGTGTCTTGTAGGGACATGGCTGCTGTACCTCCCATGTACATGGAGCATTGCTTTGGCCTCAGACCCTGGATGCCTCCCAGATCTGTGCATGCTCAGTTTATTTGGTACAGGTGCCGTGCTGATGAGAGGAGCAGGCTGCACCATTAATGACATGTGGGATAAGGACTTTGACACCAAGGTATATGAAACTGAACACACCGTAGCTCTAATGGCAAGGTTATCTGTATTAAATGGAAGAATTGATTGAAGTGAATTAATTTTAGCTGTTAAGCAATCTTCTTTAATGTTTTTGTGTTTAATTTGTTCAATTATAAATATGTAACCAATCACACACACTTGTTGGTATGTACTCTTGTCTTGATTAAAATAATTCTGCACTGAACGTTCTTGTGAAGGTTTCCAGGACAGCTAGTCGACCTATTGCCTCGGGGGAGATTTCTCAAAGGCAGGCACTTGTCTTCCTAGGAGGGCAGCTCTCTCTTGCACTTGGGATTCTCTTGTGTCTAAACTATTACAGGTACCCACTGATGTTTATATTATGACCTGAGCCTTCCTATGACAAGGAATAAGCTTAGCACTGTTTTTTAACTTGCTTGACTCACAGTCTCTCTTTCCTCACAGCATTGCATTGGGTGCAGCATCACTATCTCTTGTCATCACTTACCCACTCATGAAGAGGATCACTTATTGGCCACAGTTTGTGTTAGGTATGTGTTGTGAAAGGTTGTCCCACCATGTTCTGCATCTAACATTTCTGTCAGCTAGCACAAGATCTGTACCGTTTACGTTTCCTCTCTTGCTCCTTTTTAGGCCTCACTTTTAACTGGGGAGCTCTGCTTGGCTGGGCCGCTGTTAAGGGCTCCTGTGATTGGTCTGTGTGCCTCCCACTGTATTTCTCAGGGGTGATGTGGACATTGATATATGACACAATATATGCACATCAGGTAACACAGTTTATTCCTGCTTGTTATAAAGCATGGCAACTGTCATGAAAGTTGTACACTAGTAAATATACCATAGGGAATATATTGTTAATTGGTTCATCTTCATATGGTTCTAAAAGTTCATTATGTTTTAAATACAGCAAAATCCTTCTATCAATAACTGCTATTTCCCGTTAGTTAATTTAAATGAGGATATGCTGGTTGTACAATGCTGGAATTTCTTCAAACCAACATTGTGTTTCAGTGTTTCAGAGGCGTGAAGCAAATATTTCAAAGAAATGTCATATGATTTTAATACACTGATTATGGTTTACTACTTTTACACTCACCACTGCCAGAATTAAAATAAATCACATTGTAAAGTATGACAATATTGTTTAGGCCTTGGTTGTTTCCACTGTTGTGATCATTAGGATAAAGAAGACGACATCAAGGTGGGAGTAAAATCTACTGCACTGAGGTTTCAGGACACAACCAAACGTTGGCTGAGTGGCTTCACTGTGGCCATGATATCAGGGCTGGTTGTGGCTGGGGTCAATGCTGAACAGACTCTACCTTACTATGCTGTCCTGTCCACAGTCGCCGTTCACCTAACACATCAGGTAAGGAACATACTTCCGAAGAGCAGCTACAATTATAAACTGAATGTAGGTAGAAATGTGGAAATGAATGCTGTTTGTTGAACTCTCATTGAACTCTCATTTCCTTAGATTTATTCAGTAGACATCAACAACCCAGAAGACTGCTGGAAGAAATTTGTCTCAAACAGAAACCTCGGACTTTTGTTATTTTTAGGCATTGTTGCTGGCGGTTTGTGGAAAGAAAGAAAAGAGACCTTGTTACAGGATGAGGAAACAGCCAGATAATCAATGCACACTGTATTTGGTAGATTACATCACATACACGCTGTTGCACAGTGTTTGGATTTAAAGAATGTACTGATGTGCTTCTAGTGTATCATTAATGACAAGTTTTTTCACAAACCACCAGAGGCAGAGTTACCTAAATCATTAATCAAATTCTTGTGATGTTTTGATCTACTGAGGAAAAATAAAATATCCAGGTCACTAGTTCAACTTCCTTCACAAGTCACTGGTTATGAAGCCTTTGCACATGGGCCAAGTACTGACATTAACCTTGCGTGACATTTTATGAGAAACGGGTGAGTCTCCTTTGAGTACATGCTGAGGAAGCACAACTGTAGCATGGAAGAACTCTGCAGAGGTGGGAGGTTTCTTAGTCACATGCAGTGGTCCTTGTTACAAATGAGCCCATTTTTCTCCAACTACATCATAACTATATATAAACATGAGCTATTTGAGTTGAAGAAATATATCATTCAAACAGCTGCATGAAAAGAACATACAAATAAGTAAATTATGTTACAGAGTGGAAACAGACCTACGTATGTCACAATCAGAAGTTTCAGGCTGGACAGGTTTCTCAATTCTACGGCTATAACAATAAAAGTAATAATCATCTGAGTGTTTATCCAGCATAAACAAGTGTACAGCAGCTTCAGGCCTGCGCCAGAAGGCTGTGGGTACAAGTGTCTGTGTATAAAATAATCTGCTTTCACACACGCTGCCCAGGTCAGAAACCCCACAAAGTGACCGAAGTGTAAACCGTGCCACCACAGCGAAAAACCAAACGTCATGAGCAACGGGAAACGTTTGCACCTTATGTAAACGAGTCTTCGCAGCCAAGAAGCTGTCGTGGCGTTCCAGCGACGGGCGAACTCCGACACGCGAGTCGATGCCTCCGTGGTCCAGAAATCTCCATCGGAGATGCTGCTCCAGTCCGGGGAGTCTGCACATGAATTTGCCCCGAAGCCAAACCCGGCTGCGTGACTGAGGCATTCGCTGATCCTCCAGTGAGAGTAGTACTGGATCCTCAGGACTAATGCAAGAGCCCAAGTCCACAAGACGCCACAAAGGACAACAGAGGAAGAGGGATCACACGTGCTTTGTTTCATGAAACGGACGAGACAGTGCTTTAGCAGCTCCAGCATGAACACCTGTGCCAGCTTTAGGAAGAGCACAGACCGTGGACAGGGTGGGGAATGGAGGTTTAGTGCCTCCATGTGGGACACGAACCGCCTGTAGGGGCACAGAGGTCCACCCAGCAGTGAGGTGAAACTGAAGACGTAGCTGATGAGTGGGAGAAGCTGTGCACACAGGCTCTGTGTGGATGCAGCGTTTGAGGGGAGCGGAACCTTTTGCTCCTGGACGTCCATGGACAGTGAGGTGATTCTCTGGGTGAGCAGCATCAGAGAGGAAACGGCCACAAACAGTCTGAATGTACATGGATCATTGATCAGAAAAAGAATTATCAGTAAATGACAGTTATTATAGAAGAAGTGTTGAAATACAAATATTAAACATTAATGTCCATTTAGTGGCTGTTCAGGAGCTCCCAGTTGTAAAAGCTCATTCTTAAACATTTAATTACTGTCACACATTCTGACTTTAGACCCTCAAACTGGATAAGAACCTATGTTTGGTCTGTTCATGGGACAACATCAGCAGACGCACCTGGTGCTGACGGGCTCCTGCAGGTAATATTCCCTGTACTGTATGAGCAGGTGCCAGAAGGTTTGCCACAGCATCTGGAGACCCAGAGCCCAGGAGTGTACGGAACCGGAGTCCACAGAGCACAGGAGCAGAACGAAGGCGCTCGCAGAGACCAACGGAAGCAAACTGAATGCGCCCATTGTGACGACGGCCAGCACACATCCTCCGACGGAAACAAACACATACCTGCAGGTGGAGACGCACAGATGTACCTACGGCCCCAGAAACAGTGGGCGGTAACGGGTTCATCTATGTGGCATGTGTTCAGTCTATAGATGTGTAGGCGACTCACCTGCAGGTCAGAGACAGATACCCCCGCTTGGAGAGGAAACAGAACAACAAAGCAAATGGAAGTAAGATACACTGGTGCATCAGAAACTGGTGCCGTTCCCACAGCGAGTCGATCAAACCCATGATCTCACAGACACTGAGGCAAAGCCTCTGTTTCTGATTGTCCCATTAAATAGACGAGATATCGGCTTCACCCTGACGACCGTCTTCGCCTTTTCTCCTGTGCTCTGCATCAGAGTAATTCCTTTTATTTACCATTATCACGCAGTGTTGATAATGACCATTATCAGTGTGTGTGTGTGTGTGTGTGTGTGCTCTGTGCCTGTTTGTTGATACATATTTTAGTTCAGTGTTTCTAGAGCAAATTTACAGGAGCTCCTCGTGTTTATTTTCTCAGATCAGATGTAACATACTGACATGAACTTAGCACATTTATATCTAATCGTTTGTTTACAAATCATCATTTTCTCATGTTACCGCTGGGTCAGCTGACTCCTTCATGCCATGTTAGACTTGAAATTTAAAAGGTTTACTGTCAGAAATAACAAATAGCGTGTTTCAGTGTTGGAAAACAACCATATGCTCAGATTAAACTAGATGAGTCCATGATTAACTAAAGACCTGCATGTGTCCAATAAAACATTTGACTCATTATGAGAACAACAGGCTGCTTGGGCCGTTCACTGTGGACCGGACCTGGACGAGTGGAGGTGAGCCCTCAGAACCACAGGGCAGGAATGTGTTTAGCTGTTTAAAGATATGATTTTAAGATGTGTTTATGAGAATAGGAACATTTCTGTTACCACTGTTGTTTCCAAAATGATAATTATCCCAACTATATGTGAACAGGCAGCATATGAAAGCCTTGTAGCTATAATACCACTTCAGTACACTAAAATCCTCTGTTTTTTTATTTTATTTATTAGATTTGCTTCAGAACACAAATTTGGTTTAAAATTACCTAAACATTCCCTTGGTTTAACATATCCCTGAATATTTAGTGGGAGAGCTGAACAGCTCTCACACTATTGATATCTTCGCTCTTTATCACAGTGAATGCTGCAAAGCATTCACTGTATTGTTTTTCTAAGCTTTATTATTAGTGGGAGAGCTGAACAGCTCTCACACTATTGATATCTTCGCTCTTTATTTTTCTTCTTATTTCGCCCCGTTTTTCGGTCGCTTTCATCATCTCAACGCTTCGTTGTAGAATCGCCGTTCAACTTTCTAAACGTGTGTCGTCTTTAGGAGATGGGGGCTATTACTTTTCACGTTTTCAGCTTTTCAACTTTTAACGTTATTCAACGTTTTTCGTCGTTTTTTAAAATGGTCGTCTATGGGAATCATCGTTCATTCAACTTTTTGTCAACTTGCCTCTTTTCGTCAGCTTCTGTCATCGTCATACTTTGGCGTAGAAACGTATAAGCGTTCTCCGTGTAAATCAGCGTCCTCGTATCTTTTATAGTTTTCGACTTGTGAGCGTTTAAATATCGTGTGGTTTTTGTTAAATTTTCAGCTTTTCCATTAGTGTGTATTGGGTCTGTTAGAGTGCGTGATGTCACAGCTACAGTGAGAAGGTGCGCTTTTTTAAGACAGAACTTCTGTCTCTAACTCGTCACTACAGCCACAATTTTTACTCTATCAACGTAATTACTTCACTAAATCGTAGTCATACTTGTCTTCTTTCTAATGATGTGTCTGGCTTTACTCTCAGACCTATACTTTAGTCGCTATCAACCTCAAAGCGCAGAGAGATCCCGAAATTCTCCCATAGACTCTAATGATAATTTTCGGCAGACGTCTGGGGAGAAAAACAAGAGGAGACGTATTTTGAAATTGCGACTGTGGCTACAAACGTTTGTCCTCAAACATAAAATTCACACCATTTGCTCATTGAAGACTTGGGACTCGTAAAATGAAATAATTTTTGTGATATCTATTATGGTTTAGCTGGAACAAGCCTGTTTTTACAGGGTGAAACTCTGCTTTTACAGAGCAGAGTGAGCCTGATTTTCCCGCCTTTCGTCTCCATGGCGACGGCGCAGCTGCAGATTTCACTGACAGGTCAAACTCCTGATTCTCAGTGTAGACAGCAGTTCCATGCTTATTACTGGTTACTCATCTACACTATTGGATTGTGTAGTAATTAAGCACACACTTCCTCTAAATCCTTTCAAAATAAAAGCACCAAGCCAAATATTTAGCTTTAATAGCAATATTTCTGCTTTTAGATGGGTAATTATGACTATTTAAAGATAGATTAACAGTTTAGTAATTACCCACACATGCTTCCTCTACATCCTTTCAAAATAAAAGCACCAATGCCAATTATTAGCTTTAACTGCACCATTTTTGCCTTTGAATGGTTAATTATGATTATTTAAAGACTAATTGACAGTTATGCTATTACCCCCACACGTTTCCTCTAAATCCTTTCAAAATAAAAGCACCAATTACAATTTATTACCTTTAATGGCAAGATTGATTAGAACATTTCTGGTTCTGAATACTTACCAATCGTTAATGAGACACTTTAGAGTTCAGCAAATAACCACTCACACTTATTAGGGTGATTTTATTCTGAAAGGGCTTAACCTAAATTTTTTCCTTTAATAGGGCAATTCTTGCTATTGAATGACATATTATGACTGTCTAATGACTATTTTATAGTTTAGTAATTACTCACACACAACCTCTAAATCCTTTCAAAATAAAAGCACCAATCCAGATTTTTAGCTTTAATAGCACTATTTGTGCTTTTGAATGGGTAATCATGACTGGTTAGTGTGACTGTTTTACAGTTTAGCTATTAAGCACGTACAGCCCCTCTACATCCTTTCAAAATAAAAGCCCCAATCCTGATCTTTAGCTAAAGATAACAATAGTTCTGCTTTCAACAGGTGTATTATGACTAGTTATTTAAACTAATATACTGTTTAGCAAATACCTGCACAGGCATTTTCCATATTCTTTTAAAATAAAAGCACCAATCCAAATTTTTAGCTTTAATAGGACTATTTATACTTTTTAATGGGTAATCGTGACTGGTTATTGTGACTGTTTTACAGTTTAGCTATTAAGCACACACAGCTTCCCCACATCCTTTCAAAATAAAAGCCCAAATCCTGATTTTTAACTAAAGATAGCAATATTTCTGCTTCCAACAGGTTTATTATGACTATTTATTTAGACTAAAATACTGCACACACAGTTTCTCCAAATCCTTTCAAAATAAAAGCCCCATTCCAGATCTTTAGCTAAAAAGGGCAATATTTCTGCGTTCAGCTGGTGTATTGTTACTAGATGATAAGACAATCTTAATGTTTAGAAATTGCCTGCACAGGTGTCCTCGATATCCTTTCAAAATAAAAGTACCAATCCAAATTTTTAGTTTTAATAGCATAAACTCTGTTTTTGAATGGGTAATTGTGACAGGTAATGAGACTATTTTAAAGTTTAGCTATAAACACATACATCTCTAAATCATTTTAAAATAAAAGCATTAAACCAATTTTTTTGCTTTGATAGAATAAATTCTGCTTTTGAATGGTCAATTGTAAATCAGCAATAAGTCTACTGTTCAGCAATTATCTGCACACACTTCCTTCAAAGCTTTAACTTTTATCAATTTAAATCCAAATACTTGTTCTGAAGCAAATTTAAGCCGTATTAAATATTTCCAAAATGTTAAGCTACTCATTAAGCTCTTGAAATCAAAACTATTTAATTACAATATTTAGCCATTTTGATACATTTGGCTATAATTCAACAAATTATTAATTGATTTTGAGCAGTTTGTTAATTTCAGCAAATCTTTTTCGTATTTCCTCCATATGAAATTCAATTACTTCAGCTTCTTCTGCAAATATTCAGCACTGTTTAATCAATTCCTATTTCTCCTTAGATACATTCAACTATGCTTTACATGATTGAGCTATTTCATCTGTTTTAAATGTTTCAGTTACTTTCAGCAACTCTTCAGGAATATTTTCAGCTTGGAAGCATTCACTCTGCATTTTCTTATGGAAATGCTTTTTCTAGTTTTTCTTATTATTATTATTTCGCCCCGTTTTTCGGTCGCTTTCATCGTCTCAACGCTTCGTCGTAGAATCGCCGTTCAACTTTCTAAACGTGTGTCGTCTTTAGGAGATGGGGGCTATTACTTTTCACGTTTTCAGCTTTTCAACTTTTAACGTTATTGAACGTTTTTCGTCGTTGTTTTATAATGGTCGTCTATGGGAATCATCGTTCAACTTTTTGTCAACTTGCCTCTTTTCGTCAGCTTCTGTCATCGTCATACTTTGGCGTAGAAACGTCATTTCAACGTCAAAAGCGTCTATCATCTTTCAGCGTTCTCCGTGTAAATCAGCGTCCTTGTATATTTTATAGTTTTCGACTTGTGAGCGTTTAAATATGGTGTGGTTTTTGTTACATTTTCAGCTTTTCCATTAGTGTGTATTGCGTCTGCTAGAGTGCGTGATGTCACAGCTACAGTGAGAAGGTGCGCTTTTTTAAGACAGAACTTCTGTCTCTAACTCGTCACTACAGCCACAATTTTTACTCTATCAACGTAATTACTTCACTAAATGGTAGTCATACTTGTCTTCTTTCTAATGATTTGTCTGGCTATACTCTCAGACCTATACTTTAGTCGCTATCGACCTCAAAGTGCAGAGAGATCCTGAAATTCTCCCATTGACTCTAATGATAATTTTTGGTAGACGTCTGGGGAGAAAAACAGAGGAGACGTATTTTGAAATTGCCACTGTGGCTACAAGCTTTTGTCCTTAAACATAAAATTCACACCATTTGCTCATTGAAGCCTTGGGACTCGTAAAATGAAATGATTTTTGTGATAACTATCATGGTTTAGCTGGAACAAGCCTGTTTATACAGTGTGAAACTCTGCTTTTTACAGAGCAGAGTGAGCCTGATTTTCCCGCCTTTTGTCTCAGTGCTCAGTGTACAGAGCAGTTCCATGCTTGTTACTGATTAGTCAACCACACTATTGGATTGTGTAGTGATTAAGCACGCACTTCCTCTAAATCCTTTCAAAATAAAAGCACCAAGCCAAATAATTAGCTTTAATAGCAGTATTTCTGCTTTTAGATGGGTAATTATGACTTTTTAAAAGATAGATTAACAGTTTAGTAATTACCCACACATGCTTCCTCTAAATCCTTTCAAAATAAAAGCACCAATGCCAATTATTAGCGTTAACTGCACTGTTTTTGCCTTTGAATGGGTAATTATGATTATTTAAAGACTAATTGACAGTTACGCTATTACCCCCACACATTTCCTCTAAATCCTTTAAAAATAAAAGCACTAATTACAATTTATTACCTTTAATGGCAAGATTGATTAGAAAATTTGTGGTTTTGAATACTTGCCAATCGTTATAGAGATTACTTTAGAGTTCAGTAAATAGCCACTCAAACTTATTAGGGTGCTTTTATTCTGAAAGGGCTAAATCTAAATCTTTTGCTTTAATAGGGCTATAGTTGCTATTAAATGATAAATTATGACTATCTAATGACTATTTTATAGTTTAGTAATCGCCCACACACAACCTCTAAATCCTTTCAAAATAAAAGCACCAATGTAATTTATTACCTTAAATGGCAAGACTTTCGTTTCTGACTAGTAAATTTCTACTAGTTATTAAACTATTACACAGTTAGGTAATTATTTACAAATACTTTCTTCAAATCAAAAAGATAGTCAGCTTATTTATGATTGTCAACAATGCACTCTGGTCAACTTTTTAATCTTTGACATCTTTTTACCTTGGTCAACTTTTGAGTCATTGTCATATTTTAATCTTGTCTTAGTATGACCTTGGTCATCTTTTTAATCATCATCTTTTTAATCGCCATCTTTTGTCATCGTTTTAATCTTTGTCATCGTTTTCTCGTTTTCATCGTTTTGCCGTAGTCAACTTTTGGACGTAGTCAACTTTTTGACGTCAGCAGCTTAATCAGCGTTTGTCATCGTTGCGGCAGCAGATCAGCTCTCCCACGTAATTTCTCGAGAAATTACTTTTTCTAGTTACTATAGCTTCTCATATTAAGTGGTTTTTGGCTCTGACCTAATTTCAACCTATCTTGTAGAAAGAAAACAGAACATTTAGTACTGTATATTTCTACTAATTGGATGGTTTTAATAAGACTTTGATCTGATGAGTAAACAGCTCATCTATGAGCTGCAGGGATGGTTTTAGTTGGTTTCCATTTTTAGGTTTCTTAGGAAACATAATACAGAAGTGGTGGTGTATTTGAACAGAACATTAAATTCCCTGCTGTTCAGGTATAAACATGTTTTGTTCCCATTTTTTTGAGGCTGACTCATGTTTGAAAGCAGCTGCAGCAAAATAACTGGCAACCACAAATCACCACTCATGTTACTGGCAGCCTGAGCAAATCCAAAGAGGAGGGAACGGAACCACAAACAAGCCGCCCACAGCTTGATATGTCAGTGTGTTTAACACTTCCTCTGCTAAAGGGGAAAATTATGTCAAAAAGGCTTCAGAGTTTGACCCGTGGACATTTCAAAACAATTTTAAAAAACAGCGTTCCACCTCCTGAGCTCCTGCACTCTGCTGGTGTGGGTAATGACCCCTGACCTCTGACCTCATCAGCGCTAAGAGCTTCTGTCTACGATAAAAACAGGCACACAGGAAGAGACACAACAGCACTGTGTTGTAACAGTTCAGTCCGTACAGTCTCTGAAAGGGATCCACGCCAGGCACATAGTGATGCCATGAGCTGTCACCTTGTTTATGAAGGAAACGCGTCACCTGCTCCACCCACTGTGATGAGCAGTATCACCTTTCTGACAGCATTAAAACCAGAGGTGCTGCATGTGTTTGATAAAGTGGCCAGAGGCGCTTTTCTTCACACGGTGGAGTGGGTTAAAGTCCGAGGGTTCGGGGTCCAGTAGGGCTTTGCTGCTGAAACCCGGCGGAGACACACCCGAGCGTTCAGGCCTCCTCCCGTTCAGTGGACGCCGGGCACGTGGGGAGGTCCAGCAGCTGTTTGACCGGGGCTCGTCATTGCGTCACGCAGCCTCTGCGCCGCGATTGGTCCGCGCTTGTGCAATTGTGCCGTTGTATAAACTCAGCAGTTTGAAGGAGTTGGCAGACTGTGCCGCAAGGAGCGCATCCCGGCCACAGGAGGGGACGGAAGGAAGGCAGACGGGCGAGCAGAGAGACAGGCAGGCAGACAGACAGACAGGCAGACAGGCAGCAAACGCGCTCCACCTCGTTCGGCACACTCGACTCGCGAACTTGCTCGGAGATGCAGAGCTGCGCGCGCTCCTGGGGGGTCCTCCTCAAGTCGCTGCATCCCGGCGCACCGCTCCGGCGTCTGAGCGACAGCAGCCGCGTGCTCTGGAAACTTGAGCGCAGGGTCCGCGGCTGCGGGGCATCCGTGAGCACGGCAGCACGCGCTCTGAGGACGTCCGCAGCCGCCGCCTCCAGGCAGATAGAGCGACTGCTGCCCAGACACGATGATTTCGCGGAGCGGCACATTGGTCCAGGTGAGCGGGAGAAGAGGGAAATGCTGGATGCTCTGGGACTCGAGGTAAGCGTTGAAGCCGCGTGTTCGTGCCCGCATGTTGATACGTGCCTTTTTTTTAAAAAACGCTTTTAAAATGTGTATCTTTCACAGTCGATCGACCAGTTGATTGAGAACACAGTTCCAGTCTCCATCCGTATGCAGCGGAGTATGAAAATGGACGATCCAGTGTGTAAGTTTTATTTGAACGCATTCGTCATCGATGTAAGGTGTTTTTGTGCACGCAGTTTCATTGTTGCGTGCTCGATGTAACGGGACTGAATATATTTCAAAATAACAAGTGTGATTTGAAACCCCCATCCTGCTTTTTGTTGACGTTTTCCCACTGTGAGCTTTTCCCACGCGAAGCAGGCGCTGGATGAAGCCAAGCGAGTGGCTGAAATGTAGGTTGCGCCTCTTTTGTGCGCCCTGGACGGCGCTCCCTGGTCAAGTCTTCCTTTGAACATATTAGGAGTTGTTTTTGCGAAACTCGGCGAGCGGCACCAATCTCCTGTTGGGAAGCCGATGCTCATAGGATGGCAAGTGGAGTGTAAAGTTTAGCCCTGAGCTCCGGTCCCAAGTCCAGTTCAATCTGGTTATAGCCTTCACATTACATCACAGCCGAGGGGCTTCCTAATAAGGTGACTCCGGTATGTTTTCCGTCTGCACGTTTCTCCCTTTGTTCGTCGCACCGCGCGCTCTTCTCATTGCACGAGTTTGCTTTGCGCAGTTTTCCCGAGGCTCTAGAGACGCAATAGCGGGGGGGCTTTTTACAGCGGCTCACCAGCACACAATGGGAAAGATTAAGGCAGTGACTGGATGAACGCTTTAGTGTTGAGCACAATCCCAGGCTCTGTCAACTGGAAGCCCGTTGACAGACGAATAAATTAAGTCTGAAGGACTAAAATCAGTGAATCTATTTTAATAATGATGAATGTATTCAGCTCTATCACTATTTGCACACATGCATGTAAGTGATGATTGTATGCAAAGCCTTATTTACAGAGTTTTGTTCTATAAACCTACAGCACTATTCAGATTTGATAAATCTAAAGCTTAAACAAATCAGACGACTGAAGCGGTAGCCGTGTGTTTGAGTCCCCTGACATTAAAAGTCTTTGGTCTGTAGAAAGTTGAGGCTTTGGAGGCGTAATCGTCAGGTGCTGTGCGAGGCGATGTGCGGGGGTCACACGCTGACCCCCTCCTCTGACTGTCGGCTCTCATAACGCAACAAGCCGAGCTGAAGGAACAGACTGGAGGCCGTGCTGCTTTTCTGCTTGTTCAGCTTTGGAGGGGCTTCGCTTTGCAACGCCAGCGAGGGATTCTCTGCTCAACAATAGACCTCCTGGATGCTTCTGAATCGGGCTTTTTTTGCAGCCCTGTAGAACTCGGGGGACCATGGGAAAGCGCTCCTCCATGACACAAACCCTCGCACATCCACACAAACGCACACTAATCGCTCACCCTGAACCTGCTGATGATCTTTGGTCTTTCCGTTCTGTTTGTCTGATTCAGCAGCTCCGAACAGATTTGTCAGTCTCACAGTCGTCAGAGCTGTGAAAACGCATTTTCTGGCTGCTGTACTTCTCGCCACCGATGACTGCATGTGTCTTTACTCTCCGAAAGCACAGTAGTCGGGGCTTTGGGGTCAGACGGGCGGTATTGTCCATTCCCTGGAGTTGCTAGGCAGCCATGAGGGCTGGAGGAATCTGAGGCTGGTTGTGCACTGGCAGAGTGGCTTCACAGCAAGCGGTGGGGCGTGAGGTTAAAGGAACAACCCCCCTTTTATTATTATTTAGGATGAGAAGAGGTGAAGAGTTGGCTGAGAGCACTACGGTTGCCGGGTCACAACATGGATCTACTTGCAGCCTTAATTGTAATTGGACAACTTGGCACATCTCTTGTTTGTACATAGGTGAAATGCATGCTGGGATATGTTTAAGGTTATTTATTTATTTTCTAATTGAGAAACTGGATTGCAGTTACTGTAGTGAATTAGGGACCTGAGTTATTAAGTTACCTTATCAAGTTGAGACAAAAGTCATGGAAGTCGCTATAAAGTTGCCCTTTTAATTGATTTAAACCATGGAAGTAGATGTTCTACTAGTGATCACGTATTATTGCAGGTTGGAAGAGAGACGGCAAGAAATCACATTAAAGATTAACTGGCTCAAACATTGTCTTTGGTTTCATCTTTTACAGGCGAGAACGAGGTTCTGGATTCTCTGCACAAGATCGCCTCCCAGAACAAAGTGTGGCGCTCCTACATCGGCATGGGCTACTACAACTGCTCGGTGCCGCCGCCCATCCAGCGCAACCTCCTGGAGAACGCCGGCTGGTGAGTGGCGCCGGAGGCTGTGCCCCGACACCCGCGGGCCGTTTGTGACGCTTCTGTTCCTCAGGGTGACCCAGTACACGCCCTACCAGCCCGAGGTGTCGCAGGGCCGCCTGGAGTCGCTGCTCAACTACCAGACCATGATCTGTGACGTCACCGGCATGCCCGTGGCCAACGCCTCGCTGCTGGACGAGGGCACGGCCGCCGCCGAGGCCATGCAGCTGAGCCACCGGTACGAAGGCGCCGCCGGCGTGTTGCGTAGCAGCGTAACATGAATGAACGATGACCGTCATGTTCAGGTTTTACAGCAGCAAAACTACCCCGGCCTTTCTTTTTTGGGTTCACAGACAAAACAAAAGGAGAACTTTCTACATTGACCCACGCTGCCACCCGCAGACCATCGCTGTGGTGCAGACCAGAGCCAAGTAGATCACACACCATGGGTCCTCATAAAAAACACCATTGCAGGTGAAGCGTTATTTTAGCCTCTTTGTTCTCTTGCAGCTACATTGGAGTCCAGACGGTTCTGAAGCTGCCTCATGAGATGGACTTCAGCGGGAAGGACGTGTGCGGGGTCCTTTTCCAGTATCCGGACACCGACGGCAGAGTGGAAGACTTCTCCGCTCTGGTGGACCGCGCTCACAAAGGAGGGGTGAGGCACTGCCGCGCTCATGCAGCCTTTTTACCACGGGGGGGGGTCACGCCGGAGCCCAGCGCGGCCTCACGTGACCGCGCCTCCGCTCACCTGCGCAGGCGCTGGCCTGCTGCGCCACGGACCTGCTGGCCCTCTGCGTGCTGCGTCCTCCTGGCGAGTTCGGCGTGGACATCGCGCTGGGCAGCTCCCAGAGGTTCGGGGTTCCTCTGTGCTACGGCGGCCCCCACGCCGCCTTCTTCGCCGTCAAGGACAACCTGGTCCGCATGATGCCCGGAAGGATGGTCGGCGTCACCAGGTGAGGCGCTGGTGACACGCACGGGTCAATGGGCCGCTGGTGGGAGCGCCATGTGAAACCAACCTTTGGCTTCCCCTTCAGGGACGCGGCTGGTAAGGAGGTGTATCGCCTGGCTCTGCAGACCAGAGAGCAGCACATCCGCAGGGACAAGGCGACCAGCAACATCTGCACCGCGCAGGTCCGTATTTGTCCGTCGTGGCTGAACCGCTGCCGCGTTCTGTGCCTCCTTCACGCGATCTGTGCCTCCTTCACGCGATCTGTGCCTCCTTCACGCGTTCTGTGCCTCCTTCACGCGATCTGTGCCTCCTTCACGCGATCTGTGCCTCCTTCACGCGATCTGTGCCTCCTTCACGCGATCTGTGCCTCCTTCACGCGATCTGTGCCTCCTTCACGCGATCTGTGCCTCCAGGCTCTGCTGGCCAACATGGCTGCCATGTACGCACTGTACCACGGGCCTCAAGGACTCAAACACATCGCGGAGCGGACGCACAACGCTGCCCTGATCCTCGCTGAAGGTGAATCACTCGGTCCAAGCTTGTAACGGGGCCATAATGTTCTGACCCACTGTGTTGTTCACTTCAATCACCTGTTTGGTTTCAGGCCTGAAAAGAGCAGGACACCGGCTGCTCAGCGAGATGTTCTTCGATACGCTGAAGATCAACTGCAGCGTCGCGGCTAAAGACATCTTGGAGCGAGCGGTGCAGCGGCAGATCAACCTGAGAGTCTTCTCTGAGGGAGTGGTGAGCGCGAAGCCGCTGGCTTCATCGTTACACGTCTTAGGGCGACGCTCGTATTCAAAGCTGAGCTTGTTTCTTGCAGCTGGGCGTTTCTCTGGACGAGACGGTGACGGAGAGGGACCTGGACGACCTGCTGTGGGTCTTTGGCTGTGAATCCTCAGCTGTATGTTGGTTCATCAGCTGCCGTTCTCGTTGGGTTTGTGTGCTTAGCTTTAGCGTGAATTGTTGTCTGGAACCTTGTCCAGGAGCTCATTGCTGAGAAGATGGGTGAGCGGGTGAAGGGAATCCTGGGAAGTCCTTTCAAGAGGACGAGCAAGTTCCTCACACACCAGGTGTTTAACAGGTGGGCATTGCAACACGTGTAGGATCTTATCACACGACCGGCGATAAGAACTTCACATAACATAATAAACATAAGTCCGTCTTATCTTTACAGCCTGTTGGGCTACAAATGCCAAGATTCAGGCTTTAGAGATTGTCAGGAATCGACCCGAGCTGCAGTACAAGCTAGTGATGGCGATCCATAACATAGCTCCTTATTTCTGCCTATATTGCTGTTATGCGTTAATGTCGGCCTGAAATTCTTTTTTTTGCTGTTCCTGATAGACCAGGAACTAAACGTGCTAAAGCATTTAAACTAATCCTTTCTGCGGCAGACACAGATTTAGTATTTGGAAAATTAAGAACCTTAGTGACTACACAAGCCTTTTATTGGCACCAAAAGTGGAGCATGGCCTAAATAGAGCTCAGACACAGTCCAGCATTTTAAATATGGAGGCATTGATGCTCGGTATTCGTTCATAAACATTTTGCAAAAATTTAAACAAGACTGTGTCTCAGCCTGTTTTTATTGATCGTGTATAAATAAGCAGATTCCTGTTGTTGTTGTTGTTGTTTTTCTTCAGCTCTATTGCCTTAAAATAAAATGCTCAGTTTTCAAATGAACATGTGAGTCATCTTTTCCAGTTATCACTCTGAAACCAACATTGTTCGGTACATGAAGCGTCTGGAGAACAAGGACATCTCCCTGGTGCACAGCATGATACCACTGGTTGGTTCCATCTCAAGTACCACACCATGATGATGTTGGGATTCTAACGGTGCATATCAGAGATGAATCTTGTTTTCCTCCTCAGGGCTCCTGCACCATGAAGCTCAACAGTTCCTCCGAGCTCATGGTGAGTGGACCAACAGGTTTCTGTCACATGGAAGTGTTTCCTCCTGCCTGAATCACCCTCTGCTGCTTTTAGCCCATCACCTGGAGGGAGTTCGCCCACATCCACCCCTTCGTGCCTCTGGATCAGGCTGAGGGCTACCAGAAGCTGTTCAAGCAGCTGGAGAAGGACCTCTGTGAGGTGACGGGCTACGACAAGATCTCCTTCCAACCAAACAGGTGAGTCTCATCGCGGCTGGAGAGCCCGTGGTAGCGTGTCACTGTTACACACCACCGTCCACACAATGTTGACCTGCTCACGCTGTGTTTGCTTTCCAGCGGTGCTCAGGGAGAATATGCCGGCCTGGCTGCTATAAAAGCCTACCTGAACTCGAAGGGAGAGAGCTCGAGAAGCGTAAGTGTCAGAGACTGAATCAGACTGAGGTCATGTCGGCGTGAGTCTGATGTTTAGCAGGATTCAATGACCCTGATTCTGTTGCCAACACACGGTGATCAAACAGGAATGTCACCATCAAAGCTGGGTTCTCTTTATTTAGAAATGAGAATTAAAAAAACGAGTCATCGTGTTCACAAATTGAATGAAATAAAAATAACCGTACTGCTGAGAAACTCGCCCACTTCACTATGAGCAGTTACTGGGCTGTTATGTAAAGGCAATTTATCACCACTGGTTTCTCCTGCTGGAGATTAATAAGCAGCATTAGCACATAAGCCACACAATGAGCCCTATCAGTCAGCTTTATTGGTCCCGTCTGCTACGCATGACTTTACCATCACAGATTACCAGGTTTCAGACATCCGCCTCAGACGCTCACAGACGAGATAATGGGTCGACCTGAGGAACCTGGAGCCTTTATCAAGGTTAAACATGCCGGCTTCTGCCGGATCCCAGTGTTGGCACCCAGCAGGTTCTGCAGTCAGAGCTGCTGATCGCTTCCCCTCTCCCTGCACCTTGGCAGCAGGTGAAGTTGGACCAGAGACTCCTTCTGAGATAAGACGCCTCCTCAGATTAAGGACTGGCTGACTCAAGCCTTTTCTTCCTGCCCTGTAACATGGCCTTTGTTTTTCCTCTCATGAGCACATCTTAGATAGTGGCCTGATCCCTTGAAACAGTCAAGGTCCAAACTGACTGTTTGTACAAAGGGGCTGAAAACGCTCTGGTGCCACTATAGGCCACCTGCTTTTTAAGATTCCATATTTGGAGGTTTAAGACTTTGGGAACGGAGAGTCACTCCCAGTGTTGCCCAACATGCAGGGCCAAGGGCCCCAGTGCCCCTGCGTGACTACGCTTCAAAATGTCACACTCGTCCTAATAAGGGATCGGATCAATTAATGACCTGCAGGCAGGTTAGTCATTAGTGTCAGTGCTGTTGGTTCATGGTGTAGCTTTTATCAAACAAATAGTCGATACCCTGCTCCTTTTCTATGAATGATTTTAAATTGGTAACCTCACTTAAACCCAGACAGATTTTAGAATTTATTTTATCGTAAAGGTCTGTTTGCAACATTTAATATTAAACAAACATGTTTTTTTCTATAAAACTATGAATTACACAACCTGAAATTCAATATCCTCTTTCTGGCTCATTTTCTATTGTGTTTGGCTTCACTCTGTTTACTTATGCTCCTTTTTATTCCCAGGTGTGTCTGATCCCAAAGTCGGCCCACGGCACCAACCCGGCGAGTGCTCAGATGGCTGGCATGAAGGTTCAGGTGGTGGAGGTGGACAAAGACGGCAACATCGACCTGGCCCATCTCAAAGCCCTGGTCAGAGGCTGTTCTAATGCTATGAGACGTGTGAGACTCACATGTGTTAACCCTTCCATTTATTCTGGCCCTCCTCAAAGGTGGATAAGCACAAGGCGAGCCTGGCGGCCATGATGATCACCTACCCCTCCACCTTTGGCGTGTTTGAGGAGCACATCAGAGACGTGTGCGATCTGATTCACGAGAACGGCGGCCAGGTGTATCTGGATGGCGCCAACATGAACGCACAGGTGGGTCGAACCGTCACGTACTCTGCACAGACTCAACCCTGTCTGCATGTTTTACCTTCTACAGACAGGATAAAGGTTTAGAGATAATGCAGAATCGTGCTGTAAATAAACAACCTTTGATCTCTACTAATATGCAGATGCTAAATGTTCCTCCATTGGGCTGTTGTGCAGGTGGGTCTGTGTCGTCCTGGTGATTATGGCTCTGATGTGTCTCACCTCAACCTGCACAAGACCTTCTGCATCCCTCATGGAGGCGGAGGACCCGGCATGGGACCCATCGGAGTGTAAGAGCGTATAAAGCGTAGCTGGTCTGAGTGTCGACATCGAGAGCTTCCGGGTTCTGGGGCAGAAGTCGTGTTTCTCAACGCTCCTCCTCTGCTCGTCTTCAGGAAGGCCCACCTGGCCCCGTTCCTGCCGAGCCACCCTGTGGTTTCCATGCAGTCGGTCAACAGCAGCAGCTCGCTGGGCACAATCAGCGCCGCCCCCTGGGGCTCCAGTGCCATCCTGCCCATCTCCTGGGCCTACATCAAGGTTGGCACACGTCAGAGTGATGCGTCTCTGACCGTTAGCAGCTCCTGTCTAGTAGTGATGTCACGCCTGTGTTTAGATGATGGGATCCAAGGGACTGCTGCATGCGACAGAGGTGGCCATCCTCAACGCTAACTACATGGCCAAGAGGCTGGAAGGTCACTATAAAGTCCTCTACAGAGGCAGGAAAGGTAGCAGACACTGACCTTTATGCTTCCACTTGTAACCAGCTAGTGTGACTTCAACCTCGTGTTTGTCTGAACAGGTTTTGTGGCTCACGAGTTCATTCTGGATGTGAGGCCATTCAAGAAGACAGCAAATATTGAGGCTGTCGACATAGCAAAGAGGCTGCAGGATTATGGTAGGCAGGTCACATTAGGCCTAAGGACCAGGTTCATTATGAGAGCTTTGAGGCCACAGTGTTGCTTTACTATGCATCATATTCAGTTGGATTTAGCTATAAGTGATAGGGCTTTGACTGTCCTGTGCTGGTGCCCAGGCTTCCATGCGCCCACCATGTCCTGGCCAGTGGCTGGAACCCTTATGATCGAGCCGACTGAGTCGGAGGACAAGGCTGAGATGGACAGATTCTGCGACGCTCTGCTCGGCATCCGGCAGGAGGTCGCGGACATCGAAGAGGGAAGGGTGGACTCCCGCATCAACCCACTCAAAGTAAGTGGCCGGCCCGATGATGCTGGTTGACTCGCTGAGTCTGGTACCACCTGAGGTCCTCACATGCATTGGTTTGCAGATGGCGCCCCACTCGTTGGCCTGCATCTCCTCCTCCAACTGGGACAGGCCTTACTCCAGGGAGTTGGCTGCTTTCCCCTTGGTGAGCGACCTCTTCACTGATTGAAGTTGGGGTTGGCTAACCCTGCTAGCCTTGTGAGAGGTTTGTACTGGGTTGTATGATGACCACCGGCTTCTCACTGCTCCTCCTTGGTTTCATGTCGCAGCCCTTCATCAGGCCCGAGACCAAATTCTGGCCGAGCATCTCCAGGATCGATGACATTTACGGCGACCAGAACCTCATGTGCACCTGCCCGCCCATGGAGGTCTATGAGTCCCGGTACGAGGAGAAAAGAGCCTCCTCGTAGATGCTCTGCTTCCAGTCCCAGTGTCTGCCCTAAGCACTTAAACAGACGTAACGTGAGGAAGGTTGACGACGGAGTATCTACCTTGTAATATTGGGTTAACTGGAACGAAGGGATTTCTGTTGCCAGTCCAGCACTCATTCCAGTTTGGCTGTTAGACTTTAGGTTAGAAACAAAATACAGTCTGACTCTGCATCGGAATTCCCAATACTCTAATGGACTAAAGGTGCAAGTAGCTTTTTCTAAGTCTGCAAAGTAATTGCGACCTTTTAGAGGCTGTCTCTGCAACGCTGTACTCTGACCTTGGGTTAATTACAACCCCAAACATCTCGAAAAATGCACTTGGTGCTTCTGTTGTGTAAAATAGCTGCCTTGACTTTCTCTCCTTTTTTTTTTTTTTTTTGTTCAAACACTTGATAAAGTTTTCTATTAGGCTTTTGTTAATATGCTTCTATTGTATGTTTTAATGTACGTTGTTATTTCTTGGCCACATAGAAAATAATCTGTTAATGTAATTATTTTCTAATTCAAACCATCTCTAGAAAAATCTGTATTAAATATTTTGGCTTAAAATTTGATATTGCTGTGTTTGCAGGCAACACTGCCCCCTAGTGGTGGTTGGAGCACTTTCCACTTTTTTGGTTCACTTACCTTTTTAAGTTGTTTAGTCAATTGTAATTTTAGATGTGTCTCCTTCAAATAATATTTGATTTTTCAAGTTGAAGAAAACACATCACTGAGTCTGAAACTTGCCCCACAGGTACAACTGCAACAAATTTTAATTATTAAACACTTCTTGATTCTCTTTTAAGAATGTAAATACCCTAGATGGTTCAAAAATAGCGTTCCTAAATGATTAGTAACTAAAACAGACTTTATTTTCTTTAGACTAATCCTCTAAAGCCCAGAAAGTATGTGGCCCTGTGAAACCAGCTGGAGCAGGTTAAAGAAACAGGTTACCTAACTGTACTTGATGTGTACAGCACATAGAAGTGATGGACACCATAAATAGGACGTTGATGCATGTGAGTGTCAGTGCAGTGATTTTTTTTTTTTAAAGTAGAACTGTGCTTATGAGGTGGTATTACAGTTTGCTCAATAGGAACACGTCAAGGTGTTCCTTCACATACATCAGTTTGTCTTTGTGCATACTGTACCGTCTCTGTTCTTTACACACCAATGATTGAACAAGAACGTGATAAAAGCTAGAATCATTCAGCCCTCGTCTGACATGTCGCTTTGCATAAAAACAATAACACCTTTAGGTTTATTAAGATTAATTTGTATAACCACACATTTTCCTCTGACCCTAGAAAAAAAAACATAGAGGCCTAAATAATTCATAATAATAATTATTATATTTAAAGATAAGTGGGCACGACCTTAATAATGAAAAAGCCAAAATCCGACATCCAACAATGAGAATAATAAGAAAACCTTTAATAGTCCCACAGTGGGGAAACTGCGTCACAGCACGATACAGAAATACACCAGCCAAAAAAAAAATACAGCAACAAGAATTAACATAGTACAACAATATACAGGTGGGTAGAGTGGAGTACTGGGAGGGGTTATTGCATATATAAGTCTAGATATTGCACAGAGTTTGCACAAATATTGCACATCTTTTATATATACAAGTCTTTTATACATAAACACTGATGCAGTGGGTGAGTTTATGGACCGGGAGGTAGTTAACGATTCTGATTCCCAACGTGTATTAAAGATTAGATCATCTGTGCTCCAGTGTTTACACTGAATCTGAGTCTGTTGCTACTAAGCTGCTCTGTTCCAGTCAGCCCAACACGTCATACGTCTTCTGTATTAATGGCAAAGCCCTTGAGGTAAAGATGAATCCCTCCACACAGTCCAGTCTTTTCATGGGACTTGTTGACAAAACATGAACTTCTGTTCGTTTTTCTTTGTTTAAACAAGAGTGTGGGTTCGTTACAATGAACAATGAATGAACCACTGCAGCAGCAAAAAAATATGAGGCTCCATCTAAAACACAGCTGTACTTAAATCCTTCCAACTAGAGGTAGATTTATTCTGGAAAATCCCTGAAAAATAACTGTGCAAAATGTGCTTTCCATTTGCTCTTGTACATCTTCAAAAGGCATCTGTTGCAAACAATTCTAGTGGTGCTACAAATGATACAACATCAAATATGATTCAACTCAGTCAAGCAAGTTAAACGGAAAAGAAATTAAAGGGAAACTTTACATTTTAAAAAGTTTTTACTAAGAGGATCATTTCATGTAATAACTTACTCCTCATAGTGGTTGTTTGCTAAAATCTTTTGTAACTAAACCTGAATAACACAGATGACGCTTTGCCACTGTTGTGGAACCGTTGACCCTGAACCTGGCTCAAATCAAACCTGCTTCAGACTACAGCTGATCTGACCCCGGACAGGTGAGCGAGCGAGTCTGTCCTGTAGTAACCCAGGTGAAATGTTTGTGGGGCAGTGCCTCCTTCCCGCTCACCCAGTCCTGTCGGCCGGCCGCCTCCTTGGCTTTTCTCCTCTGGAGGAGACGGTCGACCAGGACGACGAACAGCACTGAGGAAATGAGGCACAGGCCCGAGAGGTAGAAGGCGGCGCTGTAGTCGTCGGTCTCGTCCACCAGCCAGCCTGAAAAACACGAGATCCCACAGCCTCAGGACATAAATAATAGAGCAGACATTCATTCCTTCTGGAGGATGCAGGTGTTTCGCATCTAACACTGACGCCCTATAATTGGCCCCAGGGGGACTCCAGCACACGCCCTGCTCACCTGCAGCGGGCAGACCCACGAAGCCGCCGATGCTCCTGAACATCATGAAGAGCCCCAGCGCGCTGTCGAAACCCTCCAGCTCCACGATGTCCACGATGGAGGTGACGTGAATGGCCGCCACGCAGCCGAACAGGAAGCCGTAGAGCGAGGCCAGGACCACCACGCTCCAGTAGCCGTGGCCGACGGGCAGCAGCAGCAGCACCACGCCGAGCAGAGCCACCAGCACGGTGAGCAGCTGCAGGCTCCGCACCAGCTTCATGTTGGCCACCCACCCGCACACCAGCCTCCCAGCCAGGTCCGCCAGCGCCACGGCAGACAGCACGGAGGCCGGCCGGTAGCGGTCCATGCCCAGGCTGTGGGCGAAGGGCACCAGAAAGAGAGGGGGCACGAAAAAGCCCGCCGCGGCGAAGACGGCGAACAGGATGTAGAGGAGGAGCTCCGGCGTCCTCAGCAGCGAGCACAGGGACGCGGGCGCGCCCCGCGGCGCGGCCGCCGCGCCCCGCACGCCCTCCAGCGGCCTCATGAGGGCGCCGCACACGCACAGGTTGAGCTGCAGGCCGCCGATGACGAGCAGCGCGCCCTGCCAGCCGTAGCGCTCGATGAGCCACTGGAAGAAGGGGCTGAACGCCACGGCGAACACACACTCCCCGCAGCTGGCCACGGCGTAGGCCATGGGGCGCCAGTGGGCGAAGTAGTGGCTCACCATGCTGCTGGCGGGGATCCACGCCAGGGAGATGCCAGTTCCTGCCAAACGGGTCATTATTGAGGTGACTCTGATGAAGCGGCCGGTGGGTGGACGTGCCGGCGTGCGTACCTTGCAGGACGCCCATGGTGAGGTAGAGGCAGGGCAGGCCGAGGTCCAGGGACGCCAGCAGCATCCCAGAGGCCGAGAGCAGGCCCCCAGCCACGATGACCGCCCTCTGGGAGAACCGCAAGGTCAGCGCACTGGCCAGAGGAGCTGCCACAGCACACAACAGCCGTCAGAACACAGCTCCACGGAGAAAGAGGCTCAAAGCGCCGTCCTTACCGCCGAGGTGGAACGTGGCGATGGTGGTGGAGGTGACCCAGGACGCGGTGCTGCTCAGGACTCCGAAGTGACTCTGGATGTCCAGGAAGAAGAGGCCGAAGTTCTTGAGGACGGCGGCGGTGAGGCCCATGATGAAAAAGGCCGACGCCACCACCACCCAGCCGTAGCCGCCGTCGGGGGGGGCGGCTCTCCTGGACGCCATCCTCAGCAGCGGCCGCCTGTTAGTGAGTGGACGGAGCCCATGAGAGGACGGACGCCCACAGGCAGCAGTCAGAGCAGATCAGTGGGACCGGACTCCAGCGCCAGCGTTACTATGCATTCCTATTTTTTGTTTTATTACAAGTTTGTGGGAATCACAAATGCATTTACTTCAGACTGAGTCCCAGGGGTTTTATTGACTCTGCTCCTCAGGGTGCGTGGCTCTAACTGAGTCCCTATAATCTCCCATAGGTGTTTGATGATAAGCGTTGGAGCTAAATGTGCATCTCGATCACTGCACAGCGGTCAGGAGAAATTAAAGACATTTAACGTCTTTGACACATTCTGTAAAATCAGAATAAAAGAGTGACCAATAAACACACTTTTACACAAGTACAAGTACACAGACTACGGTAACAGCACAGTTTAGACTAAATCTGACGCACATTTGTTGCCAGTTACGTGCCTCTTGAAATAACAATTGTTTTTATGATACATCTACTAATGAAAAACACTAAACGCTGCATTTTTACTCTTTATCCTTTAACGTGGATTGTTTACATTAAAAATCAGGTACATACACGTAAATGCACTGATCTTGGAAGAAAATACTGTAGTAATTGATATGTTTACCTGGTTTTCACGTGTCTGGCGTCTCCGTCATTAGTCGCTGCTTCTTCCTCCGTCAACAGAGAAGGCGAGAAAAAACGAATGCAGTGCGCTCATAGTCCGAACTTTAAGGTAGACGCGCCGCCGTGGAAAGAAGCTCACGTCGCAGCGGAGGTTTAATGTTGGTTCACAGCGGTCAAACATCCACAGATTGTGTCCGCAGCTGGAGTCAGGAACAACTAACGGAACCGCTAGCTACTGTCTCCATGGGAAACCCCTCCCCCGGAAACGTAGCATCCGGATTTCAAAATAAAGGAACCAAAAACTATAAAAATCCAGAGCCTCAGAATTTCTGGTCTTTAAAAGAATGACTAATTAGGTGGGAACAGATTTAATTTGTTAAGAACACAAAAGGTCTTTGTTGCCAAGTAATTAAACAACTAAATAACTAAAACTTGGCAACGTTAAATTCATGGCCTTTAAAACGCTGTATTGACAGCATCAGTACTGGGTTTCTATTTGCAGTATATTTAGTCAGTGGTCTCTGTTACTGCAGTTACATAATGTGGCATTGATGCCTATTGGGGTTAAAGGTTAAATGTCTTCTTTTGCTCCAAGGACTGTGGCTAAACCTGCAAAGTAAATTATTCTGATAATTGTCTGAATTCCAGGTGAATTTTAGACTAAACGCACTAAAAACATACTTGAAAAGCTTAAAAACCTTTTTTTAAAGACATCAAATGACAGTAGATGTAAACCAAAATCTGGAAAGTTCAAATCTTGTGGATTAGTTAAAGTGAGGGGAAATCTAACTGTGGACATTAACAACGTCCAACAACATGCAGACTCCACACAGTAGGGAACCCAGTCCACCTCCAGGAATCGAACCCAGCAGTGAGACGTCAATGCTACCCACTGCACCACCGAGCTGCCCATTATGAATACAAATAAAAGAAAAAACAAGAAAGTTGTTGGACTTCTTTCATTTTCACATCTCTCACAATAAAAACATCAAACAATAATTTGAAAAAAATTAAATAAAAATTTGAAATCACTTTTGTCTGTTCTTTATCTATACCAACATTTTTCTGGCAGTTGAAATATAGCTTTTACTTTATTTTCACACACGCACACACCACTTGTTTGACACGAGCGTCTCTAGCTTTAGTTCTGGTAAAAATCTACTCAGTCTCTTCAATCTCCAGTGAAAACCTCATCCCCTCACGTCTCATGGTGCGTTTACTCTTTGTCAGCAACACTTCGACGCATCCCAGCCTCCGTTTTCTGCCCATTAAACTGCGTCATTGGGGGTTGAGTGCCGACTTAAAGGCACCTTGGCTGGAGTTTTTGAGCCGGTCCTTATTTAAAACAACACTTCAGCCACAAACTGCTCCACCAAAATGGCACTCGGCAGGAGGACCTTAGTTTTGGCCGTTTGTCCCTTTGCCTCACAAAGGCCAGCATTGTAATGTTAAGAGCATCTTGGCTGAGAAGAAGCAGGTCACTTTGGTGCTTTTAAAACTCCTTACTGTCTCTGAAGAGGTCGATGCGCAGAGCGAGCTCCTTGAAGGACGGACGCAAGCTGGGATCATTGTCCCAGCACTCCTCCATGATCTCATGAATCTGAGAGAAACAGCAGGAAGGGAAGACCAGCAATTAGCAAGAAAGACTGTAGTCGCCTCCACTTTGTCACGGCTGAATACTTTTTCAGTCACAGAATGTTGAGGGTGTGATAAAGCAAAAAATGGATTCTATATAAGCGGTAGAAATTTGTTAGCAGTTATCAATATACATTTCAGATTTTCACAGTACTTCAAAAATAAGAAAAACAAGTGGAAACTGCATTGAATAATAAAAAAAAGTGTACATGTAATTGCATATTTTTTCATGACCTGACCTGGCTCCGCCCGCCACCGACCCACCTCTGAGGAAGCGCAGTCGGCCTCAAGGCAGCAAGTGAAGTGACGTTTTGGACATGGACCGGTCTCAGTCGACCTGCTGCACAGGGAGCTGGTGGTTCTCGTCAGCGTCAGCCGCATAGAGAGCAGGACGGTTCCTTGGCTCTGGTTCATCAGTAAGAGCCTGGAGCAGATGTCTGACCCGCTGGACTACATCACAGCTCTGGGCACAGAGCACAGACGGACCTTTACACAGTGGATTCCAGAACCACACATAATGAAACGTCCTGTCTGTTCTAACAGAGCTTTACTAGCAAGGAAACAGGAAAGGTCTTTATAAACACTGTTCTATTTAGTTTATTCCTACAACTAATTCTATAGAAATTATTTTGATAAAGTGTTTTCAGAACCAACAAGCACAAAACAAGGTGAATAACCCCACACCAGCACCCCCCATCCATCCATCCATCTTCTACCACTCATTCCCATGCTGGGTTGCGGGGGTGCTGGAGCCTCTCCCAGCCAACTATGGGCCAGAGGGGGGGTTCACCCTGGACAGGTCACCAGTCGCATCGCAGGGAGCACCCCACATATCATCCTAAAAGCCAAACACGGTATTTCTTTACTGCAGCTTCATTCCTTAATTATAAATACTGAGTACAACTGAATTTCCAATCAGCAATTAAAGCTTATAGCTTCTCCACATCATCATTTATTATATAAACACCTTGTATCCAACCAACCTCATCACATCATACAGTATATTTCACTGTATCTTTGCTGTCAATTGTACTGTATATGCAGAAACATTAATATTCCTCACCAGAGGGCACAGAGGTCTTTTTTAAGCTTTAATTAATCTAATGAAACACTCAATATCAATTTAGAACAAGAGTTCTTGTCACAGTGTCAGTGACCTTTGTCATTGTCAAAGTACGATGAACACAAAACCATTTTATATGATGATAATCATTTTAGTGTTTTATTATAATAATATTACAGGACATATCAACAAATGATGAATATGAAAATATGCAGATAAAAACAATAAAAGAATGAACAGTAAATATGAAAAAACAGCAATGTGTGTGACGATGGAAATGAACACTTTAAATGAACAGATGAATGAACCTAATACCTAAGAGTGTGATTAATTTTGGGCAGGAGAAAAGAGCACTCGTTCTTAACCTCTAGATCCCTAAAAGTTATTAGTGAATCTGGAAGTTTTCTTCAGCGCTTGGAGGAAACGCCAGCATTCTCAGTGAAGTCGAGAGAGACATTAATCCTGCCTGTTCAAAGCAGTAGGAAGCTTTACATGCGAGGTCAGTTTTCAGCAAGAGGTAAAAATGACTGGAACCGAAGTTGTTAACTTTAGACTACTTCAATAAAAATGCGTAACAACAATCACAGTTATTAAAGATCTACAAAGAAATTAAGAAAACAAAGTTTGATTAACGCAAAGATTAAAGTGGGAAAGGGGAGGGAGTTAAGAAAGTTGCCAAGAAGGTGTAATTTGAATAAAGTTTTTCACTCACTAAATACCTCAGGGCGTCACTGAACTGTAGACACGGGAAGAAGTTCCGCCTCTTGCCTATTTTGTTAAACTATCCTATTCAAAATAATCCTAAATTTGGACTAAACTATACTTTCCTTTTTTCATCAAGCTCAAAGTGTTATCACATCATAACACAATAAACATGTAACGTTATTTTAAATCTTTTACATAGTGAAACTTGTTATTTTCACCAAAGGATGGCAACGTTGCTCCAATCATAACATCTGTATGTTAGTGAATAAAGATCGTCCAAAGTCACATCAAATGAAAGTGTATTGTCCACTAAACACAACAATGTCAGTTTTGTGATGCCTGAAGGTTCTGGTGTCCAATTCAGAACTTTGGGTCCAACTGAAAGTCTTCTCTTTCTTTATTGCGTTCGCATGCAGGTTTTACAACTGTTATTGTTGGTGCTTGGTGAAGCCTGAGGAGAGAGGCTTGGAAGAAATATGGAGACAGTCTTTGGGTCTGGTTACTGATAGATGGAGTAGGATCATGATAAGATCCAGGTTGCGTCACCTAAGTGTATCAATGGTTAGGGCAGAAAATACTGTTTTAATATAAGACTTACATCACCTCCTGTCCAATACTATATGTAAAATGTAGATTCATGGACCTGTGAACACTACAGTACAATAGAAAGAATTTGGATATAGCAGTTATCAGTTATCAACTGAAAACTTGAGCTTGATCACAGATAATGGTGAAAAAGCATCAGTAACAAGATTAACCAGGAAGCAAGTGAAGAGCATTGAACTCGCACTTCGTTGCTCCCACTTCCCTCGCTGCTTCCTCATCTCTTCTCTACTTTGCTCCAGTTTCATCAACACTTTCCTTTTCCTTTGATTATGACAGTTTCTTGCTCCACTCTCGTCCATCGATTTCTCCTGAATCCTCCTTGGTCACTGCCTTCTGACTAGATCACGAGATAAGCAGGGACGAATTTTAAATGTCATCTGACCACAGCAAAAAAATAATTATCTCACAAAATGCTACAAGAAGCTTTTGTCTGAGTATCGTTCAGAAGATCTTCTATCATGTCACTCATTTCTTTTTGGTGAATTCTCTGCAGGTTTTCTTTTTCTGCTTCATCTGTTGCCTTCTTCATTTGGTTTTCATGTGTTGTCAACACGTCTTTGATGTTTTTCAGGTTTTTACGTTTTTTACACACACATCTCACAAAATCATTGATCTCCTTCCTGTGTTGTTGTGTATTATAAAGGGAAAGTGCCTTCAACAGGTCGTACTTTTCATCTTTGTCTTTCAGGCGTGTCTTGTGCTCCTGCTTCATAGCTGCTAGATCGTTTCTGTATTTGACTTTAAATTCATTGTGGTCTTCAGCCTGCCTCCTGGCCTCCTCTTCATAAGTCTTTCTCATCTTCTCCAGTTTCATCTTATATGTCTCCTCCAAATCTTTTCGCTCCTTTTCCTCCTGTTGCTTTCGTATTTCATCCTCTTCTTTTCTTTTCCTCTCAGATTCTTCCTTCTCTTGAGCATATTGTTCCACAAGGTCTTTAAGTTCTTTCTCCTTCTGTTGTCTGCGTTCATCTTCTAGTTTTCGTTCTTCCCACCAGTCTCTTTGTTTTTTCTCCCACTCCTCTTGCTCTTTTCTAATCGCCTCCCTTTGTTCCTCCAGCTCTGATTCAGATTTGACCTGTTTCTTTAAGGCTTCTAGTTTTTCTTTCCACTCCTGTTGCTGATGTTCTTCTTGAGTTTTCCTTTCTTTCTCTTCAGCTTCTCTCTTCTCCTGTTCACTCTTTCTCTCTGCACGCTCCCTGTCAATGTTTTCCTTTAAATCTTTAAGTTCTCTGTCTTTCAGTTTTCTCTCATGTTCAATTTGTGCTTTTTGTTCCTCGGCTGTTATTTTTAGTTTCCTTTCCAGTTCTTCCTTTTCTCTCTGCATCTCTTCTTCTTTCTCCTTCAGGATTCTCTCCACTTCTTTCTTTATCGCTGCTTCAGCCTCTTGCAGCATCTGGTTGGTGAAGCAGCTGCCTCCATTTTTCTTCACCATGGTGTCGATCTTGTTCATCAGCTCAGTGACTTGTTCACGGTTTTGTTTATCACAGTTATTAAACACATGAAATCTTCCTCCACAGTCAGCGATCAACTTCTTGAAGGAATCATGTCCTTCCATCATGTACTCATCAACGGACACTTGATCATTGTCCAGTTTATCTTTTCCAGTTAAAAGAACAATGGTGAACCTTTCTGAACTGTTTCCAAAACTGTCTTTAATAAGTTTTAAGGTCTTCTGCTCCTCTGGTGTGAATCGACCAATCTGTACCACCAACAGGAAGACGTGTGGCCCTGGAGCCAAGAGACTGATGCATTTAAGCAGCTCCTCGTTAACCTCTTCATTGGATAAAGTGGTGTCAAACAGACCAGGAGTGTCGACCACAACCACAGGACGACCGTCCACCTCACCCTGAGCTTTCTGACATTCTTTGGTGACTGATGTTTGACTTGTCATGGATTTAAACTCTCTCCTTCCTAGGATAGTGTTTCCTGAGGAGCTTTTTCCACAGCCAGTCTTCCCTATCAGCACAATCCTCAGAGACTCTGGGTTCTGTTCCTCTTCATCACCTGCAACAACAGAACAAGAGCTAAAACCAACATTTGATGCATTTCTGCCTTTGTTAACAATAAAAATGATTGTGAACAAAGAAAAATACTCTAAAAACACTTACAATCGATGTTTCCAGATCTCAGCTTATCAAGTTCAGTCTGTAGCCTGGAGATTTTGTTAACGTGCGTATGTGCAAACAAGGCTGTTGTATAGCTTGACGGTTTATCTGTGGCCTGTCTTATCTTCTCCACAGCTTCCATCAGCTCAGGGATCTGCTGCTTGTCCCTGAGGTTGAGAATAAAGTATCTCTGACTCAGCTCCTGGACGTCTCTGTTCCCTCTGACAAAGTCAGTAACAGCTGAGTGTCTAGGATCTGAGTACAAAGTGAACAGGATCATGGTGAAGGCGTTGACTCCAGGGCTGAACGTGTTCTGGATGCTCTCTAGCTCTGCCTTGTCTTCATCAGTGAGGGGAGCCACAGGCAGGACCAGGAGGAAGGCATGGACGCCCTCAGGGTCACAGAGGGAGACGCACCTGAACGACTCCTCCATCACCGTCTCCGGAGCTTTTCCAGACAACGCAGGCAGCTCCACCAGAGAAACCCGACGTCCACACACCTCTCCCTGACGTTTGACACAGTGGGAGGAGCTGGAGGCTGAACCCAGCGCAGTCTGACCCAGAATGGCCTCGGCTGCGGGCCTAGTTCTGCTACCCAGCAGAACCAGGTTCAGAACTGGTGTGAATGGGTCAGGTTCTGGTCTTGTGGTCTCTTCAGTAAAGGTGAGGATGGTTCCTCTGTTCTCATCAGCAGTTTTCTGGATCAGCTCCATCAGCCGTTGATGGTCTTTGTCTGACATGTCGTATCGTCGTCCTCCACATTCCTGAAGCAGCTTTGTGAATCCAGCTCCTTCCTTCTTGTCTGTTGTGATGATTATTGAGTGTTTTATAGCATTTTGACCAAACAAACTGAGGATGAGCTTCAGTTTGGAATGGTCCTGTTTCTTAAAGTCAGATGGTTTCACTAAGAGCAGCAGAACATTTGGTCCTGGTGAACAACGTCTGGTGCAGCTCCTCACCTGTTCTCTCAGCGCCGCCTCAGACAAACTGAACAGATCCAGGGTTTTGACCACAGTTACTGATTTTCCTCTCCAGTTTCCACAGACAGCTACACACGATGATGGTCTGAATGAGGATAGTTTTGGATGAAAAACTTGATTTCCAATGATGAAGTTACAGAGGCTTATTATTTTCTCTTCACTTTTTCCCACCAACACAATCCTGAGGTCAGAAACTGAAACACAGGAAAAAACCATTTGTTTCAACAGGACACGTAGCAGCGAGCAGCACCAAAAGATGAATTTTATTTTGTTATAGTAGTTTGTTGTTTTGAGACAATTATTTGTTGAGTTCATTTGACACAAACTAACGTTTCCAACATATATGAAAACACAGCTTTACTCACATAGATGACTGTATTTATTCTGTTCTAATGCTGATCATTTCCGTCAACATCAGAGCAGCGAAACAGACACAGCTGCTTGTTTCCATCCAACCCACTGACTGAGTTTAAACAGTGACTGTACTTACACTGAGTAGTTGTTCTCTTCACTGATGATGGGATGTATGACGTTATAGGGGCGAACCCTGTTAAAACACAAACTATTGATCACAGTTCATCTGCTTGATCTTTATTTATTACTGCATTCGGCAACAAAATGTTTACTCACATTTACGTCCAAAATTCCAGAAACCTCCTGTAAAACAACACAAACCAACCTCAGCTTAATGTTCCATCTTCTCTGAGCTTCATTTGTCTCATTAGCATATTGTTAAACTCACCAGCAGGTCCAACATCGGCTGCTTCTCCTTGTTCCAGACTTTCACTGTCTGCATCGTTCTCCTTTACTGTTTGCTCCATGATCTCCAACAGCTCTGGACGTTGATGTTCTTCCTTCCAAACCAAACTGTGTCTACATCTGTTCTTCAGGTCTGTGATCAGGCGACGCTGCAGGTCGCTCTCTTCTCCGGATGCCGATATCAGAGCCAGTGAACGAGCAAATGATCCATCCCCAAACCGTTGAAGGACGGACCGAAGCCTCTCAGACTGAGGCTCAGTCAGGTCTTCAGGCTGCAGAACCAGCAGGAACACGTGAGGTCCTGGAGCACAGTGTTCTACAAGTTGAGTCAGTTTGTCCTCAGAGACGTCAGGATGCAGCAGGTCTGGGGTGATGACGACCACCATCTTTTTCTCCTCTATGGGTCCACTGACCCTCAGACAGTGACCTGGAGCTTCATGAGCGTCAAACACAGTCTCTCCCAGCAGCACGTTCCCCACCTGCCTCCTCAGAGGCCAGCTGTTCCCCAGCAGCACCACGCTCAGCTCACGCACTGGAGACAAAGGTTTGATTCATGCTGTAGATTAATACTGTCATTGGTTCTGGGCATTCTGAGCGAACGTCATTGATCAAACAAATGATCTAACTGTTCTAATTCTGTCCAGTTTGACTCACGGTCAGGCGGAAGAAGTTCAAAGCTGTTTCTGCGTTTCCTGGGTTCTTCATGGTCAGTGCCTGTGGAAGGAAACACATCAAGGGATGCGTTCGAAGTGTCTCTACATGTTTTGCCATCAACAGAGATGAGTTGGTTCGTTCCAGAAGCAGCGAGGGCTGAACGGACCTCCACCTTTCTTCACAGGTGAGCTGGTATGATGTGACCATCAGAACCTTCATTCTTTTTCTCCTTTGGTGGAAGTTGATCTTGGTCTCATCCAACTCATTCCTGTCTGTGTCTGTGTCTCTTCCTGCTGATCATCACGTTATGTTTTATCTCAGTCTTTTATCAGTGGATTGTTTAAGTTTTAAAGAGCTCCAGAAATGAAATTCATCTGGATTTATACAGTTTAAGAATTTGTGCTGATCAAAAGCTGATAAAGTTAAGCTCTTGTCTGCAGTGACACAGTAATAACTCAATAAATGAAGTGTGTAGTGTAGTTACCAAGTCGTTATCATCCCAATATAAACATAGAACTTTGATTTAAAAACCTGTCAGTCACGTGCACGGGGGGAGGGGCTTGAGCCACTGCCCGTTTGCCCTCACAGTGCCCGTAAAGAAGGCAAACTTTACGTTTTCGCTTGCTCCTAAACAGCTGCTACCTCTGACAGTCATTCCACGTGCTCCGCTCCGGTATTTCCCACTCACTCAAAGTTGTTTTTAGTTTGTACAAAAGTTTGGGTCAAAATACGATCATTCTTTTGGAAATCTGTGCACGTGTGTTGTATAGCAGGTAAAGTAGTATCAGTAAAGGTAACTCCTTATCCCGTCAGGGATCGTCACTGTGGTTGATTACTGGCAAGGTTAGTTTTGGCAACTTGCCCTTCTGATCTGAGGGATTGAACCATCACCTGGGCTTCAGGAGAGCAACGCCAAACGGCCAGGGCCTAAATAAAGTAGTATCAGTAATAATGAGATTGCAGGAAGAGTCAGACAGTGAGGGATCATCAGTCAGATCAGGCAGTTACAGGTAAGATAATTGTTTGACAATCACCTGAATGTGACTGGATGAAGGACACTTCTATATATTCAAATAGAGTTAAATACATTAAAATAAGTTTGAGGTTTATAACTGCCCTGACTGTGCACACCCCGGCTTTCTATAACACACAAAATACCCAGAAACTACACAGATTTAAAGATGCATGTGAAACAGTAGCAGATTTATGTGAAAGCTAATGTTCATGTAAAGTTACAAACAACCCACTAATCAGTCAGATGAAACAGAGTAAGATATTTGAACTGAGCAGTGTTTCTTTTCTACCTTTAAGGATTCAGAATGATTCTGGTTCATTTTGACACTTCAGTGAGCTGTTAAGTGGATGTTCTAAATGAGATGCTAAATGACCTGGTTTCTTGGCTGGACTCACCTGATGCTGCAGCTGCCATGATGCCACTGCTGAAGAACAGAAAAGGATTTATCTTAGACAACAATCATTTACATGGAGCGTACAGGTCTGTGATTGCGGTCAAATTGAATAGTTCATAAAGCAGTGGGTAAATTTACAAGTAAAATAATGGGACCCTAATCTGCCTCTGCGCTCTGATTGGCTAATGAACAAGGAGGTTGTCGCAGTCCTTTGACGTGGCCCAGCAGATCCTGAAAGCTCCATAAGAAGCAACAAGCTAGTCTACTGACTGATGACTTTAATTATATTTAATGATCAGACAGACCTGACGGCTCATATTCATGTGTATGAAGTGTGACGTTACTCTCGTGATTTGCTGAGGTGATGCAGTTGCGCAAACGTTAAACTAGTGATTCTCTCAGACAAAACTACAGACCCCGGTAAAGGCCCGCAGGGTTCTAATGTGTGGGGGGAGATAGGCTCTGGGGTTCATAGGATGAGTATGTTCTAGTAACGCTGCCGTTGTGATTCTGTGTGATCGTTTATCAGGCCACAATAAACACGTTTACTTTAACAATGCATTTAAACAGTCTAATGTGTAATTGATCAATTAATCATCAAAAAAATAAATTCATATTTGTTGTGGTAGTAGTCCATGGAGTACTAAGTAGAACTGCAAAGGAACGGTGATGTACTATTTTGAGAAGGTCCAAAACAGGCAAGATTGTCTCCAGGCAAGCACTACCGCGGTGAAGTTAGTTTGACGTTGGACATTCAACAGACATTCGACCGAAAGTACCTCCAGACAGAGGTAGTAGGTCATATGGTGTGGACGGTATTGAAATATTACAGTAATATTTATAATTATATTTATTTATAATATTATATAAAAATATTATAGAAAAATATGAAAGATGATTTTATCCTCGTAAAAAGGGTTGTGCCCTGTGAAGGACATGTAGACACACAGTTTTGAGCAGGTTTTGAACCAGTAGGTCAGATGGTGTGGATGGTATTGAAAAATTACAGTAATATTTATACTAAAATATTATAGAAAAATATGCAACATGACTATTTCCTCATATAAATGGTTGTTCCCTGTGAAGGACATGTAGTCACATAGGTTGGAGCAGGTTTTGAACCAGTAGGTCATATGGTTTGGACGCTATTGAATTATTAATTTCTTGAAAATCCAAATAATTTATCGACGGACCCTAAGTCAACGTCTTCATGTGCCGAGCGGTCTCGTTCTGTGTCCGCGTAGCGAACACGAAACGCGGATCGCTTGTTCAAACACGGACCGCTTGTCTGGAGGTACTTTCGGTCGAATGTCTGTTGAATGTCCAACGTCAAACTAACTTCACAGCGGTAGTAAATGCATTGATCTTGGAAGAAAATACTGTAGTAATTGATATCTTAACCTGTTTTTCACGTGTCTGGCGTCTCCGTCATGAGTCGCTGCTTCTTCCTCCGTCAACAGAGAAGGCGAGAAAAAACTAATGCAGTGCGCTCATAGTCCGAACTTTAGGGTAGACGCGCCGCCGTGGAAAGACGCTCACGTCGCAGCGGAGGTTTAAGTGACGAACATGCACATAAACTACAGCCTACCTTAAATTTCACAATCGTCTACTACAACAATTTTATGAGAAAACTTTTTAGTTTTTATGTTTAACTTAATGCAAAATAAAAGCACTAAAACTTGGCAACGTTAAATTCATGGCCTTTAAAACGCTGTATTGACAGCATCAGTACTGGGTTTCCATTTGCAGCTATATTTAGTCAGTGGTCTCTGTTACAGCAGTTACATAATGTGGCATTGATGCCTATTGGGGTTAAAGGTTAAATGTTTTCTTCTGCTCCAAGGACTTTAGCTGAACCTGCAAAGTAAAATATTCTGACCATTGTCTGAATTCCAGGTGTATTTCAGAGTGAACACACTAGAAATGCTTGAAACGTTTCAAAACCTTTTTTTAAAAGACATCAAACAACATCTGGAAAGTTCAAATCTTGTGGATTAGTTATAGTGAGGGGAAAGTAATCTAACCGTGGACATTAACAACGTCCAGTGAGCAAAATCCAACCTCTTGTTTGAGAGGTCATTATCAAACAGCAACAGTAACAGCTGAACAGTTATGAATACAAATAATACAAAATAATCTACTGGTCAATAAAGATGTTGGACTTCTTTAATTTTCACATCTCTCACAATGAAAACATAAAACAATAAAGGATTTGAAATCACTTTGTATGTACTTCATTTACACTGACATTTCGCTGGCAGTTGAAATATAGTTTTTATTATTATTATTTTTATTTATAATTTCTATAAAATTAGAAATCTTTTTCCATAGATATGTACATTAATATATTGTAGGTATATATGTAACATAGTTAAAGTGTATGCTGGTTAAATCCAGCTAAAAGGGGCAATTCGCCACCTGCTGGTAAAGTGTTGTATTTAATACCAAATGTATGTACAAGGGATTATGGGTAATCTTCAGAAGCGCGAAGGATTTCCCCAGAGGTAACGTGCCTGTGAATGTGCCCGTGGGCAAAGTGTGTAAACTTTATAAAAAATATATATATATGAAAGTTTTACCAGTACTATGAGGCTGATGGTAGCTGTATGTTAATTGTGTTCGCCATGGTTTTGTTAACTTATGAACCATTTTGGCTGTGTTTGGGCTTAAAACGTTGAAGCTTTAAGCTAGCTAGCTAGCTAACTCTAGTGGTGCTGTCTCTCCAGACGGAGCGTGTACAAGCAGAGTGCCCACAGCACATGATCCTGTTTTGCCTTTTTCCCTTTTCCCTTGTGAAACTACAGGTATGTCATTATTGCTAGATATTATATTTGTTATCTGGCCCAGTTACATGTTTTAATTGGAGCTTTAATTTGTTGTTAAGTGTTTTATATTGTATGAAAATATAAGAAGGGTAACGGTACAGTGTAAGCTACACTGTAGGTATGTTTTATTTCGTATTAATTATTCTTTACTGCTGTAAGGTTAGGATCATTTTTGTTTATTTATTTTTATCTTATTCATAAACACACAGTCCACTATATGATTTCATTATAGACAGTTGTGAACTATGTAGGGGTAATCTTCAGAAGCGCGAAGGATTTCCCCAGAGACGGAGCGTGTACAAGCAGAGTGCAGCACATGATCCTGTTTTGCCTTTTTCCCTTTTCCCTTGTGAAACTACAGAGTTGCTGAATAAACCTGCTGTTACCAACATTTAGAGCAGCTCCGAGTTGTCATTCACAAAGCAAAGAAAAGAGACAGACAGAAGACATGACATCAGAGGTCACATTGGTGCCGTGACTCGTCCATGACTACGTCGGACCGGGAACATGTCTTCTCAACTGCACGATCAACAGGAGCTGCACTCTTTGGCTTAGTATAAGTGAATTCCAGATTTACCCGAGCTATAACAGGTGAACTGTGTTTCTTTTCTGGGACTGATATTATATTTCTGCGAACTGTGTAGCTAAACATGAGTTTTAGTGGGTTCGACAGCTCTGAAATGACTCCTCTAACTATAGGTAGAGGTAGAGGTTTAAGAACGCCTATCCCATTTGCATTGGGTGATCATGAAGGGAACTTCGCTGCAGTTCATGCTAATACTGTGCAATCTCCTATAGACAACAGTGGTAGTGTGTCACCAAACAGAGAGCCTAACAGTGAGTTGCACCAGCCACAATGCTCCAGTACAGCAGGCCTGGATCCTCCCTGCAACAGGGTGACACTATCTGATCAGATGAGCACTATTGTGCAGCACATAGGCCAACAACTTGCAGATAGTATAATGACACACCTCAGCACATCAGCTTACACAGCCAGTGTGAATGCCAGCCCAAATGATTCACTCAATGAAAAACAGCCCATCAATGGTTCCAAGTTGGACGTCACCCAAGTTCAGCTAATTCCTCAAAGGGAAATCAAAGACCCACCTGTATTCCGTGGTGAGAGGTCTGATACAATAACTGTTGATGAGTGGGTGGAGTCAATGGAAACGTACATCAGGAAAAGTGGCATTCAAAGGACAGATCAAGCGGAGGAGATACTCATCCACCTGAGAGGCAGGGCAAAGGATGTTGTGAGATTTGGAATAAGAAACGGAGAAACTGATGTTAGGCAAAATCCTGAGGCCATTTATGGACTCCTGCGCAGGCATTTTGGCTTCATCAAGTGTTCATCAGTGCCCCTGGCTGACTTTTACTGAACCTTACCTAAAGAACGAGAAGACCCGTATGAATATTGGCTGAGGCTGAATAAGGCTGCTGATGTTGCCAGTGGTTGTCTGAAAGAACAGGGCAAAACGTTTGAAAATACCAGTGTTGAAGTTACACACATGTTTGTCAGACACTGTCCGGATAAAGATTTAGCTCTTACCTTCAGGTCAAAAACAGTTGATAAATGGTCTGCTCGTGAAGTTCAGGAAGTGCTAGATGAGTACCATTTAGACAAAGGGCTTAGGTCCACAGCTGAGAGTGGTAGTAGAGTGAACATGAACAGGGTTGAAGTTAGCTCTAAGCCAGTTCTGGATAACAGTGTTGAACATAAACACACATTAGGACAGGACAATTCTACGCTGGAGAGGCTGATAGGGATGCTGGAAAAAGTGTTGCTGCAGGGTTCAAACTACACTCAGCCCAACAGGAGACAGGGTAGCCGTAACAGGTTTCTAAAGATTGAGGGCCTGGATGTTACTCCGTGTTCGGTGTGTGGTGATGCTGCTCACTCTGGCCTCACACACTGCAGGGAGCATAAGCTGTGCTTCCTGTGTCATCAGCCTGGCCATGCTAGACAACATAACAGTGCGGCCGGACGGCCTCCTCTTCAGGGTAATCAGGAAAACTGAAGGATCTGCGTGCAGGGGAGGACAGCGCAGATCGAGTGAATGACCCTCCCTCTTTGGATTTAACAGATATTGACGATTTAGAGACTTTGTGCAGCACCCACAATAGGCTAGTGCAATCAAATAAAAATGTGATTGTGCAAGGTCTGCAAAGACTTTCTAACACTGATGGTCTGTTTTACACTGATGTCACAGTTGATAATGAACATGTTCTTAAGGCTCTGGTTGATAGCGGGTCTATGGCATGTACTATAAGTGAGGAGGCAGATGCTGCTCTTTCTAAGACTGTCCCTGGCATTGTGAAGAAGTCAGCTGAGAACTTTGTCATTGTAGGTTGTGGTGGTCACCCTGTCACGCCATCTTCCATGTATGACCTCATAGTGTCAGTTTATGGTTACAAAGTTGTCATCCCTGTCTTGGTTGTGCCAGGCCAGAGTGATCAGATGATTCTTGGTAGTAATGCCATTAAGTGGCTCATCTCACAGATGCAAGAGACCATCCAGAACGGGGACACTCCATCCTCGGTGGCTGGTGAGTTGAATGACAAAATACCACGTCTGATGTCTTTGCTCTCAGGCTCTACAGTAGGAAAGGTCAGCACTACATCACAAAAGCTAGGCACGGCTAAGCTCAAAAGAAGTGTGTCCTTACAACCCAAGTCTGAACATTTGGTGTGGGCCAAGTTGCCTCCACTTGACCCCTCTTCAATAGATGACACTGTTGTCATTGAACCGACCCAATCTAAGTCCAGACCTGCACGAATTATGGTAGGAAGGGTTGTCACCTTGTTATCAGGCGATGACTGGGTCCCTGTTAAGATTCTGAACCCCACTGAAAAGACACTTACCATAAAACGAAATGCAAAGGTTGCTGACGTGTCTGCATGCCTTTCAGTGCATGAGTTTCCGGAGCCGGAACTGGTCCAATCGAATGCACAATACATGAACAACTCAATGCCAGAATCAATGAGTGAGGAGGAGATCTCATGTGCCCTAAATGAAATGGGTCTGCAGGATTTGGATATTTCGTCTTGTGAAGTTTCTTTGGAGTGGAAGAATAAATTGGTGGTGCTTATTCAACAGTACGAGTCAATCTTTTCCAAGCAGAAAATGGACTGTGGTGAGGCCAAGGATTTTGTACACAGGATCCGCCTGATGGATGACAAGCCATTCAGATTCCCATACAGGCGTGTTCCTCCTTGCCACTATGACAAACTCAGAACGGCATTGACTGATATGGAGGAACTGGGGATTATTCGTAGATCTCAGAGTGAATATTCCTCACCCCTTGTTCTGGTTGTCAAACCTAATGGTGACCTCCGAATCTGTAATGACTTCAGGTGGCTGAATGCAAGGACAGTGAAGGATGCTCATCCTTTACCACATCAAGCAGATGCTCTCGCTGCTCTTGGTGGACACGCTTTCTTCTCTACCATGGACCTCACATCAGGGTTCTACAATGTGCCTCTACATGAAGACGACAAAAAATACACAGCATTCTCTTCCCCATTTGGTCTTCATGAGTATAACAGAATGCCACAAGGCTTGACGAACAGCCCTGCAACCTTTATGCGTATGATGATGTCCATTTTTGGTGATGAGAACTTCACAAGCCTGCTCTGCTACTTGGATGACCTCATGGTTTTTGCCCCGTCTGAGAGTATTGCACTCCAGCGTCTGCAGATGGTCTTCTTTCGCCTTGCTGCCAATAACCTGAAGCTCTCGCCTAAAAAGTGCCACTTCCTTCGCAGGTCTGTCAAGTTTTTGGGTCACATCGTATGTGAGGAAGGTGTGAAAACAGATCCTGGCAAGGTGCAGGCTATAAGTGATGTGCAGGAGAGTGATTTGATGGAGTCTGATGGCAAAACACCATGTGCTAGGAAAATAAGATCTTTTCTGGGCATGGTCCTCTACTACCATCATTTTCTGGAGAGGTGCTCTGCTAAGGCTAGGCCGCTGTTTAATCTTGTGTCTGAGCCTGCTACGTCACACAAGAAAGGCAAAGGCCGCAAGCCAAGGATGAAAAAGAGTCATGTGAAGCTCTCCCCAAGTGACTGGACTGATGAGTGCGCAGCAGCATTCGCCACACTGAAATATGACTTAGTGCATGGTGTCACGTTGGCTCACCCAGATTTCAATGCACCATTCATTCTGGCGATCGATGCTTCGTTTGATGGCTTGGGCGCTGTGCTTTCACAGCTGCCTCCTGGTGGGAAGATAGCCAGACCCGTAGCTTTTGCCAGCAAGACGCTTTCTTATTCACAGCTGAACTATCCTGCTCACCGTTTGGAATTCCTAGCTCTGAAATGGGCAGTCTGCGATAAGTTTAGCCACTGGCTAAAAGGAGGACATTTCACAGTCTGGACTGATAATAACCCGTTAACATATATCTTGACAAAGCCCAGGTTAGATGCATGTGAGCAGAGGTGGGTTTCAAAGCTTGCCGCTTACAGTTTTGACCTGAACTATGTTCCTGGTACAAAGAATGTGGTCGCTGATGCGTTGAGCAGGGAGCCATTTGTACAGTCATGTGTGGGCCACCGTCTGGTCACTGAGCCATATACCACGCTGTTAAATGAGATGAGTGGAATGGCAGATAGGACAGTACAGGATGCTTTTAGGTGCACTACTAACTGCCAGTTAATTGTTGACCAGTCAGAGCCAGATTCCACTCACTCTTTGCCTTCCCAGGGTTCCCTCACGCCTCAGGAAGTCCAGGCAGTGTTTGACGCTCAAAGCTCTGGTGGCGTGAGCCAAGCAAGGGGTGTTGTGCCTTCTTCCCCTCTGGTTACTGATTTTGGCCACCCACCTGCTCATCCAAAAAGTGAACTGGCTAATCTTCAGGAACAAGACGTTGTTCTAAGCAGAGTCCTCTACTATGTCCAGCGCCACAGTAGACCAACAAGACGTGAGCGTGCCAGGGAGCCCCGTGGAGTATTGACACTGTTAAGACATTGGCCCAAACTCGTTGTCAGAGACGGCATGTTGTACAAAGTTAAGAAGGATAAGCAGATGAACATGACGATCAACCAGTTTCTTGTCCCAGATTGTCTCAAGAAACAAGTTCTCCAAGGTCTTCATGACTCAGCTGGTCACCAAGGACAAGCTCGTACACTCTCCCTGGCCAGACAGAGATTCTTTTGGGTTGGAATGGAAAAAGATGTCATCAATCATGTAAAACGCTGTTTTTGCTGTTTGGTTGGAAAAACTCCAGAACCTAAGGATCGTGCTCCTCTTGAAAGCATTCGCACTTCTGAACCTATGGAACTTGTCTGTATAGATTTCTGGACTGCTGAACAGACTGAGAAAAGATGTGTTGATGTTTTGGTCGTTACAGACCATTTCTCTAAGCTGGCGCATGCATTTCCTTGCAAGAACCAGTCAGCAAAGCAGGTTGCTCTTCGCCTTTGGAATGACTTCTTTTCCATCTATGGATTCCTCAAACGTATCCATTCAGATCAGGGGGCCAACTTTGAAAGCCAGCTTATTAAAGAACTTTTGGAGATGGCTGGTGTAAAGAAGTCACATACCACTCCTTATCACCCAATGGGAAATGGGGTTGTTGAGCGATACAACAGGACTCTTGGAAGTATGATACGAGCCCTGCCTCCCCGGTCCAAAGCCAAATGGCCACAGATGCTCCAAATGTTGACCTTTTGTTATAACTGCACTGAGCATGAGACAACTGGTTTTGCCCCCTTCTTCCTCATGTTTGGGCGGGTTCCACGTCTGCCTGTGGATGTTGTGTTCCAACATGCTCTCCCAAACACGGTTGTTGTTGACCATCACGAGTTTGTCACTCGTTTGAGACAAGATTTGTCTGAGGCTGCTCGCGTTGCTCGTCAGAACAGTGCTGCTGAACAGTCACGTCAGGCTACGAACTACAATCGCAGAGTGAAAGGCTCGCCACTGGTTGTGGGTGACAGAGTGCTGCTCGCGAACCGTGGTGAGAGGGGGAAGAGGAAGACTGCTGATAAATGGAAATCCACGGTTTATGAGGTGGTTTCTGTCAAACCTGGGATAAATGTGTACAGCATCAGCGATCCTGTGACAGGGAGACAGAAAGTTGTTCACAGAAATCTTCTCCTTCCTGTGAGCTTCCTCTCTGCTGATGGTGCTGATAACCTGGAGTTTGACTCCCCTTCAGTGCCTGTAAGTGAGCGGCAGGAAGTGGTGATGGCTGGTTATATGGACAGTAGGACTAAGACTCTTAACTGGCTTTCGCAACTGGATGATGATGTTGACTCATATGTTGTGTGTGAAGCCATCAGTCAAGCTGAGTGCTTAGATCCTGGAGCTGGGGATCTGGAGTTTGAGTCGGTTGTTGTCCCGCAGCCTGAGCTTGTGGCGTCGGATTCCCACGACTCCCAGAAACAGGCCTTCCGGGCTCCTTCTCCCGAGCCCCAAAGTAGCTGTGACTCATATGTACCTCCACAACCCCTGCCGGATGGTGCTTTGCCCCCAGAAAGTGCATGTGGTAGTCATTTGGGTTCACCTGTTGAGGAACATCCAGGACACGCTGTTTTCACACAGCCAGCCCCACTTTGCACAAGGTTTGGAAGACCTGTGAAGCCTCCTGAACGGTTGATTTGTGAGATGTATAAGCAGGATGTGGAAGATTCAATGTCTACTGTTGATTCCTTGTTCTCTTTTGTGAGGAATATGTTTTCTGCGTAATATGTGTGTGATGGATCTGTACATGAGCATTTTGCTTGAGTTTACTTTCTACAGTCATTCTATTGTGGAGCGATGGTTGCGTTATGAGGGGTGTATACGGCATCTCTTACGTCTGTGTTAGTGCAGGGTTTGGCCAACCTTTTACTGACATATTTCTGAGTGAGAAGTTTCTAACTGACGAGTACTAGTACTGCTCCTACTGACACACGTTGGCGAGATAACACTTCGTATCTTGCCTGTTTTGGTTGTATATTTATTTTCTTGATGCACTGTGCCAAAGTTTAGCTGGATTTAGGGGGGTGTATGTAACATAGTTAAAGTGTATGCTGGTTAAATCCAGCTAAAAGGGGCAATTCGCCACCTGCTGGTAAAGTGTTGTATTTAATACCAAATGTATGTACAAGGGATTATGGGTAATCTTCAGAAGCGCAAAGGATTTCCCCAGAGGTAACGTGCCTGTGAATGTGCCCGTGGGCAAAGTGTGTAAACTTTATAAAAAAAAATATATATGAAAGTTTTACCAGTACTATGAGGCTGATAGTAGCTGTATGTTAATTGTGTTCGCCATGGTTTTGTTAACTTATGAACCATTTTGGCTGTGTTTGGGCTTAAAACGTTGAAGCTTTAAGCTAGCTAGCTAGCTAACTCTAGTGGTGCTGTCTCTCCAGACGGAGCGTGTACAAGCAGAGTGCCCACAGCACATGATCCTGTTTTGCCTTTTTCCCTTTTCCCTTGTGAAACTACAGGTATGTCATTATTGCTAGATATTATATTTGTTATCTGGCCCAGTTACATGTTTTAATTGGAGCTGTAATTTGTTGTTAAGTGTTTTATATTGTATGAAAATATAAGAAGGGTAACGGTACAGTGTAAGCTACACTGTAGGTATGTTTTATTTCGTATTAATTATTCTTTACTGCTGTAAGGTTAGGATCATTTTTGTTTATTTATTTTTATCTTATTCATAAACACAGTCCACTATATGATTTCATTATAGACAGTTGTGAACTATGTAGGGGTAATCTTCAGAAGCGCGAAGGATTTCCCCAGAGACGGAGCGTGTACAAGCAGAGTGCCCACAGCACATGATCCTGTTTTGCCTTTTTCCCTTTTCCCTTGTGAAACTACAGAGTTGCTGAATAAACCTGCTGTTACCAACATTTAGAGCAGCTCCGAGTTGTCATTCACAAAGCAAAGAAAAGAGACAGACAGAAGACATGACATCAGAGGTCACATATACACAGACATAAAAAACACCCAGTCCTATAAATCTAGGTGAGAGCTAGCCCTGCTAGCTGTTTACATAGACACACCTTGCATTCACACACGCACACACCACTTGTTTGACACAAGCATCTCTAGCTTTAGTTCTGGTAAAAATCTACTCAGTCTCTTCAATCTCCAGTGAAAACCTCATCCCCTCACGTCTCATGGTGCGTTTACTCTTTGTCAGCAACACTTCGACGCATCCCGGCCTCCGTTTTCTGCCCATTAAACTGCGTCACTGGGGGTTGAGTGTTGACTTAAAGGCACCTTGGCTGGAGTTCTTGAGCCGGTCCTTATTTAAAACATCACTTCAGCCACAAACTGCTCCACCAAAATGGCACTCGGCAGGAGGACCTTAGTTTTGGCCGTTTGTCCCTTTGCCTCACAAAGGCCAGCATTGTAATGTTAAGAGCATCTTGGCTGAGAAGAAGCAGGTCACTTTGGTGCTTTTAAAACTCCTTACTGTCTCTGAAGAGGTCGATGCGCAGAGCGAGCTCCTTGAAGGACGGACGCAAGCTGGGATCATTGTCCCAGCACTCCTCCATGATCTCATGAATCTGAGAGAAACAGCAGGAAGGGAAGACCAGCAATTAGCAAGAAAGACTGTAGTCGCCTCCACATTGTCACGGCTGAATACTTTTTCAGTCACAGAATGTTGAGGGTGAAATAAAGCAAAAATGGATTCTATATAAGCGGTAGAAATTTGTTAGCAGTTATCAATATACATTTCAGATTTTCACAGTACTTCAAAAATAAGAAAAACAAGTGGAAACTGCATTGAATAATAAAAAAAGTGTACATGTATGTGCATATTTTTTCATCTTGAGCTCCTGTTTGACAATAATGACCTGGCTCCGCCCGCCACAGACCCGCCTCTGAGGAAGCGCATTCGGCCTCAAGGCAGCAAGTGAAGTGACATTTTGGACATGGACCGGTCTCAGTCGACCTGCTGCACAGAGACCTGGTGGTTCTCGTCAGCGTCAGCCGCATAGAGAGCAGGACGGTTCCTTGGCTCTGGTTCATCAGTAAGAGCCTGGAGCAGATGTCTGACCCGCTGGACTACATCACAGCTCTGGGCACAGAGCACAGACGGACCTTTACATGGTGGATTCCAGAACCACACATAATGAAACGTCCTGTCTGTTCTAACAGTGCTTTACTAGCAAGGAAACAGGAAAGGTCTTTATAAACACTGTTCTATTTAGTTTATTCCTACAACTAATTCTATTGCTTGTTGTTGTTGTTGTTGTTGTTGTTAATTCAATTGTACTGTATATGCAGAAACATTAATATTCCTCACCAGAGGGCACCAGGTCTTGTTTTAAGCTTTAATTAATCTAATGAAACACTCAATATCAATTTAATAAATGAATGATTATTAGTATCAACATAACTTTATCTTGATAAAAACAAATCTAATGTCATGAGTTCTTGTCACAGTGTCAGTGGCCTTTGTCATTGTCAAAGTAGGATGAACACAAAACCATTTTATATAATGATAATCATTTTAGTGTTTTATTATAATAATATTACAGGACATATCAACAAATGATGAATATGAAAATAAGCAGATAAAAACAATAAAAGAATGAACAGTAAATATGAAAAAAACAGCAATAAATGAACAAATAAAAAGATCTCGATGCCGCTTTTATTCTTTTTAACCCTATATGGAGCATGGTGGGCCTTGCCTTTAGTCTATGTTGTTTATTTTTGTTGCATGTGACGTGTGTGTGTGACGATGGAAATGAACACTTTAAATGAACAGATGAATGAACCTAATACCTAAGAGTGTGATTAATTTTGGGCAGGAGAAAAGAGCACTCGTTCTTAACCTCTAGATCCCTAAAGGTTATTAGTGAATCTGGAAGTTTTCTTCAGCGCTTGGAGGAAACGCCAGCATTCTCAGTGAAGTCGAGAGAGACATTAATCTTGCCTGTTCAAAGCAGTAGGAAGCTTTACATGCGAGGTCAGTTTTCAGCAAGAGGTAAAAATGACTGGAACCGAAGTTGTTAACTTTAGACTACTTCAATAAAAATGCGTAATAACAATCACAGTTATTAAAGATCTACAAAGAAATTAAGAAAAGAAAGTTTGATTAACGCAAAGATTAAAGTGGGAAAGGGGAGGAAGTTAAGAAAGTTGCCAAGAAGGTGTAATTTGAATAAAGTTTTTCACTCACTAAATACCTCAGGGCGTCACTGAACTGTAGACACGGGAAGAAGTTGCGCCTCTTGCCTATTTTGTTAAACTATCCTATTCAAAATAATCCTAAATTTGGACTAAACTATACTTTCCTTTTTTCATCAAGCTCAAAGTGTTATCACATCATAACACAATAAACATGTAACGTTATTTTAAATCTTTTACATAGTGAAACTTGTTATTTTCACCAAAGGATGGCAACGTTGCTCCAATCATAACATCTGTATGTTAGTGAATAAAGATCGTCCAAAGTCACATCAAATGAAAGTGTATTGTCCACTAAACACAACAATGTCAGTTTTGTGATGCCTGAAGGTTCTGGTGTCCAATTCAGAACTTTGGGTCCAACTGAAAGTCTTCTCTTTCTTTATTGCGTTCGCATGCAGGTTTTACAACTGTTATTGTTGGTGCTTGGTGAAGCCTGAGGAGAGAGGCTTGGAAGAAATATGGAGACAGTCTTTGGGTCTGGTTACTGATAGATGGAGTAGGATCATGATAAGATCCAGGTTGCGTCACCTAAGTGTATCGATGGTCAATGAAGACTTAATATCCTGTCCAATATGTCCAATATGTAAAAAATATGTAAAAAATATGTCCAATATGTAAAATGTGGATTCATGGACTTGTGGACCCTGTACATCCATCCATTTTCCAAGCCGCTTATTCCCAAATGCGGAGTCGCGGAGGTGCTGGGGCCTGACCTGCCATGGGCGAGAGGCAGGGAAGCCGGTGAGAACCCACGCAAACACGGGAAACGTGCAAACTCCACACAGAAAGGCACCAGGGCCGCCAACACTGCACCACCATGCCGCCTAGACGCTGTACAGTACAATAGAGAGGATTTGGATATACAGTAGCAGATTGATGAACATGGTTGATTAAATCTAAGGAAACTTATGAACCTGATCACAGATACGGTGAAAAAGCATCAGTAACAAGATTAACCAGGAACCAAGTGAAGAGCACTGAACTCGCACTTCGTTGCTCCCACTTCCCTCGCTGCTTCCTCATCTCTTCTCTACTTTGCTCCAGTTTCATCAACACTTTCCTTTGATCCTTTTCCTTCCTTGTCTTTTTTTCAAAGCTTCCAGTTTCTTGCTCCACTCTCGTCCATCGATTTCTCCTCAATCCTCCTTGATCACTTCCTTCTGACTAGATTTTAATGTAAAATCTGTTAAGGCCAGCAGAGTGTTTCCAGTCGCGCTCTATCACAACCATCTGGAGATGCTCTCGTGTCTGTTGTTGTGCTTCACGTTGCAGCTTCTTTTTCAGATCCTGCAGCTCAGGTTTGTGACTTTCTCCACCTGAGCTCTGGTGAACTAGTCCTTGGTGAAGCATCTGGATCCTTTAACTGTCTTATCTTCTCCACAGCTTCCATCAGCTCAGGGATCTGCTGCTTGTCCCTGAGGTTGAGAATAAAGCATCTTCCTCCACATCTCTGACTCAGCTCCTGGACGTCTCCATCACCAACAGCTGGATGTGGATGTGCCTCTCACCTGAACGACTCCTCCATCACCGTCTCCGGAGCTTTTCCAGACAACGCAGGCAGCTCCTCCATGATCTCCTTCAGGTCCTGAGGACTCAGCTCCCACACGTCCTTCTTCTCTTTATCCCTGGGCCTCTAGGTCATGTCCACAGACCAAATTCAAACATGCTTTAACTGTGCTGTGGCATGTCCACAACAAAACGCAAGATTTGTCCAGCAGATAATGTTTGGACCATAAACAACAACTTAAAAAATCAGCTCTTCAGCTCAACAGATTTATTCTTTACTGATTTCACATCAGCTTGTGATATTTAAATAAATCAAGTCAATATACTGACAGACACGTTTTAAATGTAATCTGACCACAGCCAAACGTTTAGTTTCAAATAAAAAATGTTTATCTCACATAATGCCACAAAAAGATTTTGTCTCAGTTTCAATTAGAAGATCTTCTATCATGTCACTCATTTCTCTTTGGTGAATCATCTGCAGGTTTTCTTTTTCTGCTTCATCTGTTGCCTTCTTCATTCGGTTTTCATGTGTTGTCAACAGGTCTTTGATGGTTTTCAGGTTTTTACTGTTTTTACTCACACATCTCACAAAATCATTGATCTCCTTCCTGTGTTGTTGTGTATTATAAAGGGAAAGTGCCTTCAACAGGTCGTACTTTTCATCTTTGTCTTTCAGGCGTGTCTTGTGCTCCTGCTTCATAGCTGCTAGATCGTTTCTGTATTTGACTTTAAATTCATTGTGGTCTTCAGCCTGCCTCCTGGCCTCCTCTTCATAAGTCTTTCTCATCTTCTCCAGTTTCATCTTATATGTCTCCTCCAGTTCTTTTCGCTCCTTTTCCTCCTGTTGCTTTCGTATTTCATCCTCTTCTTTTCTTTTCCTCTCAGATTCTTCCTTCTCTTGAGCATATTGTTCCACAAGGTCTTTAAGTTCTTTCTCCTTCTGTTGTCTGCGTTCATCTTCTAGTTTTCGTTCTTCCCACCAGTCTCTTTGTTTTTTCTCCCACTCCTCTTGCTCTTTTCTAATCACCTCTCTTTGTTCCTCCAGCTCTGATTCAGATTTGACCTGTTTTTTTAAGGCTTCCAGTTTTTCTTTCCACTCCTGTTGCTGATGTTCTTCTTGAGTTTTCCTTTCTTTCTCTTCAGCTTCTCTCTTCTCCTGTTCACTCTTTCTCTCTGCACGCTCCCTGTCAATGTTTTCCTTTAAATCTTTAAGTTCTCTGTCTTTCAGTTTTCTCTCATGTTCAATTTGTGTTTTCTGTTCCTCTGCTGTTATTTTTAGTTTCCTTTCCAGTTCTTCCTTTTCTCTCTGCATCTCTTCTTCTTTCTCCTTCAGGATTCTCTCCACTTCTTTCTTTATCGCTGCTTCAGCCTCTTGCAGCATCTGGTTGGTGAAGCAGCTGCCTTCATTTTTCCTCACCATGGTGTCGATCTTGTTCATCAGCTCAGTGACTTGTTCACGGTTTTGTTTATCACAGTTATTAAACACATGAAATCTTCCTCCACAGTCAGCGATCAACTTCTTGAAGGAATCATGTCCTTCCATCATGTACTCATCAACGGACACTTGATCATTGTCCAGTTTATCTTTTCCAGTTAAAAGAACAATGGTGAACTTTTCTGAACTGTTTCCAAAACTGTCTTTAATAAGTTTTAATGTCTTCTGCTCCTCTGGTGTGAGTCGACCAATCTGTACCACCAACAGGAAGACGTGTGGCCCTGGAGCCAAGAGACTGATGCATTTAAGCAGCTCCTCGTTAACCTCTTCATTGGATAAAGTGGTGTCAAACAGACCAGGAGTGTCGACCACAACCACAGGACGACCGTCCACCTCACCCTGAGCTTTCTGACATTCTTTGGTGACTGATGTTTGACTTGTCATGGCTTTAAACTGCCGCCTTCCTAGGATAGTGTTTCCTGAGGAGCTTTTTCCACAGCCAGTCTTCCCTATCAGCACAATCCTCAGAGACTCTGGGTTCTGTTCCTCTTCATCACCTGCAACAACAGAACAAGAGCTAAAACCAACATTTGATGCATTTCTGCCTTTGTTAACAATAAAAATGATTGTGAACAAAGAAAAATACTCTAAAAACACTTACAATCGATGTTTCCAGATCTCAGCTTATCAAGTTCAGTCTGTAGCCTGGAGATTTTGTTAACGTGCGTATGTGCAAACAAGGCTGTTGTATAGCTTGACGGTTTATCTGTGGCCTGTCTTATCTTCTCCACAGCTTCCATCAGCTCAGGGATCTGCTGCTTGTCCCTGAGGTTGAGAATAAAGTATCTCTGACTCAGCTCCTGGACGTCTCTGTTCCCTCTGACAAAGTCAGTAACAGCTGAGTGTCTAGGATCTGAGTACAAAGTGAACAGGATCATGGTGAAGGCGTTGACTCCAGGGCTGAACGTGTTCTGGATGCTCTCTAGCTCTGCCTTGTCTTCATCAGTGAGGGGAGCCACAGGCAGGACCAGGAGGAAGGCATGGACGCCCTCAGGGTCACAGAGGGAGACGCACCTGAACGACTCCTCCATCACCGTCTCCGGAGCTTTTCCAGACAACGCAGGCAGCTCCACCAGAGAAACCCGACGTCCACACACCTCTCCCTGACGTTTGACACAGTGGGAGGAGCTGGAGGCTGAACCCAGCGCAGTCTGACCCAGAATGGCCTCGGCTGCGGGCCTAGTTCTGCTACCCAGCAGAACCAGGTTCAGAACTGGTGTGAATGGGTCAGGTTCTGGTCTTGTGGTCTCTTCAGTAAAGGTGAGGATGGTTCCTCTGTTCTCATCAGCAGTTTTCTGGATCAGCTCCATCAGCCGTTGATGGTCTTTGTCTGACATGTCGTATCGTCGTCCTCCACATTCCTGGAGCAGCTCAGTGAATCCAGCTTCTTCCTTCTTGCCTGTTGTGATGATTATTGAGTGTTTTATAGCATCTTGACCAAACAAACTGAGGATGAGCTTCAGTTTGGAATGGTCCTGTTTCTTAAAGTCAGATGGTTTCACTAAGAGCAGCAGAACATTTGGTCCTGGTGAACAAAGTCTGGTGCAGCTCTTCACCTCTTCTCTCAGCGCCGCCTCAGACAAACTGAACAGATCCAGGGTTTTGACCACAGTTACTGATTTTCCTCTCCAGTTTCCACAGACAGCTACACACGATGATGGTCTGAATGAGGGTAGTTTTAAATGAAAAACTTCCTTTCCAATGATGAAGTTACAGAGTCTTATTTTTTTGTCTTCACTTTTTCCCACCAACACAATCCTGAGGTCAGAAACTGCAACACAGGAGAAAACCATTTGTTTCAACAGGACACGTAGCAGCGAGCAGCACCAAAAGATGAATTTTCTTTTGTTATTGTAGTTTGTTGTTTTGAGACAATTATTTATTCATTTGACCTAAACTAACTTCTCCAACATTTATGACAACAAATGAATGTAAATGAATGTATTTATTCTGTTCTAATGCTGATCATTCAGACATTTCCGTCAACATCAGAGCAGTGAAACAGACACAGCTGCTTGTTTCCATCCAACCCACTGACTGAGTTTACACAGTGACTGTACTTACACTGAGTAGTTGTTCTCTTCACTGATGATGGGATGTATGACGTTATAGAGGTGAACACTGTTAAAACACAAACTACTGATTACAGTTCATCTGCTTCATCTTTATTTATTACTGTGTTCGGTGCCAAGGCGTTTACTCACATTTATGTCCAAAATTCCAGAAACCTCCTGTAAAACAACACAAACCAACCTCAGCTCAATCTTCCATCTTCTCTGAGCTTCATTTGTCTCATTAGCATATTGTTAACCTCACCAGCAGGTCCAACATCGGCTGCTTCTCCTTGTTCCAGACTTTCACTGTCTGCATCGTTCTCCTTCACTGTTTGCTCCATGATCACCAACAGCTCTGGACGTTGATGTTCTTCCTTCCAAACCAAACTGTGTCTACATCTGTTCTTCAGGTCTGTGACCAGGCGACGCTGCAGGTCGCTCTCTTCTCCGGATGCCGATATCAGAGCCAGTGAACGAGCAAATGATCCATCCCCAAACCGTTGAAGGACGGACCGAAGCCTCTCAGACTGAGGCTCAGTCAGGTCTTCAGGCTGCAGAACCAGCAGGAACACGTGAGGTCCTGGAGCACAGTGTTCTACAAGTTGAGTCAGTTTGTCCTCAGAGACGTCAGGATGCAGCAGGTCTGGGGTGATGACGACCACCATCTTTTTCTCCTCTATGGGTCCACTGACCCTCAGACAGTGACCTGGAGCTTCATGAGCGTCAAACACAGTCTCTCCCAGCAGCACGTTCCCCACCTGCCTCCTCAGAGGCCAGCTGTTCCCCAGCAGCACCACGCTCAGCTCACGCACTGGAGACAAAGGTTTGATTCATGCTGTAGATTAATACTGTCATTGGTTCTGGGCATTCTGAGCGAACGTCATTGATCGAACAAATGATCTAACTGTTCTAATTCTGTCCAGTTTGACTCACGGCCAGGTGGAATATCAAGGCTGCATCTGCGTTTCCTGGGTTCTTCATGGTCAGTGCCTGTGGAAGGAAACACATCAAGGGATGCGTTCAAAGTGTCTCTACATGTTTTGCCATCAACAGAGATGAGTTGGTTCGTTCCAGAAGCAGCGAGGGCTGAACGGACCTCCACCTTTCTTTACAGGTGAGCTGGTATGATGTGACCATCAGAACCTTCATTCTTTTTCTTCTTTGGTGGAAGTTGATCTTGGTCTCATCCAACTCATTCCTGTCTGTGTCTGTGTCTCTTCCTGCTGATCATCACGTTATGTTTTATCTCAGTCTTTTATCAGAGGATTGTTTAAGTTTTAAAGAGCTCCAGAAATGAAATTCATCTGGATTTATACAGTTTAAGAATTTGTGCTAATCAAAAGCTGATAAAGTTAAGCTCTTGTCTGCAGTGACACAGTAATAACTCAATAAATGAAGCGTGTAGTTTAGTGTAGTGACCATGTCGTTATCATCCCGATATAAACATAGAACTTTGATTTAAAAACCTGTCAGTCACGTGCACGGGGGGAGGGGCTCGAGCCACTGCCCGTTTGCCCTCACAGTCTGAAGTGCCCGTAAAGAAGGCAAACTTTACGTTTTCGCTCGCTCCCAAATAGCTGCTACCTCTGACAGACATTCCACGTCCTCCGCTCCGGTATTTCCCACTCACTCAAAGTTGTTTTTAGTTTGTACAAAAGTTTGGGTCAAAATACGATCATTCTTTTGGAAATCTGTGCACGTGTGTTGTATAGCAGGTAAAGTAGTATCAGTAAAGGTAACTCCTTATCCCGTCAGGGATCGTCACTGTGGTTGATTACTGGCAAGGTTAGTTTTGGCAACTTGCCCTTCTGATCTGAGGGATTGAACCATAACCTGGGCTTCAGGAGAGCAACGCCAAACGGCCAGGGCCTAAATAAAGTAGTATCAGTAATAATGAGATTGCAGGAAGAGTCAGACAGTGAGGGATCATCAGTCAGATCAGGCAGTTACAGGTAAGATAATTGTTTGACAATCACCTGAATGTGACTGGATGAAGGACACTTCTATATATTCAAATAGAGTTAAATACATTAAAATAATTTTGAGGTTTATAACTGCCCTGACTGTGCACGACCCTGCTGTCTATAACACATAAAATACCCAGAAACTACACAGATTTAAAAATGCATGTGAAACAGAAGCAGATTTATGTGAAAGCTAATGTTCATGTAAAGTTACAAACAACCCACTAATCAGTCAGACGAAACAGAGTAAGATATTTGAACTGAGCAGTGTTTCTTTTCTACCTTTAAGGATTCAGAATGATTCTGGTTCATTTTGACACTTCAGTGAGCTGTTAAGTGGATGTTCTAAATGAGATGCTAAATGACCTGGTTTCTTGGCTGGACTTACCTGATGCCGCAGCTGCCATGATGCCACTGCTGAAGAACAGAAAAGGATTTATCTTAGACAACAATCATTTACATGGAGCGTACAGGTCTGTGATTGCGGTCAAATTGAATAGTTCATAAAGCAGTGGGTAAATTTACAAGTAAAATAATGGGACCCTAATCTGCCTCTGCGCTCTGATTGGCTAATGAACAAGGAGGTTGTCGCAGTCCTTTGACGTGGCCCAGCAGATCCTGAAAGCTCCATAAGAAGCAACAAGCTAGTCTACTGACTGATGACTTTAATTATATTTAATGATCAGACAGACCTGACGGCTCATATTCATGTGTATGAAGTGTGACGTTACTCTTGTGATTTGCGGAGGTGATGCAGTTGCGCAAACGTTAAACTAGTGCTTCTCTCAGACGTTAATTACAGACCCCGGTTAAGGCCCGAAGGGTTCTAATGTGTGGGGGCAAATAGGCTCTGGGGTCCATAGGATGAGTATGTTCTAGTAACGCTACCAGTGTGATTCTGTGTGATCGTTTATCAGACCACAATAAACACGTTTACTTTCACAATGCATTTAAACAGTCTAATGTGTAATTGATCAATTAATCATCAAAAAAATAAATTCATATTTGTTGTGGTAGTAGTCCATGGAGTACTAAGTAGAACTGCAAAGGAACGGTGATGTACTATTTTGAGAAGGTCCAAAACAGGCAAGATTGTCTCCAGGCAAGCACTACCGCGGTAAAGTTAGTTTGACGTTGGACATTCAACAGACATTCGACCGAAAGTACCTCCAGACAGAGGTAGTAGGTCATATGGTGTGGACAGTATTGAAAAATTACAGTAATATTTATACTAAAATATTATAGAAAAATATGCAACATGACTATTTCCTCATATAAATGGTTGTTCCCTGTGAAGGACATGTAGTCACATAGGTTGGAGCAGGTTTTGAACCAGTAGGTTGTATGGTTTGGACGCTATTGAATTATTACTTTCTTGAAAATCCAAATAATTTATCGACGGTCCCTAAGTCAACGTCTTCATGTGCCGAGCGGTCTCGTTCTGTGTCCGTGTTGCGAACACGAAACGCGGATCGCTTGTTCAAACACGGACCGCTTGTTTGGAGGTACTTTCGGTCGAATGTCTGTTGAATGTCCAACGTCAAACTAACTTCACAGCGGTAGTAAATGCACTGATCTTGGAAGAAAATACTGTAGTAATTGATATCTTAACCTGTTTTTCACGTGTCTGGCGTCCCCGTCATGAGTCGCTGCTTCTTCCTCCGTCAAAAGAGAAGGCGAGAAAAAACAGTGCGCTCATAGTCCGAACTTTAGGGTAGACGCGCCGCCGTGGAAAGAACCTCACGTCGCAGCGGAGGTTTAAGTGACGAACATGCACATAAACTACAGCCTACCTTAAATTTGCAATCGTCTACTACAACAATTTTATGAGAAAACTTTTTAGTTTTTTGTTTAACTTAATGCAAAATAAAAGCACTAAAACTTGGCAACGTTAAATTCATGGCCTTTAAAACGCTGTATTGACAGCATCAGTACTGGGTTTCCATTTGCAGCTATATTTAGTCAGTGGTCTCTGTTACTGCAGTTACATAATGTGGCATTGATGCCTATTGGGGTTAAAGGTTAAATGTTTTCTTCTGCTCCAAGGACTTTAGCTGAACCTGCAAAGTAAAGTATTCTGACCATTGTCTGAATTCCAGGTGTATTTCAGAGTGAACACACTAAAAATACTTGAAACGTTTCAAAACCTCTTTTTAAAATACATCAAACGACAGTGGCTGTAAACCAACATCTGGAAAGTTCAAATCTTGTGGATTAGTTATAGTGAGGGGAAAGTAATCTAACCGTGGACATTTACAACGTCCAGTGACCAAAATCCAACTTCTTGTTTGAGAGGTCATTATCAAAAGAGCAACAGTAACAGCTGAACAGTTATGAATACGAATTATACAAAATAACTTAGTGGTCAATAAAGATGTTGGACTTCTTTAATTTTCACATCTCTCACAATGAAAACAAAACAATAACGGATTTTAAATCACTTTGTATGTACTTCATTTACACTGACATTTCGCTGGCAGTTGAAATATAGTTTTTACTTTATTTTCATTTTTATAAAATTAGAAATCTTTTTCCATAGATATGTACATTAATATATTGTAGGTATATACACAGACATAAAAAAACACCCAGTCCTATAAATCTAGGTGAGAGCTAGCCCTGCTAGCTGTTTACATAGACACACCTTGCATTCACACACGCACACACCACTTGTTTGACAGTGAAAACCTCATCCCCTCACGTCTCATGGTGCGTTTACTCTTTGTCAGCAACGCTTCGACGCATCCCAGCCTCCGTTTTCTGCCCATTAAACTGCGTCATTGGGGGTTGAGTGCCGACTTAAAGGCACCTTGGCTGGAGTTTTTGAGCCGGTCCTTATTTAAAACAACACTTCAGCCACAAACTGCTCCACCAAAATGGCACTCGGCAGGAGGACCTTAGTTTTGGCCGTTTGTCCCTTTGCCTCACAAAGGCCAGCATTGTAATGTTAAGAGCATCTTGGCTGAGAAGAAGCAGGTCACTTTGGTGATTTTAAAACTCCTTACTGTCTCTGAACAGGTCGATGCGCAGAGCGAGCTCCTTGAAGGACGGACGCAAGCTGGGATCATTGTCCCAGCACTCCTCCATGATCTCATGAATCTGAGAGAAACAGCAGGAAGGGAAGACCAGCAATTAGCAAGAAAGACTGTAGTCGCCTTCACATTAGCACGGCTGAGGGTGAGAAAAAGCAATAAATGGATTCTACATAAGCAGTTCAAATTTGTTATCAGTTACCAATATACATTTCAGATTTTCACAGTACTTCAAAAATAGAAGCAGCATTGAACATTTAAAAAAGGTGTACATGTATGTGCATATTTTTTCATCTTGAGCTCCTGTTTGACATTAATGACCTGGCTCCACCCGCCACCGACCCACCTCTGAGGAAGCGCAGTCGGCCTCAAGGCAGCAAGTGAAGTGACGTTTTGGACATGGACCGGTCTCAGTCGACCTGCTGCACAGGGAGCTGGTGGTTCTCGTCAGCGTCAACCGCATAGAGAGCAGGACGGTTCCTTGGCTCTGGTTCATCAGTAAGAGCCTGGAGCAGATGTCTGACCCGCTGGACTACATCACAGCTCTGGGCACAGAGCACAGACGGACCTTTACACAGTGGATTCCAGAACCACACATAATGAAACGTCCTGTCTGTTCTAACAGTGCTTTACTAGCAAGGAAACATGTTCAAACAAACAAATTCTATAGAAATTAATATGATAAAGTGTTTTCAGAACCAAAAAGCACACAAAACAAGGGGAATAACCCCACACCAGCACCCAACATTCATCCATTCATTTTCTACCACTTATTCCCATGCTGGGTCGCGGGGGTGCTGGAGCCTCTCCCAGCTAACTACAGGCCAGAGGGGGGGTTCACCCTGGACAGGTCACCAGTCGCATCGTGGGGGGCACCCCACATACAGTATCATCCTAAAAAGCCAAACACGGCATTTCTTTCAAAAAGCCATTTTTCAGATAGGTTTTCCTGCAGCTTCCTTCCATTAAAGCTTTATAGCTTTTTCACATCATCATTTATTAACACCCTGTATCCAATAAACCTAATCACATCATGAAGTATATTTCACTGTATCTTTGCTGTCAATTGTACTGTATATGCAGAAACATTAATATTCCTCAAAGTTGGAGCACCAGGTCTTTTTGCTGAACCAGTCACGGTCAGTGTGTGAACGAGGATGGAGGACCACATGCACAGCTCAGGGAGACTCGCAGGTTTAGATAGACACAGTTTTTATTGTTTTCACAGGTCAGGTACAGGCGGAGGTCATTACCAGAAAAGCAGATCAGCGAAGGTACAAAACAGCAGGCAGGCGGAAGGTAAAACAGGTGGGACGTCAAACACAGGAACACATTCAGGCTACGGTACCGACAGGGAGAATCCAAGAGATGGTAGAACTGTGACCAGGCAGGCAAGTATACAGAGTACGGAAACGGAACCAAGTCTACGATCTGGCAGGGAACAAAGGTAAGTGCTGGTGGCTATATACTGAACTAAAGACCGGATTGAAAATAGCTGTGTGATCACATGATTAAAACATAAAGCAGAACAGAAACATGACGGAACAGAAACCGGACGTTTTACCAAAATAATACAGGAAATGTGAGACGAAAACCCAGACTGTGACAGAACCATCTTCAATTAATCTAATTAAACATCCATCCATCCATCCATTTTCCATACCGCTTAATCCTTTACAGTATGTGGGGTAGTGGGGGTGCTGGAGCCTATCCCAGCTGGCTATGGGCGAGAGGCAGGGTACACCCTTGACAGGTCGCCAGCCCATCGCAGGTCCTAATTAAACATCTGATATCAATTTAATAGATGAATTATTATTATCAATAATAATTTTACCTTGATAAAACCAAATCTAATGTCATGAGTTCTTGATTAATGGTTTAGTTTTATTTAGCTAATCCTAAATATGTGTGATGTTTCTGTGTTGGTGGACAGGTTGAGTTTCTGCTTTAGGGTGTGTGTTGGCTGTGCAACCAGTTGCTGAAACCAAGCAAATCTGTTAAGTAAACAATCGGTGCATAATAAATAAGCTGGGATGTACCTTAGGCTAACACATTCATAACTAAACTGATGTACTGTGGTTTACCTTGGAGATTAATACTAATACCAATAATAGTGTTAAGGTGTGTGCACATACTCATACAAACATATACATATCATATACATACACATATGCATTGTTATAAATATCCCATACTACTTAATAATAGCCATCACTTACAACATCACAACTTCCATATTCAAACATTATTGATATTGGTAGTGATACAGTAAGTATCAGTAATACTTAAAGTTGGGTTTAGAAAGCCTGTTTAGAGTAGAATAGAATAGAATGCATTTATTAGTCCCACAGCGGGGAAATTCCCATCAACAGCCAGCTTGACCGGCGCTAGTCCGACAGTGGAAGCAATTGCAGTACAAACAATAAAACACACGCACATACAGTGGCACCTCAGTACAAGTGGAAACCTTGCTGGGATTTTTTCTTGGGTTCATCAGGACAGATAGATAAGGTCGGAGAGCAGACAGTGAGACTGTAAGGTGGGGTGGGGGGCTGGGGGTGTATCTGCATCAGTGTAGTGAGGTGTTGTTTATAGAAGTATGACCGAGGCCGACCAAGATGTTTACAGGTCAGTCCAACAGTTGTCCTTGATGGGAGCCACACAAGGGAAAGAGGATAGACAGAGGCACAGCTGGTGAGCTAGATTGGACCCGGGAAGGGAGGGGTGAGAGAGAAGGGACAGAGTAATACACAGCCAATTCTAATACATTTAACAATCCATGACTAATTTGTCTAGATCAATACTCCAATCTGTCAGAACTCAGGGCTTCATCGCCTCTTGTGGGACCATGGGTCACCCGTGAGATCTCCTCAAGCCTGTCAGACAAGGCTGTCACCATAGTAACCAAGTGTTCAGTCTGTCTGCAGATGTTATCCCTCAGTCTCTTGGAGACAGTTTGCAGCTCCACGGCCGGTTGACACGCCAATGAGCCGGCCGCAGATTTTGCAATCTTTCCAATCTTCCGATAAAGCAGGGCACCACCAAAGCCAATCATGAGTAGCCCTGTTATCAAAGTGTCCAAAATATGAATAGATCCTCTGCATCCTCGATGGACAGAGGCTCCAGACACACGGGGCACCAGGAATCCCACGCGTCCCGCACGGAGCGGAGACAAAAGTCCCCAAGGGGCAGAGTGGTTCTCCCGGAGATTCTTTCCTTTGTAAAAACATTTTGTCCAATGCGCTGAATGACCAGTTGATTAGCTCCATGTTCAAAAATGTTATTCCAGAATAGCAGATCAGGGTGCTCAGAAAAAGACAAGACAAGGACACTGCAAGATTATCAGCTCAGGTGTTGAGTGTCCTACTACAAGGTTAGTAAAACTGTAGCTTAACATTGTTCACCCAAAGGGTGAGGCAGACGTTGGTGCATGAACAATGCCACTTGTGGAAGCCAGGGTGATGTCATGAGCTCGGCCACTATGCCCATCCAGCAAGCAGAGGAAGGAATCCCAGCAGCCAGGGAGCCCACACACCTTCAGTTCCAGGAGGGCAGGTGTTGCGACCCAAGCCGCCCACACAGAGCCCCCCAGGCAGAGCTGCAGCAGCCACAGAGACAGCAGCCGAGGCCAGAGTGCGCTGTTATGAGTTCTTCTCGCAGTGTCTGTGACCTTTGTCCAAGAACAATGAACACAAAACCAGATCTTTTTAATATTTTATTATACTAATACTACAGAATATATCAACAAATGGATATGAAAATATGCAGATACAAAAATTAAAGAATGAACAGTAAATATGAAACCAGGAATGAATAAACAGATAAAAAGATCTTGATGAAACTGTGTGTGTGACGATGGAAATGAACACTTTAAATGAACAGATGAATTAACCTAATACCTAAGAGTGTGATGAATTTGGGCAGGAGATAAGAGCATTCGTTCCTAACCTCTAGATCCCTAAAAGTTATTAGTGAATCTGGAAGTTTTCTTTAGCGCTTGGAGGAAACGCCAGCATTCTCAGTGAAGTCGAGAGAGACATTAATCCTGCCTGTTCAAAGCAGTAGGAAGCTTTACATGTGAGGTCAGTTTTCAGCAAGAGGTAAAAATGACTGGAACCGAAGTTGTTAACTTTAGACTACTTCAATAAAAATGCGTAATAACAATCACAGTTATTGGATAAAGATCTACAAAGAGTTACAAAAATTAAGAAAAGATAAAGAAAGTTTGACTAAGATTAAAGAGAGGAAGTTAAGGAAGTTGCCAAGAAGGTGGAATTTGACTGGAATAAAGTTTTCCACTCACTAAATACCTCGGGCGTCACTGAACTGAAGACACAGGAAGAAGTTCCGCCTCTTGCCTATTTTGTTAAACTATCCTATTTAAAATAATCCTAAATTTGGACTAAACTATACTTTCCTTTTTCCATGAAGCTCAGAGTTTCATTACATCATAACACAATAAACATGTAACAATTATTTAAATCTTTTACATCTTTTTACCAAAGGATTGCTCCAATCATAACATCAGTAAGTTAATTATTAATAAAGATCGCACAAAGTCCAAAGTCACTTCAAATGAAAGTGTATTGTCCACTAAACACAACAATGTCAGTTTCGTGATGCCTGAAGGTTCTGGTGTCCAATTCAGAACTTTGGGTCCAACGGAAAGTCTTCTCTTTCTTTATTGCGTCCGCATGCAGATCTTACAACTGTTATCGTTGGTGCTTGATGGAGCCTGAGGAGAGAGGCTTGAAGACAGTCTCTGGGTCTAGTTACTGATAGATGGAGTAGGATCATGATAAGATTCAGGTTGTGTCACCTAAGTGTATCGATGGTCGACGAAGACTTAACATCACCTCCTGTCCAATATGTAAAATGTGGATTCATGGACTTGTGGACGCTGTACAGTACAATAGAAAGAATTTGGATATACAGTAGCAGATTGATGAACATGGTTGATTAAATCTAAAATGATCAGTTATTAACTGAAAACCTGTGAACCTGATCACAGATGTGGTGAAAAAGCATCAGTAACAAGATTAACCAGGAACCAAGTGAAGAGCACTGAACTCGCACTTCGTTGCTCCCACTTCCCTCGCTGCTTCCTCATCTCTTCTCTACTTTGCTCCAGTTTCATCAACACTTTCCTTTGATCCTTTTCCTTCCTTGTCTTTTTTTCAAAGCTTCCAGTTTCTTGCTCCACTCTCGTCCATCGATTTCTCCTCAATCCTCCTTGATCACTTCCTTCTGACTAGATTTTAATGTAAAATCTGTTAAGGCCAGCAGAGTGTTTCCAGTCGCGCTCTATCACAACCATCTGGAGATGCTCTCGTGTCTGTTGTTGTGCTTCACGTTGCAGCTTCTTTTTCAGATCCTGCAGCTCAGGTTTGTGACTTTCTCCACCTGAGCTCTGGTGAACTAGTCCTTGGTGAAGCATCTGGATCCTTTAACTGTCTTATCTTCTCCACAGCTTCCATCAGCTCAGGGATCTGCTGCTTGTCCCTGAGGTTGAGAATAAAGCGTCTTCCTCCACATCTCTGACTCAGCTCCTGGACGTCTCCATCACCAACAGCTGGATGTGGATGTGCCTCTCACCTGAACGACTCCTCCATCACCGTCTCCGGAGCTTTTCCAGACAACGCAGGCAGCTCCTCCATGATCTCCTTCAGGTCCTGAGGACTCAGCTCCCACACGTCCTTCTTCTCTTTATCCCTGGGCCTCTAGGTCATGTCCACAGACCAAATTCAAACATGCTTTAACTGTGCTGTGGCATGTCCACAACAAAACGCAAGATTTGTCCAGCAGATAATGTTTGGACCATAAACAACAACTTAAAAAATCAGCTCTTCAGCTCAACAGTCTTTACTGATTTCACATCAGCTTGTGGTGTTTAAATAAATCAAGTCAATATCAAAAGTCAATGAGAGACACGTTTTAAATGTAATCTGACCACTTCCAAACGTTTAGTTTCAAATAAAAAATGTTTATCTCACATAATGCCACAAAAAGATTTTGTCTCAGTTTCAATCAGAAGATCTTCTATCATGTCACTCATTTCTCTTTGGTGAATCATCTGCAGGTTTTCTTTTTCTGCTTCATCTGTTGCCTTCTTCATTCGGTTTTCATGTGTTGTCAACAGGTCTTTGATGGTTTTCAGGTTTTTACTGTTTTTACTCACACATCTCACAAAATCATTGATCTCCTTCCTGTGTTGTTGTGTATTATAAAGGGAAAGTGCCTTCAACAGGTCGTACTTTTCATCTTTGTCTTTCAGGCGTGTCTTGTGCTCCTGCTTCATAGCTGCTAGATCGTTTCTGTATTTGACTTTAAATTCATTGTGGTCTTCAGCCTGCCTCCTGGCCTCCTCTTCATAAGTCTTTCTCATCTTCTCCAGTTTCATCTTATATGTCTCCTCCAGTTCTTTTCGCTCCTTTTCCTCCTGTTGCTTTCGTATTTCATCCTCTTCTTTTCTTTTCCTCTCAGATTCTTCCTTCTCTTGAGCATATTGTTCCACAAGGTCTTTAAGTTCTTTCTCCTTCTGTTGTCTGCGTTCATCTTCTAGTTTTCGTTCTTCCCACCAGTCTCTTTGTTTTTTCTCCCACTCCTCTTGCTCTTTTCTAATCGCCTCCCTTCGTTCCTCCAGCTCTGATTCAGATTTGACCTGTTTCTTTAAGGCTTCTAGTTTTTCTTTCCACTCCTGTTGCTGATGTTCTTCTTGAGTTTTCCTTTCTTTCTCTTCAGCTTCTCTCTTCTCCTGTTCACTCTTTCTCTCTGCACGCTCCCTGTCAATGTTTTCCTTTAAATCTTTAAGTTCTCTGTCTTTCAGTTTTCTCTCATGTTCAATTTGTGCTTTTTGTTCCTCGGCTGTTATTTTTAGTTTCCTTTCCAGTTCTTCCTTTTCTCTCTGCATCTCTTCTTCTTTCTCCTTCAGGATTCTCTCCACTTCTTTCTTTATCGCTGCTTCAGCCTCTTGCAGCATCTGGTTGGTGAAGCAGCTGCCTCCATTTTTCTTCACCATGGTGTCGATCTTGTTCATCAGCTCAGTGACTTGTTCACGGTTTTGTTTATCACAGTTATTAAACACATGAAATCTTCCTCCACAGTCAGCGATCAACTTCTTGAAGGAATCATGTCCTTCCATCATGTACTCATCAACGGACACTTGATCATTGTCCAGTTTATCTTTTCCAGTTAAAAGAACGATGGTGAACTTTTCTGAACTGTTTCCAAAACTGTCTTTAATAAGTTTTAAGGTCTTCTGCTCCTCTGGTGTGAATCGACCAATCTGTACCACCAACAGGAAGACGTGTGGCCCTGGAGCCAAGAGACTGATGCATTTAAGCAGCTCCTCGTTAACCTCTTCATTGGATAAAGTGGTGTCAAACAGACCAGGAGTGTCGACCACAACCACAGGACGACCGTCCACCTCACCCTGAGCTTTCTGACATTCTTTGGTGACTGATGTTTGACTTGTCATGGATTTAAACTCTCTCCTTCCTAGGATAGTGTTTCCTGAGGAGCTCTTTCCACTGCCAGTCTTCCCTATCAGCACAATCCTCAGAGACTCTGGGTTCTGTTCCTCTTCATCACCTGCAACAACAAAACAAGAGTTCAAATCAACAGTTGCTACGTTTCTGCCTCTGTTAACAATAAGATAAGATAAGATAAGAAAACCTTTAATAGTCCCGCAGTGGGGAAATTACTTCTCACAACAGTAGTACAGATTAGTGAGAATACAGCGACAGAACAGTTCGTGTTGGCACAGTACAGTTAGAGTGAGTATGAGGTCATTGAAGGGTTATTGCACGGTAAATAAAAATGATTGTGAACAAAGAAAAATACTCTAAAAAAACACTTACAATTCATGTTTCCAGATCTCAGCTTATCGAGTTCAGCCTGTAGCCTGGAGATTTTGTTAACGTGCGTATGTGCAAACAAGGCTGTTGTATAGCTTGACGGTTTATCTGTGGCCTGTCTTATCTTCTCCACAGCTTCCATCAGCTCAGGGATCTGCTGCTTGTCCCTGAGGTTGAGAATAAAGCGTCTTCCTCCACATCTCTGACTCAGCTCCTGGACGTCTCCGTCACCAACAGCTGGATGTGGATGTGATTCCACAGTGAACAGGATCATGGTGAAGGCATTGACTCCAGGGCTGAACGTGTTCTGGATGCTCTCTAGCTCTGCCTTGTCTTCATCAGTGAGGGGAGCCACAGGCAGGACCAGGAGGAAGGCATGGACGCCCTCAGGGTCACAGAGGGAGACGCACCTGAACGACTCCTCCATCACCGTCTCCGGAGCTTTTCCAGACAACGCAGGCAGCTCCACCAGAGAAACCCGACGTCCACACACCTCTCCCTGACGTTTGACACAGTGGGAGGAGCTGGAGGCTGAACCCAGCGCAGTCTGACCCAGAATGGCCTCGGCTGCGGGCCTAGTTCTGCTACCCAGCAGAACGAGGTTCAGAACTGGTGTGAATGGGTCAGGTTCTGGTCTTGTGGTCTCTTCAGTAAAGGTGAGGATGGTTCCTCTGTTCTCATCAGCAGTTTTCTGGATCAGCTCCATCAGCCGTTGATGGTCTTTGTCTGACATGTCGTATCGTCGTCCTCCACATTCCTGGAGCAGCTCAGTGAATCCAGCTTCTTCCTTCTTGCCTGTTGTGATGATTATTGAGTGTTTTATAGCATTTTGACCAAACAAACTGAGGATGAGCTTCAGTTTGGAATGGTCCTGTTTCTTAAACTCAGATGGTTTCACTAAGAGCAGCAGAACATTTGGTCCTGGTGAACAACGTCTGGTGCAGCTCTTCACCTGTTCTCTCAGCGCCGCCTCAGACAAACTGAACAGATCCAGGGTTTGGACCACAGTTACTGATTTTCCTCTCCAGTTTCCACAGACAGCTACACACGATGATGGTCTGAATGAGGGTAGTTTTGGATGAAAAACTTGATTTCCAATGATGAAGTTACAGAGGCTTATTATTTTCTCTTCACTTTTTCCCACCAACACAATCCTGAGGTCAGAAACTGAAACACAGGAGAAAACCATTTGTTTCAACAGGACACGTAGCAGCGAGCAGCACCAAAAGATGAATTTTATTTTGTTATAGTAGTTTGTTGTTTTGAGACAATTATTTGTTGAGTTCATTTGACACAAACTAACGTTTCCAACATATATGAAAACACAGCTTTACACACATAGATGAATGTATTTATTCTGTTCTAATGCTGATCATTTCCGTCAACATCAGAGCAGCGAAACAGACACAGCTGCTTGTTTCCATCCAACCCACTGACTGAGTTTACACAGTGACTGTACTTTTTTTTTTTTTTTTTCTCCGGCGCCGGTCGAGCTGGCTGCTGGTCACAACAGCTCCTGTCCTCTTACTTCTATTTATTACTTTCTTCACTTATTTAAGTTTACCTTTCTAGTGTGTTGCCAACACAAACTGTTCTGTACCTGTATTCTTGCTCATCTGTACTGCTGTTGTGAGAGGTAATTTCCCCACTGCGGGACTATTAAAGGTTTTCTTATTCTTATTCTTATTCTTATTCTTATTCTTATTCTTATTCTTATTTTTATTCTTACACTGAGGAGTTGTTCTCTTCACTGATGATGGGATGTATGACGTTATAGGGGCGAACCCTGTTAAAACACAAACTATTGATCACAGTTCATCTGCTTGATCTTTATTTATTACTGCATTCGGTAACAAGGCGTTTACTCACATTTACGTCCAAAATTCCAGAAACCTCCTGTAAAACAACACAAACCAACCTCAGCTCAATCTTCCATCTTCTCTGAGCTTCATTTGTCTCATTAACATACTGTTAAACTCACCAGTGGTTCCAACATCGGCTGCTTCTCCTTGTTCCAGACTTTCACTGTCTGCATCGTTCTCCTTCACTGTTTGCTCCATGATCTCCAACAGCTCTGGACGTTGATGTTCTTCCTTCCAAACCAAACTGTGTCTACATCTGTTCTTCAGGTCTGTGATCAGGCGACGCTGCAGGTCGCTCTCTTCTCCGGATGCCGATATCAGAGCCAGTGAACGAGCAAATGATCCATCCCCAAACCGTTGAAGGACGGACCGAAGCCTCTCAGACTGAGGCTCAGTCAGGTCTTCAGGCTGCAGAACCAGCAGGAACACGTGAGGTCCTGGAGCACAGTGTTCTACAAGTTGAGTCAGTTTGTCCTCAGAGACGTCAGGATGCAGCAGGTCTGGGGTGATGACGACCACCATCTTTTTCTCCTCTATGGGTCCACTGACCCTCAGACAGTGACCTGGAGCTTCATGAGCGTCAAACACAGTCTCTCCCAGCAGCACGTTCCCCACCTGCCTCCTCAGAGGCCAGCTGTTCCCCAGCAGCACCACGCTCAGCTCACGCACTGGAGACAAAGGTTTGATTCATGCTGTAGATTAATACTGTCATTGGTTCTGGGCATTCTGAGCGAACGTCATTGATCGAAAAAATGATCTAACTGTTCTAATTCTGTCCAGTTTGACTCAAGGCGGAAGAAAATCAAGGCTGTTTCTGCGTTTCCTGGTTTCTTCATGGTCAGTGCCTGTGGAAGGAAACACATCAAGGGATGCGTTTGAAGTGTCTCTACATGTTTTGCCATCAACAGAGATGAGTTGGTTCGTTCCAGAAGCAGCGAGGGCTGAACGGACCTCCACCTTTCTTTACAGGTGAGCTGGTATGATGTGACCATCAGAACCTTCATTCTTTTTCTCCTTTGGTGGAAGTTGATCTTGGTCTCATCCAACTCATTCCTGTCTGTGTCTGTGTCTCTTCCTGCTGATCATCACGTTATGTTTTATCTCAGTCTTTTATCAGTGGATTCTTTAAGTTTTAAAGAGATCCAGAAATGAAATTCATCTGGATTTATACAGTTTAAGAATTTGCGGTTGATTACTGGCAAGGTTAGTTTTGGCAACTTGCCCTTCTGATCTGAGGGATTGAACCATCACCTGGGCTTCAGGAGAGCAACGCCAAACGGCCAGGGCCTAAATAAAGTAGTATCAGTAATAATGAGATTGCAGGAAGAATCAGACAGTGAGGGATCATCAGTCAGATCAGGCAGTTACAGGTAAGATAATTGTTTGACAATCACCTGAATGTGACTGGATGAAGGACACTTCTATATATTCAAATAGAGTTAAATACATTAAAATAATTTTGAGGTTTATAACTGCCCTGACTGTGCATGACCCTGCTGTCTATAACACATAAAATACCCAGAAACTACACAGATTTAAAGATGCATGTGAAACAGAAGCAGATTTATGTGAAAGCTAATGTTCATGTAAAGTTACAAACAAGCCACTAATCAGTCAGACGAAACAGAGTAAGATATTTGAACTGAGCAGTGTTTCTTTTCTACCTTTAAGGATTCAGACTGATTCTGGTTCATTTTGACACTTCAGTGAGCTGTTAAATGGATGTTCTAAATGAGATGCTAAATGACCTGGTTTCTTGGCTGGACTCACCTGATGCTGCAGCTGCCATGATGCCACTGCTGAAGAACAGAAAAGGATTTATCTTAGACAACAATCATTTACATGGAGCGTACAGGTCTGTGATTGCGGTCAAATTGAATAGTTCATAAAGCAGTGGGTAAATTTACAAGTAAAATAATGTGACCTTAATCTGCCTCTACGCTCTGATTGGCTAATGAACAAGGAGGTTGTCGCAGTCCTTTGACGTGGCCCAGCAGATCCTGAAAGCTCCATAAGAAGCAACAAGCTAGTCTACTGACTGATGACTTTAATTATATTTAATGATCAGACAGACCTGACGGCTCATATTCATGTGTATGAAGTGTGACGTTACTCTCGTGATTTGCGGAGGTGATGCAGTTGCGCAAACGTTAAACTAGTGCTTCTCTCAGACGTTAATTACAGACCTCGGTAAAGGCCTGCAGGGTTCTAATGTGTGGGGGGAAATAGGCTCTGGGGTCCATAGGATGAGTATGTTCTAGTAACGCTACCAGTGTGATTCTGTGTGATCGTTTATCAGGCCACAATAAACACGTTTACTTTCACAATGCATTTAAACAGTCTAATGTGTAATTGATCTATTAATCATCAAAAAAATAAATTCACATTTGTTGTGGTAGTAGTCCATGGAGTACTAAGTAGAACTGCAAAGGAACGGTGATGTACTATTTTGAGAAGGTCCAAAACAGGCAAGATTGTCTCCAGGCAAGCACTACCGCGATGAAGTTAGTTTGACGCTGGACATTCAACAGACATTCGACCGAAAGTACCTCCAGACAGAGGTAGTAGGTCATATGGTGTGGACGGTATTGAAATATTACAGTAATATTTATAATAAAATATTATAGAAAAATATGAAAGATGATTTTATCCTCATAAAAAGGGTTGTGCCCTGTGAAGGACATGTAGACACACAGTTTTGAGCAGGTTTTGAACCAGTAGGTCATATGGTGTGGATGGTATTGAAAAATTACAGTAATATTTATACTAAAATATTATAGAAAAATATGCAACATGAATATTTCCTCATATAAATGGTTGTTCCCTGTGAAGGACATGTAGTCACATAGGTTGGAGCAGGTTTTGAATCAGTAGGTCATATGGTTTGGACGCTATTGAATTATTAATTTGTTGAAAATCCAAATAATTTATCGACGGACCCTAAGTCAACGTCTTCATGTGCCGAGCGGTCTCGTTCTGTGTCCGCGTAGCGAACACGAAACGCGGATCGCTTGTCTGGAGGTACTTTCGGTCGAATGTCTGTTGAATGTCCAACGTCAAACTTACTTCACCGCGGTAGTAAATGCACTGATCTTGGAAGAAAATACTGTAGTAATTGATATCTTAACCTGGTTTTCACGTGTCTGGCGTCTCCGTCATTAGTCGCTGCTTCTTCCTCCGTCAAAAGAGAAGGCGAGAAAAAACAGTGCGCTCATAGTCCGAACTTTAGGGTAGACGCGCCGCCGTGGAAAGAAGCTCACGTCGCAGCGGAGGTTTAAGTGACGAACATGCACATAAACTACAGCCTACCTTAAATTTCACAATCCTCTACTACAACAACTTTATGAGAAAAGTTTTTATGTTTAACTTAATGCAAAATAATGGCACTAAAACTTTGCAACATTAAATTCATGGCCTTTAAAACGCTGTATTGACAGCATCAGTACTGAGTTTCCATTTGCAGCTATATTTAGTCAGTGGTCTCTGTTACTGCAGTTACATAATGTGGCATTGATGCCTATTGGGGTTAAAGGTTAAATCTTTTCTTCTGCTCCAAGGACTTTAGCTGAACCTGCACAGAAAAATATTCTGACCATTGTCTGAATTCCAGGTGTATTTCAGAGTGAACACACTAAAAAGTTTCAATCCTTTTTTTTCAAAGACATCAAACAACATCTGGAAAGTTCAAATCTTGTGGATTAGTCATAGTGAGGGGAAAGTAATCTAACCGTGGACATTAACAACGTCCAGTGAGCAAAATCCAACCTCTTGTTTGAGAGGTCATTATCAAAAGAGCAACAGTAACAGCTGAACAGTTATGAATACGAATAATACAAAATAACTTAGTGGTCAATAAAGATGTTGGACTTCTTTAATTTTCACATCTCTCACAATGAAAACATAAAACAATAACGGATTTTAAATCACTTTGTATGTACTTCATTTACACTGACATTTCGCTGGCAGTTTAAATATAGTTTTTACTTTATTTTCATTTTTATAAAATTAGAAATCTTTTTCCATAGATATGTACATTAATATATTGTAGGTATATACACAGACATAAAAAACACCCAGTCCTATAAATCTAGGTGAGAGCTAGCCCTGCTAGCTGTTTACATAGACACACCTTGCATTCACACACACGCACACACCACTTGTTTGACACAAGCATCTTTAGCTTTAGTTCTGGTAAAAATCTACTCAGTCTCTTCAATCTCCAGTGAAAACCTCATCCCCTCACGTCTCATGGTGCGTTTACTCTTTGTCAGCAACACTTCGACGCATCCCAGCATCCGTTTTCTGCCCATTAAACTGCGTCATTGGGGGTTGAGTGTCGACTTAAAGGCACCTTGGCTGGAGTTTTTGAGCCGGTCCTTATTTAAAACAACACTTCAGCCACAAACTGCTCCACCAAAATGGCACTCGGCAGGAGGACCTTAGTTTTGGCCGTTTGTCCCTTTGCCTCACAAAGGCCAGCATTGTAATGTTAAGAGCATCTTGGCTGAGAAGAAGCAGGTCACTTTGGTGCTTTTAAAACTCCTTACTGTCTCTGAACAGGTCGATGCGCAGAGCGAGCTCCTTGAAGGACGGACGCAAGCTGGGATCATTGTCCCAGCACTCCTCCATGATCTCATGAATCTGAGAGAAACAGCAGGAAGGGAAGACCAGCAATTAGCAAGAAAGACTGTAGTCGCCTCCACATTGTCACGGCTGAATACTTTAGTCACATCTGAATGTTGAGGGTGTGATAAAGCAAAAAAGGATTCTATATAAGCAGTTGAAATTTGTTAGCAGTCAGTTACCAACATAGGACTTTGATAACGTGAAACGAGGTGGTAGAGAGTAAACGGAGCATGTGTTTACGTGTTTACCTCAGTGGGACAGCCGAGAGGTTGAGGCAGCCTGCTGCCTGATTTGAGGAGCTCAATCAGGTGATAGACAATTAACTGTCCCTGCTTGTCATTCCCCATCATAGACATAAAAACCTGAAGGACAAGATGACGGCAGATTTAAAAAACACTTTTTTTATAATATTTTAGGCATCAACTATGTACACAGCAAAAAACAGAATTAGCAGAAGTAGAAAGAAGCCAATGGAGCAGCTTTGCAGACAAAGGTATTACCTTCTAATTCCAACACAGATGCTTTGGTACCAGGTTTCCTGATTACTTATTAATTAAATGCATGTAATAATCTGTATGATAATAGACGTTATCACTTACTGCAGGAGGGCTGCAGTTCTTGTCACTGTGGGTGAAGAGCTCATAAAGAACCACCCCAAAGCTCCAGACATCAGACGCCACTGAGAACTTGCTCTCAGTTAACGACTCGGGGGCGTACCTGCAAAAAAGTCAGTGTGAACGTCCCAATTCTGCTTGTGTTGTTCCAAATCAGTCATTTCAGTTCTTGTGGAAACGTCTTTGAATTATTAACAAAAAGTGTGCATGTATGTGTAAGTGGCTCCACAAAATAATGCAGACGAACACAGAGCAGTAAAAAAATCAAGCTGACCAGAATATGGGGCTCTCTCCTGGCTCTTTCACCATGTAGTACTCTTTGTCCTGAGGCAGAACCTTAGTGAGGCCAAAATCCCCAATCTTCACCCTCAGCTCACTCTCCACAAGTATGTTTCTTGTAGCCAGATCTCTGTGGATATACCTCCTGCTGGACAGGTACTCCATACCCTGTCACACACGCAAAGTCTGGGTTTGCATCAGCTGCTCAACAGGTGTATGTAAACAGCCAACACGGACTCAGTCGACTACCTTGGAGATCTGAGAAGTGTAGTGCACAAGCTTCTTGTGGTCAATCCTCTCCTTGTTTTTCATGAGGTAGTCTCGCAGACTTCCAAAGGGCAAATATTCCATGACAAGACGCAGATTTCGTCGACCTGAAAGATAACAGCAACACAGTGACCACATGTTCAAAAAACAAATGTCCTGAATTTGAATAGTAATAGGTGTGAACATACAAACAAACGTAAGTTAATAAATAAAATGGTACCTGCACTGTAGCAAACACCTTTGTACTTGACAATGTTCTCATGCTGGAGAGATTTTAGGATCTCGATCTCTCGCTCAAAGTCTCGTATGTGCTCTGCTGTGCTCTGCTGGAGCTTCTTAACAGCCACAACCTCTCCAGTGTTGTCCTGAAGTGGGTCATATCGACACATCTCCACACTGCCGAAGTTTCCCTGAAACAGAACACCAATTTATACCCAAGTCCAGACAAAAAGGACACGATGACTGATCATTATGGGCGGCTTTGCATATCAAACCACAGACTCCACTCTTCCACACACCTTGCCCAGCTGCTGCAGGAATATAAGGTGTCTCTCCTCAAACTGAGCTGGCTCCTGATTCTCAAAGCCCCCACTTGACCAGGCTGACACCACTGTCCGGTTTGGCAGGATGTCACTGTCCATGATCAATTCATAGTCTGGAGAAAGATGAATTTAAGAGCTATAGTGGCAGCAGGCAATTCTCCAAAAACAACATCTCTTCTGTTTTTGTGTATAAAGACATTGGAACTCAACATTAGTGTGACCTGCTGGTCATAATGCACAGGTGAAGGTGACTGACCTGGTGTGAAGAGACCGTGGAGGTCACGGATGACTGCGCGAAACGAGGGCCTGAATGTGGGCTCGTAGTCCATGCAGCTGGTAATCAGATTTGCCAGCTCGGTCCACTTTGGTGCAGGAAGTTGGTGGTGGTCCTCGTAAAACAGAGTTTTCTATGAGACCAAAGACAGCGTTAACAAAGCACCTTGAGCCTTTAAAAGGGGCCTGAGTAACTACTGTATATATATATTTTATTTCACTATCCCTGCTGATAGAGCTCCCAGATTAAGTGGTCTGTAGGTTTTAGTGGGTGACCTTTTTGTGAACTGAAGAACTAAAGAAAAGGGAATAGTTTGTATTTTATGCTGTAGAAGCAGTGAAAGAAATAATCTTTAGTAACTGGGAGCTGGGATAAACAACCTGGTGTTGATGCCAAACGTTTCCACTGTAGGAACTTAGTGACCTGTCACTGAACTCTTCCTCTTTGTCCTGGGCTTTGCTTTTGTTTCCAGTGCCCTCTGCACACTATGGAGGCTGGGAGTTTAATTTAGCACCCCTCAGTAGGAAACACTAAATTACTTAAGTTCAATCAAGTGCTGTTCTATAAGTTGCTTGTACTGCCTCCATTAGTGATTGTGGGACACACATTTAACAAACATAAGGGAAGCAAACTCTACCTCCTGTACATGGTTATAGGTTGTAAGGAACTGCTGTCCACTCTAATGCAAACACTCATAATAAAAGACTAGCCTTATGGGACGTATACACAAGAGACTTTTTGACCATGGTGATTATATTCATGTGGTCTATAGTTTAGGTCAGACCAAGTCGCTCTACCTTAGAGTTGTCTAGTGTTGCTAAAGGTTTCTCTCCACTGCTGCAGATCTCCCACAGTGTGGTGCCAAAGCTCCACTTGTCTGCAGCCAGGCTCAGGTTGGCAGAGTCCTCAATACACTCAGGAGACACCCAAGGGATCCTCTCAATTAGAACTGAGGACAAACAAAAACAGCAAGTGTGACTGTTAATACTCTTTCATTATTTAATTTTATAGCATAATTAATAATACTGTCTCCACATTGCATTATTTAACTGGCAGTAAAACCAAATCCATCCTTTATTTTAATGCCAAACCGATTAAAGTGGTGCATTACAGGTTAGCAGTAATGCACCACAAGTATACTCACTTTCTTTGGGAAGAACAGTGATGCTGATGCCAGGATCACTAAGTTTGATGAAAGGGGTGTTTCCAGCCATTCGATCCTCCTCTCGGATCAGAAGAACATTCTTAGCGCAAACATTCCCGTGGACAAGTTGCTTTTCTTCCTGGAGGTGCAGAAAATAAAAAATGTTCAATCTGTTGCTATCAGTCCTGCTCTAGTTACATGTGTCAACAACTGAAGTGGTCATTAAACCCCAACTAGAGCCACCACACACACTTATATTCATCAGCATTAACTCGATTTGTGGACTCGCACCAGGAAGTTCATGGCCCAGGCCAGCTGCTTTGCCACTTCAAGCTTCCACAGGATGTTTATAGAGTTCTTGTTCTTCTTTAAATAAGTGTCCAGTGAGCCAAATTTCACATACTCCTGTACCATGATGTCTGAAAGATAGCATTTAAATTATTAATCACAAGCCAAGTTAGAGTGCATTTATTTTACCTGTGCTAAATATTGCTATAACCATACAGTTATATGTACAAGGTTATCACTGTGATATGTCCTGCACAACATGCTTTGACAGTTCAGCAGTTAGTATTGCTGCTATTGGTAGACAAGATAGTTACCACTCAGCCAAACTCAAAAACACAATATTTAATTAGTATTTTAATAAATGTTCCTCAAAATAGAAGATCCATCTGCAATGAAACATGCAAACTGCAAATATCTATCTAGTATGAAGAACCAAATACTTTTAATTGCAATGATGAAAGGCATCTGAAACTTGCCAATGCAAGTAAGAATAATGAACTGTTAACCCAGACAAATGCTGTCCTGCACAGGTTGAGTCCTACAGGCCATTAAGCTGTTGCAGCAGACATTTCGTGAGGAGGAGAGAGTAGAAAGGTCAATGAGTTTCTTCTGCAGGGTACTGTAATCCTCTTAAGAACAGACCACCATGCCTTGGTGGAACAGAGTCAAGATTACAGCATGGACTCCTGACAGCATTAGACCTTACATACATAAACCTAGAATGTCTTTCTTTGAAGTTGTGCATAATTGCAAGAGGTTCTACTGTATGTCTCCTGAAAGCATTGGGGAAAGGAAAGGCTGAACTTGAAGCTGACTTACTCTCTTCTCCACAGACACACACGCCATAGTTCAGGATCAGGTGCTTGTGGGACAACTGGCTCATCATGCTGGCAGCTTCAAAGAAAGACTGCAGCAAATGACAAAGACAGAAAACAGAATCATCAAGTGACACTGCTGAATGTCTCACGATTAAATCCCAATGCTGAATAAAAAAGCAAATTATATTTGACGTATAAAATTAATCTGTTCTATTGCTTCCCTTCAGTAAACACACACTAGATAGGAAAGGTAAGTCATTAATTGTAAGTGGTGACTTTAGGGCTACACCACTTGCAACACGTAGTGGCGAGTGAAGTGTTTACTTTGTGGAAATAGAGTCATTACAACATGAAGAGGTCATTTAAGGATAATATTAGGTTTGTATTAGGTTAAAAAGTAACAAAGATGAACCAAGGTTTATTTGTCACCTGGTGTCCTACCACCACTGTGACATAAATAATTACAGTTGAGTTAAAATACAAATCAAGTCCACTGCAAATTAAGATATGACCTCCAAGACAAGTGAAGTGTGTAGATTGGACTCGATTCAGTGGGAGCAAACGCTAGCTGTGCAGTGTGTGTCAATACGAGCAGTGCAGATGCTCCACGATTTGGACAAGGCAGCTGAACCTTTGTTATAATTCAGTTTTATTTTATCAATAACTGATTATTTGGCCGTAATTAAAAGCACAAACCTCAGAGAAATTCCTGTGTGCCTGGTCCAAGACTTTCACGACCACTTCTGTTTGGTGCACCTGGCTATAGTCCCCCAGCTCTTTACGTACTCCTTTAAAAATTTTGGTGAATGTCCCTTGACCAAGACTCTCCATCTGTCAGGAAGGACATTACTAGCGTTGACCAAGCACTACAACATAATCATGCAGGAACTAGTACAAATGAATGCACAGATCAGATGCACAAGAAGGAAAACCAAGCTTACAAACTCCAGATCTTCTTTCCTGATCTTGTGAAACACCATTTGACTGATGTTATGTCGATTAAGTGATGGAGAAAGACGCACTTCTGAGCCCTTGTTGCTCCTGCACACAAGCAGGCAGGATTTTTCTAGAGGTGATAAAAAATATCTTACATTAAACCAAAAACAGGTTATTGGCTCATTTTAAAAATAACTGAAACGATAAGTTGATAGAGGGACAGTGTATGTGTTTTCTGCAGAGACTGAACGCATGTGTGTGTGTGTGTGTGTGTGTGTGTAAAAAAGATGCATGTTTTACCTTTGGATTTCGGGGGACAGCACTTGCTAAATTGAAAAATGACACTGTCAGAACGCACAGTTTCCTTTTGGTAGCAGGTCAGTAGTTCCTGCAGGCTACTGAAGTTCCTCTTGGTTCCACTGAGGTTGAACTCCCCGCTCACAGACCTGGTGATCTGGCAGTGCTTGTATTCTACAGAGTCATACACCTGGTAGGGAGACAGCAAAGGAAAAGAAAACTAAGGTGATTACAGATTATAAAAACTAAAGTGGTTTCAGCAGCCACAGGAGAAGACATTTGTACTTTAATTGGTACTTTCACAATCTCACCTACCTCAACAGGGAAAGTCAGGAAATACTTGCTGAAGTCTTTGGGGCTGCATCTCAAAATGTACAGACCTCGTTTGTTTCCACACTTCTGCAGCCAATGGATGGCAAACTGCATTCTGCAAGAACGGAAAAAATAAAACTAAATCTTGTGCCCAGCTAAGTTACTGACTGTTAAACATATAAACCAATAGTCAGAGCTCAATTAGAATTCACAGCAAATCTTTAAAAGCATTAGTTAAATACAGTGGTAAGGGCAACATAAATTCCCATGTTAGCAATAATTTTCATAATGTTTTTGGAGGCGTCATGAACACTTGTGGTCAAAAATGAATTAGGCCGTAAGATTCACTTACGAAATGGGGCCGTGGCATCGGGAGGAGATGACCTCCACGAGCCTTGGAGGTGCCACTTCTTTACATAGGTAGTGATGAGCATCTGTAGTCAGACGATAGTAGCCATCAATGAGAGACACGAAGGAGAGCGCCTCCGACAGGGTGGGGAACTCCAGCTCCTATAAATCACACGGGGCACATGAGTTTCACCGGATCTGGTCTGGTGATATTAAATTAGAAACAGAAATTAGAAAAGGTACAATCACCAGATTCTTGCCATCCTGCTTATTAATGGTGACCACACGACTCTCTGCAGCGCCCTCTTTGCTGCCCTGTTTGATGCCAATGTCAGTGACATCAGGAAAGTCACACAAGGTCTGCAGCTCCTGGACAAAGAGCAAATTATTACACTTCTATTACAAAACATGTATCAGTATCAGAACATCCAACATGTAGAGATGCAGAGATCTACTGTCAAACAGTGGTGCACTCACTACCTGATCAGAATCCATCAATTTCTCCCGACACCACTGGATGCCAGTGTCCGCCACCACCAGGGTGATGAGCTGTCCGCTGGAGGGCTCCGTCACATGAAAGGTCTCTGTGTAGAAGGCCTTCTCCAGAGACTCCATGCTGATCAGGTACTTCAGCTTGAGATCGTGCGCTGTGGCCCGACACTGACTGAACTGTTGAATGAAGCGCTTAAAGCGAAAGCGTATTCGCTTGCGTGTCAAGAAGCTGCAGCCCTGGATGTGAGCTCTCATGTCTTTTGGCAAAAACGACTTATAGCTGGAAGACATTTGAGATGAGCTGGTATTAGAGATCCTAAAAGTGCGTTACTATTGAGTAGTTTGCTTGACATTTTCAGACAATAACTGCCCCTTTATTTTAGAAATTACCTTGTGGTGTGGTAGACGTCCAACGGGGACATCTGCTTCTCTTTGGCCGTCCGTGTCATGTCGAGTACAGCCATACCGAGGCACTCTTCTTGTGTCTCATGGGTGTTGGGGATCTTCACCAAGCCATTCAAAAAGTCATTCCTCCACTGAACAAGACAAAGAGTAACTTCGAAATTAATGCGTCTGTCAAATTATTACCACATGAGAGCACTACCTGACAACCTTTACTTGTTTTCATGTACTTAAACGATTCAGATTTAGCCTATTTTGGAGCACCAACACTTTTAGCCACGTCTACAAATACTGGTAGGTACAACGTGACTTGCAGTCGGTCACTGGAACACTTTTTTTTCTCTGTCCTGCACGTACACGTTGCACTGATGACGGCAGCTAACCAGCACTGACCGATGGACGAGCATCATCCAATGCTTGATTGCAGTATGATCTGTAATCACCGACATCAAAGGCAACTGCAGTGTGCAAGTGAAAGTGAACACAATGTCCAAAGAAAACCACACTTTATTTAACCTTGAGCTGACTAATATGTTTTTGTTGATGGTGCATTAATGTTGAATTCCACACAACAAAACCAAAATAAAACTGTCAGACTTTAATCAAATGACCACACCCTATAATGTACCCTTGTCCTACATAAACAAAGACTTTGGATTATATATTGTTGCTGCTTTGGTTAACCTCTAACGTCCCCTCTAGTCACAATAGCGTTTCATTATGACAAACAGAAGCTCGGAGCTACATTCAACATGACCTTCACCAAGCAAAACACATCTGTACAGAGCAAATGTGAGCATGTGTACTGGCTTAATGCCTGCAGAAACACAATGCATTACGCTCTCAAATGATCCCCGCAGTGGTGCTTCCCTTCTCCCCTTCAGGCTTTTTCAGAGCCACTGAAGCAGATTTCCACAGGCATAATTCCACATAATCCTTCAGTTCACTCAAGGTTCAACCCCAGTCATTTTACTGACTGGTACCTGGATTCACCTATTCCATACACATCTCTTCTGCTGCTATTTGGTTTATATAAAGGAGGTTGACACTGGTCATGTAGAACTCTAGTTTTGCTGTCAAATGCAGATAATGAAGAGAAAAAAATATACACAAAAAATTCAGTTTCTCCTCCTAAACATTTATGACCTTTATAGTATTACCAGAGAAGAAGTAATGTGACTCTTCATGCATGGCCAGGTGTGCCCTACAGCAAAAATATGAAACTAACTCCCACTCAAACCAGTCCTATAAACACAAGCTGTTTGAGTAGGCTATAACAACCTGTCACGTCTCTATTTTAGGAAATTAAATTTGGCACTTTGAAAATCTGTGACCCATTTTAGAAGATTTACATCTTTGGTGAGAGCAGTCAGACTAGTAGCCAAGATTCACAGACAGGAAACAAACAAAAAAGTCAGCGAAGTCTGAAAGTATTGAGAAACAGATAAACATTTGTTTTGGTCTTAGCCTTTGTTGACAGTGTCAGGAATACAGAATACTGACAGCTTTATCTTTTCATATCATTATTCCACAGTGGGACTGCAGAAATGACACTGCAGGGCCTCTTCTACAATCTTTAGAATTTTCAATCACGTTGTGCCAACACACTGAATATTCTTCACACAATATTGAATTAACTGCACAACTTCATACTATAATACTATGGTCTACAGCCTTGATGAGCAGGAGGAGCTTCCATGGCCTGTCACAACGTCCTGACTGCCACTAATGTCTTACTGTAACACTTGGTATGTGACACTATGCCAGGAACGTCTGAGGCTGTGCTTAGTTTTGAAAAGCACACAAAAATAACTAAGACTGGAGATTTAAAGTTGTTCATTTCAAGTATTGTGCACATCAAGGTGTCCTCTTCAAGCCCAATTTGTAAGACTGCTTCCAAAGCACTGAATTCTGTATTCCCCGTCACATAAAATCAACTACACTCACTAAAAGTCACTCACACTCACATAAGTGGCACCACTTGCTTACGTAGGCGGCCATTTGTTGACAGCGCACACTACAGTAGGTCAACTGACGAGAACATTAATGCAAAAACAGCTGAAAAATGAAACTAACTCACAAACGGTAGATTTGCTCCTTTCTTGATCTCAGTCTTTGACCTTTATATGAAGCCCTGATCTAGCCAAAATCCGTGAGCTTCTTGCAATATGAAGCCAAATCTAAAACACTGGGCTGCAGGGCAGCGTGAACAAACAACCAGAATATACTCTGAACATTTCTGTGATACACAATGAATTGTAGTTTCTAACCCATGTGTATAATGAAGAACGCTGCTCAGTGCTATGGTACTTACCTGAAAAAAAAGGTATGACATTACAAAATCATCAAGGACAGGACTTTCGGAGCCCTTGGTGACCCCATATCTATATGCTCGTGACGCCCCACCACTGTACCAGCCAGGGAAGTAGTACCTGAGATGAACAAAAGCAAAAGAGAAAAAAAGTGTGAAACACACCCAAGAAGCAGTGTGAGAGTCAAAAGTTAAGTACATTACCTAATTCTGAAAAACACATCTTCTGAAGCTGAATCATCAAGTTGAAACGTATGGTTGGGAGAAAACCACAAGTGGTCTCGCTCTCGGAAGAGACCGAAAAGGCTGCAGTAGAGAGGTGATATGCCTAAAGTAGACAAAGAACAACATTAGTCTGCATACCTACAATGCATTTCAAATCAAATTCTGTAGATTTAGTGAAAGCTCTAAGAAGCACATATAGAAATAGACATGGCCTCAGGGTCAACATTAAAAATCTATATGTTTGTAGTACAAACACAGCTGAACCATAGGACAGTGTGGATTGTCTAACTATAACATGCACCTCTAACATTATGCAGGCGAGTCTAGTGTGTGGCCCTGCATTGTTTTACCAGTCATCTTATTTTTAATCTCAACTTTTCTTACATGTGTGCAGTCCTCAAAAGAGACCAGAAACTAAGACAGAGTGTCAACAAAGCACAGATGAGTGAACGAACAAACGTTTTTTCCACTCGTACGTCTCACTGCGGCCTCTTGATAACCTTATCTTGAGACCTATGTCCCATGTTACAGCAAAAGGCACAACACAGGCTCCACAGCTCCGTTACTCACTGCACGCCTTGGCTGCATCTATACACAACTCCTCGGCAACATAGTCCCCAGGTGTGTAGCTGAGGAAACCACGCTCAGCCGCCGCTTGGCTACTGCTGTAGAGGTGGATCCTCAACGCAGCGGCAGCTGGTGTCGTGTCTGGAGACTCTCGATGAGCGGCCCCATTTTGGTGCACCGTGGGGCCTGTGTCAGTCACAGTGTCCATGGCTGGCAGGAAGGCCATCAACAACACGCAACCTTCAATCAGTTACAGGAGAAAAACGTTAGCCTCCTTTTATTTCCTCTAGAAAAGTGTGATGATTTAAAATCGCAACCAGCTAAAGTACGTGCTCTCGACTGTTATATAAAATTCAGTTACATAAAGCTGCAGGACAGACGAAGCATTGTCTCGAAAAAGGTTATAAAATCTGTAAATCTAATTCAAAAATAGGCGACTCAGTGAGTTATCAAACGCGGTCAGAGAAGCTGGATTGTCAACGTAGAAATTTGTCCCTAGTGTCATTTACTATTTTAGCAGCATACTGTTAAGTGTCTATATCATCACTAGTACAAATTGGCAAAGATTCTATGTACAGTTCTAAAGACAGAATGACTGTGTTCTCTCTATAAAAATGCTGCTATTCAGACTGTATATAAAACAGGACTGAATGACAGGCTTATATTTCCTCCACAGTCATGACTTAGTGTCCACAGACTGCCTCGATGCTGAACTTCCCTCCAGTGCACACTGTGCTCGTAAACACTTGGACACTTAGCGAGTTGATGGTCACTTCCCTTCCAACAACTCAAATAGTGCCAATTTTACAGCTTAGGTGGAAAACAATGCAGAACAATGTGTACATGTTTACCTTTTGTCAAAGACTGAAATAATTTTGTCACCTTTGAATTTTACACAGTTCATTTTCATTATCTGGGTTAACTGGTCGTGAGAAAAAAGGGTGAAACAGGAACAACTTTAAGTATTTGCTGGATCACTTCATTAGTTCCACAGCAGATAAAACATTAGACACAAGGCAACACACAGAACTAAGGCTCAGAACCAGACGAACTATCCAGAATGACACGAAAAACCTCCACAAACATCACTTAAACGAGCATCATGTCAACATGACCCACGGAAATCACTCCTTAAACGTCTCAGAGAAAAAACTTTTAAAAACAGATGTGTAAAACGTGACAAAGTATTTATAAACTACGTTAATCAAACCATCTTCTACAGTAGTTAACTGTTAAACTTGATTCAGCTTCACAATTCACTATTGTTGAAGTCGACAAACAGACAGAGCACATTGTGTTTAGTGACAGAAAGTAGAGCGAGTACGTAAGAATGAAATTAGCAGATGTGCAATATCATAAACCGATTACATGATGTCTGCTGAGGCTCTGCAGGGACAATAAATGTTCCCCCCGAGGCTCCCCAACACTTCCGATTTTCAGTTAGATAAAGCAGTTGCATAACTGTTCCCTAATTACGTTACTTACACTCCTTCCTTGTCAGTTTTTATATCTGGATGATGAAACATAACGTTAAATAAATTGAGTTTGGGTCAACCTTTCATTTTAAAAATATCATATTTTCTGCACTAACAAAATATATTATTATAAAAACCTGAACTTTATGCAAAGAAGCCCAATCACCCGTGAATCTTGACAAATAGCAGAAAGTTCATCCAGGCCGCCGCAGCTCCGTTCAGCCTCAGCAGATTAACCTTAGCAGCATCACACACCCACCAGGAGATCGGAACCGCAGCTAACGCCGCACCGACGGCGCACGGACGCGTGTCCGCCACGAAGCCGACCCGCGGCCGGGCCTCGCGTCTGTCCGCCGTGGGAAGCGCAAACAGAGCCGAGCTGTCAACGAGCTGCGATGAACGTAACGTGGAACACTTACTTTGGTGGGGAGCCAGTCGTGCGGTCTGCTAGCGGTCTGCTAGCTTCCTAGGCCAGCGATGGACGAGCGACGTGTTTGACAGCTACAAGCGAACACTGGCGCGTCTGCTCTTTGAGATTAGAACCCAACTAGCCGAATAAATGACAATTAATTTAAGGTCGGAATCTGCCTGGATCTATGCAGCTGGCCGTCCTGCTACGTGAAGCCCTTCTGCTCAGCCCGGCGTGGCCCATCTTACTGCGGAGCAACTTCAGCCGTCTATCTTGTCAATCTCGCAACTTAAGCTAATGCTAGCTGCAACCATGTCGCGCGCGGTTGCGAAGTGGCCCGAATACGCCAAAGTCGTCCACGCGCGATCCGCTTAGCTGTGTCACAACATGCGAGTCCTGCTACGACGACAGTTGGACCGCTGACATTTTGTCAACTTATTGACGGCTTCAACTCTGATAAGGTTGCCAGTTAGGAGCGCAGCCGAAGCCCCGAGTGAGTCAACAAACCAGCCTCTCCCACCATCCCGACGTTGGGTTCAGGTGCTGTCGGGAAAGGCCACAACTGCAGACGGGAAAACGTAGTAGTGGCAGTTTACCCTGTGCTTTACATTCACAAATAGCTACAACACAGACACACTGATGTACTGTTTATTTATCAGGCAACATGGACAACATATTTACAGTTACACTATTTACAATTACACATAAATTAAATTATCCTATTTAGCATTTAAAGATGTCATAAATTAGCCATTGCATGTACATATCATAAGGGAGCTAGATTCAGCTCTGTCCAGTAATTTTATGTTGTCTGTAACAAGTAGCACCCGTTGATTTCTGTCATTTAACTATTTTATGTGTTGTTTACACTAACTTACATTATGTATCTTTCTGTAGAAGTTTAGTTCATATTTTATTTGTCACATACACAGGCCTTGAAATAGGAATTTGCTTATTACGAGGGGCCCTGAAGGCACCATCATGACACAGCGTCAGTCCATTGGCTCCAAACCAGTAGGCACCGCCCACCCACCAACGCCTCCGCTTTAACACTTGTGGCACAAATTACGGCACAGTTGTGCAATGAAACACAGTTTATATTTTATTAACACATTGAAATAAACATACAGCCCAGATACAATTACATTAATTCATTTATTTTGTGAGATGGCTCTGTTACTTCAGCACGTTAGACAAGTATTGTAGTAAAACGTATGCACGAACATTGTGTCGTCAAATACAATATCACGTCAAAATAGACATTGCAATAGAATTTTATTAACCACTAAATAAAGTTAAACGTTTTATAAAGAAAGTTAAAATGTGTTAATTTAGGTGGATCTGAATATGAAGCACTTTAATTTTACTTTAGTAAAGTGTTACATAAATGGACATGGACATTGTGTCACCATCTTTTTCAATCCTATTTATACTATTTACCCAAATGTTTTATTCAATATTATGTTGTTTTCTTCAGCTACAAGTGCATTAGTGATGCTGGTGAACTATTACAGCTTGCCAAGTTTGTCCCCAGGTGCTGGACAGAGTTGAGGTCAGAGCTTTGTACTGGTTTGTACTGTGGTTGTCCACAACAAGCCAGGGAAACGTTTTCCTGATACTCTAAATCCTCACACAAAAGAATGTGAATTCAAACAACACAAGACTACATCCACACTACAACGAATGTAAATGTGTACTTAGATTCTACGTATTCAAAGTATTTAAAAGCTTTTTTAAACATATTAGATTGTATTTTCATTAAGAAAGCAACATGAGCATTCGAACAAAGTGTCACATGAATCAATTTGACAGTTGTTGAGACATTTCAGTGGAAAACCACAAAGTCAGAACCAGAGTGGAACTTTGGAAAAGAGGATCACGAAACTCATTAGCACGACTTGTGTAGATACCAGAAAGGTCTGTACAATCCAACGAACGGGTTGTTGAGATATATGAACGGACGAATGACTCGTCTGACCTTCTGGAGCCAGATTAAAAGCTGGAATCATCCAAAACATTCTTATCCCCATCTGAAGAACGTTCCTGGCCATCCAGCCAGCAGCAGCTGAGGTAATTGAGTTTGGCTTCACTGACAAATTTAACTGTGTTTAGCAGCCAGCATGGGAAAAACACAACAGAGTGACAGTCAGATGACACAAGCTACAGATAAAAGAAGAAGCAGACACACATTTCTCCACTGGAACTAAAATGATCATCATGCAATTAGTAGGCCGTTAGATTGATCAGCTGCTACAAGGCAAACATTTATATGCGTTGACAAAACCCACGGGCGAACACCTGATACAGTCAGTCACACATAGACCCGGCTGCATAGAGGCAGTCCTGGGGGCGTTCAGGTGACACCTACGCAGAGGCAACAACACTGGAGCACACAAACCGAGAAAAATATGTGAAGGGTGTCCTCAGGTGGTCGGGTGACAGCACTTGTGTCTGCCCAGAGAGGAGGTGGGAGGAAAGAAATGACAGAATCAGGGAGTGGGAGTCGAGGGGAGGGAGGGGACGAAAGCATGGGTGGGAAGATAGGGGAAGAAAGAGTGGAGGAACTGAAAGTAAACGCACCGAAAAACAAGGGTGGAGTGGCGAGAGAAGGGGAAGTAAGTTGAAGGGGAATCAGAAACTACACCAAGAAGCAGGAGGGGAAGGCAGTGTTCGGCTTAGTTGGCTTTTAAAGCTGATATTATCTATATTTAATCATATATTTCATCTGGGATTAGCGCCAGCCCCTCAGCAAACCTTCAAAAAAAGAGTATAGCTAATAGATTGGTATCTTTCTGCAGAACTAGCTCTGCAAATGTACAAACTAAACATCTAATTAAATATCCAATTAACAATCAGGAGCTAATTTAGCAGACATGGCAGCCTGCCATGAAAAATGAGAGAAAATCCCTGTGGCTCACATAGAGAATTAAGCTGTACATTATAAGTGCTATTAGTTAAAGGTCTTAGCTCAGTCTTACTACAACACTATAACATAATTGCCTTCTCACTTTAACTCCACTTTTAGTGCACAGACATGAAAGCGGCATCGATCCTCTCATTTAACTCCATGTCACGCCTGAGAGCAGAGTGTTCAGGCAGAGAAGAACCAAACGCAGACACGCAGGGAGGATGGTTCAGGGAAATGAATTTATCTGAAGTGCAGAAAACAGAAGCTTTTAGGGGGACGGGCAGAATACTGAATACTGGAGGGGACGCAATGCATGGAGAACTGAGTGAGAGGACCTGAGGGAGCTGCTGTTTATGTGGGCAGGGCAGCAAATGGGGAATGAAGGACAGGTAGAGGGATGTAGAGGGTCAATGGGCAGAGGCAGACGACAGCAGGGTTTCATGGACATGTGAAATGGACAGGGCTGGGCGAAAAAGAAATCAAATCTAAAACAATTTAAAGCTAGAACAATATTTCCAATGCAGTTAAATACTATTGTTAGGCCTGTTTTATAAGATATGGTAAATACCTAAATGATCCAAGTTAGTAGTTTCTGCCTAATTGTAATAAAATAGGAGAAGAAACCCTCTCTATGATTAATTAGTTGTTACCGTGCATGTCATTCACAGAACCCACCACTAGATGGAGCTACGTGTACACTACTTACCTGGAGAGGATGACTGGATAAAAGAACTAAATAAAGGGAGGCAAGGCAGAAGCGCGTGGTGAGATAGAGAGTGGAGGTAAAATGTTCTTTTTCTGGTCCTGGGTGGGATGAACAGTCTCCAAGGGCTTTCCAGGCCTGAAACCCACCACCTGCGTCTCTCTCTCGCAGTCACACGCGCACACAAAATGCCACTTGTGACATTTTTTCCCAGTCTTTAAATATCATCTGACTTGTAGGAGACTTGAAAACAGCATCAAGTTTTTTTGAAATCAAGATGAAGACATCAGAGGAAAACTAGTTTGCTGTCATTCTGTCACACTGGGAACACATTTATTATAATTCAAATTGCACAGATGTGTGTCTGTGTGTCCAGTTTTATTTTTTCCCCCCCTAGATTTTAGTTTAAACCATTTTTAACACATTTTCAAGTTTTTCTTGTTATATGTTTTCCTTCAAATATATTTTTTAGTTCATGTGCAAAAAACAAAAATACATTTGTCAAACTATGGACAGAGCAGCAGAACTGACGCTTGTGATGTTGTTGACAGCAGCAATCGTTATTAAGAGAAAGTGACAGTAGGTTTCTGCATCTTCCCGTCACCACCACAGTCATTGGAGGAACGCTTTACAGAGCGGAGAGACAAAGGAAGCTGCAACGTTCGATTCCCGATATGTTTTTGGCAACAATATGAAAACGGTTCATCATAAATCACAATACTGTCCTCCTTTGGTTTCTGAAAAACAACCACGCTGAGGAAACGGCTGCTTGACCTCACTGGTCCCAGTGACACATAAAAGCTCCCAGTGGTGCCCAGCGACAGCCCAAATGATATATATGTTTAATATAAAGCTACATTTCATATATCATTTAAAATTTAAAGACAAAAGATTTAGGAGATGTTAACACATTTAAGATGAAAGGGAGAAATGTGAAGAAATGAATCTGAACGCAATGATCCCTTTTAACCCGACATATTTCAGCACAGTCATCGCAGCAGCAGTTCGGTGGCAGGTGCATCCTTTCTATCATGTTCACAGATAATTCATCGTGTTCATAAAAACAAGTCGATACTAAAAGGCTCCAGAAGGAAGATTTAGCTTTAAATGCACAAAACCACTGCTTGCCTTTAGTCTAAACTCAACACTTGTAGGTGAAGAAGCTGCTGAACATGAATGAGGCCTGTACATGTCGATGTAAAACCTAAGAGTCGACTCTAAAACTGACTCCACGTGTAGAAATGATCCTTGATAATGTCAACTGCAGCTTAAGTCCCACTTGAGCCGATCCCTCTCGCTTCACCCGCCTCCATCACATCCTACACCTTCCCATAATAAAGCTTCACCTGAACCCGACCCAACAGAACGCCACAACCGCAACGTGGCCTTCGACCACACAAACACCAAAAGTGACCTCATTCTCAAGGACTAGGGTTTTAATTCAGGCCTCACTAAGACAGAAGCGCAGGAACACAAACACTGAGAGATGCACACGATACCCACACCTGAAACGACTCAGTCGGGCTGAGCTGGGAGGCACAATTATGAGTAGCTGCCTTCTTGACCTTCTATCTGCCAACCAATCAAATTGAATGATGATTATCATATGAGCGATAAGCTCCTTAAAGCACTTTTATATAATTTTCTCTCTTTTCCCGTGCGCTGTTTGTCTTTTTCATTTCCCCGCTCCATATCTTTCTTTCTGCGCTTTACCTAAATCTCCCTTTTTCACTCCCCCTCATCTTTCTTTTCATCTCTCCCCTTCTCTCTCACTTGCTCTTTCCTTCCTTCCTGGAAAAGGGCTCACAAACTTTTAGTGCATCCTGGGTTTTTACTTAGAAATGTCATGTCATAGGTGATCTTATCCATCACAGTCCTACAGGAGCTGCATTTTAATGCTTATCTATAAAAAAGGTGTGATACATTACTGAACCGTGCTGAAAATAGATCTGATTTGTCTTCAGGGTTGTCGCTACCATGGAGGACACTGAGGTCAGGGTCTTTGTGTTTGTTGAGGGGATGTGAAGAAGAAGAGAATAAAAGAGTGATTTTAACATATTAATTTTAACATTATTCACAGGCTTCACGCTGGATCCAGTTTGTCTATGAAGCCTCGTCACAGAAAATATTGTGTCTGTAGAATATTATCTCATTCATGTCAGTTTTATTGTTTAACATTGACCGATCAAGTCACCACTAACATCTCCTTACACAGAACAGAGTCATGTATCTGCACATTTACAGTGGTCAGGTGAGTTATTGCACATCTGATACATTTCTGGTCCAGTTTGGCGACTGGAGCAACTGGAGGTGAAGGCGACGGGTCGGTGGTGGATCGGCTGCCTGACATCTGGACACAGAAGACTTTCTCCGGTCTCAGAGTGATGTTGAGGATGAGGAGGAGCTGGTCTTTCTCCTCTGAGGAACCTGCAGCCTGTGTCCTTCCTGGTTCGCCCCTAACTCAAATGACTCGATGACGATTTGATTCCATTTTAAATCCAAGCAAACGCTTGGACTTAACACATAATGCAGCGCTCAACGCCGCAATCACATTTGACCAGATGGTTAATTACCCACACAAAATGCAATAAAACTCTCAAAACAACAAAGATCTGTTCCACAGTCAATGTGCTCACCGGAGCGACGGCTTCCGTTATTTGCTGAGCGGAGTGTTTGATCAACACACACACAAACACACACGAAAGATGCTGCGTTTCAACCTGCAGCGAGATCTTTGCTTGGTGCATATGTCTGTACTGAGAATGTTGTGTCCAGCGAGCGCACATCAAAGTACAATAATCTATGGAATCACTGAAATAGAAAATGTGATCAATGCGTGAAACCTGCTCAGATTCTGTCTGGTGCATTTTCTGACAGTCTGACAGACGGCGTAAAACGTATTTGTCATCGTGAACCATCGTTGCATTCAGTTTGGCCTGTGCCTCTAAGTAGATGAACCTCAGCGTGAAAGATCACGTTAACACCACTTCATTAGCTTTCAATGGAGCAAAATGCAAAAATGCCTTAGAAGCATCAACATAGAACAGAGTTATGTGTGAAAAACATGGGATTTCTGGCAGGAGGCACCGCGTGTGGCTGAGAGGCCATCACATTTGGGGATGAACTTGGTGAGTTGGCGTTGATGTCTCCCTACTAGTATCAGAAATGAATTATAGTCCTTAATATGATAAACTAGGTCCACACAACTTTGTTTTAGGAACGGTGTGGTTTTAGTCAGGCGTTGGGCAGACGTCCAACGATCCAACGTGAGTCCATGGAGGTGACAGTCCATGGAATCCTAATCTTTACTTCTGGGATCTGCCATCTGTGCTGAAATGCGTAATATCAGTGTTTGTTTAGTTGTGTGGGTCCAGTAGCTGCCTGGCCGTTAAAGCACTTCATGGAATGCAGTTTGCACATCTGCTCTCACGCTGGTGCGAATCCCAGGCTGTTTGTTCACGCTGTCCACACAAGGAGAAGGAATGACCTTCAATGTGTGACACAGCTCATACAGTATGTCTGCATCTATATACAATGAACTCACTTTAAATGTACACTAAATAAAGGCTACAGTGAACTCGGCACGTGAAGCCGTCAGCGGCCACTTTCCACCGTCCGCTACTTAAACTGTGACCTTTCCTCAGATCCAGACGCAAACAAAGTGCTGAGTGTTCATTGTGTGTAACCTGAGAATCCATATAATAGTTTAAACTGCATCCACAGTATTAATATTCAATATTCAGTCTGTCTGCAGTGTCACATCCATAATTACTCAAGTAATTAACTGAGTTAACAACAAGAGGCAAGAGGTGAGCGTGATTGCAGATGAATGAAGCAGATCAGTGATGCTGGAAACTAGAGGGTCTAAATTAGGCCTGTGGTGCAGTTTGACCTTCTTCCTCTCCCTCCTGCACTCATGCGTGTGAGGGGAGGGGAACCGCGGCACATGCTGCCTGGTTATTCTGGTCCACACGCCTGTCATTTACATGTTCGCACCTCCCGCCCACCGCCACCACGTCTGCGCCTCATGCGTCCTCTCCGAGCGCGCGTGTGGCTTTCAGCACTGATTCCTCCTGCCAGAAAATGTCCCGCGGCAAGAATTTGGAGTTGAGAAAGTGTCCGCTGCTCTGTCGATAAGTGACACGGTGCCAAAACGGGCGCGCGGCCATGTTCTATTAGCGCAGCTCCACCGGCGCCAGCGCTCGTGGAGACGAGAGGAGCTGCAAACCGCCAGAAACAAGTTGGAGGTGCCGCAAACAAAAAGGGCTTCTCTGCCAAAATCTTGTCCAAAACCCTGTGAACAATAAAAACAAAAGGAAGAAATCATAATCAGGATCATCCCGTGTCATGTCAGTCATGCAAAACTCCAAGAGGGTTTTTGTTTTCTGTCGGCCAACAATTACAGGGAATTAATGCAGAATTAAAGTCTTGGCTAAAGTTGAAATTTCAACTTGTCAACAAATCTTCATAAAACAACTAATACAGCAATACACTGGTAGTTTGTTCATGTTCAGCCCAATATTAGCCAAGCATGAGTCTTTAACAGCAGGGTCCCCATAAAAAATAGTTTCTCAGCTCTCAAACTTAAAAGAAAATGCGTCATGATCCAAATAAATCAATATTTGAGCGCTCAGCAAACTACGACCATAAAAAAAAATCACAAAAAGACAAAACACAAGCAAAACAAGCAACCTGACAGCACAGATGAACAAGTTTCCATAGCAACAAAGCGCATTCCTGTCAATATTTAGTTTCCATCTGGAAATATTTACTTAAATAAATTAGGGAAGTTGCTCCATAAATGGTTCAATCAGTGCTATTTAGGTCAAGTCTCTGCTGTCGCTGCTTCTACCTCTGACCTGCAGTAGATTTGTTCGTGATGTGAGATGTTTCATTTGCTCAGATTCACTGCAGATGCAGCTGCAGAGATGGAGGCTGCAGATGCACTGACTCAGACCTGTGACCACCGCACACGGCGCCAACGCTGAACTGGGATCAGGCCCGAACACGTTCTGTGGAATTAGATTCGTGTCCCGGTTTTCTCACTTATTGTGTCTCTCCCTTCATATCGAAGCACATCAGGTAAAGCAAGGTCAAATAATCTTCCTTCCTCTTATTTATTTATCTCATGTCATCCTCAAACTTTCTGCACTCTTTCGCCACCTCCCTCCTCCTCCGCTTCCTTTTGCTGCAGGAGCCCGGTTTAGGCGTGCGTCATTTAAAGCCCATCGTCTCTGCTCCCTAATCACACACACAGTATTCACGCATGCTTGTCAGTCATGCAGACACATTAAGCCCGTCATTCCTCCTCTTCCCGCTCTCCCTCCTTCATCATCTTCGCGGCTCTCCTTCTTCGTCTCCTCCCCACTCTCATCTTTCTGTCTCCCGCTTCCATTTTCTCCTACTTCCTCCGCGCCCTCCTCCCTCTCACCCATTCAATCTTCCCCTCTGTCCCCATCTGCGTGCACAGAAAGAGCGAGACATCTTCACTCTTTTCATGTCAAAAGCAGTGAAAACTGTTTACCTTTTCATAGAGATGCTATGTGCAGGATCTGCTTATTTAAAATAATTTACCGTCATTCAGCCATGATGATACATCAGAATAACAAATATTCCCCTCAAGTATAAACCCTGCAGGGCTGCTCGGTGGCTTCATTTGGGCAACTAAGCCTGCAAACCTGCACTCCTGCGAAATCCATTGTTGACGGCGCTATCAACGGCATCTTAAGCAGAGGATAGAAAATCACAGTTCAGCCGACAACTTGAGCGACAGACAGGAGACGCTGTAAGATACAGTATCTGTACCTACGAATGCAACAGAGAAGCACCGACGCTAGACGACACCTCGCCGCCGATGCCAAAGGTGTTTGATGGGATTGAGGTCAGGGCCAGTGAAGCTCCAACATATGGAATTAGAAAAGCATCTCTGCAGCCGCGGCCTTTTACACGGGGGGACTGTCATGTTGGAACAAGTGCACCTCCTCCAGACCTCCTGCACCCACAGGCTGCTGCCCATCACGTCGCCCGCGTTCTGGAGGAGGAGGTCGTCTCCCGTTTGGATCCGAGTCCTGGGCTGCGTCGTGGTATTATGCATTCAGACAGGCGTCTGTCAAACCCAGTCGCTCATCAGGCTGCAGACAGCGATTCATCACTGCTGACAGCGTGTTTCCAATAAGTTCAACAGCAAAGTGCTTCGCGCCAGTCGAGCTCCGCTCTGTGCTGCACACGGGGTTTTTAGCAGCGGAGCGAGAGCTGCGAGTTCAGCGCCCTGAAAGACGACTGGTTCCTTGAAGCGTTGGATGCAGGTGTGTGTTTTAGCGTTCAGGCCCAATGCTGGAGTGTGAGCTCGTGTGTCCCGGCATCAGGAAATGATTTAGCATTGTCCATCCGAGGACACGCCTCCACAATGTGTCAGGGCTCGGGCAGGCAGACGGCGAACCCACATGCACAGCACGGAGGCGATATTATAATCAACAAAAGGGTTTATTCTTAAAGGCACGGTCAGACGGTCCAGGTCATACACGAAAAGGCTCGGCGAAAGTACAGACAGGGAACAGGCAAAAACTCACGGTAAGTAGATAATCCAGGGTCGGGCAGGATACACGATACAGACAGGAACAAGACACGAGAAACACGAACACTCAGGGAACTCAACTCAACAATCTGGCAAGTGACTACGGGAACAGGAGGTGACTAAATACACAGATGAGTAATTAACTGATACAGTGCAGGTGAGGATAACGATCAGGTGGAGCAGGGACAGCTGTGACAAGACAAAAACCGGAAGTAAAGCTAAAGCAGGAACAGAAACCAGGAGACTACCAAAATAAAACAGGAAGTAGTGTTACACAGGACATGGCGTGAAACATGATACAACTAGAAACAAAAACACAGATCATGACAGTACCCCCCCCCCCTATGGCGCCTTCCACGGCGCCCACGGAAGCCCCCCCCCCCAAACCAGGGCGGGCGGAGGGTGGTCCCAGGCGGAGGGACCGAATCCCTACCCCTCAAGGTACATGAGCAGGGTGGGTGGAGGGAGGACCGGGGGAGGGCCAAAACAAGAGTCCACATACACTACAAAGGTCCATGACCAGGAAAAACATGAAGTTCAGGGATTCCCTCACGGAGGGTGATGGCGTGGCGAGACCCTGCCCAGCAGCCGCTGAGCCAGGGTGGCACTCTTAGTGCCCTTGGGCTGGACCGATGTCCCCGGGGGCCACCCTGAATGGCAACGTCCTCCAGGCGGACGCTGATCCGATGGGCTGAGGAGTCGAGGCGGACGTCGCCGCAGGAGGCAGCGCCATCCGGGCAGCAGGAGGCGCCGAGGGCGAGGCCACCAGTCCGGCGGCCGAGACAAGGACGAGGCAGGAACCAGCGGCGTCCTCCTTGGACCACCGCGACGAGAGCCAGGAACCAGCGGCGTCCTCCTTGGACCACCGCGACGAGAGACAGGAACCAGCGGCGTCCTCCTTGGACCACCGCGACGAGAGACAGGAACCAGCGGCGTCCTCCTTGGACCACCGCGACGAGAGACAGGACCCAGCGGCGTCCTCCTTGGACCACCGCGACGAGAGACAGGACCCGATGCAGGTGCGGCCGGAGCCGGGCCGCCAGGAACCGATGCAGGTGCGGCCGGAGCCGGGCCGCCAGGAACCGATGCAGGTGCGGCCGGAGCCGGGCCGCCAGGAACCGATGCACGTGCGGCCTGAGCCGGGCCGCCAGGAACCGATGCAGGTGCGGCCTGAGCCGGGCCGCCAGGAACCGATGCAGGTGCGGCCTGAGCCGGGCCGCCAGGAACCGATGCAGGTGCGGCCTGAGCCGGGCCGCCAGGAACCGATGCTGGTGCGGCCGGAGCCGGGCCGCCAGGAACCGATGCTGGTGCGGCCGGAGCCGGGACGGGAGCGACCTCCTCCTGGAGGTGCGCAGGAACTGCGGCTGGCGCGACCTCCTCCTGGAGGTGCGCAGGAGCTGCGGCTCCAAGGATGACGGGGACTGGAACGACCGCTACAGGGCCGACAGGAACGGGGACTGGAACGACCGCTACAGGGCCGACAGGGACGGGGACTGGAACGACCGCTACAGGGCCGACAGGAACGGGGGCTGGAACGACCGCTACAGGGCCGACAGGAACGGGGACTGGAACGACCGCTACAGGGCCGACGGGAACGGGATCGGAGACAGGGGTGACCTCTACTTGGCCTACGGGAACGCCCTCAACCTGGCCTACGGGAACGCCCTCAACTTGGCCTACGGGAACGCCCTCAACTTGGCCGACGGGAACGCCCTCAACTTGGCCGACGGGAACGCCCTCAACTGGGCCGACAGGGACAGGAACGGGAACGACCTCAACTGGGCCGACAGGGACAGGAACGGGAACGACCTCAACTGGGCCGACAGGGACAGGAACGGGAACGACCTCAACTGGGCCGACAGGGACAGGAACGGGAACGACCTCAACTTGGCCGACAGGGACAGGAACTGGAACGACCTTAACTTGGTCGACAGGGACAGGAACTGGAACGACCTCAATTTGGTCGACAGGGACAGGAACTGGAACGACCTCAACATGGCCGACAGGAACAGGAACTGGAACGACCTCAACATGGCCGACAGGGACTGGAACGACCTCAACATGGCCGACAGGGACTGGAACGACCTCAACATGGCCGACAGGGACTGGAACGACCTCAACTTGGTCGACAGGGACTGGAACGACCTCAACTTGGTCGACAGGAACTGGAACGACCTCAACATGGCCGACAGGAACTGGAACGACCTCAACATGGCCGACAGGAACTGGAACGGCGTCCCCTCCGGAGCTGGCATGACAGCTTACAGCTGCCGAGCTCGACGGGGGAGACGTCGGGCCTGATTGGGTGGGGCTGACAGTCGTCAGACGGACGGTGCCCTCTGACGGGGACAAGGACGGAACTGGGGTCTGGGCAACACACGACTGAACTAGGGTCTGGGCAACACACGGCTGATCTGGGGTCTGGGCGACACACGGCTGATCTGGGGTCTGGGCGACACACGGCTGATCTGGGGTCTGGGCGACACACGGCTGATCTGGGGTCTGGGCGACACACGGCTGATCTGGGGTCTGGACTAGGTTCGACTGGGCTGGGGCCTGGAGGCGACAGGGCTGCACCAGGGCATGAGCATGGCGAGGCTGAACTGACTGAGAGGTGGGACATGAAGCGACCGCTGGCTGCAGGCCCGGGAGTTGCAGGGCCTCACGCAGGGCAGGCTCCCTCAGGACGAGAGCGGCTGCTTCCGTGAACAGTTGTTCTCTCGTGCCCTGGTCTGCTGCCGAATCGGCGGTGTTCATGAGGTGGGCGAAGAGAAATGCAACTGGAGGAGAGCAGAGGAGGTGGACCCGTCGGGCGACGCTGTCTGGGATGCCTGTTATCAGAGGGACACAGTCAGTCAGTGAATCAAGGGGCTCCTCTGTCGGAGAAGGAGACTGCTCGGTCCCCATGACCGAGTCCGCGGGACCCGAAATCCTGGAACCGCGCCGCCGCCGGCGCCGTCCGGAGCAGCTGCGACTGTCCGTCGTTTGGGGCGCTGGGAGCGGTGTGGACCGGACCTCTGTACCGGGCCCCGCATGGTGAAACGGGACCGCGGCGTCTGGAGCTTGGGCTGGAGACTGGGGAAAACACGACTGAACTGGAGATTGAACAGCGCGCGGCTGAACTGGGGACTGAGCAGCGCGCGGCTGAACTGGAGACTGAGCAGCGCGCGGCTGAACTGGAGACTGAGCAGCGCGCGGCTGAACTGGAGACTGAGCAGCGCGCGGCTGAACTGGAGACTGAGCAGCGCGCGGCTGAACTGGAGACTGAGCAGCGCGCGGCTGAACTGGAGACTGAGCAGCGCGCGGCTGAACTGGAGACTGAGGACCGCGTGAGAGCAGGAAATCCTCCCAGGGAAATAACCATGGAGCTGGGCAGGTTGGTGCAGGCACGACGATCCGACGAGGCGGAGAGGAGGAAACCGAAACCATGCTTCCGCGGGAGAGTTATATTTGCCGTAAAAAACAAAGGAAAAACAGTCACTGACCTGACCGGAGGCTAAGTGCTGGCTGGGTCCAAGTGTGGCCAGATTGTTCTGTCAGGGCTCGGGCAGGCAGACGGCGAACCCACATGCACAGCACGGAGGCGATATTATAATCAACAAAAGGGTTTATTCTTAAAGGCACGGTCAGACGGTCCAGGTCATACACGAAAAGGCTCGGCGAAAGTACAGACAGGGAACAGGCAAAAACTCACGGTAAGTAGATAATCCAGGGTCGGGCAGGATACACGATACAGACAGGAACAAGACACGAGAAACACGAACACTCAGGGAACTCAACTCAACAATCTGGCAAGTGACTACGGGAACAGGAGGTGACTAAATACACAGATGAGTAATTAACTGATACAGTGCAGGTGAGGATAACGATCAGGTGGAGCAGGGACAGCTGTGACAAGACAAAAACCGGAAGTAAAGCTAAAGCAGGAACAGAAACCAGGAGACTACCAAAATAAAACAGGAAGTAGTGTTACACAGGACATGGCGTGAAACATGATACAACTAGAAACAAAAACACAGATCATGACACAATGAGGCCGTTCACCCACCAACTAAAAGTTTATCAAAGTTAACTTTTTATGTCGACACAGTAATTGTGCATCAATTTGTAGTTTTAAACTGCAAAACTTCAAAATAATAATTGACAGTAATTTCTGTTGTGTAAATGTGCGCTGGGCTGCAGAGCCGGCAGACACAGGCTTCCTTTAACTAGTTAAAGTCCTTATTAACAGCAAGATGCTGCCGACGGGTCGAGCTCACGCGTCTCCGTCGCTGCGTTTGTGTGCAATCACAAACAATTAGCCGCTGCTGTGGCTGTGAGTGCAGGCGTGTGCATGAGGAAGCGGTGCGCTGATGAGCCTTCAGCTCGCGCTGCCAGTCACACACACAATGATCACACACACATGGTCACAGCGTCAGGGTGAACTTCTAGAATCGCCTTTTCCACCAGCTGAGAGCATGACTCTCGAAGCGCAGCCGTCGTCGTCCTCCTGGACGGTCCAACACCCCAACGGACCGACCCGGTTGAGACGCTGCGCCGCCATCGGCCGCTCTTACAAAAGTTCTTATGATGATTCTGCTACGTCAGGTTTGTGCCGACCAGGTCCTGTTGTGAAAATGGGGAATGTACTGTATAATGGGAGTCAGGACCAAGTACTTTGGACTTTGAGTTTGTTTGCGAATTGTATCAGTTATTTGTTTTGTGACTATGAAATGTACCCTTCAGTGAAAATGGTCAGTTTACTGGACAAAAGCTGTACAAACTAATAGAAGAGAAAAAGAAAGAAGATCTGCATTTGCTGCAGATCTGACAACATCCAGGCATTTTGTATAGAAGTCTGTATACAGTACATACATGTATTCAGTCTGTAGAAGATCTGTTTTCAGGCTTCAGGATTAATATGATCCTAAAATGTCCTGAACCTGGTTGAAACAGAATAGCACAGACCAGGGACTAGTGGACGCCAAGGTCATTAACAATGTTCATGACACAGAACAGCAGTTGAACAAAATTAGGTTTAAATGAGTAGAATAGTCATGAACATATCAAATGATCAGACTAAACACCCAGAATCACCGGCCCTGTTGATACCAGTTGTCTACACCAGTGAGGAACTGGTTTTATTGGAGGAAACACCTCCAAAGGCCACTGGTACAGACGCGTGTTCCTCCGACCTTCGGTTCCTAACGTTCCTGCAGGAGTCCTTGTGCTTTCGTTCCCTCTTGGTGGACGTCTTGTTTAGCATTGGAGCGCTGTGTTTCCAAAGTGGTACACATGTAGTACATTGTGATAATGAGTCTTAGCGAGCTCATTGAGCAGCTGTTGAGAGTAATTAGTATTTAATCTTGGAGAGGAGAGTGCTGTGAATATTCACACTTTGATCAACACAAGCGGCCCATCGCTTCCTGTCGCCTCCTCTCATTTTCTCCTCTCCTCATTCATCCACCTCCTCCCACACCGATCATCACCTCTCCCAGGAGAAGGCCTGTTTCCTCTTAATGGAGGAGAAACCCCCACCTCCTTCATCGCTCCTGCTTTCCGTCCCTCCATTTGTCTTCCTCTTACGTTCTATTGAGCTCGTGTAGATGATTACTATAATAATGTGCAATCAGCATCGTGATATCAGTTGGCACCAGAGCTTGAATTATGACAAAGATTGTAACCGGAAAGCTAAAAGACTGTTTTTAAACACAAGCCACATTTCGTCCACATTCTCTGGTTTAATTGTGAATTATCAGCACTAAACAACAACCACCTACTGAGGTTTCCTATGATTGTCAGTGTTTTGGACGGGTTCCACTGGATACAGAGCTTTTATCCTGACAAACTGTCCAACGAGTGGCAGATAAAATAAATAGATACTTTATTGATTGGATTATTTGGATGTTTGAGCAAACAAGAGATCCAACAGTTATTTGTGCCAAAATGTTAATCAGTGGGAGCATAGGCAGGTATCCAAACGCAATCACTGACAATTACAATCTGCACGCTGTGTGTTGTTTTGTGAATGTGTGCAAGTGTGTGTTTGATTAGTTTGTGTTTTGCTGATTAGTCATCGATCCTCATGGCGCCAAACCGACTGTCAGTCATGAAACAAATAGAACAGGGGCCTCTCGCGCCTCCGCAGCTCGTACGGGGTCACGCAGGTGCGTTGTGTTCCACGCACACACGTGTGCGTTGATGCTACCTGTGCGCTAGCATTCAAGCCGTGAGTAACCGTGGCTCCTGCTGTGCTCCCCATCGTTTAGCATGCAGCTAAGTGAGGCGCGACCGGGGGAAAAGCAGCGCGGTGAAGGAGCAGAGTGGACCGACACGCGATAAACCAAACGGGCTGCAGCTGAATTCAACAAGACAAACTGGTTTGTAACCGAAAGCATCATTTGCATGAACTGAATGAATAATGTGGACTTGTTGAGCTGTGTCTGCAATAATGAGCATATTTTGTCTAAATACAATTTCACAGGACAAGGATGAACTTCTTTTCTGTTGCTAATCGCTAACGAGCGTTTTTCCCATTGCAGACAGTTTCTCTGTGGTTGTGAGCTGCATTCACAGGACGTTTCACGAAGCATTAATGACCTAATGTTTGTGTCCGTCAGATCTGTGCTCTTTCTTCAGCTCACTCTCTTTGCTGTGACCGCTGAGGAGCCACTCGTGACACTGGTGCATCTTTAATGGTGCTTGTTTAGTGGAGCAGCGCCTGGTGTGTGAAACAACACAAATGGAACATTTACCTTCTGTCACAGGAAAGAAAACTTCAGGCCCTGCAGCTCACGCAACGCAACGCAACGCAACGCAACGCAACGCAAAACACAACACAACACAACACAACACAACACAACACAACACAACACAACACAGCGCTCTGCTGTCTGATTTTGCCTTGAATCGTGTGTAATGTCACTCTCGCTCACACACACACACACACACACACACACACACACACACACACACACACACACACACACACACACACACACACACACACACACACACACACACACTTAAGCTCTCTCTCCTCGCTGTGATTGTCAATGCAGCTGCTTCGTGACGTTCCATATGTCTCCGTGCTCAGCAGCACACGCTGATTCTTCCAGATTGAACGGCGACTGCAGCGTATTGAAAGTTCCACCTAAATAACAAATATGACTCAGTCAATAACACAAAAGTAAATTGGAACAGTCAGCTAGATATGATACATTATGTCTGCGGATTCGTCTTCAGCTTGATATTAAATTCACAGCAAAAGTGAACGTCTAAGGAAAACAAATGAGCCGCAGTCAATTATGAATATCAGGTTTTCCTGTCCTTCACGCTTTGTGGCCCCTTCTACGATTTCATAACTGATACTCGCTGTGGCTCCTGTGAGAGCCCAGACCAGAGTATGTGAAGCTCGATGCTACTCCCGTCTAGACAGACTGCTGATTAAAGGCGTGAGATACTATCGCTACTACGGTGGCAGGATCCCACTTCTCTCATCTATATAACACACTTTGTATAGAGAGAAACAGAGGCGCGCTTTCAGGGCAACGTGCACGTCTTGGTTCTTTATGCAGAAGTGCCACCTCACACTGTGAACACTCATTGCTGGCTGTATTTCCAAGTTCTCCTCACCCTCAACCTGAAGTCATGTGTGCCTCCCTCAGGTGGCGCTGGGACTCGTCAGTGCATGCGAAATCCTACCTGAGGCAGCTGATCCCCCCCCCCCACACACACACACTAACAGTTGGAGGGTGTTATAAACAAAGCTGAGCTCTGTTCTCGCCTTCCTGCCTCTGCCTCCTCCAGGCCCAGCCACTGTCCTCACCTCCTGCGCCTCCTCAGCTCTCCCCTCTTTAATGCTATGCGCGCTTGTCTCCACTTCTTTTCATTTGTCGCCCCTCATCACTTCACCTCACGTTGCCTCTCATCCCCACTCCTCTCCGCGTCTCCCCGCTCCCACGGCTCTACTGTTGCATCCATCTGTTGGAAAGGAATGTAATAATGTCGAAGCTGAATAACAACACGGGGACTGAGGCAGAAACTCACTGCAGGGTTTAAACTGGATCCAGGTATAATGCCCTTCGGGTTTTATTCAACACATACAAACAAACAAGAAAATAAACGGAGGCGGTTTTTTGGTCTCCACATCTGTGACGGCCACTGAGCGGCGTTCAAACAGTACGTGAGCAAACTGCTGCAGCTGCCGCTGACTTTTATCCGGCTTTGTGACTGTTGTTCAATGATTTTCTGCCCTACTTCTCCTTGATGAGATGCGTGGAAGTTTTTAAAGAAGGCCACGCGAAGTTGTTTTCAACCTGGAGTTGTTCTGGAAGTCGCTCCACGTTCGCCGCTCAACGCACGGCTCCTAATCAGGTCACAGCTCCTCTCGTGTCCAGTAAAACGGCAGGAAACGCAGACGTGATTATCGACTTCACATCAACGGCAGCTGCATGGCAAAATGACTGTGGACTTATGTAGTAAATTACTGCTGTTAAACCCTGAAGGTTCTGGATGCAACGCGCCATCGAGCTGTGGTATTAGCTTGAAACAGAATCAGGTGTGTTCTTACAGCATTACACTGTGGGGGAGTGTTCCTGAATTAAAGACGAATAGTAACATGAGGTGAGGGATTCAACATGTGCGCGTCACACGAGCTCCTGGCGCCCGTCACCGCTGCAGCAGCTGCAGCGAAGCGCTTCGCTCGAGGCTTCTTCAAAAGTAGTTGTTAGTGTTTAATCACTCAAATCTCCATGGATTTGAAAAGAGCTCCTTCTGCTCACCAGCGCCTGGAGCTGCATCCACTCCGACCCCCTGAAGCCACGTGGAAACAAACCACAGACGTTTTAATATAACATCGCTCGGTCTAAACTGACCAAAGTCTGAGAGTGTGATGGGAAACTAAGAAGACTGGTTCTGCTGGAGATTTCTTCCTTGTTAGAGAAGGAGTTTTCCCTCTCCACTGTTGCTGTCAAATTAAATGCTTGCTGTATGTGGGATTTGTTGGGTTTAGTTGTGTGAGGTTTTAAACCTTACTTTGTAAAGTGCCTTGAGATAACTTTGTTGTGATTTGGCGCTATATAAATAAAATTAAATTGAATTGAATTGAATTGCGTTTACCAGTAACTTTCACCAGTAGCTTTGACCAGCATCTTTGACCAGCAGCTTTCACCAGTAACTTTCACCAGTAACTTTCCTCATACGCGTGTCTGTCTGATGAGCCACATCGCTGAGCTGGAAAATAATGAGAAACGTTTAATGGAAATGCGGACTTGAATCGAACCCCCTTAGTTTAAGTGTAACGTGATGCTCCCTTAGCAACAGAGGAACACAGTTTTCTGCACTGAACACAACGTGGAGGGAAGGAAGCCAACGGCACAGAGAGAAGTGAGGAGGAATCTATCATGGTTTCCTTTCTTCACACGCTGACAACAGGTATTTTCCCCTTCGTTTCAGATGTGACGGAGAAACAGACAGCCTGGCTCACAGAATGCCCCATTACAATTAAACACAACGTGTGTGTGTGTGTGTGTGTGTGTGTGCGTGCGTGCGTGCGTGTGTGTGTGTGTGTGTGTGTGTGTGTGTGTGTGTGTGTGTGCGCGCGCAGGTACAGCTGGTGGTTTCAGTGGGGAAATCAAAATGGTGCTGAACAGAACCTGATCTGAGAGCAATGACCCACTCACACACACACACACACACACACACACACACACACACACACACACACACACACACACACACACACACCCCTCTGAGTGTAATAGCCGTCAGACACAATGGACTCCTACCAGGTTCCATTACGATGAGCTGCTATTGTACCATCACACCTTTACACGACAGCATTTCCTGATGGAACGATGACTAAAGCTGTGTGTGTGTGTGTGTGTGTGTAGGCTTGAGTTGCTGATGGCTCAGTGTCACCTGACGCCTTGTGTCTGTTCGGGGCTAATTATTCATTAAGTCAGTGGGGATACATTTCCAGGGATGAATGTGGATGTAAACCATTACATGGCACTAATTTACTATTCATTTGCTTCACTCTGTGTTTGTGTTAGTTTAGTGAGAAACTCTGGTCTGTCCACTTCCTTCAAGATCTACGTTACATGGTGCCGCCTGAAACCAACCACCTGTAGCTAAAGGTCTATTTCATTTGTCATCTATCAAACACACTACTACTACTTCTAATACTACTACAACTAAAAGTAGTGATAATATGCTGCAAATTGTGCTTTCTCCTGCAAATTCCCCCAAAATAAAAATTTGAACAGTGAAGACAATATAATCATAATAAATAATGGAGGTAGACAGGAAATAAGGGAAGAGAATGACAATGATGTGGATGTAGTCATGTTACTGTAGACCATTCAGCCTTGTACTGTACGGTAGATGCAGATTAAATCCAACCACATCACTACATGTTGAATCATGAATCAGAGCTAAAACACTCATTGACACTGGCTTAGTTCTAAGGATTAAAGTAGTTCTGTGGACAAAATGTCGTCATTCGCGCGGTGCAAACCTCAAGCTGGTCCTCACAAAGACACAAATGCAAAGCAGACACACACCACCTGCCAGCTCATTCATAGCCTAAAGCATCTGTACACACACACACACACACACACACACACACACACACACACACACACACACACACACACACACACACACACACACACAGTGGAGTGAGCATGCCACCGTGAATGAAAATCGATAGAGCAAGTTTAGTGTAATTGAATGACTGTGTGTGTGTGTGAGCCTTTATAGTGAAGCGATAGAGGTAATCTGTATAAGTGCTGCTACACTCCTGAACCTTTTAAAGCCTTGTCTGTGTGAGATTTACTTAAGTGTGTGTCTGTGTGTGTCTGAATGAGCGAGTCTGCCTTCTACACACACCAGTTTAAACAGGCTTTACATCAGAGGGAAACACACACACACGCACGCACGCACACACACACGCACGCACGCACACACGCACGCACACACACACACACACACACACACACACACACACACACACACACACACACACACACACACACACACACACACACACACACACACACACACACACACACAAGCCTGCATCTGCATCTTTACCCGTCTACATAAAGGCGTCGCGTTATGTGGAGCAGACATCTGCTTTCTCTACATCTCATATTTAATAATGTGCTGAAGCACAAACTGTGTTTAACGCGAGCCGCCTCGTGCTTCCTCCTACATGACAGTGGTGCAGTCTCCACTTTCTGACGCCGTCCAGATTTACTGGGAGCCTGGGACAAACTGGAGGCAGCAGAGCCTCAAGCTGAAGGTGGACAGATGGTTCAAACGGAGCACGGCGGAGCAGCACGCGACAAACCAAGCGTCACAATCACACATTGAGCAGCACATTTTGACTGTGACTTCACCTTTGTTTCCTCACTCACCGAACAAGAGCGAGCGGCTGCGTGGACAGAAGCTGCTGCGACCACAGCTGGTCCAGAGGAACAGCTGGAGTGGGGCTGTGTCTGTGACGCGGCTTCCATCATTGTGAGGAATATGAGCGGTGGCGTTGAGATTCACCACCGGTGGTGGTTTCACGCGTCCAAGTGTCAAAGGTGTTAATTCCACGAAGCTCTGGTTCCTCTGTTGTTGTGGTGCTTGTGTTTGTAGACGCGTCCTGTTTCATTGTGTCTCTGTAGTGTTTGTGAAGCTTCACGTCTACAGATCAGGGCTCGATGCTCGGTCCGACTCTGTGCTGTGTGTTTGGGCGGACACATGGAGCAAACACAAACTTTTTCTTTGCTCTAAAAGTGGAAATGAAACGGACGCCAGGTTTGCAGCCGATAACAAGTCAAATATCTGTTGTAGCTTTTGTTTTGTCAGTTGGACTAAACGTTGTTGCAGTTATTTTGGGTCTCCTCTGTGTTTGGCCGCGTGTTGGTCTGTAGGTTCCAACCTGTTCCCCTGCTCTCGCTCGCCCTCTCTCTCTCTCTCTCTCTGTGATACAGGTCACAGAGTGTCAACAATGGAGGGAGATGAGTTCCACATGAATGGTTCAGCACCTCTGCCTCCGTCTCTCTTTCCTCACGCCGTCCGTTCGCTTCCAGTCCTCCTGCTCTGAAACTCTCACTCACTCGCGTTCTTCTCCAACTCTGCTTGGTTTTATATTTTAGGCCACGTCTTTCTCATTCTGGGATTTTCTGTGCTCTGTGTTTCAATCACTTCTACGACCGTGATTCGTAGGTATTGCCATTTTACAGATTAGTGTCCATGCGTCAAGGCTGAGTTGAATGAAAGGTTTGTGGGTTTTTGTAAGACACAGAGTGGACCAGTTAGTCAGATCAGTCATTACGTCCGGTTTATTAATAATAATTAATAATAACTTTGATCTGCTTTGGATCCAACATGACGGTAGATTTTTGTCCTGTAACTGTGACAGGAGACGTCTTTATTTTCAAAGCTGTGATGTCAGCTGATCTTTACAGCTCAGACGCTCACCTGTGGCACAGATGTTAACAGCTGCTGTTAAGTGTCTCTGAATCCTGGGCCTCATGGTTTAGAAGTGGGCCCAGTGAGTACTGGCACCTCCTGACAGAACAAGGCTGTTCTGGACCCGTAGAGCCCTGACGCGGTGGAACCCGGGGTTCTACGCAGCTGCAGGACTTGTCAGCGTCCTCACTGTCGTTCAGAGGGGGCGGTTCTTCAGTTTTCATCCTGATTTACTAGTCTCATCTTTACCCGACTGCCTTCCTAAAGTTCTAATTGCATCCTGAGGATGTGTAGCAGGGCGGCACGGTGGTGCGGTGGGTAGCAGCAAGAAGGTCCTGGGTTCGATTCCCGGAGGCGACCCTGGCGCCTTTCTGTGTGGAGTTTGCACGTTCTCCCCGTGCTTGCGTGGGTTCTCTCCGGGTTCTCCGGCTTCCTCCCACAGTCCAAAGACGTGCATTAGGTTGATTGGCTTCTCTCCATTGCCCGTAGGTGTGAGTGTGTGAGTGAATGGTTGTCTGTCTATGTGTTGCCCTGCGATGGACTAGCGACCCGCCCAGGGTGTACCCTGCCTCTCGCCCGTAGCCAGCTGGGATAGGCTCCAGCACCCCGTGACCCCGCACTAGGGAATAAGCAGTTTAGAAAATGGATGGATGGATGTGTAGCATTCATTTCTAACATTCTACACGATCAATCCTCCAACACATAAAACTCAGAGGAACTGTTCTACACACTCGGCTGCTGTGTGGGAACCAGGACAGAGGGTTCCACCACAAACCAGCGGAATCACAGCTGGGCTCAGATATACAGTGTTCCAGGCTCTGACTCATAGTATTAAACCTGCGTGCTCTGATTTGTCGTACTCCGACTAAACTTTTACTGCTTCTGTTTTTGTTTGTGATGCAGAGCGGTCTGTGGTCGGAGCTCTCTGCTACGCTGCTACGTTTACGCCTCATCCCTTCATCCTCCTGTTCCACCTCCAGCGCCGCTTCCACCGCTCCGCTCACTGCAGTGTTGTATATTTGTTCGTTTTGCTCTGCTGCCTGCTCTCTATCCGCTAATCTCTAGTTTAAATAAGAGACGCACACACACACACACACACACACACACACACACACAGCTACTGTACTCTCTCCCTCAGCGACGTGCTGCCACTCCCGCAGACCGGCCACTTGAGGGGAGTAAAGGGCTTCGGTGCAGCAACGCAGGGCTCCGCACATTCCAAACACACACCAGCGCAATCACACCCTTCAGTGCAGTGATGCTGAGAGACGACCACATTACATAGTCGAGTCCAGAAGCAGCGGCTCTCAGTCACCGTGACCAATCAAAGTCCTTTATACGCTCGGCCTACTGTAAATGTATATGAAAGGTCCTGGCATTGTTTGGCTGTGAAATTCTGTCTTTCAGTGGAAACATGATGTGAAGTGAAAGGATGTGGGTTTCTTTCTTATTAGCTTTTGAGCTGTGGGCGCAGGGAGGCCGGGTACAGAGGCCTCCATAACCAAAACAGGTCAATTTCTTAAAGATTATTTCACGGTGGCGTGCAGCGGAGGGTGCGGCAGCGCCGGCCGGAGCAGCCGGGCGCCGCTCAACCCTCTGACACCAAAGTTACACTTGAGGCGCGCAGCAACCAGCGCCGGTCACGCGCGGCCCCCCACGCGCAGACGTTTAAATCTTGATCAAGACTGAAAGCTCCGTTCCTTCCCTGCTGCTTGAGCCCACAGCAAACACAGCAGAAACCACACTTCTTGATTTACTTTAATCTCAGCCGCAACGGCAGCGGTTCCAGTCGGAGGAAAAGCAAGTGGCCCGAACGGGTTCAAATGTTTGGAGCGGAGGCGCAGAAACAAAAAGCCAAACCCAGATACGAGGTTTGTGAGACAATAAATCACTCAAGGAAACAGGCGTTTGAGGAGGGACGGTCCAGAAAGGCCACATCGGTGCATGTGCTCTTATTATTCATCATGGTTGTAATCTTTTAGCATTCGATCAGAAAACACATCGCAGACTCTCCGTTTTCATAATTGCCTTTTTGGACAATAAAACAAACAAGGCAACGCTGCATACAGAAAGAATGTAAATTCCAGCTGGTCAGCAGGGACCCGCTACGCAGCACAGATGAGAAATGATAATGCTGCTCCAGTAATAGACACCTACAGGATGGAATCCTGCTGAGATGACTTTATTTAAAGCTCATACGTGGGTAAATGTGACACAGCTTCTACGCATGGAACCAGGAAATGGACGAGCTTGATGGAGCTCTGGACGGAGCCCTGACGTCCACTGTTTAGGCCTCTTTGACGTTCCAGCTGTTCAGACAGGCTGTGAATGCTCAGAAGGCTTAAACTGGCTTCACACCAATATGTGAGAACATGTCTAAATAATTAATTCTACATATATTTTACCAGTGACGTCAACAAAGTCGATTCCGGATTTGAAGTCACGTGTTTGGTTTCTGTTTGTGCTCAGAGCTCTGTGTGTGTGGTGTCTGTGTGTACATGCATGTGAAGGATGCCGTGTGCTGAAGTGTTAATGGACATAGGTGTGATTAACACCACAGCACATGGCCTGATAGTGTTAGCCGCATTGCTAACCACCGCGCTGTGTGTGCGTGTGTGTGTGTGTGTGTGTGTGTGTGTGTGTGTGTGTGTGTGTGTGTGTGTGTGTGTGTGTGTGTGTGTGTGTGTGTGAGCCAAGCTGTCACCCGGCCTCCAGACATCTCTCAGTAAAAACAGACTTCACTGAGAGACGCCCTTGACCTGAACTGCTTCATTCATCACCACACATGCACCACAGAGTCAGATATGAAGGTTCTCATTCATCCAGGTCGTGCTCATCCAGCTGGACTTAAATGAAGATTGAGCCTTTTTTATGGAAGGTGTCACGTCTTCAGCAATAAAACAAAACATGTTTTAGTAAATCATGCATCATGGTTTTTATAAGCAAATTAACAAGCACTTGCTTTAACAAAAAATGTAGCTTTTGTTCCTCTGGATCTGGCAGCTGTGAGCAAAACTGATCAGAACCAGGCCAGATCTCAGCGGTGCTGATTTCACCAACTTGTTTAATGACTCACTAAATTATACATTAGAATCAACTGAAGACACATTTTATGTTGATCAATTAGAATTTTACTGTCGAGTGCCCAATAAATAGTTTGATTGTAAACTGGACACATGCACCAAGAAGTAGTGAACAATATTATCCTGTAACAATCTACAGTCCATCCTAAAGAGCTAATGAAGAAGAGAAGAGCTGCTTCTGCAAAGCATCACAATATGACGGCGTCCACACGACAACACAGATTAAGTCCTGTTGTATCACTGATGCATGCTTGTTTGTTTATTTCTATCATTTATGCGTTCTCAGTTCAACAACTACCACCATGTTCTTTGAGTGTAACTAGATGGATTACTCTGATGATGACACGGCACAAGAATACATTTTTAAAGTTACCTCCTCAACCTAGTTCACATCAATCTGAAACGCCCAGGGCTCCGAACTCATTAAGCCTCGGGAAAGTTCTCTCATCGAAGCAGAAAGACATGCGGAGAAGACATAAAACAGTCGGGTAAACACAACTTTGAATCTCTCTCGCTGCATAACTAACTGTCAGTTGCTTTCCATCATCGTAACTGCTTACTAATTCATTGAATTTTTTCAACTCCCTGCAGCAATATCCAGCTCACAAGTGATTAGTTCATTTGCAACTAATCCCTTCTGCGAATGGGATCATTAGGATTATTGTAAGTGGTGTCATCTTATCTGGGAGCCACTGGATACAGAACTTTGGACATTAAGTTGTTTTTAATGAGTGACACTGCTGGAGAACCACTGATTTGTTTGCCTCCAATTTAATGATCTTGGAAGTTGAAACCCTCGATCCATCCCCTTTCTATTTATTTTCTAAAAAGTATTTTTTGTCCAAATTTATTTTGAAACGTTTATAAAAGTATCTATTATTCAAATGATGTTTTTCTTAGAGTGAGTTTTAATTGTGATGAGTCAGAGACTAAAAATAAAAAAGGTCCTTTCAGCCTAACCACCAATCATGGAGCTAATGTCCCGCGTCCCGGCACCCGGGACCCAATCAGAGCACACGATCAGTCAGTCACTGAGCTGCAACACTATGGTGACAGGTGGGAACGAGGCGACACACTCGCACACACACGACGCACAGCCCGGCGTAATCTACTGTACGCGTCCGCTGGTGTGAGGGAGCGTGAACCTGATTAACAGTTTAAAGTTCAACTAATGCTGCTTTAATTTCTCATCCCCGGTTCAATTACACAGCGCAGCTCAAATGCGGGAGCGTCTCCATTAGCAGAAGTTGTGCTAGTTTGCTTTTACGTTAAACTCCGCTTGTCAAGTCCAGAGATAGTCTGGTGCAAAACAGAACCATTTGGAGCAGGTCCATATCTCACATCCTGGTGAACAACTTGACATCCCAGTAATGAGACAGGAAGTGAATTTGCTTGATTTATTTGTGGGGAGTGTTGAGCAGTCGTTCCAAAAGTTTGGAGGAAACTTAGCGATGAAGTCGGTGCTCAGTGGGGAAGGAAGTGGAGACGCGCAGAGACGACTGCTCACCCCGTTTCCTGCAGTGACTGAACTCACTCGGCCTTCGGAGACGTGCATCCTTCGAGCCGCTTCCTCCTGGTCCTCGCTCTCTTCCTCGTCCAGCATCGCCACCAATGGGGACACAGATGCAGGCGTTTTCGTGCAGCGCTGCATTTGATTTGTTTTGCACAAACTGCCAGTCGCACAGTTTTATGGAGCTATTTTGATCTCTCTGTCTCACTTTATTCTGCTCTGCTGTCGCTTATTTCACCTCCTGACAATCAGCTGCAGTAACTGTGGCATTGCTTAATTCTCTCATTGGACATTTCAGCTTAAATACACTGAGCCTGGCAGTTTGCTGAACACCTCATCTCATTTGATGGTAAATCCATTGAAACCACCATTAGCATAGCGACTAGTGCTGCTGCATAGACTAACATAGGAAGATCCCTGCTAGTGTCTTGTTTATGAAACAGTACAAGCTACAGTCATTACACACCAGCGTCTACATCCTCCAGAGGTCACCCAACACTTTATCCTTTCAGGGGTAATTATGATGTGAGAATAATGCAGAACAGCCATTTAATATCTAGAGAAGCCTTGAAATCACCGTGTTTGGGGAATTTAAACCTTAGTTTAGGACGAGAAAGAGGAGAAGATTTGAAAAAAGCAGGTGCAAAGATGCTATCAAAATTCATGAGTTTTCCAGAGCGACGCTGCTTTGCAATCTGACAGTCACACAGCTATTACTACAATCACACAGATCAAAAAGGGAAAGCAGAATGTGTGTTATATTTTAGTTTATATCCGAGGAATGAGGCCTTTTCTCATTCAGTGCTTTGCCAGTAATTCAACACATTAAAGGTGCAGTCGCACTGATTGAACTTCATTTTGTCTCTGTCCCCGTCACAGACACTGGAACAATGAGCCGTTTGTTATTAGCCTTTGCTCACCACCACATGGAAGTTAACACGAAACACTAAACACTCACTTAAAAAACGGGGCATTAACCAGTCGGGACTCTCGTTTTCATTTTGGGTGCCTTCTAAATAATAGATAATAGAGCAAATGGCTGACATCAGTAGCCTGTTCCCTCGTTAGGCCTGGAGGAGGATCTGAATGCTGCGTTTACATGGTAGCGGTAATCAGCATCAGGTCATAAGGTCCAAACATGTGTATAGACCTGAACTATAACATATGGTTGACTCCAGCATCTGTAGTTTTGCAAATATTAATAAAGATGCTTAGTTCACCAAACGAATGAAGTGAAACAGGGGAAGCAGAACCAGTGCTGCTGCTCAACGGGTCACCAGGAACCGGACGCCAGGGGCTCCAGTTCACCACTGCTCCAGTAACTGTGAGCTTCACCAGTAAAAAGGCTGCTGAGGCCAGGGAGTTGGTTAAAGGCCACACATTCATATTTCCAGCAGAATGAAGTGTTTCAGCCAACAGACGAATGCTGGGGAGCTTTTTGAAATAATAACTGCAGCAGCAGTTGCTTCACTTCACTTCGGTGGCGTGACAGCAGAGAACTGCAGGAAAGCGAGCTGCAGCTGGGTTTTACACACGTTTATACAAGAGTCAGTGACGTAACACACTTATTAAGGCTCATTTTAAAGATAGGGATTCGTCTGTAGCATCGGTTTGTCATTCACGTACACATATATGTACATCAATCTCTAAATGAAACATGAAGTTCTTTCCTAACTAGTCCCACAATCATCTTTGAAGCAGACAAACACGTTTTTAAAGTTGTTCACAGATAAACTGTATTTTCATCTCAGCGTGTACTTAAACGGTTGAAAGGCTGCAGAAGCACAGGGTGAAGCCCTGACAGGCTCGCGCTAATAATAGGGGTCATGGGGCCTCCTCATTTTAATCACAGACGCATTATGAACTTTCAAGGGCAGTTTTGCCCTGAGAAGCCATTAATTTCTACCCTGGTGAGAGTGTGTGTGTGTTTGTGCCCAGTAAACTGTAAAAGTCAGGTCTGTTTGATATTTATTAGAGGCTGAGATAAGTTCCATCAAGCTTTATCTCGGCCTTGAGAGCTTTAGGAAGGCTTCAGACCAGTGAGAAACAAGACAGAGAGAAGCAGCAGCTCATTTAAAGCACAGCGGCCAGACCCCAGCCAGCTGTCCGTACGGGGGGGGGTCTCAAATGAACCCTGATCTATGGCTGCTTATTTTAGCAGTGACATGAATGTGGGAGTATGAATTACTTCAGGCTTCTATTCATCACTCCAGCCAGGTTCAACACCAGACCTGGTCTCCCGTTACTTCCAGTCAAATGTACAATAATGCTAAAGCAGACAGGCAGCTGATGTGGAAAAGATTGGGGGAATTAAGTGGTGTAAGAAAGCAGCAAACTCCGAGCACCGCAGAGAGCGACGAAGCTTCACTGGAAACGTTTCTCCCGTCGCAACTGATTAGGCTGAAAGCGGTGCAGCACTGGCCACATTGGATTGATGACGAATTTCTCTTTTGAAATCAAAATTGAGGAAAGAAACAGCGGCGGGTGAAAAGAAGAGCCTGCAGAGCTGTTACGACGTTGCTCAAGCGGCCGCTGCGTTTCTGGCTCCAGGTTTGAGCCATTAAACCAGACGAGGACGCAGCTTCCACCGCTGGTAAACGTGGCGTTCGCTGCTGCCGCGGCCGTTTGCGTTTGCATGTTCACGTTCATGCACGACGCTGCAACATTATGGCCGTGGATGCGTAAACAGGCCTTAATGCATGTGTTCACTCAGTGCTGCCTCATCGCTGCAGGAGCCGGAGCCTGACAGAGGAGGGGGCTTGATTATCAGCTCTCTGGCTGCGTTTTCAGCATCGCCGCGTTGGAGCGTCTGCAGATCAGACTCTGCTTCCTGCGCTGACGCACGCCGAGTCAAGACGCGCACTTAATGACAATTAACTTAAATAGTGGAGGTGTCTGCGCTGCCTCTAATGCAGCTTCCACAGTGAGATGACGCTCCCTGCTGCGCCTCATCATCACACTGTGGCTTGGCAGTAGCCCAGACACGGAGCGACAACTGCCTCGTTTAGATTATGTGAGATGATTTTAGGGCTTTCGTTGCAAATACAAATGAAGATTAAAGACACCGAGGGGAAGAAGCATGAACATATGAAACAAAGCATAAATGAAGGCAGTTCTGTTCATTTGAGCCACATTTACATTTGCTACTGTACTTATGAACATGTTTGCTTTTCAGTTAGCATTTGAAGCCACAGTGGGAACAGTGTGGTCTCTTTAGTCAGTGCTGTGCTTTTGTACCACTTAAAAGTCGTGTTTATTAGTATATTAGTATATTATATGAACAGATATTATATAAACAGTACCTGTGTTACATAGTTAATTAATATGTAGCTGAAAGGTTTAGTTAAACATTTGTGACACACAAAATGTTTGCTAATTACTGTACGTTTGTAACAACTGCCAGTCTTATGTTTCTGTTAAGTTTATTCTTTATTTAGACAAATACTGTATACAGTATGATGAACTCATGTGCGTCTGACTGAACAGTATGAATATTATATACAGTATGTTGAACAACACAAATATAGAATATGTAAAAACACAGTATCCTGTTCTGTGAAATAAATCCATGGTATTTAGTCATGACAGGCTTTTATTTTGACAGCATTTATAAACGTGACTGTGAAGACGCATCCACTCAGAGTCCTCTCCTAAAATATTAGTATTTCAAATGAATGGTTTCCTTCCTTGTATGTGCGTGTGTGCGCATGCGTGTGTGCGCGCATGTGTGTGTATGCGCGCGTGTGTGCGCTTGTGTGTGCATGCCTTCGTGTGTGCATGTGTGCGTGTGCATGTGCGTGTGTGTTTGTGTGTGTGTTTGTGTTTGTGCGTGCGTGTGTGGACGGGCAGGTGTTTGTTTGTTTTTCTACAGACGTTTATCAAAAGAAGAGTAAAACTGTGAGTGGAGCTGCCGCTGGTTAGAAAAGAGCGGCTGGATAAAAGTAATGAGGCCTTTTGTATAAAATCTGTTACTGAAAGTACAACAGACGCAGCATCTCATTGTGTCCTCGTTGCATTTAGATTGCCTAATTTGCACGTGAAATGAAGTAGCATCTTATCCCTGTGTAACTTGTTCTGATAAGTGAGCGCTCAGCTATTACTTGATGACTGTATGGGCCTAAAAACATAATAGTACGTGTGTTTCCTGGTTTTGGATTTTGTTGCAATTGAACTTGATCTGATTCTGATCATTGAAGCTCAGGACTTAAATGTGTTGTACAGTGTAAATAATGACAACAAAAAAATGGATTTAAACTGATCCATCAGCCAATCAGAGTCCATCATCAAGTTCAGCCCCTGGTCTCCTATTGGCTCCACTGACCTTTCCTTCCACATAGGCCAACCAATCACACACACACTGTGCTCCACCCCCCCTCACCCTCATCCTCACAGTTCACTTCTGTACATTAAAGCCAAGTTACAATTTGTTTTTACAGCCTAAAAAGTATTTAGTATTAGAAATTCTGAAGTAACCAATACTCCTCAACAAACAACATGCTGGGTTAAAGCGTCCCTTTGGAGCAGGAGCTAACCTGCCGTGTACAGTATTTCCATAGGCACACTGTGAATAATGACTCCATCTGTGTGACAGAAAGTGAAACCGACTCAAATTGAGATTTGACAACAGTGTTTCATTTCCAATTCATAGCCTTTTGAACTTTATTCCAGTCCACTGGGAAGCCTACGGTAAGCAAAGCAATTGTAAACAGCAATAACAACAGCAAGTAAAAAACACTCACCTGTAATGGTAAACATCAGATTGAAATATAGCGAGAAGACGAGCAGCAGTGGGGAAAATAAAAAGCTCACCAGTCGAACGGAGGAGGGCTGCGATGCAAATCAAGGAGAAGATTCAGCAAACAAAATGTGTTTGCATAAAATAAATAAATTTAATTTCTCAGTGGCAAATAAAAACAAAATAGGAAAATATTGATCTGCAGGATGTGGAAATTAGGCACAGTGGCATCCAATCCATCCCACAGACCCCTCGGTGGATTTCCCTGCGTGCGCGACTTCTGCAGTGTCTTATGTTAACACACGGGACGGGAAACCTGCTGTGGTTGTTTATACTAGCGGCAAATTAAGAACATGCTCCTCAGATCAATCTATGCACACATTAACATCAGCACACACTTACATGGCAACATGCGCCTCTGCTCATCACCACTAACCGGAGCTCCTCTCTCAGTGTGGCAGTATTAACAGTGTAGGACACCTGCCTCTAATGTTATGAGCAGTCCAGACCGGCTCTCATCCAGCTCCACATGCCTGAGAGGAGGCAGCCTCTTCAGCCCCTCTTACCTACAGACAGCCCCACGTCCAAGGTCTCATGACCCGGCCTCTTCGTGGCACTTAGAATGATGAGGGGAGAGATGAGAGAGGCCGGCTGCACAGGAAGGCTGCCACTTACAGCAACACATAATGAAATCAAGTAAAATTGTATTTATAAAGTCCACTATCACAAAACACAAATAGCGCAAGGGACATTCCATTCTACTGTACACAGCATGTACTGGAACATCCTCCTCTTAGATTTATATAGGAAGAAATGTTCCCCCTAAACCCATGGAACATGAGGACGTCTCAAACATGCTCTCATACTAAAACACTGTGTTTCTGCCATCATGGGCTTTGAAGGAAAGAAAAAAAAACTAGGGAGTGGAAAAACTAAAAAAGACAAATGTCGTGTGCTCAGCAGGACTCCAGCGTTTCCTCTTTGGTAACGCAGGAAAAAGGGATCCAGTTCTGAGACATTCTGTGAAATGTGAACGTTTTCCACCCGAACGCTAAACACAGATGGTCTAATGTCAAAAATAAGTATTTCTGGGAAAAATTCGATGTCTCACCATCTAATAAGAGCTTCAATTTGATGCCAGCAATAACTTGCCAGATTTTACAGGAATAAGAATTGCTTTTGGAAAAAAATTTGCTTTATGTCAAGTTTAGAATTTAGTTGTTGAGTTTCCAAATTACTGTAGAAAGGAGATTTCACCATTCCACCATTTCACCTTCCCATTAGTCCCATCACAATAATGACTGAAAATCCAAGCTTTGTTTATTATTTAGAGATGCATAAGTCACAACATTAGAGTCCACGCATAAACTGTCTGACTTCTATAAACAGAGTAAAGTCACCATCGGTCCACGGATGATCGGCCTGGCAGCAACTGGCAACTTTTATTTAGACTTAAATTTAGGGCAAAGAAGATGATCCAGTGGCACTGATGGACTTCTGCGCCGTGGACATGGAACTCAGCGGTTCAGCACCACGGCCAGCTCCCCGCTGCCGGCCAACCCAGCAGCAGCTGCACACAACGCAAACACCTGAGCATCCAGCGTTGAGCTTTAATCCTCCGAGCCAGGACGCTGCCAGGAACCAGGGCCAGCGCTCCTCATCCCAGCCAGCGTGATTCACACTGATGCACGGGTGCACGTGTGTCTGATCACGTTAAAAGGTGAGGCAGCGCGCAATAGGTTTTCAAATATTTAGGGGTTTATTCATTTGATACGGACACCTAATTTATAATCATCCACTTCTGTGTGTGATCTGTATGAAGCAGTTAAGTTAAACTCTGAGCAAATACTTTTACCTGGGAGATTTAACCGATGACAAATGTCATTTAAAAAACCTAAATGAGTTGTTTGTTGCAGACGAGTTTGACTTTAGCAGAAGGTCGTATGTTTCTCTGCTTTCTTTCTATGAACCGCTAAAGTACAGTTACTGTAGCTCGCCTAAGTCCAGTCTCTAACTGCAAACATCGCCTCCATTTTTGCTACTCTCTGGTGAAACCCTCTCGCTGTCCTCTGAGTGATTCTCCCCATCTGCTGCTCTCTGCCTTCTCCGTCTCGTACAGTGTGTTGTCCTGACTGCTTCTCCCTCCATCTGTTCCAGTCTGTCATTTATGAACATATCGATGCCATCTGGTGGATGCTCCAATCCAGAGTGATCCATGGTACTGTTGCACAAAAGCATTGCGTTTTAGCATGGGTGGGCCCGGCAGGAGATAAATTCTCTAATCTTGACAATGTTTGCTCATCTCTTCACTCACTGATGTGTGCGATCAGAGCTGCACTCTATTCATTTGCAATATTTCATTGCTTTACTAGTGGACTCCTTGGAGCTGGGTGTTTGTCTTCATGTGAGTTTGGGTCATTTCAGTGTCTTGCCACTGTTCACCTCTCACATGCTCAAGCCGTTTGATCCTCTGATGCTCATTTTCGATTTTATGGCTATTTTTCATCTTCTCACTTAAAGCGTGTCGCTCCTTTGCTGCCGTCAAGGTCAAGTTCACTTTTATTTTCTCTTTTGAGAGAAATGACCGTGGAATAAAGGAAATTGCAGCAGGGCCATGAAACAAATACCTGCATAATAAATAAAGACTAGACCTGCGGTCTCGATGAACATGCAAATACGTCAATACGTACAAACTCTCATTCACGCCAGCTCATGAGCACATTCACTTCACTTTTATAGTCATGGCCTGTAACTGGGTCACTCTGAATTTATCATTTTAAACGTACTCTAATGATGCTAATTAAAGTGTTGCTTCATGTTGGGGCGGCAGCAGCGTCAATGCACAAACCCCACGGTCGATTCCCAGCTCCCGAGGGGATCAATAACACTTTCATTATTATTAATGTTTTGATTATAGTTTGGTCCAAATTCCTTTCTAAGTTGTCAACCACTGTTTCACTTTCATCCACAAAAATAAATTATGTAGAAGCTGCATTATTTTCTGCCATAAGTCGTATTTTGTTGCTATAATCTGTCTTTCAGTCTTCCAATTTAACTCAGAGAAAAAACCCTTTCTGCAGCATGTGATAAATGCTTCAAGGTGGACTAAAGTGGCTGCTGCTTTACATCTAAGCATCGCTTAAGCAACCTTCCACGAGTGTGAGAGCAGTGTGTTCTTAACATTTTAATAGGACCGCACATTAAATCGCAGCACATCAATCCTTATCCCACTCTGACGGAGCAAGGACACAGAGATCCTGGGAAAAAAAAGAGCGAGAGACGTGTTAAAATACTCATCAGACAAATCAGTCATCTCGCAGGTCTGTCGACGAGTGCAGCAAGTTTTAATGAATTAACTTTTTTAATTGGGCTGTGTTTTGACAACCTCACATCCCATCCGAGCCGATGCAGTTTGTACCCTTGCTTGTCGCTCTGGCCTCGCGCATTTCTGCAAAGCTACTTAATCAGCTCGCTCAATTAGATTCAGTTCTATACAAAAGTTTTAATTAGAGCTGCTTTTCTTAATCTGTGCGCCTTTTGACAAAGCCATGAGAGCGATCGCGTTAGATAAAGAGATGCTGCGGAGTTGGTCATGCCTCCATTTCCTCTTCCTCCACGTCTCGCATGTGTTTCGATGACTCATCATCATGTGACGATGCCAGATTCTAATCACTTCTCTGCACCTGCTGCTGGTTCTTACAGTTCTGCTCTGACAAACAGCAAAAATAATCAGAGCTGAGAGGTAGACGTCGTGTCACTGCAGCCAAAATAACGACACCAGCGATGAGTCCATTGGTGCAACAGTGGGAATGACATCCCAGTTAAGTACCAGTTTATCAGAATGGGTAACAACAGGTCTGTGGCTCTGTGCTGACCAGCTGCTTTTACCTTTGCTGGAGATTGCTCATCAAAACCTTATTTATTCATTTGGCTGCAGGTTTAATATCCCAACTTTACAATAGCGCGTTTCGTTGTGTGGATTAACGAGAGCACGAATGGTTGCAGATGGTGCTTGAAACATTATAAGAACATGTTTCTATCTGTTACATTGTCCCAGTTTCTTTTCACACGCTACACTGAGTTTACACGTTATAAAACAAGCATGAGAAAAACAATCATACAGCTACACACACACAACAAAAAGCACGTTTCTACTTCAGTAAAAATGAAAGTCTCAATTTAAGGTTAAAGTATAAATGTGTGTATGAAAAGGACTCTCTAAGCTATAACCGTATCATTGTACATTTTCATTATAACAACGTTCTTATCACACGAATGGGGAAAACAGTTGCATTGGGCGTTTTATTTGAGGTCCTACTTTGTCCCGACACACGTGAACGAGGCCAGAGTGCAGTGGAGCCAACTACCACAGTCTTCACTCCAAAAGCAGTCATAGGCTGGAGCAATCAGAGCGAGTGAGTGAGCTGTGAACAGCTTTTAAATAGTTTCTCTTCCTTTTTGATGATGATGAGCAGCTCTTATCGCACACATGCTGCAAGTCCATTTCAATTCAACATCCAGCACAAAGGAAAACCAACCGAGGGACCACTCTCGCTCGGACGGAGAGCAGAGCTGTAATTGGAAAGCTTAATTGGAGAGATGGCATCTTGTTAATTGAATTAGCAGCGAGAGAAGAAAGAATCTGCTAATTCAGGACAATGTCACAGAGTGACACTGCGATAGGGAGACGTAAGCGAGCGAGGGGAAGGAGGTACGACGGGGCGAGAGCCGGCAGATTAACAGGAACGTACTGTAGGAGGAGAGAAGAGACCGGGCAGGATGTCAGCAGGCGACGGAGCAGACGACGGGAGGCACAGACGTGAGCAAACGCCGTCACTGACCACAGTACACGCACGCACGCACGCATGCACGCACACACACACACACGCACACACACACACACACACACACACACACAAACACACACACACACACACACACACACACACACACACACACACACACACACACACACGCACGCACGCACGCACGCACACAGACACACACACACACACACACACACACACACACACACACACACACACACAGACACACACACGCACGCACGCACGCACACAGACACAAACACACAATGCAGCTGGTTACGGTTACAGTGAGTCCTCTGCGTCCTCAGACGTGTGCGTGTGAGGGTACGAGGATGAATTCAGTAATTATCATCAGGACGTTTTATGATGTTTGAATAAACGTATCCTGTCTCCATTACAGTCGTTTTCCTGGTAATCGCTGAGACAAAGGTTGATACAGGATCTACAGTATGTGACATAGGTTTAACAACAACCTGAGACAAACCTTAACTAAAGGCCATTTCAGCTCCACTCTATAAACTTCAGCTGGAAGAAGGAAGCATTATGTTTGCTATGGAAATTTCATAAAATTACTTTTCAACCGTTATTTATTGCAGAAAACCTGAAATAAATGTATCGGCAGCAGGTTTTGAACAGAAAAGTCACACATTCTTCTGTGGAAAATGTCTTTTCTCACGGTTTCTGAAGCCTTTTCTTCTCTTGTGTTTTACTTTTTTTCTCAAATGAACCCAAAGGATTTTCTACACGAGTGACTGTATGATTGTCATAATGACAGATGAGTCACACATTTGAGGAACTGCATCTCTGGACTGGGCCTAGGATACATTTCTGCTTTCTCGTCTGCTCATTGTCTCGTCGCCGCCGCCCTCTTTCCTCCTCATCATCTCCTCTTCCTCGCTTGTCCTCAGCCTCTCTGTGTCCTTCCAGTCTGCGCTCACTCTGTCTGTCCTGCTCTTTTATTCCTCCTCCTCCACTCCTGCTCTCGCTCCAGCTTTCTTTTGTGCCTGTCTGTCAAAGCACTGCTTCAATAACAGGAAGCTACGGCATCACAGTGACCATTATGCAAATCGAACTTTATTCAACGTATCCAAAAATGCTTCCTTTGTCAGGGTCAGAATAAATAAGCATTGGGTGATTTTTATAAAGTGGAGACACATGAGAGGATTTAATATCATTAACTTAAACATTCAAATTACTTTGGCATTTTTCTAAAGCGATATTAGATTTATTAATCAAATTACAATTTTAATTAGACATCTAATACATTCAGTGATGGACAAAGAACTTCATTCCTGGCTTTAAAAGCTTTTAACAGTTTTCTGTTAAAACAGTTGTTTTGTTTACAGCTGCTCTTCGCTCTGTACTGACTTTCTCCAGTTGATGTTAGAGGCATGTTTTTATAATATACTGTTTGTTTTCATCTTGTCATGATCGGTTAGTTACATTATATTCATTATAATTCACGTGGGATCTGAATTGAACTTTGTATTATATTGAATAAATCTAATGTGAAGTCCCGCGTTGGGTCGGCAGCTACATCACCACTAAAGCGTCGTCTTCCTCTGCGTGTGATTCGTGTGCTTGAGTTCCGGTCCGGACCCAGAGTCCTGCTGGTTCTACTGGTTCTACAGGTTCTGACGGGCTGAACACACCTGATCCAGGTGAGGAGCGGTGTGTAAGTGCAGGGGTCCACGTTGGCCTCCTCTCATTACTGTATGTTTACCCAGCTGCTGCTTCCGTCTGCAGACGCGCTGCAGAAAACAAACACGCCTTCATTTACACGTGCACGTGTCACATACTACATGTTCACACGGCCTAACGTGATGATGATGCCTACTAATTAGAATTTCCTTATAACTCCAAACACTGGTGTACTGCCTCCCTCATCCACTGTTGCAATATTTGATATATAAGAAAACAGGACTCATCATAATAATTTCCAGAATTTATGTACTGTGTGCACGTGATAAAAGCAGCCTGTGTGCTATAAAAACACTAAAGCCTGAAGCTGTCACTCTGGCTCAGAGCATCTTTTGAATAATCCTGTTTGATTCTGCTGTACTTTTCTGTGCTTGTAACATTTAAATGCCAGCTGATGAATCGGACGCTCGTGTTCCTGCTCCCTGTTGTGCTTCACACTGCGTTTCACTGAAGTGCTCCCAACAATCAGAACCCCACTGACACCCAGAAAATGTTTGTTTTACATTCCAGAGTAACAAGATGCTGTGTTTTGTCCATCACTGTTATTGTCTTGTTTTCCCTGAACTGCTGAACCTGTGGAGGTTTTACTGCTTCGGTTTAGTGTCAACGACGGGGCTGAAAGTTGGAACCACATTCATCTACTCCGGTGCACTTAGTGAAGCGTTTAGCTGCTAAAGGAGCAAAACAGTTAGTGTCTAGAAGAGATGAAGTGGACAAAGGTTAGTTCTCGAATACCGTTACACATAAGGACTTGGGCTTTTATGATTTAGCCTTTATAAAACAAATCCGTCTGAACGAGCCACACTGTAGCTGCTTGATTACATTTTTTTTTTATTTCAGCACTTTAATTCTCCTTCTCTTGTAGTTTATGTGTTCTCCTGTCGAGTTTTAAAATTGTTTTGCACACTGGTTCTGAAGTATTGTTTGCTTTGTGCCACTAAATAATTCAAACTCAAATTTAAAAAAGTGAAAGTGCAGAGACATAAATATGAGCAGATAAACAGAAGCTGTTGCTGTTTTGTATTTTTAAGTCACAGGCAGAAATTGGAAATTATGCATAAAGAGGTAAAAGAGACTTGAGGGAGAAGAAATGGGGAGAAGAAGAGAAGAAGAGCCGAGGGAGAGAGTTATGATGGTGTGCTTTATGAAATGCTCCAAAACAATCAACTGAAGCAAATTAATGTCTATTTCTCTGGAGAAAGAGGGAAAATAATGATCAACAGAAAAGACAAAACAGATGAAAGGCTTGAAATGAGGAAAGTGAGAGAAATAAGAGAGAGAGGAGGATGAAAACAACGTGTTCTCCATGTGGTGTGGATGCGGTGGCCGACACCGACAGACAAACGGCCAATCAATCACTCCTCAGATCCTCTTCACCTCCGTCTCCCTCCTCCTTCCTCTTTTCTCTGTCTTTGAGTCTTCTCTTTCTAATCTTTCTGCTCTCACTGTTTCTTTTTTCCCCATTTTCCACCTTTCTTCCTCATTCTTCCAAACCTCGTGCCTGGTTTGAGCGCCTGTAACTGTGTGTGTGTGTGTGTGTGTCGGCGCAGACAGATTGGCCTGTATTTAGGGAAGCAGAATATCAATAACAGTGTGGAGGAAGGCTCTTTCATGCTTTCATGCTCTCTATCTCCTCAGTGCGCGCGCGTGCGCGCGCACACACACACACACACACACACACACACACACACACACACACACACACACACACACACACAGGCATCGGCTGATTGGTGGAGGGTGGAGGGGCTGTGTTCAGGAACGCAGCGTGTTGCGTTCCATTGTGTAGCTCCACAGGTTGCTAAACAAGAGGTTGAAAAATGGGACAGTCCTGAGAGCGTGAGGAGATCGATGCCTGGAAAAGGCAAATGCGTCTGGATCCGTCTTCTCTGCATCATCTTCTTGCTGCAGCCTTATTTATAGCTTTATTACGGCCTTGTTTTAATTGAATCCTGCTCCGCTGCTTCTCTCGCCTGCCTCCCTTTCCTGCCTGTCCACTTTAATCTCTGGCACCTTCCACGCGTCCTCTCTGCTCTTCTCACCACCTTTCCCCTCTCCTTTCATCTCCTCCGCTCTCTCATGTCTCCTCTATACTTTACCTGGTCCTGACAGCAATAAAGCCTCTCCAATAAAACAGGCATAAAAACGCAATCTTTGTCTGGACTCAGTTTACAGACACACACACACCCTCACACAGGCAACATAAATCAGACATAAAAAGCCAATCCCTGTCTGGAGTCAATTTCCATAAAATACAAGAGGGATGCTTGGGGAAGAGCTGAGGTGGGATCCAGTGTCTGCGCGGTGTAATGTAAAGCGCCGGTGTCATTTGGTTTCGCTTTATAATGTGGTGCGTGTTCATGCGCTCTGAGGTGGTGAAGGCCCAGTGTGAGCGCTGGTGGCTGTCGCTATGCTAATGATCCCTGTCTACATCACACATCACACCACAGGCTTCATCACATTATCCCCACGAGACACACACACCTGAACACACAAACGTGGGGCTTGATAAACAAACAGCTTTTTACACAACTACACACACACGCACGCACGCACGCACGCACGCACGCACGCACGCACGCACGCACGCACACACACACACACACAAACACACACACATACAGTATATGCACAGGTAGCTGAGCTCACATGCACTAATGCTGCAGGCTCATCTCTGCACTCGCACATAAACACACTGACGTTGCTGCTGCTAATGAGGCAGACGTGTTTACAGCGCTGTCACAAACCACAGAATGATCATCTCTGGAATGAGGCTGCGTGTGTGTGTGTGTGTATCATGGCAAGTTCAGCACTGTACTGTACATACTGTGTTATCCTTCCTTTAAGCCTGGCATGGGTCCCTTTGTATGAGGTAATGGTACACAGGAATGTTACGTTTTACTCATTTAAGGCTAATGAACCTAGATTATTTTATTTCTGGTTGTAACTTGTCACGTGTAACTTGTAACTGAATGATGTTCTTTTTGTGATGTTGTGATTACCTTAGCTAGACGCCCTTAACCTGCGTAAACTCGCACAAGGACACATGTAGTGTGTAGCACACACACACCAGCCCCACAAACACACACCATGTCCACGAGGACAGTGTGACCTGCACAGGCTAAGAGCTACAAACCACTTTCCTGTAATAACTGGCGCAACATCTAATCCCATTTCCATTAGGTATATGCTTCAGAAGGGTTTGTGTGTGTGTGTGTGTGTGTGTGTGTGTGTGTGTGTGTGTGTGTTGTAGTGGGGGCATGTTAGTGTGTGTGACGCCACTTTAATCGTGTGTGTGAAGACGGAGATAGTGTCCATTTGAGCACTGAATTGACAGTAAAAACTGTGTGTGTGTGTGTGTGTGTGTGTGTGTGTGTGTGTGTGTGTGTGTGTGTGTGTGTGTGTGTGTGTGTGTGTGTGTGTCCAGTTCTTAATTCGCTATGTGTGCTGCTGTGCTGAGTCAGCGAAGCCCTGATGGACCTGCCCGGCGCCTCCGTTGGACAACCATCGTACACAGTCACACACACCGTGAGTCACAGGACGCACATGAACGTATGCAGGACTGGAATTTACTCTGAGAAACGCGCACATTCAGCCAAACGTAACTCGTCCTATAAATATTAATGGACGATGCCTCCAAGAATCACGAACAAGCACCAGAACTCCATCCTGTTGATCTGTAGCAGGTTTGGCTTCTCGTTTCTGTACATACAGTTAACAGGAGTCCAGATTCAAATTTAGCGTCTTATATTTGCAATTTAAATTTCCTGCAGCCGCGTTGGAGTAAATATTTATAGTGTGGCTGAAGCAATGTCAGGCCAAGGGGACGGGACAGAAACTACGTACATTATCATGGGGAGGAGGCTCCTCTGAAGCGCCGCAGTTACTTAAGATGCTAAACGTTCCTCTGCTGTGCAACACAAAGACCTCTAACATCAGCAAGTGACACAACTTCACAATTTGGCTCCTGCTGCGTCAAAATACTGCTTTGCAGACATAAACAGGGTGTTAGTCTGCGTGTTTAATTTGGTAAATGTGACAGAGGCTCCAGCATCTGGCCGCGGCTCCATGAGAGGAGCTCAGCGCTGAGTAAAGTGGAACAAACGCACGCTTTGATTCCAGCAGCACCACAGTTTGTGCCTCAAACAGGAAACATCTCACAGCAAACATCACGCGTTCACTTCTCAACGAGGACGAGCAGCTTTCAGATCATTAACATTTGAGAAGGTTGAAAATGTTGAAAAACCTTCATTAGATGTGATTTATCTCGAGCATTAAACGTGGAGCGATGACACGCGCCCGCGGGTCGAACGCGGCGCCGGCGATTAATGACCCGCTTCATAAACGCCCGCGTGCACACTTAACGCCGCCGACATGTTTAAACCACAAACCCAACATTGTGAAACGGTCACCGTTACTTCAAGTGTGCTCATAAATTGTGTCTCATGCTTTGCAGAACGATAAATTGCATCTGTAGAAGTGACATTAATACAAGGATAAAGCACGACGTCGGCGTTTGCTGTGACATCACCTGCTGCTCGCGCCACAGGCCACTTCCTGTAATCTGTCCAGCGTGGAGGCCCAGCCGTCCAATTATCCAATCAGAGCGAACAGTGGGGCATCACTGACAGGAACCCCTTCCCCTCATTTACTCACCTTCACACTCCATTTGCCACACACGCCTCTCACGTCCTATGGTTTGGTGCAGAGTCTCATAAAGGCGCGTTCAGCGCTCAGCCTGTTCCTCCTCTGCTCCATGCGCCGCTCAGACGCGCTATAGAGACGGCATCCAGTGGTTTATCTGCTCCTGATCCCACCGATCTGCTGATGGTGCAACACACTTTATTGGCACAAATTTGCCTTTTCTGCTTCGAATTTGTGAGGGATTATCAAAAGTAGAAAGCTGTTATTAAAAGGTAACAAAGTCACCAGGAGTGGAGTGGCCAAGGGGCACAATTTTCATTTTCAGATCCAGGGAAGACATCTGCTGAGAAGTGTCCAGGCCTCCACCGACGAGCATATTTTATTAATAAACTCAGAGAACGGGAAGAGAGAGAGAGAGAAAAGCGCTCCTCTCGTCAGAAAAGTTTCCTTTGCAGGATTCTTATTTGCCTTTAACCTGAACCTCCAGCTTCTCATCTCCGCCTGCAATAAAACTGTTTATTGGTGTCACTTCCATTAAGTCACATGTGATGACGCTGATCAGAGCTGAGCCCAGTTATTACTGCAGGAGCCTTAACCTCATGCTTGTTAGCGCCTCATCAGAGGATGAACAACCACCGTCCATGTGATTACGTCGCACTATTTCACTATCACGATCGTTATCATCTTTACACATTTCGAGCTTCATTCATTTATTTGTCTGATGTTTTTGTCCTTCATAAAGTGAGGAGAAACTGGTGCAGGCTACAAACAAACCAAGCTGCTGAACTCTGATCATTTGGAGGAAAGTGCAGTAAATATTTGTAGAGACTCCCTCACAATAACCTCCTGTATTTGTTCCTAATTACAGACGGAGCTGACATTCTCCAGCATTTCCTCCTTCATATTTAATTGCATGGGTCATGTCTGGGCCCTAAAACTGTTATTTTAGTTAATTAGGAGCCTGCGTTGTTTACAGTTCACATTTTCATGCACTGCAATTAGAAAGTGCAAACATTAACAAACAATTAAACAGAAGCGAGCCTGTTCTAATAATCACAGACGCACACGCCCCAGATCAGATGCTGCTGATAATTAGACCAACCTGCACCAGAAATATGTGTGGAAACTTACGTCGTCTGATGCAACACTGTGAGAAACAGTGGATTTACTCAAACTCTACAGAACTAACGTGTTTAACTATAAAGAACCTCTTCACATCTCAACAGAACCATCGGCACGAATGCCAAAAAACACCATACTCAACACGAGTGAATCCAGTCTGCTGATATCAGATTTAAGGCCTCTGCTCCCACACAGGCTCACGCTGAAGCCAACAGCCCTGCTGTGACCCGCCCTCCACACGCTGCAACACATGCACATGTTCAGTCCAGCTTTCACTGAGCCGCTGCCTCCACAGACGTCTGCGTCTACATTCACTCACCAGTTCCTTCAGTCTCATGACCATTCGCTCTGTACTCTGTCGCTCTGCCCTTGTCTGTTGGATCCTGCACACACACACGCACGCACGCACGCACGCACGCACGCACGCACGCACGCACACACACACACACACACACACACACAGACACACACAGATGCTAATTGAAAGGTGACTTGACGTTGGGTTTGCTAACGGCGCCTGCTTTGCCTGAGGACATGACACAGATGTAATGTGTATAACTAAATAACAGCTTACTGCAAAGAGGGATAGACTGAAGCTGCGACTTCACCTAAACTGTTGGAGTGTGTACAGTTACTTCTGAGCAGTATACTACAGTATGTGCATCACACTGGAGGAAAAGTGTATGACAAAATCCATCAGGGAGCAGTTTCATGGTGGAGTTTCTTAGAGAACCAGGACCATTGAGTCCCGTCATGTTCCTCCAGTCCCCATCAGGCCACGTCTGTCTCGTCTTCAATAATAACTTTGCAGAGTTTCAGCTCTGGTATGAAACTGTTTTTCCAACTTTGGTGCTGTCAGGTTGTCACAGCCCAAAAAAGGAAGGTTTGATTGTGATAAATGTACAGAAATATATGAAATGACAAGTGTGAAGCCGGTGGTGGTGTGCCGTGACCTGTGCCCTCACCGATGGTGAGGGCACAGGTCACGGAACAGGCAGACGAGGAAGTGCACAGAGCCAAAGAGCTGCAGCAACAGATTTTCATCAGATACAGTAATGACAAACTACACCTAAAGCTAAAGCACAGCGACAGCGGCAGCAGGCGAAAAGACCACATTATGACCTTAACGCTGTATGATCAATGTAACCATGACGACAAAGGTGCAGACGGCTACAAAGTCAAATGATACAGACATATGACATGTGACGGTGCGTTGTTGTATGCAGATGTGAAGGTGTGTGTGTGTGTGTGTGAAGCCTCAGGAAGTGTCCTGCGTGTACGTGTGCGTCTGTTATGTGCTGCGTTCCGTCTTAATTTGATGTCTAAATAAGTGGTTCCTGCCCCCGAGGTTTGCTGGCAATATATCAGCGCGGCAACAATGGAGCTGCCGTCGTCATCGTCCCCGGGGACCGGCCGCTGCCCGCTCATGCGCGGCCTTGTGGGAGTTCAGACGCACACAACGCAGCGGTGCTGAGTGAGGCGCACTCACACAACCTGCTCCTTTACATCTCTCGTCACGTTCTCGTGCTCATCCTCCTCTTCCTCCTTCCTCCTCCTCCTCTCTGTGTTCTGTACACTTCCCTCTACTTAAAGTGAGATGTGCGACAGTGGCTTTAAGTAAATTGGTTCATAGTAAAGTGTCCGAGGCAGAACAAGGGGAATATTGAGAAGACCTTGGAGGAAAGCACTCAGGGAGGAGAGACGTAGTAACAGCAACGCTGGCTCAGCAAACATCTTCACTACAGAATTTAATTCCCAGCTTTTATTGGGTTTGATTTATTTATCTCGTAATTTACAATAACAAAATGTTTTGGCCATGTTTATTTATTAAATGTGGTATGAAATCTGATTCCACACGCTACTACAGACAGAGGGAACGGGTTCAGCTCCCAGATGTTAACGCATGGAATTACCTGCTGTTCTGATAAAAGATAAAAAAGTTTTATTATCTTAACAGTAACAAACATATACAAAACCATGAGGCTTTATTACTGTAGCAACAAATACTACAGGATAAAAGCAGGCTGTTACTTGGGGCGTCGTGTCCTCTTGTTTGTATGTTTTATGTATTTACAGCCTGTCTTGAGTTAAATGAGGCTGAAATAGACCAGACGGACCATGAGGTCTAAATAAAAAGCACAATATGTGGTTGCGTGTCTACAGACAATCTGTGTCACTAAGTGGTATTTTCTTTTTCTCCGTTCAGAAATTGTGACGCATTCAGCTTAGAGTCGTTTTCTTTCCAAAATAAATCTTCCCCTGGCCGCACAATCAATTAGCACAACAGGAAATCAATTAGGCCCATTGCTAAACACGCTATTAATAGAACGCTAATAAACAATAAGGCGCCGTATAGCAGATTAAAAGCTGATGTTTTTAATTAGTACAACACTTTAAATGTGTAATTATGTGATGCATGTGTGACTGTAGCTTTGCTCACTGTTTGGTCCCATGTGTATTTGTACCAGCTGTACACTGAGTACCTGTTTACTTGAATGAACTGTAGAATACATTGTGTATAATGAGTCATTTAAGCTCAGTCGTCAAGCTTTTACTTCTCTCTTTCGCCCACAACACACAAAGTCAAAGTTGACCTGCTGCTGTTATAAGACATTGAGCTGCTGCTCAACAACAACACAGTGGTTCAGGACACGACGTGATGAACCGGACAGATTCACAGACGCATGACATTTTTATGGACTGGTCTTCAATCCTTCAACCAAGAGGACATTTTAGACTAGAATGAGCTTAAAGGAAGTCCCACCTCAGTCAGGACGGACAGACCTGCGCCTGCAGCATGACTGTGCGTTACAGCGTGGCTGCATGCGACGTGCCTGCGGCCTTTAACTCCTACAAACGTCCACTTTGGCTCCGTTGTTGAGGCTCGGACGAAACTTCCAGCTCGCTGCGCGGCTGCAGTGCTGCGTCGCACTGAGCGAATGATTGAGAGGCAGAGACGAGCACACAGCGAGACCAAAAACGAGAGCAGACACAGAGATGCTGGTGATAGTGGTGTAAATATGTCAGCGCGGCCGAGCCACGGAGCAGGAGTTGACCTTGGTCATAGTTTAAGACCCGTCTTTTATTGAAGCGGCTCGAAGCTCGCAGCCATTTGTCTGCTCGCTGCTACGTCCGTCTCTCTCTCTCCTGCTCTTTGTTTCCGTTTTGTCTCTGTGCTCCTCTCCTTTTATCTTTCTAATTCCCTTCCCTCTTTTTATCACTCACTTCCGAATTTAATTCAAATTTCTTGTTATCACGTTGAAAGCCTTGCATGGTCAAGCTCGTTTTTACATTACTGAGTTACTACAGCCGAGGGCTTGTTAGTTGTCCCTCACTCCAGACTTTAAATCAAAGGTGCTTTGCTTTATGCTTTTGAAGTTGTGGCTTCCAGGCTTTGGAAATTGCTTTTATTGGAATTGAAGTCTGTAGACACTTGTAACGAGCATCTAGGTCCCACAAGGAGAAATCTGCCAAGGTAGATGTTTTATTCCTCTTCTGTGTTTTGCTACTTTTCTTGGCACAGCTACAGCATCGATATGGACGCGTGTAACTGTCTCAAACACAGCAGCGATGGGCGCGGAATGGTGGCGTCTGCAGCAGCAACTGACGTCACTGGGTCGGGGTTTGGGCACAAAACAAACACTGTGCTAATTTTGTATTTCCTTTTGTACCAGCATTTGTAAAGAGCATCAACAGAAAGTACTGTAGCTTGGTGCCAGTGAAGCAGGAAAAGCCGAGGAATGGATCCTGGAGCAGCTAAAGGTGCTGCAGGCGTCAGCGCTGACTGGGAGGTCAGAACACGGGCCGGAACGCTCACTACTGAAGCTTCACTGAAACAGGAGGCCGACCTCAGATCAGCTGCTAGACGCCGTTCAGGGCGCTTCACAGACAAACCTCTGACCACATGCCGCCGTCATTACAGGTGCTACATGCGACAGCGAGTTAGTGGTGAAACTCGGCTCCAGACGCCAGGACGTGTTCATGATACGTTCCAGCCTTTTAACCCACTTCAAGTCTGCAGGTTACAGTAGATGCACCGTCTCTGCGCTCCTGTTTCTATTCCTGCGTCCATTATTTGGTCTACGTCTCTCCATCTGTTGCTTCCTCCCTGACTCCTCTCCCTCCACCCCCTCCATCGCTCTCAGAGGAGGTTTCACTAACAGGGTACTTGACAGGAGAGAAGAGTGCAGAGAGAGTGGCCTTTTTCTAGCCAGTCAGCTAGTCATCCAAGGCTAATTAAATATCGCTTCTGAGTGCTCAAGTATCTCTCTCTCCTGTCTCCCTGGCGCTCTTCCTCAGAGTGTCTGCTGCTCCTGAACTGAATTAGCACTCCTCCCTCCTCTCCCTCTATCCCCTTGTTCCCAGTCATCGCCTTGGGCTCCTTACACTCAAATTAACCTTTCACTATAAAAACCTCACAGGGGAGCAGTAGCCAGGTAGGTGTGTGTGTGTGTGTGTGTGTGTGTGTGTGTGTGTGTGTGTGTGTGTGTGAGAGAGAGAAACGAAAGGAGAGGGAGAGAAAGGGCGAGTTTATGTGTGTGTACAGATGTGAGAGTGGGCGAGTGGACAGGGTCAAGCTCAGCCCCGGTCCATGTAATTGTGAATTAGAGCCTTAAATGGGCTCCACTTCCCCAGCTGATCAGGGGAGCAGCAGGACGGGGGAGGAAAAGGGAAATGGAGCTGGAGGGAAGGGGGAATCAGGTGGAGTTTTTTGGGAAACAAGGAGGAGTGAGGAGTGAGGATGATGAGGAGAAAAGTTGGAAACTGGTGGTTTCTGTTGAACCCACGGATGTTTTCATATTTTACACCTACTTCTTAAAACCTCAGGCGTGAGGCAGCGCTGACGTCTGAGTCTCCTTCCTGCTTACGCACAAGAAGCGTCCAATGCTAAAACCCATTTTCTCTAACTTTAACCAACGCTTTTCCTGCCTGATTCACCTCAGTTCTGTGCTTTTCCAACCGTCGCTTCATTCAAGTATACAACATAATAAATATGCTACAAAAACCTGATTAAAGATGCAGCTTACTTGTGTAAGGAGGGAATGACCAGAGGAGCAGACTGCAGCAAACACTAACTCATACACGGCCGACGTCTCCACCAGGTCGTTGTTGTTAATTGTTAATAGCTTGAGTTAAAAGCCTGTGTTTGACTCCCTCTGTTGTTAGAAGCCGATCCTCCTCTAGTCCTTCCTCCTCTGACTCTGGTCCCATGAATTTCACAAACGCTGTGGAGTCACAGATAATTAATACAACTGTGTGGAGGCTTCTGTGGTAGCATCGCTTGGGAGAGCCAAGCTAGCGAGCCTCCAGGCCTGGAAATGACGCTTTCCCACTTAGAAATGTTACATATACTGACAGGCGGTGTCCAACAGGCTGAGCACCACGCTGTCAGCCTGTTGGACACAGCAGTAAAGAGTGGGCGGCCATTGAACCATCCAATTTCCAAGTGGAACAGAAAGGAAGAGGCGAGAGGAGCAGGAGTAGGGTACGACTGGACGCCACGGGTGGAGGTGAAGAGTGGAGCCAGCGTTTCAAATTCCTCTTGTCTCCACTTTACACAAAGCAAAGTAAGTTCTACTGAGAGGTTTTTATGCTCAGTCAATTATTATGGCCACTAGACAACAGACGTGTGACTGCGAGGACTCTTCCCAACACACCATACACCTGCCGGGGCGCGTTACGGCCTCCATACCGGCTGGGCAGGGTTTAAAGCCTATGGATGGAAGAGGGCACCCATGGGTGGTCTGCCGCTGCTGCTGAAGCTGCTGCTGCTGAAGCTGCTGCTGCTGCTGAAGCTGCTGCTGAAGCTGCTGCTGCTGAAGCTGCTGCTGCTGAAGCTGCTGCTGCTGAAGCTGCTGCTGAAGCTGCTGCTGAAGCTGCTGCTGCTGAAGCTGCTGCTGCTGAAGCTGCTGCTGCTGAAGCTGCCGCTGCTGCTGAAGCTGCTGCTGAAGCTGCTGCTGAAGCTGCTGAAGAGGGGACTGTTAACACTTTATACAGTATCATAAGTAGTCACATTGTATCTTAAAGGGAGACGCTACAGATTTTGAACTGTTATGGATTTCAAGATTGTGCCTAAAAATCCAGGTTTGATAAAATACTGTAAATAAACTTCAAAATATGGTGTTGATCCCCAGGAATTCATTCACTGTAATCTGCCCTTTGTTGTTCGATTGGTCGGTAGCAGCTTGGCTTCATATGTGCTTCATGTCTTCTGGACACACTTTAAACTCAGACAAGATCAGAGATTTAACATATTAAAGGACCCTGAAAACACATTTTACTTATTTACTGATTAATTAAGATATTAAGAAAAGGTGAAGCAGTGGCAACAATTTACCCTCAACCCATCAAACCGTTAGTGTTTAATATTTGGCTAAAACTTTCTATAAATAGAAATGTATCTAGAATTTCTAATCATGTGATATCAAATGTAGGCTGATTTATTTCTATCACCCTCGAATCACCACTTAAGTGTGTTTGAATGTTATTACTTTGTTTTTAGCTTTCTTGTCCTCTAATGAAACACATGTTAGAGTATAAAGGTAATAAAGGAGGATGAACAGACGGTTTAAGATCGGTTTAGTTAGTTTAGATTAGTTTCACTCGTGTCAAATACTAATCAGTTTATGAGTTGTGGGCTGCGATACAACCACCCACCCACTACCTCGTCTCAGTTGTCACAGTCTGTGTTTCTCTCTAATTGCTCGTCTGTATCTACTTTTGTGCCGTTATCTAATTGAGTTAGTCTCACGCTTTCCCTCCGCGTCTCCTGTTCTCAACTGAAAACTGTAGCAGAGAGTCAACAGTGTTTGTTAAAGAGTGGGAGTCTTGCCCACTGACGGGGGGCAGGCGATGATGGGAGTGGGGCTCAACGTGCTGTCTGTGCGACGCCTCTGTCCTTCACACAGACACAGAGCCTCGTCTATTTTTGCATTGTTAATGTATTTATTCATATGTTCCTGGACTGATTCTCTTTTTAGGCCATTAGGAAACACATCAACCCACAGCCTGCCTCCCCAGCGCTGCTTCAGGAGGATGAGTGAGTGAAGCACAATAGCATGAACTACTGCCGTCAACGCCTTGGCCAAATGTTGCATAAAAATGCCATCACAAATAATTTTAATGCACTCAAATAAATCATTCATCTATAATATTTCGCTGAAATACAACATTGACTCTCAGTATGAACAGATTCATTGGAACTAATGTCTTTTGTAATGTAAGGCTGTTTATATTGTGTGCGCCAGTATTTTGTTCTTTCACTCACAACACTTCATATGAAATGACAGACCCACGTGATAAATGTACAGTATGAGCTCTGCAGACATCACTGAATAAGCAAAGATGAGTTTAGTGTCTAATGATGGATCCTGGTGCCGGCGTACGGGACGCGGAGCAGCACAGGGGACTTTAAAATACGACGCCGCTGCTCGTAAACGTGCATCTGCACAACGAAAGGCAGCAAAACAAGGCTGGCAGGAAATGAATGGCTTCAGTCTTTGACAGTTTTTGAATCATTTGTAACATTTAAGGTGTTTCATATATTTTGTTAGCTTAGAAGAAGAGCAAAGCATTTACTTTAGTGGAGCAGTATTTTGGAAATGCGGTTCTAGCAGCAGGTAGTGATGTGAGAAACACAGCGACTGGAGACCCACAGTGACGCTTCTGCTGCTGCGTTAATTCAGAAGAGGTGGAGGACGACAATAGTAGTCAGACGGGAAAGAAAACAGGTTTCTACTCCTCTTAGGCTGTCTGCAGACTGTGAGGACAAATAGAGGGGGAGAAATGCTGAAAAGGGAGAAAGGCAGAAGAGGAGAGCACGGGTTGGGGGTCAACAGCTCATTCTAGCCCTCAGATGAAAAGCAAACGGCAATCGGTGTGGCACAAACATGCGTGTCATCCTGGGAATTGGCTTGCAGCCGGTGGCTCATCAGGGTCCTGCTTTCTCTCTTTCTGTGCAAATGGGAACAAGATGGAGGTAGAGAATGAGCAAGAGGGAGTCAGACGTTTATATTTCATTGGACTAGATGCTGTGATGCCAGTTAAAGCAATGCCGCAGATAGAGAGAACAAGAAAGAAAGAGAAAGAATGAAGGAGCAGGGGGAAAAGTGTGAAATGGGCGAGAGATGGGGGGGGGGGGGGGGGGGGGGGGGGGGGCGTGTGAGAGGTTAATCTAGAACAAATATCCATAGTGACAGAACAAGAGGTCCGGATACAGCAAGTTGTTACTGGGAGTGGATCAGAAGGGATTTACAGGGAGAGGAGAAGGACAGAGTGAAATTGGAAAACTGAGAGGGAGACGCAGAAGTAGAGCAAAGTGAGACGCGTCGAGGGAGATAGAGCAGCACGTCGCCGAGGCAGAGCCAAGGAAGAGCTACAGCAGAAGTATGACAGATGGAGAAAGAAGGATGTAGAGATGATGAAAGAGGAACATGGGTGCGATCACACAGACACGCAAACGCACAGACACACGGCGAAAGTGTGCGGAAGCGGAAAGACGCGCGGCCTGTATGAGGCTGACGCAGCCTAGTGAGTAAAGCCCGCGATGAAGACAGACTGCCATGGTGGAGTTTCCTGATCCTCTGGTGCCACTCAAAGGTATTAAAGGATGAGCTGAAAGTCGATAAGAAAGCTGTGGTCCAGGAAGTTGGCTTTTTCACAGGAGTCCACGAGCCACAGCTTCCTCCAGACCCTCGTCATCACAAGAGCAGGAAAAATGTACTAATCTACGCATTTACATGCGAGAAAAACAGGGTTGGGGTCTGTTTTGTGATGCGCCAGTGAACAGCTGCAGCCTCAGCATGAATATATTTGTATAGTAAACACTTATGAAGTTAGATATGCAGCCAACACAGAGCAACCGTCTTTAGGATTCTGGCAAAGTGACTCACGTTGGTCTGAACAGAAGAGAGAAGACCGGAGGGTCCGTCAGTGTCTGTTACAGGGTTCAAACAGAACCTACTGTAATATGCACACACACATTCATTAGAGAAGGTTGATCTGCTCTTGTGTGACTACACAAACCATTTTACCTCCCAACGCACAGCGGACACAGACTGTTGGAACAAACTGAGTAGCGGATACATTGTTAACCTGAGGAGCGGACGGAGGGAAGGTTATTCACTATGATGCATTCACAGCCTGCTCCCTTCACTCACAGCTCACACTCCAACCAGCACCGGTGTCACAATGTCACTCCGTGACCTCCGCTTCAGCCCAACTCTCGTCTCCATAGGCTCACTTTGCCAGCGCTCGCTGCTGCTCAGGCTTTTAAACGTCCTGCTCTGGCTGCTCACCGCTTTCCCCTGTGCCCTCGTTTGTCAGACGTCCTCCGGTCCAGAACTTACCTTGAAACCGCCAATGAGCCAAAAGGCGTCTTTATACTTCTACTGTAGTTTCAAAACTACAGATGTATGCGCACACACACACACACGCTCACGCACGCACGCACTCACGCACGCTCACACACGCACACACGCACGCGCACACGCACGCACACACACACACACACACACACACACACACACACACACACACACACACACACACACACACACACACACACACACTCTCTCTCTTGGTGTCAAGGTCAGCAGCAAAGCGCTGCAGCTTCGCGTGGCCACTTGTACATCGCTGCCTTTTTTTCTCTGCCCACTGTTTTCTACCACTTGAACTCAAATGGAGCCCGACATTATTTTGAAGGGTTGTCCACCATGAAAGCAGCTGTTACTAGGGCACCTTGCAGTGTCTTTGTGAGTGCGTTTATCTGGACTCTGTTATTCTCTAATCAGGAGCAGCTATTGTCAGTAAATGACTCTGTTACACCAGATATGACTCCACTTATCATTAAATACTGCACAGAGCAAACGTGGGGCTCCTTTCCCCTCTTTTCCAGTGAGGTGTTAATGCCGCTGCTGCTTTCTTAACTTCATTTGCAAACCAAACCAACCAATGCAAAAACATTGCACCTGTTCTCTGAGGGCTGTTGAAAATAATTAGCAGTGCAGGAGTATCTGCAGGTGGATTTCCTCCTTCCCTCTGCTCACCCAACCATCTCTGTGAAAACAAAACACCCGTTATGAAGGGGCTTCTCATTAATTCTACACTGAAATGACTTGTGACAGAACAGAGTGGAGTCCAGACAGACGCACAGATGACCAGATGCACGTGAGGAGATGGAGACACAGATGCGGAAAGATGGAGCTGATGAGAGGAGGAGGAGACAGATGGAAAGATGTAGATGGATAGAGACAGCAAGTCAGGGATTATATTGGAGCATTTGGCCTTGAGCCTGAATCAACACAGCAAGCTGACAACTATATCTGTAGGCTTTATTAACATGGAGAGGCACAAATCCATGCATTCACACACATTTACATGCACACACACGTGAAACCTGAACTTTCAGGGCCACGTAAGCGGAGGTTTGCACGGCAGGGAAAGCGGACCAAGTGTGAAATAAAGCCGAGCTCCCTAGACAGCAACTAATTGTGTTTGTGCGCAGGATAGGTTTAAGTGTGCAGCAGCATTTGGACCGGTTCCTACAACTCCACATTTCCATCTGAAGGTCACATCCAAATCAAACAGCAGCTGATGCACCTTTGGCGGACGCACAACGTCAAGGTCAGAATGGGGTTTACACAGCGGGAGCACCTTGGGCTGAAGTGTCTCGCCCATGGACCCAAATACGGGAACAATCTGCTGAACATGCTGGGGTTGGGGATGCGAGATGCCGCGAGTGTCCTCGCAGCCACACAAAGACGAGTGTGTCTGAGTCTGAGCCGGCCAAACATGGCAGCTGGTTGACACAGTGGGCACTAGATTACCTGTCACCATGTGTAATTAACACCTTACGCTGTGTGTGTGCGTCCAGGCCTGTGGGAGCGTCTTCAGTGTGTGTATGGTTTAATTAGCGCGGCCTCACACACTGGACAGTTTGCTGTTTGGCTGCTCAAAGCCATAGTTTGACTGCACTGATACAAACACACGTGTCATTTATCTGCACTTTAATTAGCTGCTGGATTGCGTGATGTGTGGTTCTGTGCATGTGGAGGTCAGAGTACACACAGGCAGGTGTGTGTGTGTGTGTGTGTCTGTGTGTGTGTGTGTGTGTGTGTGTGTGTGTGTGTGTGTGTGTGTGTGTGTGTGTGTGGAGGGGGTCGTGTGCATGTCAATGACAGCTCAGGTCACTCCTGGGGGTTTAATCTGCTTTCACATCAGGAAGTAGGATGACTTCAGCTGGTCTGACTGGAGTTTCCACTGGCAACCCAGAGGTTCACCAGCTGTACTCATGATCCGCTTCCTGCAGCTCACACACACACACACACACACACACACACACACACACACACACACACACACACACACACACACACACACACACACACACACACACCAGCTACTGACCTCACCTACCAGCTACTAATAACCATAAACATACAGTATGATGGATACTAGGCTGACAGTACAGTAAGTTCTTCCTTTATGTCCCACATTAATGATCAGTCTTTCAAACAATTGTACCCATTTTAAATTCCTGCATGTCACATTAACACTACACTAATACAACATTAAACACTTAGATTAAAAAAAACTTGAGACACGCTCGTGAGACAGTCTGACATTTCTCATGTGGAAACTTGTCTTTGGTTCATGCTCTTTTTCATTCCACTTTTTCTATTATTCTGATTTTTTTCTCCTCTCCTGTGGTTTGACTACTTCATCATCTGTGGTCCTGTGACAGTCACACATTAATCTTGGCCTTTCACACACACACACACACACACACACACACACACACACACACACACACACACACACACACACACACACACACACACACACACACACACACACACATGCACAACATACTGTACAGTAAACGCTGCAAAGATACATTTTTATAAACACATGTGAAGCAGCGTACAACAAATGACAGATTTGGAGAGAGATGAAGTCTTGACATGTAGCTCATGTTCATTTTATGGCCAAACAGACAAGCTGCTGGCGTGAAAAATGTCAAATGAGAAGCAGCCCTGACATTTACAACATTCCACAAACTTCAGTGCTGCAATAAAAGGTAACACAATCAATAGACAGAGCAAAGTGCTACAGACAGGCCCATAGATTATCATACATGGTTCAGAGGTTCACAGACTCATCTCTGGACCAGTGGCCACATACAGCAGCAGTAGCAGTACTAGGTACCACTGTGGGTAGGAGTTCCAACACGTAAAATACTGCAGAATGGTACAAGTAAATGCAGCTGAGTTTGCTCTGTGGGCGGAACCCAGAAGAACCAGGCAGAAACCCACAACGGGTGGAGCAGCGCGGGCCTGAATGCAGCTGCGCGGTGGCCGAGTGATTCGCTTTCAGAGCACTGAGCGGCCTCAGCAGAGCAGCTATCATTGTTCCTTTGAGCACTGACTTAATTATAAGCTGAGCTCAGAGAGTTATTATCAAGGTGGGAAGAGAGCTTTGTCAGTGTCCCTGTGGATTTCACTCCGTTCGGCGCAGGCTCTGTGGACACAATCATGCTCCTCCAACTCTGCTGCCTCCTAAATAAGGCTTTTTACTTTTTAGAGATTCTGCTGCATCTCATCCCAGGCCTCAAGAGGGCAGAACTAATTAAAAACCCAGTCACTCAGTAATTCAATAGCAACATTATAATGAGAATACATGTAAATATAGATTTTACTTTTGCATGAATGCCCTGTTTCATATCACTTCCTGTGAAGGGTAATTTAAAGACAGCAAAAAAGCGAGAGGAGGGAGATCAATGCCACCCCCACCTCACCCCCTCCCCCCTCCAGGGACAGCAGGAAGACCAGGCTGTTTTCAATAGACGGCTCAGCTGGTGATAGCTGACATATCAACTAATCCTGCCTTCTCTTGTTATGTGGGAGCTTCTGTTCAGTGCTGTTGGAGGTGGAAGTAAAGGTACAGCCCACCACAAAAAGTTTGTGTCTGTTTGAATCACAGTTTTTAGCGGCCGTCACTTGTAGCAGATTTAACGCAGACAAAAACAGCAGATGAAGGGAACGAGCTGTGAAACTGTAATTAAGACTCAAATCCTGCGACTACGCGCGTCACAGTCACAAAGACTAATTAGCCCAGTTTGTACGTGTTGATACTGTGGATACTTTCAGAAGTGTGTAAGTGGGCGGGTGCTCACAATGTGTTTCTAGTCATAGTTCAGAGCAAACAGCATCCAGTCTGCTTCTGTGTGTGTGTGTCTGCATGTGTCATGTAAGTCTTTAACGCACACTAGTGTTAGTAGCAGTGATGTGCTTATGCAGCTGTTTTATAACTTGTTGGGATTCTTTCAGGGCAATTCAAAACGATCAGCAGGACGGGGAACTCTTTAGAGGTATTAGTCAAGTTTTGTACAAATTTATCAAATATCTGTGTTTTACAGCAAGATACGTTCATGTACAAAGCCACATTAATCCGAATGGCCACATCCCTGAATACGTTTAACTCAAAACGTACGTTACTGTACATAAAGAGTATGTTTTTTTTTTGGATGATTCCCAACTAACAGTCGTTTCTATTCTATTCACTAATTTGTGCTATGTGTTAATTTCACACAGGACATCTCATCTCTTAAATAAAACTCATCTCTCCGACATTCAAAGGTTTAAATCTGCCTCTGGAAAATGAAACATCAACATTAAAATTCATGTTGTTCGCTGAGCCTTTTGCCCCAAAGGAAGCACACACTTAACATCGCTGCCGTTTTATTCTCATCTTCAGCCTTTGAGGTTTGTTTCTTCTGCCAACGGCTGCTGAGGAACTCTAAGAGCGCCTGACAATCCTCAGAGTTTGTGCTTTTATTGCATCACAAACAATCAGAGCTCTGACACATCTGATGAGTCTTTAATCTCGCTGGTGATCTCCACCCGTCGTCAGTCCCTCACGTTCCAGGCCTTATTCAGGACGTGGCAGGTGATAAATCTGAAGCATGTTGGAAACAATTGCAGTGGTTGTTAAAGTGAGTGTAGTGAAGTGATGTTTAATCCGCCCTTTCCATGGCCAGACAACATTTGTGGACTATTAACGCTAATAATCATTTCAATCAGGAGACAGATGAAGAACAGTATGCAGTAAATGCAAAGCATGCAGTGATATGTTGTTGTTAGTGAAGCTCCTGAATGGATTGCTATGAAACGTGTGACACGCCCTTCAGGAGCTGCTTTAACAGCCTTGAGCATCGGTTTCAATTTCCCATCATCATTAAATGAACTTTCAACAGTTTTTTTCTTGATGACAATGACTGAATGAATTTGAAAGATGCAGCCCATCCCAGAGGGAAGGCCTATCTTAAGCCTTCGTCATGCTGTACCATCACAGCTTTAGCATTTTTATTGAATTCAAGCTGTAAGATCTTTCTTAGGTTTATGGAAATGAAACCAAACATCCAATCTTCTCTCTCAATTTTAGTGTGACTGATTACAAAAAAGCTCTTATGAAAATTATTCACTGATACCGCAGATGTCCCATGCTAATAATTACTGATACACGCTATACAAAATTGTTTCCATTCAAATTGTAAATTTTGCATCACCTGTTTCTGTATGTGCCCTGCAGCCACGCCTCCCTCCTCCTGTCGCTTTACCTCCACAACCTGCAGCTGTTTGAGGATGAACATCCACAGGATTCAGTGAATATTCTCAAACTCTGTTTCTTATTTCCACTCTTTTCTCCCTTACACATTTCAAACATTCACCACCCACAGGAAACGCTTGTGTGCTCTCTCCTCATCTCTCCTACAACACTGGTCCTAACAGCCGATTTGGACATCTTGACAGCCGGACTATCATGGATCCCTAGAGTTAAGACAGTGAAATAAATGCTCAACCTCTTCTGCAAATAATACTGTAGTTCTGATATGTATTTATTTAGAGAATTTATTTAGCCGGAGTGTGGGTCCACTAAAAGCTACAGCAACACTCATCAATATCATCCTCATAATTATTGGTTCAATCTTTGCTGGTGGTTTATGATCAACAGTAACATCATGTAATTGGCGTCTAGTGGTTGTGGCAACAGGGACATTGGTGGGACTGACTGTGGTATTTACACATCAATCAATACAAAAGCAAAACACTTACAAATATGGAAACACAGTAAAAGCCTGCTGCATAAACTGACAGTCACTTCTTGTCTGTGCTAATGATGATGTGAAACTGCTAATTGACGAGTTTGGGGTTTGAAGTTTAATTGTGTGAGGTTTTCAGAAAAAATTGTGTGTTTGCAGCTGGCTCATTTTTATTCCAGTTACTGATACTGATATGACCCCAAAAGAAAGGATTAATATGATGTTATTGATTCACATTAGTTGCCATCATGATTGTATAAAGAGCTGTGGTGAAGTCCATCTGCCCTGGGAGTCACCTTTTATCTACATACAATACACGTATGGCGCTAACCTGGTGAGGGTAGTTTAAGCTATTATTAGTTATTATATTTGCTTATTCTTCATACAAAAATATGAAAATGACTAATGATGCCAATATTGCACTGCAACAGAGAAAACATTCACTGGACTGAGAGAACAGGAGACAATATTTGTATCCGAGCCATCGTTGGGCAGATATCCATCTGAAAATGTCAAACCGTTCAACCTTTTTCAGATTCCGTTTCAACCCCTGAGGTATTAGAACCATGAAGGAAACTGGGCTCCACAGTGCCACACATTTGTCTAAACAAAGAATCCTTTATTGTGTTGGAGGACTGTGAAAATCAGTAATGGAAAATTTTATTCTATACAATGTAGCGTAAATCAGTAAAGCCATTTGCTCTAGGTCAGTTTCCACTCAGAAGTAGTAGAAGTAGAAGACCATTCCTTCACCGGACTACTGTATTAAGTGATTCCTTTCTTCCCCACAGTCTGACATCTGCAACAAACACACACCCAAGTCACGATGACCTGGCTGAGGTTTCCAATCTTCTAAGGTAAATAGTCACTGTGTTTAGACAAGGGAAAGGTGAGCGCTGTCTTTGCTGTCACACTAACCTGCACGAACAAGGATTAACACACACACACACACACACACACACACACACACACACACACACACACACACACACACACACACACACACACACACACACACACACACACACACACACACACACAGGCTGCTATGATACACAGACACGCCTGGAGACAACCACATTCAACCTGAGTCTGAATCAGCATGGCTTGTCTTGCATTTGACACGATGAACCACTGCATATGTATGTGAGTGACCACAGAAAGGGGACAGAGGAAGGGAGGCAGCATTAACACGCATCACTTGACAGTTCTGCTGCTCTCATGCATGTGATAAGGTTTGGGACAAACCATCCTCCTGGGTAGGATTCGAAAAGAAGGAAGGCCTATATCCCCTCACAGCCGCGCTGAGGGTGTTGTCATGTTGGCTTGTTGTTGCCATGGCAACAACAAGCCTCCTGTCTGACAAATGAAGCCACCTGTTATCACCAAAGTGCTACATTTCATTTACTCATTTACTTTAATATACTGAATAAATTTAGATTTAAGGGTATAATAAATACTCAGTATACTGTACAGTAAGCTCACTCACACCAACAGAGGACCGCTACCTGCTTTCGAAAGAACCTGTTCACAGAATTGGATGAGTGGCTGGATTCATTTCAAATGTTAACCTTTGTCTGTTGTAGAACTTTTCAAACATAATTTGGCTTCAACCTTCAAACACTTTTGTTTTATTGACAAATGTCAATAAATGTCTCTTAAGCAACTCTAAAAAAGCAATTTTTTGTGTCTGAGGCCTCATTAATTAGACAAGAACAAGGGGCCTGGGTAGGAACATAAAAGGAGAGATTAGCTGTCATGATGCCTGGAAAAACACTTTTTAATTACTGTACTGTACTACCTGAGGCTGTCAAAGAACACAGGACCATTGTAATCGAACTGATCAGCTTTAATGATTCAATTCAAGCCAGTACAAGAGGTCATGTGACTACTTGAATGACCACGCAAAGATGAATGCAGCTTAATCACAAATGGGCTGCTACTAAATGTAGTTTTACTACTAGTTTACTCCAGAACAGACAGTTCATACAGCTTCCAGGGCGACTGTAGATCTGCAGAAAATTCACTAGGTACTGTAAATAGGGGATTTTGTTGTATTTTATGTAAGTCACAGTAGTAGAGTGACAGAAAAAACACACATCAAGATAAAATAGAGAGAAAATACAGAGAGAGAGAAAGATAGAGGCAGAGTCAGACCAACAATTATCCATCTAGGCATCGTCCTAAATGACAGCCAGCAGTCAAGTAATTATATTTGAGCAGCCAACTGATTTCTCTTTGTGGTATGTGTGTGTACTTTCTATTGTATGTGCGAATATGTGTGTTCACCCGTGTGTTTTTATCTCATCACTCTGAAGATATGAATATTAATGACCCTATTAGCAGACACGGATAGCAGATAGTGCTTTGGTTGGGGTAACATGCGGCTCTATTTGAAGTAAATGAAATAATTTGAAATATTGTCTTTGTGGGAGCTGATTTTAACTGTTCGTCTCTCGCAGTCAAAGCCGAGCCACATCACTGAGGTGGAGCTTATTACGCATTCCTATCAAGTTGCGATAATTTGAATGTGTGCGTGTCAATCCAAGTGAGACAGCTAAATCAAAGATGAATTTCCTCAAAAAGTGATGCCAGTAGATAGTGGTTTGAGCTTAGATTCAGCCTTCAGTAGCGAGCAGCTTTTGCAGATGGCCCACTTTTTTCTGCTGAACTGCTGCTGAACCTTGTGCCGCCCCTGAGAGGGGTTTTGTTGAGGAACCATGTCTTACTTCCTACACAACATGCAGTCTGTTAGTGAGGAGTTGACAGAATGTTAATTATCTATAGATGCTCCTATGACACATACTGTCCTTTGTGTACTCTTTTTGTTTTCCATGTTAACTTTTCTACGTACTGTAAGTAGGTGTTAAACTGACTTCATGACTTTACTGACTTTCTATGTTTCCTTCCCCAGACAATGTCTAGGAATGCAGTTGCTCTGTGCATCAGCATAGTGTGAACATAATGTGAGCCCAGAGCATGCTGGGATACAGGAAGCTGCTGTAGCACATGGACAGTTGACAGGCACGAACAAAGCTCATTGAGGACGCTGCTAGCAGTCGGCAGCGCCATCTGTCTGTTCGACAGGGGACAGTGGCCTAACGTTCTCCTACACGGTTCAGCGTCCTCAGACATGCGGAGCGCTGCAAACTGACTGACTCTAACATGACTTGACCTCCCTCCACATGGCACTTTCATCTGCAGCTCCTGATCTCTGCTAACGGTAGGCTACTCAGCGCCTAGCCGGTCCGGCTGTAGAGCTTCCCGATGGTCTGAGCCAGGACACCGTGTGCACGGCATCCACAGCCTGTGGAGCCAAAGGACGCGACCTTGTGCCGACCTCTGCCTCCAGTCTAGCTACTGTGGACGGACTGTGGTGAACCCTGCCTCTTTCTGCCTGAACTGCAATTAGACTGAGTGGAACAATATGGCAGCTGTGTAATTTGTGAAAACACTGACTTATAATAGATTTAATGTGAATGATGACCATTGAACTGGAGAAAATATACAGTTAAATTGCGTTTGACACCTACTGTACAAAATCTTGAAAGATGCATTAGGGGAACTGATACTGGGCTGCTTCCTGTTGGTAGAATAATAAAGAAAGATATATGACATGCCGCACTTCCTAACCTTAACCCCAATTTTAGAAGCATGACGTTATTTTATGACACACTACTCATAAATCAAAGTGGTCCAGTGGTTTAGAAACTAACAAGGTTATGAGCAGGCACAGCACAAGCACTCGCACAAACACAAGGTCTTACAGAGAGTCGCGGTGCCGATTAAGTGAAGGAAAAACCATTTGTGCACGCTTGGAAACGGACTTCCAAATCTACCCCGAGCCTTGCTTTATTATTCTATACTGAATATCTCACTTCATTGGTTGATATGAGAACCAAACCAGCCAGAGTCCTTTTACAATGAGACCAAGTCACATACTCAGTTCTGCAAATTACACACACAGCAGCTACATAATTCAACCTGCCAATATATATTTTCCTCAACTGCAGCTTATTACGATGTCACTGAAAAGAAAAAAACTATGATTATGTCCAAGACTTTCTTTGAATGTTGTTGACCCCTTGTTAATTAAAGGGATGAAACTAACCTGCGGAACACAAACAGGAACGAATGTCAGTGGCTGATGATGATGGTGACTGGTGGATCACAGAAGATTAAATGTATCTGTACAAGTATGAATGAGTGAAGGAACTAATTCACAAATAAATCTACTAAAATCTAGAAACAATGTCACATCTGGGTCCGGAGTCTCAAACTAAAATATTGTTAAATTTATATATTTATTTATATATATATAAATAATTATTAGATATAATTACTCTGTTTGTCATCACACATTTTTCAAGCCATTTAACACACAATATTCAGTCAATACAAAATCCACACAAGTTCGTTGATCATTGAGGCCTCAGGTTTCATTCATATCTAGGGAAATCAGATGCAGGTGTTTGAGTCTGTAATCATATGTGTCCGTACAAAGAAGCAGAGCTTTTCATTGAGCACTGACAAAAATCAGTCACACATTGTCACACATGGACAAAGAGCAGGAGGCAAGAGGCCAACACTTCCCAACAAGTGAATAAACGCACAGGGTGGAAAGTAAACAGGTATTCAGAAAGTTAAATGTACTGTATGCGTGACTGAAAAGTTAATATTGGTGGGGAGACATCATCACAAGCTCAGCTCTCAGACAAACTCCTGCCAAGCATTTATTTCATTACATCACCCACGTCCACACAGCAACAACAGGCTCCCGTGTTGAAGGAGGGACACACACGTACAGTGAAAGGTTATCGCCAAAGTGAGAACTGGATAAAAATGTGTTTACGGACAGAAATGGCATTTAAGTGATTTAATTGATTTGATGTAAATGTATGAGTTCTGTGAGCAATCAGCAGTACAGCTACTGTACAAGCTAACATATAAATGCAGGAACATGGAGTTTGATCTTCTCAACCTTATTAAGGACTACATGTGTAAAAGGCCAATAGAAAGGCAGATGCAGGCCTTGTTACAGTAGATCTTATGCCACACTTGAAACATCATGAGGGCAAAGTTAACCTTGCCCTTTCATATACTTTCCTGCACGGCCCTCACTCACCTGTCAGTGGTCTGGTTACATATATCATGACGCTCCCATTCTGCAGAGGCAGTGATTAAGTGGAGCGACCTTCGTCTGGAAGACCTGGGTTCAAGCCACTTGACAGCGGGCGTAGGTCCTGGTTGAAGCATCCTTGAGCGAGACTGTGAATGCTCTGGAGCTTCAGGCATGACGTGGCACCTCCCTGCGGTGAGAAAGCCCAAAACGGTGTGTGCATTACTGGGATCACGCCATGACATCGTTTTAAAGACAATGATCGCTGCATAAATGACTTAATATTTATATAAATTAAAATTTCAGAGGTGGTTTTAGACCAAAAGGTTGAATACTCTAATAACAAACAGCTACATGCAGTCAAACTACAGTCGGTTGGACTGATTTATCCTCAAAGCTCAGATGAGTGGATGAAGAAAACGACCAAATAAACAATGCTGCATTAAGCAAGAAGACTATTTCAATCTATTGCAGAATAGATGAAATCAGGAAGGGTTGAATTAAGGACAAATTGTTCTTGTGCATTAATTAGCTAGTGTGAGAAAAGACCCGTGTGTGAATCCCCAGCTGCTTCCTCTCTAGAACAAATAGATTGCTCTGTTGATGTTGCATGTTAGAGTTGGTGCATTTGGAAAACGAGGTATTAGCGGCGCTTCTTTCATCATATATTAACTAATTACTGAGACACATAAGCGTATTAAAGTCTTTGGAGGATTACAAGGCAGATAAAATAAGGGCTGTTTGATGATGTAAGGATAAAGGTTTGGTTTTGGCTTTTGGAGGTTTTTAAGTGATAAATACAGAGACACACTGTATCTTCCTGTCTCTTACTATCACAACATGCAGCTGAAGGTGCAGTCACACCCACAGACTTTCAAGAACAGCACAGAATAAACAAGAGCTTGATGCTAAATGCAGAATTCACATATACAGTACCACAAAGGTATAAAAAGCCTGATTAACTGCAGACCTGGACTGTTTGCAACAGTATATGAAGAGAAGAGAAGAGAAGAGAAGAGAAGAGAAGAGAAGAGAAGAGAAGAGAAGAGAAGAGAAGAGAAGAGAAGAGAAGAGAAGAGAAGAGAAGAGAAGAAATCATCACGAAGGAAAAGAGCAGGAACACAATGGAGTCAAAGATCTATGGTGCAGAATCCCATAAATGCCACAGACGGAACAGAAGGCAGAAGTCTTGTGAACGTAACTGAGAACTGTGCAGAACAGAAAGTTTGTGTTGCTGAAAGACAAAACCAGGACAATCGACACACAAACGTTCCTTCCGTGACTTTGTTTGTCCTTTTATTTGACTCTATAGAGTCCAACAGGAAAGCAGAACCCCAGTTGTTGTTTTTGGATGGATTCTGTAATTACCTGTGGGCTTCTCGCTCACTTGATTAAGGAGGAAACTAATCCTGGCGAGCAGGGACTGAAACGCACACCAGAAAAAGATGCAAAGTTAGCGAGCGAGCGGGCGCCGCGTACGCACGCACGCACACACACACACACACACACACACACACACACACACACACACACACACACACACACACACACACACACACACACACACTACAGTTCATCTCACAGACCACGTACAGGTGCACACACACACACACACACACACACACACACACACAAACACAAAAGCCCAGAGGCCCGTGGTTTAATTGAACTTTCCCACCGATCCACCGACCGCTTTTTGTTTTTTCAACTATTTGCTAAGAGTCGGAGGTGGCAAAAGGAAAGAGAAATTAAAGAGAAACTTAGACAGAAGAAAGGAGGAGGCAAGGAGAGAGGGAGTTGGGAGAGGCTCCAAAGAGAGAAAAGCAGGTGGAGGAGTTAGATGGGTAATCGTATCCTGTAGAGGAAACAGTTACAGTGGAGGCGAAATGAGCTTTATCAAAGGAAAGATTGGAGAAGGTGAAGTATCCTGTTAACAGCCACAGCTGCGGAGGAATTTAAGAAGCGATGATGAGAAATGGAAATGCTTGTCCCAACGCGTTACCATATTACTGAAATACCAGTTGTACCTAACTGTAAAGCATGAGTGTGTGCTTTTCATGGAGCCACATTATTCAGAAACACAAAACATTATGTTTTAGTTAAAGCTGGAGTTGAAAATCTCAAACCAATCTTGGCTTTAATGGAAAGTACTGGTGCGTTTAGTGGGATCAGCTTAGCTCTAGGTGTAGAAGCTAAACCTCTTCATTTACTGACGGTGATTTTAGCAAAATGCATCACAAGGAAACCTGGATTTAGAAAATGGAACAACAAGTCATTTAGGAAAACGTCTCTTAGGTGGCAATTTAGTGTCAAAGCAAAAAGCTGAGGGACAAAGTAGAAAATAAGAAGCTGTTCAGAAGGGAAACGTAAACAGTGAAATGAGTCCAGCAAGTCCATTTTACAGCAGGTGTTCACTAGAAGAAGGGATAATATAATAATAATAACAGGAATGCTAATAACAACAACAACTGTAACCTCCAATAATCTATGGGAAAAGTTTGTGCTCAGTTAGATTTAAAAGGGCGATTCAAACCACTGGTCTCGAGGCTCCAGCATTATGTTTGTAGCTCAGGCTCAGGGTTCTAGTCATGAATGCCAACATGCTCCAATGACCTGACAGTCTGAGGAACCAGGAGCAGATCACATACTGTAAGCATCAGTTTAGAGCATTAGCAGGTCAAACTTATTCACTGTGGACCAAACCAGGAGACTGACAACTGTGTATGTTAGCAATGCTATTGATGTCGTTGCTAACAAACACAAAATGCATAATGGGACCTTTGGAAAGTCCACACAAGATTGAGGAAACGGGCAGAGGAACTGGATCAGGACCTGTCTGCAGCTACTGTACATGTAGAGATCCTTCAGTCAGAGATGGTGAAGTAACTGAAAGGTCACTGGGGAAATCTCATTATTCTGATTCATTTGTATTTTCATGGGATTGTTGTGATCGAAACTGCTTTGGCATTTGTGTTTATTTTCTGACAGTGATCCGAAGTGAAGCATCTCTGAGTTTGTGAGCGAGAGAGAAAGTGATCAGGTGCACATTCACTTCTGTGACAGCTGAAGCTTTTCGTCTTCTTTTCTCCTTCTCCACAGTAATTGCAAACACATTTACTCCAGCTTTGTAGCTTGCTTATTCACAGCTGTGTCTAGATAGGAGGAGGCAGTTTCAGACACTTATTATTTATTCCCCAAATTGAGAAACACACTTATCAATGCAAATGAAATGAGTGGCGAGAGGGATGAGGGTGAGGAGGAGCAGTGGGAGGAATACCAAAGAACAGGGAGAAAAGACACAGTCAAACCAATCAGCAGCAGAAGAGCGGACATTTTTGCCACTTAATTTCAGTTGTGTGCAGCAACGTTCAGCAACGTGTGACACAGAGAGTGTGAAGGTAATCCACTTAGTTGAGAGACAGCCTTGCTTCAAATCACTTCTGCTCACAGACTGGATCTTTGATGTGGCCGCTCTGAAGGGCTGAGTGCTGACCAAGCTAAAAGCTTCTGAAGTAGAGGTGAAGAGCAATTAGAGTCATTGTCACACACAAACACACACACACACACACACACACACACACACACACACACACACACACACACACACACACACACACACACACACACACACACACACACACACACACACACGCTATAAGAAAATAGGAAATTAACACTCACAAATACCAGTTAATTGTTCCTCACCCCACATTAATCTGGCAGAAATGATTGGAGAAATGCATCTGATGCATCCAAAGAAAGACGAGGAAAGATTTAATTAGTGTATTTGTATTATTTGTCCTTTATTTATTATTCTTACCTGTTGTTCTTCAGTTGTTATTTTCTTTTTAGACTACTATTTTAAATTAATCTTCCCTAACAACATAAGAAACTCAATAGAAATCATGTTTATAATTTACCATTCTAAAGGATAGCAAATTGGAAAACAAGTTTTTTGTTGTCTTTTGACTGAATAAAATCAGCGGAACAGAAGGAATATTGTGTGAAGGTGTGGGGTTTTCCCAGACTTCAGTTTAGTTTACATACAGTATTTTGTGAGAGCTTAAGTTACATTACAGTCCTTTACTGTAACGAGGTGAATATTTCTTTGCCTAAATAATATCCAAGCCTCATTGCAACCTTCCTGACCTTTCTCAGCCCCTGGTTCTACATAGCCATCACTCACACATACAACATAAATATTGACGCGTTAAGGATGACACTTCAGCATCTTGGCCAGTTTAATATCTTTAGGTTGACAGCGCCATTAATTCAAGGCCAATAAATATTGATTTTATAAATATTGATCTATGTAGTACAAGGAGATTGATTGAAAATGTAAAAGGTGGGTGAGATGTGTGTGTGTGTGTTGGTGTATGTAGCAGGGGTGACATCACGACACAAATATTGGCAAATATAACTGTGTATAAATGAACAGGTAGGACAACAAACACCTGCATCAGTAAAACATGCAGCTGCAATTACAGCTTGGATTAGTAGAGAGTCATACAAATGCTACTGTATTTGTCCAACTCAAGTAATACAAGAAATATGTACTCCAACACATGCACAATACACTGTATGCTCATGTTTTAATACATTATTAGATTACTAGAAAATATTATTCATGACAGGCTTCATTTTCTTTAAATGGCAGAGTATCTACGGACGCAAGAGGTCCGTTAAAGGTACCGAGATGTATGTTGAACCCTTCCAGCTGTTTAATGCACAGACGCCTCATGTTGGGATCTACTGTGAACATGCTAATTTGTGACATGGTGATGGATGTTGTGTCCTGTTATCTCATGTCTCCAGTGAATAGTCAAGCTATTCCCTCAACATCACATCAGCGTTTTTGAGTAGACACTAAAATTGACTTGTAGCCAATGATAAATGAGTTTGAAGCTGCACAACAATAAAAAGTGATGTAAGTAAGTAAGTGATGACTGCTGGGAAAAAAATTGCCACCTTCCATTTAATCAAATTGCCCTGATTTGTCAAGTGACTTGAAAAAATTGATTACACTAGTTAGTTACTGCATTTTGCATCAAACACTCTGTAGGACGTATGAGGATTAGAGAGATTGACTGTATGCAGTCATGGAACGGATCATGACAGCTTTTAAGAGATCAGCGTTCACTGATTCACTCAATCCCACCATTCGCAGCAACAAGGAGCAACGTCAACGGCACCAGCAAATTGCTAAGGAGAAATAAAACAACACCTGGCTTTGTACAAGGAGAAATAACTCACAGAGGGAGGAACATGTACCAAAAAAACTAAATCACTCTCTGCTGCTACATCAATGCTACACGCACTTTACAAACCATCTGTCACTCAGTCCTGCACAAAAGCTCAGACCACTGTGGAACAATACGCAGTGTTTCTTCTACAACTCTGTCTCCCTTTCACACTTTAACACACACACAGACGCACACCTTTATTCCTTCTACAGTAGGGGACATTTATTCTGATTATGTTGGGCCCTGGAGATCGAAGATTGTAGTAATCAGAAAACTGGCCAGACATCTATCACTGCAGCAACCAATCATAGAACCCGGCTGCACCGGCAGCGAACGGGAAAAATTACACACAGAAATGATTCCCACCGGTGTGTGTGTGTGTGTGTGTGTACACCTTTGTGCTTCTATCCTTCTGAGGACAGGTTTCAGAGGCTTGGACATACACTGTTGTGTGAATTTATCCATCCTCAGTTAAACAAAAAAGACGAACACAAGTTAGAAACGCAGACAACAACAAGGGTCAATAGTAAAGTAATAAATGTGGATTTAATTGAAGGGTTTGTGAATTAGACCTTGACGAGTGCTCTCCAGTGTGTGCGTCAGTCTACCAAGTGCGAGGCTATTTGTTTGAGCTGATGATGAAGATGGCGGCGTGTTTGGAGAGACACGCGGCAGAGTAAGTTCCGGGAGGGCGGCAGGTTTGGACCCTGTGCTCTGACTGGACACAATCCGACATTCACGCTTGTCATTTGCTCTGCACTTTTTTCCCCTCCGATGGTGCTTCAGTGACACAGAATCACACACGTGAGCTAGAGCTCCTTTAAATCTTTATGTGAGCACACAGTATGCGTGTCACAGGGCGTACGACGGGGGAGAGGCATCACACATCCCATGCTACACGAAGACCAGGGGACGTAATACATTCCTACGTGTGTGCGTTCAGCTGAAATATGTGGATTCAAGGGCCGACGTCCTCAAAGCAATTGGTAACTTTTAATATTACAAATAAATTTCTTTTTAACGCCCCCAAACTTGACTTCTCCAAATGCTTCAGCTTTTGATAGTATCAGTCTAGGAAAGCGCGAACAGACTGAGGCTGTCTGTCACAGCTGCACTGTGCGCGGTGGGTACGTGACCCATTCACAGGCATCACACGCGAATGGAACGCAGCCCACATATGGAGTCGCTGGGACGCGTCTCGTGTTGTAGCCTGCAAAATGACAGCTGCAGGTAGAGAACACACACAAACAAACGCCCACACGCCGGCGAGGAGGTGCACGACACCGGCCGATGCCGGTGACGAGGAGCGAGCTCATGAACACCAGTGGGTCAGACGGGGGTCAGTGCGTGTGTGTGTGTGTGTGTCACACACTGGGAGCCAGTGAGACCATGTACAGTCCAGTGTGGTGTCAGTGTGTGTCTGTCACTGCTATTTTGTGTATTTGTGTGTAACGTTTGCCACCATCTGTTCTCCCTTCCTGCTTCAGATCCTGGTTATGTTTCCCTACTGTGATCCTGCTGTTGTGAGGTGAGCATCCAAGGAGCGAGGCTCGCTCGGTGGGTGTGTCTGAGCGAGAGAGCTCTGAAAATGGTCCATTTGGACAAGGTGATATTGTTGCAGAGGGACTCCCTGCCTCCCACACACATCGCCACACAAACATCAACGCCTTATCCTCTCCTCCCTTCCTGGCTCCCTAGGTTTACAAATCCTCATTAAGCTTCCCCCACACATCATCCTCTTTCACTGACACACACGCATGCCAGCTCATGTTACCAGCATCTGGCCCAGCCGTAAAGCCAATAATTCCTTACACACAGTTCAGTCCATAAATAGAAAACATTTTTTTGTTTGTCCTCTTTGAACCATCAGATTTAATTTGAAATTAAACACTTCAGATATGAAAAAAGTCAAAGCTTTAATACAAAGACAGTTGTTCCTGGATGGCTGATGTCGCAGCTTTCTCAAACCTTTCAAACCTCTTGTATTAAAACTCAAACTCTTGACCTGCTTCCAACTCAAGTTTCCCATTTCAAATTCTTCAGCGCAGTTTAGTTTGTGAAAACTCATCCTCGTTCCATTACTTGTGGATTCGACTGCATTTGCCTCTGTCTTAACAAAAGATAAATGAAATTTCACGACTATCAACACAGCTGGATACATCCTCAATGCTCTTTCTTCTTTCCAGGTAATGGACAATTGCAGGAAAACAGTGTTAGCGGATGTAATCATCAAAACAAAAATGATGGTTCCTTCTTTCAACTGAGATGAAAATGGTATTTTGAAAATTGGAAGGTAGACAGTAAAACATGACATCAAAGTCACAGGAAGGTTCACATCACAGGTTTAGTCAGATGTGAATCAGTATAGGAAAAAAGGAAACATACAATCAAAGCTTGTATTGAAGGCTAAAGAAGTGGATTCATCACCATCTACCACTGTTGTGCACTTGAGAGTTCATGATGAAGATTTACTGAATGGAGCTTAATAAAATGAATGTGTTGGAATATTTAGAGAGTAACCAGGAAAAGACATGGTCAGTCAGTGTGTGTTAGGCAGCAGAGCCAGAGACAGGGAGCAGGCAGCTGCTGAACAGAAGCTCCAGACAAACACACAACCTCTGCTCTTTGGATTCAAGCATCATCTTCCTCACATGGACACAACAGGTTACATCAGAAAGAACGAAATTAACCCTTAATAGTCCCTGTGGTGGAAATTTTCCATAAAGAAGTAGATGAGAGAGAGTTGTCCTTTTGTGCGATTTATTGAAATAGTAAAGAAAATAAAAATAATGGGGAAAGCAAATAAAAAGCATGGATGTTGATCGTGCACATCAACAAACCAAAAACCAGCTGGGGAGATCAGTGCACACACCACGAAGGTGTGATGCAAAGAGCCCACGATCCTCAAGTTGCTTCTGCCTTTTAGCTTCTCTGTCCGACTAGGGTGGAATGTCTTTCCAACCCAATCAAATTACATGCACCATCTCCTCCCTGTCGCAGTGTGTGTGAAGATTTTTACTTTCTCACACCTGCATCGCTGACGTCCAACTATCTGTGAGAAAGGAGCACCAAGTCTCAACAGACAGAGACACAACTCCCCGACCTTGGGTTTGGGAGCTAGAGTTGAGAGTCTATCAGGCAGAGACAACCATTGAACAATCTAGGTGAAATGTCAAATGCATACAGTAAGACAAAACATAAGATATTAATTGCAAAACATAAGTCATAAATCGTATAATAACTGCATAGAAATGCATAGAAATAAGGAAGACACATAAAAATAAGGAAGAGACAATTTTTCCCATAACAGTCCCACAGTGGGGAAATTCATTCTCTGCATTTGACCCATCAGTGAGCAGTGAGCTGCCACATGAGCGGCGCTCGGGGAGTTAGCGCGAAAGTTCTTACTCTTACCTGATGCCGAGGCGGCGGATCGAACCGCAGACCTTTTGCCTTCCGAGGTCGACACGCTACCAACTGAGCTACCAGGCCGCCAACAAAGATGGCAGGATTCGAACCAGCGCGGTGAGACCCCAATGGATTTCAAGTCCATCGCCTTAACCACTTGGCCACAACTACCCACAGTCAATGGTCAGTGACAGTAACAAGTCAATGACCATTTATTTATTCCATCACATTCATTGATGACGATAAAGTCATCTGTTCATCAGCTTGAGCTGCTCGATCAGTATATGCAACACACAGCTGATTTCCTGATTCAACCTGTGCAGGCTAACTTTACCTTTACTGGGCTGGTCAGTCCCCTTTCACCCGCTATCTCTGGTTGTTTTCACTCCACTGCCGCTTTTTTAGTACCGTTCATAAAATTAGCCCAGATTGTTCTATGTATTTCATTGGCTACGGAGAGAGGGCATATTGGCATTTGTGTATATTAGCTAGCAAGCAACAGTATAAATTTGTATTGATGCTATGGCAGCCCCTATGGGACAAGGTGGAGTAGAGCCAATTCTAGAGCCTATTGACTAGTGTGGAATTGCTTTTGTAATATTGTTTGGGAAGACAGACGACTGTAGGGGGAGAAAAAAGAAAAACATGAAGTCTAGGTGTGATTTTTCAGTTTCTTTTATTGCTGTAGCTTTCTGCAAAAAGTGTTCAGAAGGTTGAAGGTAAAATAGGAGGAGAATCAATAAAAGGGCGATTGTGGGATGTAAATGTGTGAGAAATGGAAACGCAAGAAAGCTGAAAAGAAGAGAGAAAGAAAAAGACAAAGATTACGTGGAAAAAGATAAAAGGCTGAAAATGTGAGACGGGAGAGACGTTAATGAAAGAAAGAGGTAAGAAACCAATAGCTGTGTTTATTTGGATGAGCTCCAGAGTTGATGTGAGTGTGTGGTTACTGTTCATCTGTCATTGTAGTGAGCAGTCACAGCAGCCAGCAGGATTATGGCTCAGGAAACGCTGATTGTTAAGACTGTAAAGATAAAACTAGTTAAAAAAATGTCTGTTAAATGAATCTAACATCAGTAAAAGGAACAAGAAATGATCATTTTCTGTATATTTGATCCAACTTACTCAAACATTACCACACAACAGATACTAACACACCTCTCGTCCTATTCCCTTAACAAATCTACCAAACACTTATTGTGTTCATATGATTGAACTCAGATGCCGGTCATTTCCCAGCTTTATTTGGTTGCTGGTCCCGCGTCCTCATCTCAACGTGTTTCCCATCTGCTCCCTCTCTTCTTTCCATCACTCTCCTGCTTTTATATGGTTCACCTGGGGCCTCATGTACGAACGGAACCTACGCACGAAATCCTGGCGTAAGCACGAATTTATGCATCAAGCAAAATTAAACGTAGAAACGTGCGCAGATTTACGCAAGCTCAGTACTTTTCTACAGCTATTGGTCCATTAGCGACACCAAGATGTGAAACTGGGAAACTGTTAATTACGTGACAACGATCTTTAGTCACAGCGGAGAAAAACAATATATAAATAATATACAGCCACACGTCTGCAATTAGATGATATAAAAATATGAGCCAAATGGTGCAAACATATATTCTACAGCTCTGTTCGATGATCTGTTCGATGATCTGTTAGAGGATCTATTAGAATCCGGTGGAGGTGCCCGCGCGGCCAGCGCACATCCAGCTGTTGACCACAGGGTTCCAGCCATGGGGGCATCCAGAGGAAGCTGCAGACCGGTGGGTAGTGGGCCCTGAGCCGAGCCGAGCCGAGCCAGCTGTGTGGGACGCAGTCATCAGTATGTCAGCAAGGCATCAAGTCCCTGAACAGTTGATCAGGGCAACATTAAAGCGCAGTCTGACTGATGTGATCGAACCCATTGACTGGACACATTCAATGGGTTACGCTATAAAAGCATTCACACAGGATGAAACATGTTTATTCGTCAAATACGTGCAAATGCAGCTACAGTCAGCAACATTGTAGCGAGGTGACCGGTTTAACAATAATCCATTCATTGTATCAGACTTAAGCCGGTACCAGATCGGCTTCTTGGTCAGTAAATAGTTTAACGGCCTTAATATTGATTCCTGTTGCGCAAAGAACCTGTGCGCAAGCAAAGTACATCCTGTCTTCAGCATCAACATTAGTCGGTCGTTTTATGTAGAGAATTCAATATTGGAAATATTGGAAATATTGGTGGACTGACGAAGTGAAAGATCCTGCAGCTGATTCGTATTTTAGAGTATTTTCAGATTTGACCCATTTACTTAAAAAAGCAAGTGCCATATTTCAGACTGTATTTTCAATGTACTGTAACAAAACAAAATAGTATTGTAATATCCTGAAAATCAAAATTGTAAATATCAGAAAGAGGCCACTCTCCAAACTAGTCCAGGGAGCAGTGTGTTTAGATTTTTCATCACACAAAACCAATAAAGCACCACTCATATGCTCCCCTGTCTTCTTCACCTCGTACTGTATTTTCTGTTTAATAATACAACAATATCACAGGATAGTATCCGGTGCTTCCTGCTCCCAGGTTCCAAACAGTGATGGAGAGAAGCTTCACTACAGCACCGACAGAATTTAAAAGGTTTTACAAACTTGCCTTTTTTTCCACAGTCTTTCACCTTCAGACCGAAATCTGTGGCCTTTCTGTGATAAAGAGTCACATACAGAGGAACCTCCATGTAGTATTGGCAATGAAATCAAGGACCTGTTACAAAGCGCGAGTAGATCAGAGCAGCGTCGGCAGCAGTGAACAGCGGCCGTTTTAGAGGCGTCTGAAGGAATGCCTCAAGTTATTACACTCTGCAGGTCTGCACTCAGCAAAGTCCCTGCACCGAACGCATCCGTCCAAGACTTGGTCATGAACGCTGTCAGACTGTAGCATGTGTTGAAACACATAGATTATGAGATCTGCAGGAAGAAATGGGCAAATGAATCTATTTTAAACCTATTGTCTGCAGGTACAGCTCTGTACAGTATGTGTGAGAGACAGTGATTGATGTGATCAACCAATTACAGTTTTACACTTCCCACTGAATAGAACCGTTAAATGTGATGCAGTAACTAAATATGGTCATGTCAATAAAGTCATAAAAGCAGTGGAATCTGAGACAGCGATAATCTCTCGTGTGTGTGTGTGTGTGTGTGTGTGTGAGAGTGTTTTTGAAGCATTGTTACTTAGCTAACAAGCCGTCTTTAGGGCTCCCAGGTGAATTTTCTAAATCCTTCGGAGCCTCTTCCCCTTCATTATGATTACACACAGCGCAGATGGAGGCCGTGTGAAGCTCTATGTACAGTATGCGTTGATGAGCGTGTGTGTTTTATACAGGACGCTGTGTGTGTGTGCAGCAGGAATCCCTAAACTGTGCCGCTGTCTTACATACAGTCGTATGACTGACACACTCCCAGATGCACGTGAAGACCTGTCAGAAGATGTGACGACTGTTGTACAAAATGACTGACTCTCATTCACAGTGGCTTTACTTGTGATTCAGAGTTGTTCTGTTTCACATTCTATCGTCAGGATTCCAGACTGATTAAATGTGCTGGTCAGTCAGTATTAATATGGAGGAGACGCACCACGTTGCTGACATGTGGCCAATCAGCACTTCTTTCACTGCACTAATGACAATTAGTGATTTATTAATTTATTACAGCTCTTCACATGCTACAGTATATGACTGCTTAAAGTCTTGGTTGTTCAATAAGAGAAATCAAGTCCAGTATGATTTTTTATAACCCACTTTAACATAATCTTTACATTACTGATTTTACCATTTTTGTGTATAGGTGAAAATGGGTTTCTAGGCAACGTGTAGCGACAAAGGTTGCACTGGACCATTTAAGCTGACATGGCCGTGATGAAGGGACAGTATGACTTTTGCTGCAGGGGCAATTGTACTAAATGTGCTGGAAGTGAAGATTTTTTAAAAAGTGAGCGTTGTCCAACGTGGGACAAGCTGATGGCCTGTTAGGGAAGGTGGAAATAGAAAGACGTTTCCTAAACAGCCAGAAGTTGTGAAGTCATGCTCATATCCCCAAGTGCCAAAAACACATGCAAAGCAATCCACACACAACCAACCCACTGCACAGGATGAGGCTTCCTGCAGATTCACCCCTCCAGGGACTCATGTGGCATTGCACAATGTAAATTAAATTCCCTACTATTGTTTCTGTTTGCTCATTTTTCTTCTGCCGTCCAGAAGCCGCCATACCCACACACACACACACACACACACACACACACACACACACACACACACACACACACACACACACACACACACACACACACACACACACACACACACACACACACACACACACAGTATATACCTATAGGTGTACAGCTCAGTGCTCCACTACTGCTGCAGAAAACCTATAGCTGGAGTAATGTTATTGTTGTTTTCTTGGAGGAGATTGCGCTGTCAGCGGAAAATGCTACTGGTTTCTACATGCTGTGTGTATGAGACGTGGGGGGAGAAAGAAAGGCAACCTGTGTGTGTTTGTGCGCAGTGGCCTTGCTCTGTCTCAGCCCTGTCATATGGATTCATAACCCAATCCCACACAAGAACTTTGTAGAAAGGCTTCACTGAAAAATCACTCTCTGCACTGCCACAAAATGCTCAGAAAAATGTTCATGTGCTCAGAAAGATGTTTATGAGAAAACAAGGACAGCCAGTACAACATAGACCACATCGCTCATCAGCAGAAGGTTAAGGCTAAAGACAGATTAAAATTGGGTTTCATTGCATTCAAATTCTACCCAATGTCTAGTGCTCATCAAATAAAACTGTTCCTTCAGTTATGGCCTCATTGGAAACATACAGTACAGTACCAAGGTTCAGTTTATGAATCTGAACAAGGATGAGGCTGCTCACTTAAAATATGTACAGGATACACAGCTTATATACTGGAAAGGAAAAAACAGCATTGTTCCACTGTGACACAAATGAAGAAAAAAACAAAAAAAAGGTTGTGAGAGAGAACTAAAAGGTTGTAATCTGTCATTAATTTGGCTTGTGCTAAACCACAGGGGAATGCTGGGAAATCAATGCAGACCAATTGCTACTTTTACAGAGCTGCAGGAAACACACAAACTGTCAGTTGTACTGTTGCTGTGCTTGTAGTTATTTCTCTGCACCCCCCCTCTTTCTGTCATCTGCACCGGTAGCATGTTCACTTCAGTGGAGGGAGACTGGAGAAACTGAACCTTTAAAGTGGACAGCGATAGCAATGAGTGAATGCGTAAACGTGTGTATGTGGAAAACTAAATGCATAGTCTGATCTATTGCAAACACACACACACACACACACACACACACACACACACACACACACACACACACACACACACACACACACACACACACACACACACACACACACACACACTTAGCTGAAACTCTCATCCAGTGTGACAGACACACACAATGTTTGGCAAAAGCCCTAATATTGATAGCTGCCCGAGGCCCAACGGGCTTAGAGTGACACAGGATGCAGACAGTAGCAAATATGTTATCATGCCTGACTCACATCTTGTGAAATTCATTCAGATTTGCACAAAATATTTGGCAGGACATGTTTGCATGAGCCTGCCTCCAGCGCCAACAGTGTCACGACCAACACTGGACTTTCAAAAGTGTCGCAGTAAAAACTGCCAGCGTTTGTTGGCGAGCGGTCCAGTGACGCGGAAGTGTAAATTGAACAGGAAGCTTATTAACTTGCTGGGATTAGAAATAATGAAAGAGGAAGGAAGCGAGGAATGTTTGAGGGAAAGAAGCAGAGAGATTCCAAACCGCTCGGCACATTTGCATTAACAGAACTGCTGGTGGGAGAAAAATGTGCACAGCTTCAGTAAACCTGTTGTTCCATTATTTCAACAACAAAAAAACTAACTCATTCATTATTTTCATGACAGAGTAATTCCAGCCAAAAACACACAAAAAAAATACAGACGTGAAGCATGAAGACACGACTGGATTAAAGTAGCAATGCTGGTTCAGATGCAGGTAAATCACTTCTCATGCAGTCAATCAGTTAGAAATAAAAACAATAAGCCAGGTTAGTGTGTGTCATGTCATTTGATCACAGTTAAATATGTTAATGAGCTAAAGGACTGTGGCCTCTACGAAGCAGTTCAGTGTGATGTAAAAAAACAGGCCTTTGCAACTTTAGCTTTAGAATTACTGTACAGGAGATAAGTGTTTTCACAGGACACCCCTCATCCAAGTCATCCATGCAATTTCCATACTGTATATTCATAGTCTGCTGTGCTCGTCTTAGCCAGTCAACCACAACACAGCCCATCCAGCCACCAGTTACCCTCTCCCACCAAACTGACTGTTACCCCCCTCGCTCAGCCACACACACACAAACCCCTACAGTAGCACAGCCACCCCATCATTAATTCAGGGCAGCAGGTATAGCTGGCTAGCAAGCTATAATATAAGCAGATGAGATTGAGAGAGGGCCAGCTTCCTCTAACAAAGAGTCAAAAGGACAAAGCTCGGCCATTGTGAGTCAGGGCCATAATGAAAGCATTAAGATAACTGTTCAATATTTATGAAACACACACACACACACACACACACACACACACACACACACACACACACACACACACACACACACACACACACACACACACACACACACACACACACACACACACACACACACACACACACACACACACACACACACACACACACACACACAGAAAGGACAAGACAGGGGGAAGAAGCAGCAGCAGTCTGTTTGGCCATTTATTATATGGACTGATTTGGCTGAGCCTTCCCTGGTGGCTCCCTGTGATACTGAGCTCCCTCATTCCATCCAGGTCCCGAGTGTGTGTGTGTTTGTGTGTTTGTGCGTGTGTGTGTGTGTGTACGTGTGTGTGTGTACTAATGCATATGTGTTGTAAGAAATAGAGTTATGCCACAGTATACAGTGCATGCATGGTTATGAAAGGTCAATATGAACAATTAAGTCATTCTCCTTCTAAACATATAGCGGATATGGTGCATGTAATGTTAAAGCCAGGAAAGAGCACGACTGTGGGTCAGCACAGTCATTTTTGTGGCTAAACAGCTGTTTTCTCCTTCTCTTGTCTCACATCTAAACGGGGCAGGAACAAACTGACACCTCAGTGACATCCAGTAATTATAACACAGAAACCTGACTTTTAATTAACTCGAGTGCTTGCAAGAAACCGGGTATTTTAGCAGCTCGGAGTAAACGCAGGTCCAACAGACGAGTGGCCATCACGCACTTACTGCACGCTTCTTGATCTTATGGTTCAGAAAAAGGTCCCGAGGTCTTTGACCTGACCTTCATGTGCGTTTCCTTCCTGTCCAGGTCCAAGTAACTTAACTCTTCTTCACCTTTTACAGCTGAACTTTCTGTGCTTTCACTGAATATTCTGACTGCTTCTCTACCTCCTTCCCGAGCACTCACTTTCTCCAGGGACACCAAAGTTGGGATCCCTTGAGAGGGTTTCTCCTCTGTAGATTCGGCATGCTTCCCTCTACAGAAGCATAATACCACCTTTCACCACCACTTGACATTTACCATGCACTGCAACTCAGAGGGGTGCCGCTTCGCTGGCTTCCTTTGAAGGAATTCAGAGATTAATGCAACAGTAAATGCAAACACATTACAGCTCAGTAAATGTTATATGACACAGGAAATAGTGTTATCTCTTTTATTAGGAAGCCACTGCTGACCTGGGTCCATTCGCTTTCACATTAACTGTTTGAAGTTGCTATAACTTATACTTAATCACTGTGTTGGTTCAAAACAGGAACAATGAGACAATTAGATATTTATTTCCCTTTGACTCCTTCCCCCTTCAAAAAAACCTGTATTGTATTTAAATATGTAAAAAATAAAAAAATAAGAAACTCAAGGCAGCATATTGCCGTAGAAGATCTCAGTGGTCTAAACTCTCTTCTCTCTGTCAACACCTCGTCTTCATTCATCCACAGATCCACGTATTCATCACCGTCCTGAAGCGTCTCCATTCTGTTCCCCGTCTCATTTACTCCTCCTCCTTTCCATCAATCCAGCCATCTCTCTGCACCCCCACACCCACTCCCCCTCTCCACCCCTCTAAGTGCCAATCATTAAGCTGTCAGTCATCTGGCGTTTGCATGTCGACAGAGCCTCAGGAGTCATTTTGGGATTTATGATTTACAGAACGCACATCTGATTAATTTATCAACTTCTCACTCCTCTAACTTTCTTACTTTCTATACTTAGAGTACCTATGACTCTTGTCTTTTTCTTTTCAGATACGCTTTTCTTCCCTTTCATATTTTTTTTGTCTCTTAAAGTGTCATTCCCACAAAAGCTCCTACCCCCCATTTTTATTTATTTTTACAGCCATATCTGCTAAAATACCCTCTGAGTCTATTCCTGGCTCACGAAGCCAAACCGATTTACACCCCTATTCTTCAAGGCGGGAGAGGTGGATGGTGGGATGCAGTTTGGAGGTGGCGCCGGGTGTTTGAGATGAGCCATCGTCATCCAGATTTATAAGTCTCTATTGGGCAATCTCCATCCACCCAACCTTTCAAAGGGTTCAAGGTTCAATTCTATTTGGAGGCTGTTTAGCAAGAGGGCATCCTGCCACAAGAAGAGAAAAAAAAGCAATGACACTTTTACACACAGGGTGATGGCCGTGTATGTTTAGGCAGCTGCCACCAACAAGGCACAGAGATTTACGTGTTGGTGCTTGAAGGAGCGTGAGCTTTCGATCTTTGTAGCGTAGTATTTTATTGTGTCAGGGATACAACAAGATAGGCTTCCCATCAAAAAAAAATAAAAAAATGAAAAAGCCTGACACCAGAGTTTTGGACAGCAAAGAATGAAGAGTGAGAGGAGGGAAGTGAGAGAGATAAACAGGGGGAACATGAGCATGAGTGAGCATTGTACAGCTTTCAGAGATCTCAGAATAGAAAGCCGGAGGCGTGTGTAGGCATCAATCAGGGCACTGATCAATGCATTGATTAGTAATTCAGGCACCATACAGTAAGTCAAGGCTGAAGCTCCATTAAGGAAGAGCTATGTCATCATTACAGACCAGAATCCAGAGACTTTGCGTAAAAAAGCTGCCATCCATTCTCACAAAGGCTGTGCAGCGAGGGCCAATAACACGAGGACTGCGGCCGTGATTTTAACTTAAGTCTCTTTTGCTGTTGACTCATCTGCACTGAGAGACAGATTTCATGTCAAAATCTGCACATTAGGCAAAATGAGCTACAGTTGCTGGAACATTAATGACACCATGTTAATATAATTTACATTTGGTTTTAGCCCGCAGCCACTGCCAAGGCCTCGGTATGTACTGCTGCACACGTTTCTTTTACTTCCACGTAATACAATCTGATGATGTACGACCACGACTGAGTCATTCTGCTGCAAATTTTCTTTCACTCGACACTGACGAGGCCACATCTCTGAGACGTGAACGTGATGTTTGTTTTTTTTGTAAATGTGAATGTAATTTTCATATCATGAATATAAATTTCACACATGAGGAGTTTGCTTTCTTTTCTCTATTCGGAGGTCACACGAAAATTGTCTGGTAAGTACTTTTGTTGTTTCGTGCACTTCTGTGAAATTACAGAAACTTTAAGTGTCACTTTAATTACCACTATCATCTTCTTCTCAAAGCATCAAAGACCGACTCCTTTTGAGACTGAAAATGGGGTTTAATTAGAGCAAGCTGTATAAGTGTATGACTCAAACCCATGAGCTTATAGTATTGTAGTAGCATGCGGTTTCTAGAAAAACCTAATAAAAAAATCTGCATGCGAATGTATTTTATCCATGTGCATGTTTGTTTTTAAGTGCAGGATTGTCCAGGTTGGATGTTTGACTTCCCCGTGGCAAATCTTCAGCCAGGTTCAAAGTAATTTATTGGTAAGATGAAAACCAAAGTAACTGCTATTTTTATGTAAATTAAAGAGCTGTAAAATGTCATGTCGCCCTGTGTTAGTAATCATCATACGAAGCAAAACGTAGCACAACCTGTGCAGAGGAGATACAACGCAACCAGACACGCTCATCCACCTCATTAAGAAGAAGTAATGCATCCCCACCGGCCTAAACATACACACACACGCCAAAATAACAGCACACACACATTCACACAGCATATTTTACAATGTATTATTGATCATTGTATTTGACAGGATGTAGTGTTTAATGGAATGAAAATCTGCTGAGGCAGTTGTAGCGAGGCAGCTAATGGACTGTAGGACATACACACGTGTGCGCACACGCACGCACACACACAGACACACACACACACACACACACACTGCAGAGGCGGCTCCAGATGCGTTTCCTAAGGGACTGCTTAGCTCACTGCTGGCCTTGTGATAATGTGTCATTTTTTCTTTATGCATAAAAGCTGTTAAAAGTAATTTATGTCTTTAATTTGTTTAATGTCCTTCTGATGTGATCTAAAAATAACAGAGCAGTTAGTTGAGGAGGAAGCAGGTGTGTATTTAGCGTGCTGCAGCGCACATGCACATTCTGTACTCAGGATTAGTTAGAAAAAGTTGGAGAAATAAAGCTGTATGCATGTTATTCCACCATCAACTATATCTGATATGTTGGTTCTCCACAGCATATAGTAGTATGGAAACTCATAGTGTCAATATGTTAATAAGTTACGATGAGGCAGTTGCTTTGTATTAGAACACACCTAATTTACTAGCACAGCACACGCCCTGTCTGAAAAATCCTGAGCGACCTTTCTGAAATAGAAGTTTACTCAATAAATTGAACAATATGTTCTTTGACAACTCTACCCTGTCACCTACATCTCATGTCCTAAAGCACCTCTAGATCTAGAGAGGACACTGGAATAAGATTTTTTTATAGAGAATGACAAGTTGACTGGGAACAGATTCACAATCCAGCTCTATTTTAAGCTCAAGTGTCTGCTCTTACCTGCTGACGTCGGAAGCGGAAAAGTCTGTAAAGTCCTTTGCACAAGTATAAAATATGTGCAAAAGCATATTTATGAGAATGTGTCCATGCGTCTTCCCAATAAACACATGCATCAGCTACAATATGTGTGTGAGGCGGCCATCTGCTATGGCTCAGTGTGTGTGTGTGTGTGTGTGTGTGTGTGTGTGTGTGTGTGTGTGTGTGTGTGTGTGTCTGCTGGTGGACTGTCCTTCAGTGTGTCTGACATATACTGCTGATGTGAAGAGCTGCCACTTTAGTGACTATGAAAAAGAGAGGCATAGAACCAGCTGAGGGGCAAACAGACAGGGGAGGTGTGGAAGCGTGTGCAGACTCTACTGGAGTGTACTGGCCTCTTCTTCCTCTCCTGCACAAACGTGTCCAGACTAAAAGGCCACGCTGCATTTTATCCCACATCTGGACAAACGCTACTTTCTGCTTTGTGTTTCCTCTAATCAGGTGCGACGCCACTAGATACTCTTTGTTAAGCGTAGGAGGCCGGTGGCACAGGCTCCTTGGGCTCCTTCACGGTCAACATGTTTCTGCAGAGGCCTGTGAAGCAAAGGGAGAACACACTGCGCTGTCTTCCTCTTCTTTCTATGCCACTTTGCCAAACATGATTAAATGCACTTTTCACTCTGAAAAATGTTTGCTCTTCATATAATTTTATTTGGCTAAAGAACCAGGTCTTGCCTGTCTTAAATCCCCCCCAGTGTACTGCTGTATATTTACACTACATACAGTACTTAGTTACTTTAATTTGCCCCTAAAGGTCATTTTAAGGATTTTTTTAAATATATATTTTGCTTCATCAGTATAAAATGCTCAAAACAATGATTTCTTTTCATTTTCCACTCATTTGTCTTGTTCTTTCTTTCTGTATTCAACATGAGTGATATTGATTTCAGCTGAAAGGGAGCCTCCCTCACGCTCATCGTGGCCTCTTGTCATTTTTCACCCCCTTATTTTGTCGTTTCGCTCTCTCTCGCATTCACGCTCCCTCTTGTTCGCGCTCAATGCTTTTCCCATCTGTATCTTCCTGTGCCGCATCCTTCCTATCTCGCTCATCTGCCGCTTAATTTCTCCACATTTATTGTACATTTTCTTTTAATTATCTTAATTAGTACTTTCACTGATTGCCTTGCTTTTGCAGCCCACCTCTTTTCTACCTAGCCTCTCTAACCCTGTTCTCTCTCTCTGTATCTGAATCTCAATTCTGCTCATCTGGCATCTCTTATCCAAGGTGACTTCTGGAGAGCGGTCCCTCTGTTGCATACAGAGAGAAAGAGGCAGCAGCACACCTGCCTGCAAGTGCAATACACTCAGCTGAACTATTTGTCAAGCAACAGATTACATGATTGCGGCTCCTCTCAGGCACAGCGGTGGATTCTGTTTTAAGAGTCAGAAACATGATACAGTCTCACCTCTGAAGCAGAGGCAACATACTGAGACTAAACACTAGAGTAAATAGTGGAATAATCTATTAGATATTCTCTTTAAACAAATGTCTAGGTTGCACATCCCTTTTATCAGCTGCATTCAAACAATGTAACCATCTGTTTTATGTTTTGCAAGTTTCATTTGGTCAAACACAGAATCTGGTATCGCCTCCTAAAACATGATCAGGAGAAACACCTGAATACAGTGACAGCTTTTAGCAGCGTGCTGTATCTTGTTCCTCTGCTTGTTTCTGTAACAGGCTGAACACATTTCAAGTCTATCAAGTATCAGTGTTTCATTCAAACGGCACTGTACAGTAGAATCATACTGCTGTTCAGTATTCACGCCTGAAAACTGAACAGAACCAGATTGTCCTTGCAGGAGTTTTGTGTCTTGATTTCGAGCTGTCGCTCTGAATCAGTGGATGCTAATTGCAGCTCTACACATCAGAGAAAACGCAGATGAAATGCGCCTGCAACATACAGTAAGACAGCACGTGTTCCACACAGCAGCATAATGTATTCAGCATGATGCAAAGATAATCATCTAATGTATATTTTCTACTACCAACAAGGTGAACCGTTCTCTCACTCTCACTTCTCCCTGTATTTGTTTGAAAACTCTGGTCAAGTCTCCTGAGACAATGTTTTTGGTTTTCTTTCTTTTGCCTCCTTTTTTTTAATCACTCGGTCTCCAGTAAGTCATTGCATGCCTGGGTTTTCATTTTTCTCTTTCCCAGACAGTGTGCTCTTGTTGTCTGCTGTTGTTCCTACATTTGGCCATCTGTTATTGGTCAGAACTTAAGAGAAACCAGGAAACAACAGACAGGAGGAACTTCTAATTGGTCCACAGAGGATACGGCTCTGTTCAAGGAAATATACTTTGGAGAAGAAGTGATTAGAAAACAGCAGGTGCTGCTGTAGCAGGATACTAGCTCAAACGGAGGTCCAAGGCCTCCCAGGTGGCCCTCAGAGGCTTCTATAGGCCCCGAAAATTAATTGCCCAATAATGTTGTATATTTTGTCACATTTTCCCTTATCATAGTCAGGACAAATAGGAAGCAAGCATCTTCAAAGATAATTTGTTTTTTTGGTGTTGACTGAGTATGTTTACAGTACTTGTATCCTCTGTACAAGTCATGAGATCATCAGAAATGAGTGATTAAAAGTGACTTCATTAAACTTCTACAGTAACAGTGGTAAATTAGTTTAAAAGAAGTCCCTGGACCATCATCTCCTTTCATCCAGCAGCTCCTGGAGACTCAACTGGAGTCAGTCACAGCCGTTGCACACGTGCAGCCTGGTGATGCATTTACATGAGTAATCTGCGTTCTTTGGCAGAAATCCACCAGTGTGATCCACACCCCAGTTACACAAACCAGATCTCCTGTTGTCGTTGTCATTGAATCTACAGTTAATACTCTATGTTTCAGCCCACACAGCTCATACATACCAGACCTGCAAATTGTACAACTTGTTTTCAGTGTCTTGGCCAAGGCCCCGGAGGAGGCGGGAACAAAACATCAGATCCCACCACTGGTGGAGCGCCTGAGTCACTGCTGGCCAGTACCTACTGCAGGTACAGTTTACTTTAAGTACATTTGAAACATACTCTACACATACTTGATCTCCATTCTGGAACATTCACAGATCACCTTTATCCATACTGTACAGTATGTATAGACTTCACACTATTCACATTCGTCCATTACAAATTGAATGCTCTTACAATGCTACACTGATGAATAAAACTCAGCGTGTAGCATTTTGAATGAATGACACCATTCTTATTCCATGTCTAATCTGGGTTTTGCCTTAGTCTTCAAAGCTTCATTTATGCCGGTGCCACAACAGTGGGAACATTAATTATTCATTATTATTAATTGTCCCTGGCACAAAGTCATCTTGAGCCCTGTGCTGCATAACAAATGTTGGAATATTTTAATTTTACTGCTGCGTCTAAGAAAGTCAGCTTGTTGTCAAGTTTTCTGCTTGATTGCAACATATCATTCACTTTCAGCCAGGCAATTACTGGGAGCGTTTTTATGACATGACTTCATGGACATGGAGATATGTGACTAGACTAGTTTCTAGTTCTAGTTCCAAGTTTCTCTCTCTTTCTCGGCTTGAAGCCGGGATGACTCAAACACTATTTTTATTTACATACAATTAAGGAAAATCAGATGGTAATTTGCACCAAAAGCTGATCAATCAAAGCAGCATTGTGGAACGCACCACACTTTAAACAGATGTCTTCATGAATTATCACAACAAAGACAAAATCATAAATCATCAGATAAAGTCTGCAGAGAGATCAGTGTTGCCTTTGTGTACTAGTTACTGTCTATGACCAAACTAAAAAGGACACTTTGCTCAAATATAAATCTATAGTATATAGTAAGCTTATTGTCCATACATTTTTCCCACTGACATGCTTTCAGACTGGCATGGTTGGAACAGGCCCCTTGGTCAAGTGAAGCTGCGCCAACAGTGCTGCTGTCACATCAGACCTGTAAAATATGTATGTTATTCAAATAAACATCAGCTTCATCAAACAAAACAGATGTTTCCCTTTCTGGCTCTGAATCAGTTGAGTTAATGCAGAACCGCACTTCTTTAGTTCCTATGACGTACAGGGCAGACACAAACACTGATACATTATTTTCTGTGTGGCCTCCAATTTGCTAAACAGACACACTCTCACAAAAGCTTTCAAACACATTGTTCTGCTGATAATTGAACAATGCACGGTTCTAACTTTTGTGTCAGGCTGACTGAGCACCCCATAGGGACGAGGGAATAAGACCCATGCTGGATTTCTCTGTTGTTTATTTGAAAGATAAAGGAATGAAGTGAACAATCTACAGTATATAAGCTTATTATTACTGCAAGTGCATATTTTAGCACAGATCTGAATGAAGGAATGTGGATCAAGACTTTGATCTCACCATTTGTTGCAATCTGTGATATAACTACACAAGGCTGAAGCAAAGCTTGTGGTAAATAATAAAAAGCAAAAAACGCTGCAACATGTTGCAGTGTTTACTTTTTAAAACACTGCTGGAGTTTTAATTAAATACATGCCATCAAATGCCCACCAGACGTCAGAGGGTTACGGTTTATCTGCTGCGCGCACACACACACACACACACACACACACACACACACACACACACACACACACACACACACACACACACACACACACACACACACACACACACACACACACGAGGTAAAACAGAGTTGACAGATGTACAACTTTGGATGATTTGACCTGAAACAAAAACTAGAACATAATAAAACAGAGCACATACACTTAGTAGACACTTCATTACAGTAGGAGCGATCATAGATTCATAAAGCATAAATCCTTGCAGTGTCTTGACTTGCATGCTTTCACGACCTGTGGCTGATCTTTAAGCACTTGAAGACACTGATAAATTAATGAACGCTTCCATATTTAACGGTAGTTTTTACGACAGTGAACCTGGAAACGTTTATCACCACTCTGTTGTCAAGATGGGCCTCATGTTTTTCCTTCGCGGCTCAGACCTGCTGAGCATAAGTCAAATCATTACAGGTTAATGGAAATGAAATAAAACATAATTTATCTTTTGTTGTGAGACACCTTACAGGCTCCATCCATTGTTTTCTAGTATGATAAACTACGAGGAATAGAGCCTCCAGAGCTCCTCTGTCAGAAGTGAGAGGCACAACTAAGTTACTGAAATCTCACGTCCTCAAGAAATGACGCATTTAACTACAGAAAAATGTTCATTCTTTCTCCAATTTCTCACTCCATTGCCTTTCTCTTTCTCTTCTCGCTTCTTCAGACATTTTACTGGCTCCCTATCCTCCAGCACTGCACAATCTGTCAGTCATGTGTAGTTTCTGTCAGGGTTTCAGTTAAGACCTGGGTAATCCCGCCATCACCCAGGCTGTTAACTGACTAATTATGGAATATATTGGCCGTCACAGCCGCCTAATCCTCTGCGCTCATTCACTTTCACCTATTAAGAATCCCAGAGGATTACTGTAACAATCACACCTCCTCCAGTCTTTGATGGTAGGTAGGGATTAATATAAAAGTATACAGCATGCTTCAGAGAACTGATGGCTGTCGAGACAATGAAGAAAAACTGAGTGAACGGAAATTAGCTTAAAATTTCTAAGTCGGATCCTTCAGGAACTGAAAAATAGATACCTTATAATTAGCAAGTTTATTCGGTACAACTTTACCATCTAGTCCGAACCAACAGAGAAGCTCTGCTATGATGCTATGACTCCTAGTCTTAAAGTTGTGAAACTCTAAACACTAGAAAGGCACCGTAGTGTAAATGTCCTATAAATCCACCACATAGACATCACCTTCATGAAGTGATGTCATTTGTAGTTTTCCTTGTTACCATATGTTTAACTTACAGCAACATGCTTTATAGCCACAGTTGAGCAGTGATTCCTCACCAAGAATAACATTAACCACTACTTATAGTGGTAGGAATAAAATTGTCTCTTAATTTTAAGAACTACACTACATGAAATGATTTTTCATACTAAATTAAGCGTTTGTCTCATTTTTACCCCACTCAACTTTTTCATTCAATAAGTTACTGGAACTTTTTTTCAGAAGTTAATATTCGTTGTGACAAAGTGGGACAGGGAGATGGAACAGAAGGTAAAAGGGACAAAGACATCATAGCGTTAACTGATAGGAGCCACATTAAAGCACCGCTTCTCTGCCTCCCAGCAACACTGGATAGGAGCAAGGGAACAAAAGAGACGAAGAGAAGTGAAAAAGGAGAGGGAAATGATAAGCCAGCACATCTTTTATTATTTCACAGGTGGGAGAGTTTGGTTGTGCTACGTCTTTGCCTCCTCTCCCTCCACTTCTCTCACTCTTTCACTTTCTGGTTCCTCCCCCCAGTCATCCCTCTCTCATCCATACCTGGTCTCTTTCTTAACCTCTCTTAGCTAAATTTAAGCCTCTCTCTCTCGAGCGTTGCTAACATCATTGGGTCAATATTCACAGTCAACAATGTGTTTTTTGTTAACGAGCACTTGTTTAAGTTGCTAGGCTTGGCGGTTGATCTCTGTCTCCCATAAGCATAATGTGTTAACCTGATTTTCAAGAGGAAGATAACACATCTCTGGTGGTTGTCAGCCTTTTCCAGTCTCTCACTTACAAAGTGGCAAACACGTGTGCCGGCACACTGACACAACCAGAGACTGTGAAAGCACACATCCACTTCCTTGTTCCCACCTTTGACACATTACTCCTTCATTATCCAACTCAGCTCAGTTACACCCAGTAGCACTGGTTTTCATATATACAGCAAATATGAAAACCAGGTCTAGAGTAAAAAAGCTCCACAGTTGCTTCTTTATCTAAAATGAGCTATTGCCCATTGCCTATTGGCCCATGACTGACTATGCACTGTCATGTACATCATTGTTTCATCCATTAATACAGTCAGTAGAAACTCACTGAAGAAACTAATGATGGCCTTCACAGGTTTTCCCGCTTCATTGCTGATGTTTAAATTCTAAAGTCAGGTCACGAGAATGTGTTGATGGAGAAACATGGTGGCATCAACAAGTAAATTGATAGAAAAATGAAATCTGATATGAAATTAAATCCGTTTTCGGATGATAACCATGACAAGTGCCAGCTGTGACCAGCTGACGAGGCCTGACGACAGACTGGCTCAGGTTTTCATTTTGCCGAGCTAAATGGGACATGAAAAGAAGACTGTAGGTGCGACTGGATGATCTGTTCCTTCAGTACACCGGTGCAGATGTAGTGTGACTCCAGCAGTAGTTACAGAGCGGTACTTGTCTTTAGATCCAAACTTCTCCATTTGTTTGTGCGGAGATGAGATTCCACTGCAGAGGTTCCACTTCTTCTAAAATACTACGGCACTCAGGCTTTGTCGTGCCAATGAATAAATGGTTGTAATGGTTCCTAAGGAGGGCCTGAAATCATTTTGGACACAATAACACCCACCCATCCCCCAGCTCTCTTCTAACATCCCCATCCACCACCTCCCCTCTCTAGTGGTTAAAAGCAAGAAGCAATTTCTCTTTTTAGGGTGAAAGTGGAAAGCCAATCCAGCACAAAGCAATTACTGCAAGTTCTTGTTCACACACACACACACACACACACACACACACACACACACACACACACACACACACACACACACACACACACACACACACACACACCAAGAAAGTAAAAAAAATGCACACATACACAAGTAAGTGTTGATAAAAACACACTCGCTGCACTCAAGCCCTTAAATTAACAACAAGCTGCCTCTAATTGCCTTTCCCGCTCAGAAACTTCTGAAGTAATCAACATTTTGAGAAAGACACCTTGCAACAAAGCAGGAAAGATACGTCGAGAAACCCTATCGTCACAAAATATCTCACATCAGCCCACCCACATAATCAAAACAACAATGGCCACACCAGTCGTCCACACTAGCTCCAAAATACAGTACAAGGCTTTCTTCCTCTCCAGTGGCACATAATCAGCAGTGCCAGATAAAGATAGCCGGTGCTGGCAGCTGAAAAGAAAGAGGCCATGAAAGACAGAAACGAAGGGATGTGTGAGAAAGAGAGAAAAAAAGATGGATGGGAGCAGATGAAGGGTGAGTGGGAGTGTTACGGCTTCTTAGCTCTTTGGAGTGTGTAAAATAAAGAATCACTTGTATTCCTAATGACTGTGATGTGTGACAGTATTTAGAGCCATTAGGGGGAATGTGAGCCAGAGAAAAAAATCCCACAATGCACCACCCACACACTCTCCACTTCAGTGAGAGCCAAGGAGAGCGAGGGGATGGCGGGAGAGAGGGGACCAGAAATGGGGGAATCAGGAAAAATTGTGAAAATAAAGTGGAGAAGTAAAAGCATGAAGAATGAAGCAAAATTAGAAAAGGGGGAAAGATTGGGGATAGAGGAGGAGGGAAAAGGGGGAGAGAGAGAGAGAGAGAGAGAGAGAGAGAGGGAAAGCAAGAAACTGAGCCAAAGTGGGAGAGGATGAGATGAGGAGGGGGGTTAGGTGACTAGAGGCTCTCTGGTGCCTTCTATCTTTGATCTAAATGTACTTTGGCATTTCTCCTCTCCTCTCCTCAGATGCAATTAGATTCCTTGCTAGCCAAGCAGACGCAGATGAAATGGCTGCTTAATGACTTCCTCGGCAACCCGCCCCGGCAACGCAAACCTTCCATCTGGAGCCTCCTGTTTCCCTCCCTGCTTCTACTCACCCATCGTCTCCCTACTTCTCACTGTGGCTTTGTGTCGGTTTCCTCGTGTGTTCTCCTTCATTTCCTTTCCTTCTCTCATATGCCCACATTCTCTGTCCCTGCTTCCTTGTGTGACCTGGATGAGCACACACATACAGAGTAAGGCTTCTTGCAGGCACTGTAGTAAAGTAAGGAAACCCAGTCGGAACCTCTGCAAATTATACTCATACTCAGCAAAAGTGCAGGGGGCAGGTTTCAAGTCTGCGGTTTCACAGGTTCTCCCTTTGTACCTCCACCAACCCAACGGATCAGCTCCCTGAGAATCCACTGCACAGCTTCACTCATTGAAATAAAATATTGCCTCTAAACATCAGACAGCCAGCAATTCAATCTTCTGCAAAACCCATTCGCTGTTGCAGTTTACTATATGAACAGAATTTCCAGACGACAGGGGCGAATAACACACAATAACACTGCTAGAATAAAACGCTGCTGAAAGCAAAGGACACAAACGACAGTGTAGATAGAAACAGTGCAGATGGTTGTTGATCATTTAATTGTGACACTTTTCGTTCTAGTCTTTTGGTTTCTAAAATAATGACTGATATCTGTCAGATAAAACACAGCAAAGTGTATTCACACACATGCGGAGCAGTACAATTAGTGGGTCGCTGCTGATTGTGTGGGATTCAGCCCATCAGCCTTGTGCTTATGGGCTGCTCATCCAACCTTCAGGTTACTGCTGTCTGCATCCTTTCTCTCCCTCTTGCTGGTATTTTGCGGTGCTCTGCTCATCTTTTCATCGCGCCACAGGAGGGAGGGTGGATTTTCTAATCGGGCTGAGTAATGCAAATTTAATGAATTTGGCAGTGAAGTTGCATTGTGTGTATGTGTGTGTGTGTACAAATATGGAGCACACACAAAAAGATGGTCAAAGCCACAGCATTCAATCAGTCTGCGTGTGTGTGCAGCTCACAGGACAGGGTTTCCTGTGTTTTGGGGTCATCACGGATGCTGGTTGACACACAGCAGATGACGGCTACACACACGCACCTAAGCCTACCCCCCCCCACACACACACACAACCTCCCTGGCTCTCCGCTGGCTACGCCATTTAATCTACTGCTCTTTTATGGTTTTAATTAATGCTGCTTTGTTTATGCCTCTCCATTGTATATTTCAATTTACTGTTATGCAATCAGAAATTCTGCATCCTTGAAAACACAAATGCTCTTGATAAACAAATACTGTATACCAATGTTTTTTGTACTGCTCTATGCTGGTGACAGCTGTGGACTATGACTTGATGAACTTTCTTTGAAAATGGCACAAGCGGCAATTGAAAGGTCAAGGTCACTTTGACCTTGTGGCTCTTTCCAGAGTATTTCACGACATTTGTCTCGTCTGAAACTCCTCCAAATAACAATGTCCTATAATTATATAAATTTCCTGTCATCCCACAACATAATACAAGTTGTAGATGTGTTCATACTGCCAGATTGCTGTATTGTGGTTGTCGGTGTGAAGTGAACACACTCAGACAGGAAAAGATTAAGCTGTGTGTTATTTGACCCCTTAAAGAAATTTGCCTTGAGATGTGCAGTGCAGCTTCACAATAAAAAGATACACTTCAGCTTTATCATGCAACACATCCATCATCTCCCTTCTGTGTCCTGCAATCACTTCAGCAGTCTGTGCACGCAGGCACACCAGCAGACAAACACACACACACGAACCACTACAACAAAACACACAATGTATGTGTGGTGCTTTTCTAACTAATGATTTTACTTAATAGTGTTGAAAGTTCTCATAGATAAAATAGGAGATGCCTGCTTTGTACCTCGGGGTGTACAGTCATAAATGAAGAAGAGTGGAGTCAGAGCCTAATCTGTCTGTTAGAAAAGCCTGAAAATAAACTAAAGCAAAACATTTCATTTTCAAAATCACCTGCAGGCAAGAAATCTTTTCAGTCTGTGTAAAGAATACAAACTTACACTGCTGTAAAAAATGACTTGCACAAGATGTAAACACTGTACTGTAGAGGTTCGGCATGGCCGTCCTCTGTTTACATGGACCGGTTTTGTAATATGCTTTTGTGGGTCCTTTGAGTCTTTTGAGTCTTAAAGACAGATATAGAAGCAGTCTGATCTGTACAGTATGTGAAAGGTACAATGGTGCAACAGTTAGACAATTAGTTCACTGTGCCTCAAAGGCTTGAAGCAGGAGGAAACAAATAGACAGGATAAAATTGACAAACACACCTGACTAAACCTTTAAAGCTCATATTTTGCTTATTTTGCTAAAGTCCACTCATATTTTAGGGCCTTCTTCTATAAGCTTGTATATAAAGTAATTCACAGAAGCAACTGAGAGCTATAGAAAATCTCTGTGTCTCACTGGGTTAAGTTTGCTTTTCTTCTAGATGAAAAAAACTAAAACTCTATTTCTTTGTCTGGCTTTTATAACTTCCCACTAAACCATTAGTTGGTTTCAATATTTGCAAACAGTGTAATAAAATGCCTGTTAGAACCAAACTGGTTTTTGAGGAGTTGTTTTCTCAGATAGATTTAAAATAGAGTGCCTGAGGCAGTCATAAGCAAATTTGAATACTAATGTAATATTTAATGTTGAATGTTAAAACAGTGTTGGTTTGTAATTTCAATTTATTGCCTATGGCGTCTACTACTATCCATTCATGACTAGTTTGCAAACACCTGAATGCAGACAGCCTGTTATTAGGTTTTTGTTTTTACATAAAAGTGATAGAAAAAAGACTTGCCTCTACACAGACAGTTCAAACCAAACGATTTTGTCGTATGGAAGATTCTAATTTTTACTTTTACGAATGTGATGATGGACAGTAAGCTAAGTAACGTCCACATCGACACAATTCTGCTTCATTATGACAAAAATTTAAGCCATGTCTCTTTGTTCTTTTGTCTGTGTCTCTCTAGTCTGCGTATGACCTGCTGGTTCTGATAACCAACGATAATGAAACACCTTCACAGTGACAAAGCACTGCACACATTCACAGCATGAACCTTCTAGGACTGCCCAGAAAGTGTGACACACACACACACACACACACACACACACACACACACACACACACACACACACACACACACACACACACACACACACACACACACACACACACACACACACACACACACACACACACACACACACACATCCGCATGCCATTACTGTCACACAAAAACCCAGACCAAAAATGTAAACGTAATAATATAAAACACAAAATTAAGCAAATACCTTTCAGAGAGAGAGAGAGAGAATGTTGAGGATTGTGGGAACAATACACCAGGAAAGAGGTTTTTCATTAATTGAGTTGAAAAAAAAAAATACAAAAGGGTTGTGGGTAACTTGTGTTGCTGCATTTGATTTTAACACAACACAACACACTAAACTTTTTATTTCTTCTCTTCATTTTTACGTGTCTGTTTGTGAATTTAATAGACCACATACTAGTACAGTATAGTATACAGTAGTATATTATAGTTTAATAATAAAACATGCTTGCATGATTAAGGGATGAATTATGAAAAGGTCGACTTGATACTTTGGTTCGTTCTGTACTGAGCATAACACAGAACACACATTTCTTATCTTCTTAGTTTTTCTTGACCAATACTACAGTAAACAATCACGTGACAGTCAACAGAAGAAAATTTGCATTCTTCAAAATAATTATTGACCATTTATAAATTAAACTTAGTTCATGGTCAGATCATACATCTTAGTTTGAAACAGCTGAGAATAATTAAGAGAATCATCTCCAGATTAAAAGAGCTTGATTAGCTCAGTTAAATTGATCTCATTAATTACAGATTTGATTGGCTGTGACACAGCTTCTAAAGTATCTTTCTCTATCGATGACATTCCTTCTGTCAAGCTCTGTCTCTTTCACCAGCTCTGGAGTTACTGGTCCCTCTAATTACTGCAGGGATTGGGGATAAAGCAGAGAAAGGTGGGTGATTTACCCTTAAAACCTTATCACAACATTTCCAAGGAAACTGTGATCATGATATAGATGGATGTTACATAATAACTACTGCGTGACATTTTATTAGTGATGACAGTCTGCAGCCAGTAGCATTTATTAGCCCAAACAAATAGGGAGCATTTTACATCTTTTCCAGCAAACTATTGTCCTTGACTACATTTACATGCACTTAAAGTAAGTAACCAGCTTAGTCGGGGAATAAAGCTTAATTGTTTAAAAAAAACCTGGTTACTGGAAAGCAGCATTTACATGCACTAATTTCTCTTCCATTGCAAACGTATTTTAAAGGCAGGATGCTTGAATTTAAACTGTTTATGCTTTTTATGTATTTATCTTTCACTATTTCCAACCTACTATCTAAACATGCCACATGCCTATCCTTTAGAAAAAGCAGTAGCAACAGTTGAACCATGTTGGAAATCCACTGTTGAATAAAGGACATCAAAACAAAGTTATAAACCTGGGCATTGAGATGTGCACCTTGGGAATGGATGGAAGATTCAGACCCAGTGTCTACAAACACGCCTGACATGCAGAGGGCCAGCTGGTAAGTTTGATGGATGGATGTTGTTGCTCTCCTACACGGTGCTTACTATGTCACCCACGCACAGGCACACACATACTGAGAACACATACAGAGCTTAGCTAACAGGCTTCTGTGACACCAGGAAAATATCACACACAGATGATTCTTTTTTACTTACTGCCCTGCACGTGATCTTTTTAGATATAAAAAAAACGTTTTGTCCCTAGTTAATCACTCTACAGGCCAATTCATATACAGTACTATACATGTACCTGCATTAAATATCCACATATCCAGGTCAGACTAAAATTGCAACTAAGAAAACCCTTGATTTCATACACAATAGTCATTTAAATAGAACTGAGAGTTACTGTAGTATGGATCAGACACAGGGCAATCAGAAACATGTGGCTGTACTGTTCATACAGTTCTAATAACTACATTTAGTCCCAAGTGGAATGAACATGGCAGCTGACTCAGATTTTCGGGTTATCAGAATGTGCTGAGTTCATTGAATGCATCCTTCTGATCATGCAGCCACTGAATTGACGCACACTGCATATTATGTGTTGTTCTTACAGCAGCTACTCTTAAAATAGTAACATGCAGGATGCAGACAATGCAGAATGAAGACAAACAGTTCCCATGACGGTTGTCTACGGCGTATCTTCAGTCTGCTGTACAGAGTACACAACAGACCTATGGAAAGTATACACATATATACTATAAAGCTGTGATCCAGTGTCCATGTCCAAATACAGACTCAACACATACACAAAGCATAGGTAGCATATACTCAAACATTTACCACACACCTAAAAAGTGCTCTGCACACAACAGGTATTCGCATCCACACATGTACACATCAAAGTGAAAACAGTTTTGTTCAGATTACTCTGTGTCATTGCTGCCAGCCTGAAAAGCAGAGATAGAGACGCAGAGGGAAAATAACGTAAGAACAAATATGGAGAAAACATTAGCTGGTGACATTGATGTGAGAAGCCATCTGATGACTAGAACTATGTTTCATTTACACGTTGTCCCCTGAAAGACCAAACGTTGTGCTCTGCACATGTATATTAATATGCTACAACATGTATCTGTCAGAGAGCGTGCATTAGTCCTGTTTACTTCCACATACTAATGTGTCTACAGTATTTGTCCCAGTTCCCTGTCTATTATGCGCCTGTGTACATATACTGTAAATACCAAAGCAGTAGATGAACAGGAGACAAATAGTCAAGGTGTTGAAATACAAGTAAAACAAATTACAAATTGTGTTATATCATATACTGTATTTTGACATTTGCTGTTTGTGATCACCTTGCAGCTACATTTTAGAAAATCTGTGACCAGTTTTAAAATATCACATACGCTGTGAACACATAGAAGAGCTGGAAGAAAATAGGCATCCACTGATATTTACATAGCACCACTGATTAGATCAGTTCTCCCACACAGAGCCAGGATCAGCTGTTGCAAGAGAGTGGGCTGATATTTGTATTGATGAGGCAACGGCTTGGCCTGAGTGGCAGTTACTGTATAGGTTTCTTCAGACATATTGCACATAGAGTAGAATAATAAAATCTGTAAATCTGACAACACAATTTTGAATAAAACATATTTTAAGTTGAGATGAGAATCCATAGTTTACAACTGAACAAGGTCTCTGTAACCCCAGCTAGACTTCATGTGTTGAACGTGTGCATACATACAGTACAAGTGCATAGGTTGGCATGACTGCTCCATTTATGTATGCATGCAGTCATCCCGGTGTTGATATGGCATGGGAACTGTCTCCCAGTCATTCTAATTGCAAATACCTTCATATTTTTCTCATTTACATTTTTCTCTCCATCATCCTGTCTTCGCTCCATCTTTCTCCTTTACTTCCTCCCTCCATGCTCGACTTCTTCATATGCTAACAGACTGATTAGGGATTTGTTGGCCTCCCGGCAGTTTGAACCAATCAAGAGGTAGTTTAACTGAGAGCCCTCACACCTGTCCTGACAGGAATGACAACGACTGTGGCCAATCACCGCTGCTTTGTCCCGTTGCCGTGGTGATGAGTGTGTTTTGGAATGCCCACAGTGGTGTGAGGAGAGGTCCTGCATTCAGATTAAATCTGTGTGGACTGGAATCTGAAAACAACATTTCATTTTACAGTTAGGTTCTTTTTACAAACATGGCTGTTTATCTGTTGAGGGATTATATTTCTTTCATGTCATATCTTGCTGCATTTGTCTGTCTGGGTTTCAATGTTTTGACCTGCATCCCTAAAAAAAGGCTCATGCAGCCTCACTACAGTGAATTTTAAAGTTATACTTAAAGCGATACTTCACCACTAAAAAGCAAGATGTTTGTAAATATTTTACATTTTTTCAGCAAAAACATGCAACAACATTTAACATTGATGGTCTATGTCCAGAGAAAACAGGGAAAATGGAATTAATATGTGTTGTGGATAAAAATGGTCATATCCTACAACGCCCCAGAATGCATTGCACTCTAACGAATCACCTGAGCTGCAGTGATTGGACGTACCGGTCGTTTAGCTCCACCCCCCTCTCAGCCCGGCCGTTGCCGGGGCAGGTTCAGAAAAAAAAAACAGGAAGCACTAGTTGTAGTCTGTGAGCCCATGACAAAAAGTCCTGTTTTAGAGGACTTTTGCAGAGGAATATTCATTCTTCATTCTCTTCATTCTTAAATATTACCTGCCATCGTTTGGGTCAACGCCTATTGAAAATCAGTGAAGTTTTCCATTAATTGAATACATGTTTTAGTTTTGCTGATTTCAGAGCCTTCCTGAGGCGGCCCTGGTGCCTTTCTGTGTGGAGTTTGCACGTTCTCCCCGTGTTTGGGTGTGTTCTCTCCGGGTTCTCCGGATTCCTCCCACGGTCCAAAGACGTGCATTAGGTTGATTGGCTTCTCTCCATTGCCCATAGGTGTGAATGGTTGTATATTTCTGTGTTGCCCTGCGATGGACTGGCGACCCGTCCAGGGTGTACCCTGCCTCTCGCCCATAGCCAGCTGGGTTTGGCTCCAGCACTCCTGCGACCCCACATATGGGATTCAGCCGCTTGGAAAATGGATGGACAATTTCAGAACCTTTTAGTGTCTAACACAGTAAATCATTTGTCCCGTATGTGTCCTCTGTTTCATTCAATCAGATTTTTTTATACACTAAATTTTAACTGTAGAGACTTTTATAAATCTAAGCCACTCCCACCCTAGCAATCCAAGGAGAATTTTAGATACAGCAGTAAATGAAAGGCCAGTTTTTAAACCATCTATCCATTTAACAACATTATCTGGACATTGGATGTGTGCTTTTTTGCTGTTTTGTCATATTATGTAGCAAGCTGTGTGATCAAAGTGTATGTTTATTAAAAAACTCTCTACAAGTTGTTGTCTTTTGCAGACTACAAGTTGTAGACTTTTTAACCAGTTTTCTTTCTGATAAGCAGATTTGCCAGTAAAGTTACAGAGAGTGAATCAAAAAGACAGGCCGAGAAACAGATTGCAAAAAGACAGGTAAAAGTTAGAAGGGCTGTCTGCTAACCCACACACCTCAGCCTTTCATCACAACTGTGTGCGTAGGCGATTGTGGCGTGTGTTGGTTTCTATTCGTCTGATACCTCTGACTCGTTCTTATTAATACAGTCACTCCTTTATTTATTCATTATTATGCTCATATTTTATTCATCATTTGTTTCATTTTATTTTTATTTACTGCGGCGCTTTGAGCTGAAAGCATCATCAAGTGAATGGCAGAGCTTGATCAAACAGTGACAGGAACGCGTGTGTGTGTGTGTGTGTGTGTGTGTGTGTGTGTGTGTGTGTGTGTGTGTGTGTGTGTGTGTGTGTGTGTGTGTGTGTGAGTGTGAGTGTGAGTGAGTGAGAGAGGGAGAGAGACAAAGTATTTAAAGAGAAACGGATGGAGGCAGTGAAAGTGCTATAGACAAAGAAAATACTTTAAGTTTGGTAAAATAGTTAGAAACTTTACGTCTTAATTTAGTTTAGCATTTTTAGCATTTAATATTATTGTCGGTTAATAATATTTTTGTTTATGTTCTCATTTTGAAAATAACATTCAAACTTGCACATACAGTAGCAGCCAAATGCCAAGCCTCCGTCATCTGTGCCCCACGTCTCGTCATATCAACTCCCCAAAGACACATAAAGGAAGTGCATTTTAAAGATAAACAAATTAAGGGATGGGACACAAGCTCAGAGTCTGAAAGCACTCCCCACAACACAACTAAAAGTGGGGCAATGAACACAACCGTGCTGCTTTTATACATTCACCAACTTCTTGTTTGCCACAGATTTCCTCATATGTTTTACCAGTATCATAAACTGACCTCTGACTTACTTTGCCAGAGTACTATGGGTGCTGAAAGTAATTATAGATATACCATAAATCATTTTTAGTAAAGGAAATCAAAATCAGGAGGGCAAAAACCAGTTTGTCCTTGGGGAAAACAATATACTTCTCACACAGATACATATTTAGGACAATAATTGAGTTTTTAACTGATGATCACATTGATTGTATTAATCTCAAATAAATGGGCTTTGACATAAAAGTCAAATGTCCACCGTTTCAAATATATAGTCTAGAACAATATACTGCTGGATTCTCCACAACCGGCAAATTTCTAAATACATTGAAAAAATCCTGCTAGTACTGTAGCTAAAATCATACTTGATGGCAGTTTGCTCAAAAAAAAAGCATGGTGACTTCCCCCAATACACAATTGAAGAAGACTCCTGGATTAGGACAATTCTGTGTTTAATAATTAATTTGTCCATCAGCCTGATTGACAAATTTACTAGCTTTTCTGTGTCCCAATGAGACAGAGCTTTCAGTAAAGCTCCCCTTCCTGTCACTCTGGATTAAACTTCAGCTTTGCAGCTTCATCCTAAAGTCTACAACTGTTTTCCAAATCAACACAAACTCTCTAATCTGCCATTCAGGTCCGACCTTGGCAGAGTAAAATGTGCATCCCTGAGAATATTGGCTCTGGGTTATTACAAATCATACAGACAAGCGGTACTGTGTGCTGCTTTTACCAGAATGAGGCTAATAACTAGCAGTGGCATCGACTCCAAACTCCACCCAGAGGAAAATTGTTTTATTTATAAAAGGTTTGCTGAGAGTGAGAGGTTAATGGACCTCAGGTGTAGACCTTTCCCTTTTGAGAAAGAATAATGTGTGGATGTCTCTACGGGTACTGTAGTAGTCTGCACACAAAGATCTCACTCTAGTAAAAGATAATTAAGGCAACACATGCACACACATAGTAAGTGACACTTCAGAGAACTAAACAAATATTTTGCCAATACAAACATTGTCAAAGTTGAGATAAATAGTCATTTGCTGAGTCAGAACACGCTGTAATGTCAGCTATTCTCTGAAAGCTTGATTCAACCTAATTGAACTTCCTTCAGGCCTAGTTTGCAGAGATTTACATTTTAACTTTCCAAAATTCTCATTAAACCTTATCTATCCCTGAAAGAAAATGTTGCATGATAACACAAAAAAACATTAGTTAAAAGTTACACTCCTGAGCGCAGTCCAAAGTCTGTATATGTCTCCACACAACTAGAGGATTACATCATTTCATACTTACAATGACACTGATTTGAATATTTTTGATTGCTTCAATCACTCAGTGAAATGTGTAATAGCTCTGTCGATACAACACGAGCACTCACTGGGTCACACACACACACACACACACACACACACACACACACACACACACACACACACACACACACACACACACACACACACACACACACACACACACACACACACACACACACACACAGGATCAATTTAGTGTGAGCTAATTGGCTGTCACGACCTCTTCATCGAGCTGAGACCATGAATTCCTTGATCTAGAAAAAAGGCCTGAGGGATACACTCAGATATACAAGCAAGCCAGCACATGGACACACACAGGCATCTATTTATACAAACCACACACATACAGGAACACACACACAAAGACAACTACAATGTTGGATGTCTGAGCGGTTTCCAATGCGTCTATATCTGAACTCTTGTTTTGAATTGGTTGCTCTGTTCACTAGCTTGAGGTGGTGCACTGTGCTGCAACACTGTCATCATATTGCCATTTGGCAACAGGACAAATTTAATGCTTCTTGTATTAATTTATGCATTTATTATTTATTTATGAAAAAATGGACACAATAGGGGAAATTGAATCCTTGGGCCATGCGCTACTGTGGAGCTCTGTAGCTGCTGCAGGAACAGGGACACTGTCACACACTTTCTGCTTTTACAAAATTACCATTATTTGATTGTATCAAATATCATTCAAACACTCGTACATGCAGCTGCTTGAGATTAGCAAGCCGAGAGGAAAAGAGTAAGTGGAATAAATTAACATCTCAATAATTGAGTTCATGCTTAACAAACGCAAAGTAGAAGGTAAAACTATGCATGGACAATTTTACAAGTGTAAAGATTAGGATCTATTGGAATGAAACACAAAAAATCTTTTTGACTACAACTACAAAAATTTTAAAAATCGACTGAAAAATGAATTCATGCAATTACCTGTTCTACCATTTGGAAGCTTGGTCTCCAGTGCCAAAGCCATGGCTGCTTTGACAAAGCAGAACAGCCCAGTTTTGCTGCGACAAGCAGACACAAATCAATCACTGTCGACACCATGTGTCCAGGTTGTACTTCTGCTGTCAAAATAAATTAATTTAAAACACTGAGGATTAGCACTCAGGTAAACTGATGTGGTGCCCAGCTCTCCGCTGAGGCCTTTAACCCCGGATCACTGTAGCCCCTAGTTCGATCCGGATGTCAGGTTGCTTACAAGAAAGATCAAAACCTAACAACTTTCATCTCAAGCGCTCGACCACCTCGCTCACCCTCCCTTCTGCCATTTTCCCCTCAAACATTTGTTTCATCTTCTCCTGTGCTCAGAGCAGGTGTTGAAACACTCCACGTGAATAAGAAAAAGCAAAAAAAAAAAAGGCGAGGACATTCTTTTCACTGTCCCTGCCACTTTACAACCCTCTCAGCGCTTTCTCGTCCAAATCCAATTTAGCTCATGTTTTCATCCACACTACCCTGCGTTTACCTCTCTCCCTCACCTCCGCATCCTTCTCTCCTCCTCCCCAGTCCTCATCCTTTCTTCTCCCATTACTTTATCCCCCTCCCAAACCCTCTATCTCATGATGGCAACATGAAAGGCTACCTGTGCGCCGATAGCCAGAGGAGGAGGAGGGCGGAAAGTTAATTAACTTACTATCTGGAACTGCCTGTTAATAGGAATTGGAAGTAGTAATAAGAATATAGTGTTGAGCACCATGTAGGCAGAAATATAGCTTTATATGCACACATTTGTAGTAAATGCCCGGTGGTGACTATGGACTATGCGCGTAGGTGTCTGCATGTGGATGAGCGCATACACAAATATGAAAATGCGTAATCACGTGCACTTAACACACACTTGCAGCACACAGACGGGAAGGTGGCAGGTGTAATTTCACGCATTAGAAGGACTCTGCGCTACACACACACACACACACACACACACACACACACACACACACACACACACACACACACCCCTGGCTCTCGCCTGTCTCTCTCTCTCTCTACCAGAGTCCTTTGAAGATAACTTTTTCTTATTACCCTAACAATGGCGGCACGGAATGCAACTTTAATTCATGCTCCGAAAACGAGACGGAGAGGAACAGGAAACTGTGCCGCTCACTCTCTCCTCTCGCTTGTTCCTCCTGCAGGGTGGAAAAGCGAGTGAGGGAGCGGAAGGAGGAGTGAGAGAGAAAGCGAGGTAGGCCAAGCGCTAGGAAAGTTCAAATGAAAAATGCAAGGTAGAGCGTTTTTTCTTCTTAAGCATGAAAATGGTCCTGACTGCTCTTTCTGTGTGTTTTCTCTAATTTTCCGTGCGACACTGGCAAAGTGCTGACATGTGCTCTTTTAAGACACCGTTAACAAAACTGTGCCCCTGTTCTGATACAACTCATCAGGTCCAATGCCACCATCACCACCTCTGCTTCACCTTGAAGACCCTAGTCTGCTTCTCTTTCCCTACTACTTTATTTTGACATTGTTTCCTCGCTTGTCTCTTCATTCTTCCAAGCTCATTCTCTCTGTGCGGTAGGTCGGCAGGCAGGCCTGACAGGTCTTCTCTCAGACAAGTAGGAAGTGGTTGGCCTTTGAAGTGGAATTGGGGGCCTGTGGACCTGTCTAGTGCATGATTAGCGTGGAGCTCAGAGGGTTAGAAAGAGAAGGCAGGTTAAAGGCAGGCTAAAGGCAGGCTAAAGGGAAAGAGAGAAAACTAGCACGGAGAACAGGAGATGGAAAAAATACAGACGGATAAGAGGGTGGAAGAAGAAAGGGAAATACAGTAACTCTCCTTTTACACAGACAGTACAGTCTACATGTCATTACATAATGTTCTGTCCATTGTGAAATTTCACTCAAAAAAACCCCAAAAAAAACAGCATCAGTCTGATAACAATAAACCATCAACAACCATACATTAACATACCGAATAAGAATGATGAAGCCTGATTCTAAAAAACATGTTATTGTCACAGAAGCCTCAAAGGTCTGGGGGGTTTAATAATCATCAATCAACAATCATGACACACAAGATTTTAAGATTTAAGATTTTTTTAATGAGAATGATTGAATGATGTCCATGCACATCTACCAGCAATCACCTTGCCAGGTGCATTGTTTTCAGGTCTGACTTGTTAAACATTACATTAAGTTTGCTAAGCAGAGATATAAATGCACAGTGTTTGAACACAGTGGAATGTGCCATACAATGTGCCATATGTCCATGTAAGCCCACTCTTCATTTTAAATAACTGACACTATCATTAGGTCATACAATGGGTTTTAGAGTGTGCTACTGTAAATCTACCAGACCTTTGACAGGCAACATCAACCGACCATACCCTTAAGCAACCTTTAAACCCTTAACTCTTCTCAGCAATAAAAGATAGTTGATGGCTTGACAAGGCTTTATATCCTGAGGGGCCACTGGACTGGCTCATTGGCTCGTTCAGAGAACTGTATCCAAACGCCTTTATGCTATCAGTCACAGTTTACAGGCAATTAGCAATTAACAATCTATAAATGTTGAGAGATATGAGTTGACAGAAATATGCCAAACCAGTGGCAGGGCTGTAGAGTTTTGGCAGATCGTTATATTGGTCAGTCCATTGATCCACTTGAGTCCAGATACAAAAGGTTTAACACGTACTGTACTGTGCAACCCACTTACTTGCAAAACTAATACTACCAATACCAACAACCCATGGCTGAGGTTAATTGTCAGCCAAAAATGTAAACAGAGATGGCAGCACAAAACTACAGGACACAGACTGTTCATAAGGTACAGTTAGATATCACAGGCCCCCAGCAGGGTCAAAGGTTCAGAAGACGACAGATTTCTCTGCTAAATCAATTACTGCAAAATATTAAGAACTAATAAACTAATAGCAAAAACCTTCCATAGTTCTCAGAACATGAAAAATGTTTGTGCTGTACACTACAACACACTCTGGTCCCTGCTGTGGGGAGCTACAGGTCCCAGAATCCATATGGAAAGGTTGCAAATCTTTGAACCTCCAGACACATTTGGAGATACTGGGTGGAGAAAGTGTTTCCTTTTACAGTGACCTTGCTGAACTACTCCAACATGTTATCTCATTCTCCCAGTTGGTGCCTGCTTAAACATTGCAGGTTTGCTCTCATCACCTGCCTGATAGTAAGATGAGTTGCTAACTGCTGTGAGAGGTTGAGAGGTTATGGTATTTCTACATAACCTAAGAAATATTAGAAACGCTAATGCTACATACATGCAATCAGAAGAATATCCGAAACTTCCAATTTAATGACATTAATTTTGATTTCATGCATAATGCTTTATCACCTTATTTTAATAAAGTGGAGGTACTTTATTATGAATCACAGTCTACAGGCCCTGGGATGAACTGTAAGGCCTTTATCCCCTTCATTTTCAAGCATGATACTGTAATTTACCAAGGAACATGACTGTAAGTAATGTTCTGCTCTTGTATCATATCTCTTCAAAAAAAAGAAAAGGGGAAGGAAAGTAACTAACCTAAAAAATAATGTGACATTTGACATTTAACACACTAAAGCACAATAGTCCAGGGAACAGAGGGTATATGGTGAATGGTGTGTGAGGGGAAGAGAAGGAGGGAGAGGGAAAAAGAGACCGGAATGATTGACATTCTGTCTGCTCTGTGTTTCAGTAAGTGAGGAGTGGAATCAATGGTCTCGCTTGGCTAGTCATGGTAAAAACTCATCCCCTCTCCCCCTCACTTCCGCTCAGCCCATCTGTCAGTTTCTAAAACAGATCTTCAAATTCACACATATTCTCTCTTGCATACATTTGTTTTTTGCCACTAATCTAGTTTTACACATTAACCCATCCTTTTTTCCATGTCCTTCCAATTTTTATTTTCAGCAGTTATATGCGAACTACGTACTAATAGAAGGGTGGATGTGATAAGGACCCCTTCCTTGCATGCGCTCCTTTTGTCCTGTATTGTACAGCAGATTGGTACAGTAGGGGGGTGCATGCCTCCACTGCTTCTCTGTGGAACTATGGCATTTTGAGTTTTTTTAATTTTTTTATTTACAGTACTGCATGTCACTATGTTACTGAATCTGGAGCCACTATAAGACGTACAGAGAGAGACCGACTTCCAAAGTAAAAGAAAAGGGCATAGGGTAACTGAGGTGACAGATGGAACAAGTGACTAAGTGAAACTGAAAACAAATCTGCAACAAGAACAGGAGTGTGTAAGCGCAAGGTGGATAAACTGGGAGAGGGAAGAAAAAGAGTGAAGTGTCCCCTCAACAGCCACCTAACCCCTGGCCTTTGTAACGAGCTGCTGAGTGTCTAAACGTCACTTGGCCAACGAGTTATAGCCCCGTTGACACTAAGTGGCAGTCTATGGACAGATAGATGCTCCACTGGGAATGGCTGAAGTCAATGAGCAGTGAGAGGGGGAGGTCCATACTGCATTAATAGGAGCAATACAATATACTAAATGGTATTTAGCTGACACTTTTATCCAAAATGACTTCAAGTACTATACTGCCTTGAGTGCTTTTATTTTTAGAAAGGGTAGCCCCCTGGAAAACCTTTGTTGCTTATGCCAAAAGCTTAAGGAAGAACTTACCAACAATCAGAGCTGTCACACTGCGACTTAGTCATAGTTTGTGGGGAAAATTGACAACTTCTCAATATTGACACCAATTTACTACCACACAATCAGGGATACTGATACTGAACACTGTAATGCCTTCTAATGAAATTCAAGTGATTAAAACCTGCTGTACTGATGCAGAGCTAATATTTTCATATTGACTTTATGAATAAATACTTCAGTATTACACTTCATGTGAAGGCTTGTGATAATCAGGCATTTTACAGTAGAATTTACTAAACTGAAGGGATGCAGCATCAGAGCAATTTTGAAGGAAACAAAATTGGTGTCTACCAATTTTAAAAACTCTATCAGATAAAACTCTATCAATTAATCCAATTACACCATGTACTGTTCATACATATCTAACATGGGTTTTGTGAATTATGAACAATTAAAGTAATACATGAAACTAAATTTTTTTCATCTCCAAAGGGTTGAGGGCTATAGTTTGCGTTGATATGAGTCCAGCAAGAGGAGGAGGAGGCCCATGGGAATTCAAAAGCACTCAAGGGGAGAAATCAATGGTAAAGTGGGATCAGTGGTTGTGTTATTGGGTCATAAAGTTTCTACAAAAAAATGAGAGGTTACATGTTTTTCCGAGTGTCTGAGGAAGAGAGATAAAATGAGATGAGAAAGGTGATGTGGAAATCAATGCCTCATTCAATATCAACCACAACCATCTACAGTACACTGACTTTATTTAAGTACTATTGAAGTTAAAGAAATGTGTATTCTTGATGAGCCTCAACACCAAAAATGTGCTTTGCTTTGTTTAATCAATAGACTGTTAAGTGAATAAACTGGTGCTCAAAACAGTGAAGACCCTTGAGAGCTGGGCGGCTAGCTGCTACCTCAAATTGTTTACAGCGTTTGTTTTCTGCTGCTCTAAAGAAAAGAACAGATGCGTGATCCAACATTTTGGGAATACACTCATTTGCGTTCCTTTAGAGGAGAATGAGAATTAAAATGGTCTTACTTAATGTTCTGGCCACTTGTGTAAACACATTAGCATGAACAGCTTCCTTTTTACACGCACACACGCATGCTACAAAATTAGCATTCACTTGGAGTTGTCTCTGGTTGTTTGGCAAATGTAAATCCACTATTAGAGTCTTATCTCTGCATTAGTCTTTATCCTGCCAAAAAATATATATCTTGCTTGTTAGCAGCTAAATACTTCACTAGATTTTCTGTTTTTTTTGTTTTGTTTTTTTACCTGTTGCTATACTAGCAGATGACATATATATATACACACACAAGCTTGTAAACCTCATTGGTAACATGCGTCAACTCTTGACCCTTACTTTGTGTCAGACGACTGAGCCTTTTAGTAAGTTTGACCTTGATCAGTTGTACAGTAAGTGGACTAATTGAGAGAAGTAAAAAAAGGACTTTAAGTAATGTCAATGTCAAGACATCTGTGAGAGGTAAGAACATAATGTATAGTAATGTCAGCCTGTAAAATGCCAGTAGTTTATCAGTGATAGACATGATGGTTCATAAGGCACTTAAGTGAAGGCTGCTTCCTAGAACTTACCTCACTAAATGTTAACGATCTAGAATCTAATTTCATAATCATGTGTAGGTGTAGGTTCAATCAAATTACTCATCACGACTTGGGAGATTGGAGTTATAAAAGATAAGTTTTATGTAAACTGCTTTATTACTTTAATAAGACACTGTGGGGAGACTAAACTGTTTGTTCTTGCTCTTTTAGTGTCCCTGTCTTATTATGAATATTTATAAATCAGGCTTCTCTAGCTTACAGTGCTACTTCAAGTTCCTTGTTCAGATGTAGCTTAATAATACGTTCCAACAAACAGTAGCACAGAGTCCTGATGGGCTCCGGTTGTCTTCTCCTGTGCTTCTACCTTTATGCCCCTCCTTCCCTCTGCTATGGCCTGCCAACGTCTTATCCTGGCTCTGATTGTTAGCCAGCTTCAGAGCCAAGGGAGATCTAGAGGAATCAAAGGTGTCAGGAAGTGGCAGATCCTTTCAATGCCACAATACACAGAGGACATTGTGTGGCCATGCCAAAATCAATCCGACTTCCATTCATCACCTAAACTTGTCTGTACAGGGTTTAAAGATGCCTTGCCTGGATAAGTTCGGTGTCTGGAGGTCTCCATGTCTGTAACAGATATTCTCACAGATAAACTGCCCCCTAACTTCAACGTCTGATGTTAATTCAAAGTGCATTATAGCTTAAAGATTTTTTATAGATTCACCATTAGAAATGTGATTCAGCAACTCCAGTAAAGCTGAGTCTTCACCTGAAACTCACTTTGATTCCTTATTGTAAATCCCAAACTCAACTCAACTCAATCCCAAATCCGGTTATAATTAAAGTTTTACTCAAGTCTATAAAACAATTACAAACCATTGATTAAAAATCATGAAAAAATCAATAAAAATATGATCACAGGTTTTTAAAAAGGCCAACAGCAATAAAGTCCAATTTTAAATAAGTACTCAATAGATTGATTGTGCCACAATTCCTCATCTCTGCAAACACCACACATGTATTCCACTCCAGCAGCAGGGGTCTCCGAGGCTCACACTGTCTCTGCCTTGCCACCCTCCAAACTCAACAGCCTACATATCCACATCCTCCTCCACATTTTTCAAATCGTCGCCTCCTCTAAATATCCTAAACGGTTTATCTGATACTGCAAGACTTCTGTTTCCTGCTTTCCCAGAATGTACAGAGTAAAAGTACTAAATTCTTTACTGTATAGTACATACTGTACACTTGCCAATAGTAAATGGACCAAACAAACAGAACAGTAAACTGTTCTTTGTTCATTTCTAGGCCACACTTTTACATTTCAAAGCAGATAAAGAGGAAATGGGGGCGTCATCATTTCTCAAATGCCCCCCCCCCACACACACACACTCTCAATGATTAACAGCAACAAAAGCAGCTTTTACTCTATGGAGATTGTTATCATTTCATGCATTAATCTCTCTCTATATTGCTCGATCTTCCATTTTGAAATGTCAGGGAAAAGGAATCACTTTTCTACTTATCTATAGAAAAAGAATCAGTGAAGACTGTGTAAAAGCTCATGTTTGACACAGGAGTGGAGAGAATTTTAAACTATGCTTTCAAAGCCAGCCATCATATTTAGGTATAGTATGAAGACATGAGAACAGTGGGCTGCAATCAAAGACCGTGTTGTACTTTTATCTTTCTAAGCAGGATGGAAGATTGAACAGAACAGATATTAGTTTTCAAAAAGTTCAAACCCAGTGGGCAGATAATCACAGCACCACCTTGAAACTTGACAGATGTATATCAAACTATTTAATTATACACTCTCCAAGGCAACTCTGTAAATTACTGCCTCATCACTTTTGTAATTATAGTATAATTGCAATGTGATGGTAAATTATGTAAATTATTGGTTGTTACATAGAAACTGCTAATAGAACTAAAATGCTTGATCCTAATTATAATTCTATTACAACTGTTTTCCTCAAGGTTCAGATTATAAAATCTCAAAACAATAAAAGTCATGCCTTTGAAATTCACCACTAATTAGCAACAAAACATCACAATATTACACGTCAACCTAATCAAATTCAATTAAATGTTTATTTTATGTAAAAAACGTTTTCCACCTAATTGGGGTCTCAATGAATAATGACTTAATAAGGAGGTTTTAAAAAAAGTCATTCTGTCCTCCTAAAGGTCCACATGTATTATCCTAGAAGAAAAAAAAAACACTTTGAATGGGTAAAACACCTGAGAACACATAAGTTAACCTGACACTGTAATGTTCTATTATGTCAGAGGAACTACAAATGATGTGAAAGAAGTTAAAGGAAACAAGCTTTGAATTCTCATTTTTAACACTTCTTAGTGTTCAATGAGTCAATGTGCTTTTGCTAGAAATGACTTCACATAAATAATTTCAAGCAAGACTAACTTCAAATTGTCTTTTCATCCTGTGATAAAAAATATTTCTTATTGATTAGCAAGTCTGCTTACTGGGATAATTACTGATACTTTCCTGAAGCGTTTTTTTTTAATTCCAACCATGTTAGTACCTCTAAGTAAAACTTATTTGTTACTGTGTATTCATTCATATTTGTTTTATTAGTAACAACTTGCATGTATAGTAAGAGACTTTTAACTAATTCTGTTGTATACATCACAGTTTCCAAAACCGCTGATTGTTGAATACAGGTATGTTTGCATGAGCAGGTACTGTACAAAATCTAAAGTTCGTTTTTTTAATGTCTGTATAATTCAAAACAGGCATCTCTCTCTTTGAATTCCTTCATAGTGTTAGAAAATGAAAAAAGCTAATGACCACAACCGCAGAAATGTTGAAATTGCTGGTTAATCACAAAGCCCAAAGGCAGCTCAATATGATCACACACACATGTTCAAGACACAAAGATGAAATAATCACTTCAATTTCAATCTCACTCTCTCTCAGAACAAGATTACATTAAAGCTTCTTTTTGATGTCTGCCTGGAAGGTTGAGTGCAAAGGTTTGGAAAAGTTTTTATGGCGTACTCCTTGAAAGTTTGGATTCAAACTCATGCAGATGCAAAATACAAGCTCTATTTTACCGTGATGACTTTGCAAAGTGATTCACATCAAAACGCCGTCTCTCTCTTCAGAGAAAATACTCTGCCCTCCCATCTAAATGGAAATGTATCCCAATCATCAAAATTCTTTTCTTCCATTGCATTTCATCTTTTGCTGCTTGCTTCATCTTGCTGTCTTCCCCTCCTTCACCACTGCTTTTTCCATCAGAAAACATAAGAGCTTCAGCTTGTACTTCCCTCAGTAACCACTTATTTTAAGCAAGCATAAAGAGCTCACTGACAATTTCTATTCCACCAGAAAATCTCAACAGGCTGCCTGGTAAGTAAAGAGCTCTCTGCATGATTTCTGCACTACTGTAGCTAAGGAAATTCTGTGGAGTAATAAAAGTACATAAGAGCAAATGTTTTGTAGAGCAGTAGAGCTGCTTAGTAGGCAAGAGTGAAGTATTATACTGTACATACATTTCATGGTAGTTATTGTGGGACAGGTACTATAATTAGATGCAATAATCGAGAGCACAGAAATGCATATACAGTATTAACAACAGTCAAGTAATAAAAGAACGGCATTGTGCATCCTACTGTATGCATTGACCTTTCCTTTTTCATACAGATATACTGTATCTATACATTTCTCTCTGTGTGTGTGCGTCTGTATATATTAAAAAAAAAACAACTCCCTTCTCACCCTCCACAGGTGGTCTCATCTGCTTTCCAAGCTCGGGTCCTCTACCAGACGCCAGGGAGCTTGAGGGTTCTGCGCAGTATCCTTGCTGTTCCTAAGACTGCACTTTTCTGGACTGAGATGTCGGATGTATTTCAAGGGATCTTTTGTAGCCACTCTTCCAGTTTGGGGGTCACGGCCCCCAGTGCTTCGATCACTACAGGCACCACTGTGGCCTTCACCTTCCAAGCCTTCTCCAGTTCTTCTCTGAGCCCTTGGTATTTCTCTAGTTTCTCGTGTTCCTTTTTCCTGATGTTGCCATCGCTTGGTATTACACTACAGCTTTACTCTGTGGTGGTGGACAAAGAGCAATGTCTGGTTGGTTCATCATTACCATTCTGTCTGTCTGTATCTGGAAGTCCCACAGGATCTTGGCTCAATCGTTCTCTACCACCTTGGGATATATATCACTAAAGCCTTGTTCTCTTTTTTGTCCACCACTACTATGGTCAGGTGTGTGTGTTCGTGTGTGGGTGTGTGTGTGTGTAGGTCGGTCGGTCGATCTGATGTGAAGTGAGCTATTAGAAGAAGAATAAGAAGAATAATACTTTGAAACCCTACACCAAGACTAAGACCAAAACAACTGGTAGCACGGTGCTCTAATATTCGCAAGGAACCCCTGATGTCACAACTAGAGATTGATAAGGTACAACACAAATGCTATGGCAAGGGGGAGCCAGGACACCAGGTCGTCCCAACCCCCGAGGCCGGTTACCAAAAACAAGTGAAGTACCTTTTGAAGGTCTGCTAGATGTGAATGCAGCACTACAAAAAATACCAACTAGGACCATCACTATGACCAATCAGCTGGCATACAGCACAGCCACTGTGATCCTTGAGGTACTTGGCTAGAAGATCAACACAAGCCATGAGGTGCAGTATCTCCCATGGAAACAGAGGTTGGATCAAGGCAACATGGAAAGAAGTTAGCCAAATATCAGAATTGCAGAAAAGCATGACAAAGAAGTACCTCCTATCTAAGAAGTACACCAACATGACCATGAGGCCTTGAAGACTGCCAAGCAAAGGCTTACAACTGTGGCTACACAGCTGAAGAGATACATCAGAAAAGTTAGAACCAGGAGAATAAACAGAATGTTCTCCACTGAGTCATACAAGGTGTACCCACAATGACAATAAATGATAATAACATGAGAGCAGCTGGAGACTGAAGAATACAGGAAAGGGATATGGGAGAATGAAGCATCACATAACAGCAATGCCCAGTGGTTGGTGGACTTGAGAACAGACCTTCAGAACCTTCCTAAACAAGATTCAGTAACCGTCACAATGGCAAACATCCAAGAGAGGGTCTCCAGTATAAAGAACTGGACAGCACCAGGCCCTGACATGATCCATGCCTACTGGCTGAGGAAGCTAACTTCATGCTCCATGAGCAATGGCCGCATAAAAGAACAAGCCGCTAGTAGATGGAACTCACCCTGAAGGGGTTAACAGAATGCAGAACAGTCCTGATCCTGAAGACCTCACGGAAGCAAGCAGTCCCACCAAACTACTGTTAGTCATTATAGCAGCCAAAATGAGGAGGCACATGGATCAATACATGAGCAGTGCTCAGGAAGGAATTGGTGGTAACGCCAGGGGGGCAAAACTCCAGCTACTAGTAGAGAAAGCAGTCACCCGAGACTGTAAGGCCAGACATACTGTACCAACCTATGCACTCCCCGGATTGACTGTAAGAAAACCTATGAATGCCTCACACATGGATCATGCAATACTTGGAATTATACAAGATCAACATAATTCTAAAAACCTTCATCCAAAACTCTATGGGGTAGTGGAAAAAAACCCTATAGGCCAACTTCAAGCCGATTGCCCAAGTCAACATCAAGTGCCAAGGAGATGCTCTGTCCCCCTGCTGTTCTCTGTCCCTTAGCCAGATCATCACCAAGACTGGTTACGGGTACTGACTATAGAATAGCACAACCATCAGCCACCTCCTTTACATGGATGACATCAAGCTGTCTGCCAAGAGCGAACAAGATACATACCAACAGGATATACAGCCAAGACATGGGAATGTCATTCGAGCTGGATAAGTGTGGTCGGATGATAGCAAGGATAAGGGAAGGGTAGTCCGAACTGAGGAGAACTACCAGAAGGCAAGATAGCAAATGTGGACGATAGCTACAGTACAAATAACTTGGAATTGCAACGGCAAATGGTAACCATGAAGAGGCTGCAAGGAAAACAGCAACCACGAAGTACCCCCAAAGGGTAAGGCAAGTCCTGAGCAGTCAGCTGAATGGGAAAAACAAAATCTGGGCGACCAACACTTGCACCCTCCCGGTCACCAGGTACCCCCACTGGCATAATAAGCCGGCCAAAAGAGGAGATGGAAACCACTGACATCAAGACAAGAAAGATACTGTAGAAGCACCTGAGCACTCTGGAGAAGGTGTTCTTGCAGGATATTCCTGTACTTTGACGCATTAATCTTTCCCTCGATTGCAACCAGTCATCCTGTCCCTGCAGCTAAAAAACACCCCCAGAGCATCCCACCACCATGTTTCACTATTGAGACTGCATTGGACAGGTGATGAGCAGTGAGTTTAGTTTTCTCCACACATGCCGCTTAGAATTACAGTAAGGCCAGAAAGTTCTATCTTGGCCTCATCAGACCAGAGAATCTTCTTTCTCACCATTTTGGAGTCCTTCGGGTACAGTATTTATTTAGCAAACTCCATGCAGGCTCTGTGTGTCTTGCAATGAGGAGAGAGGAAAGGCTTCTCTCAGGCCACCCTGCCATAAAGCCCCAACTGGTAGAGGGCGGCAGTGATGGTTGACTATCTACAACTTTCTCCCATCTCCTGACAGCATCTCTGGAGCTCATCCACAATGATCTTTGGGTTCTTCATTACCTCTCTCACCAAGGCACCTCTCCCCCAGTAGCTCAGTTTGGCCATCTCTAGGAAGTGTTCTGGTTATCCCAAACACCTTTCATTTAACGATTATGGAGGCCACTGTGCCTCCTTTGACCTACTGTAATGATTCTCATTGGCTCTGACATGCACCGTGAGCTGTATGGTCTTATACAGACAGGTGTGTGGCTTTCCTAATCAAGTCCAATCAAGTATAACCAAACACAGCTGGACTTAAATGGAAGGTGTAGAACCATCTCAAGGATAATCAGAAGAAAAGCACAGCACCTGAGTTAAATATGAGTGTCACAGCAAAGGGTCTGATTACCATTGACCATGTGATATTTCAGTTTGTCTTAAATATGCAAAAACAATTCTGTGTTTTTCTCTCAATATGGGGTGCTGTGTGTACATTAATGAGGAAGAAAATGAACTTAAATGATTTCAGCAAATGGCTGCAACATAAAGCAAAAATTTTAAGGAGGTCTTAAAACTTTCCATACCCACCGAATATTATATCTCTATTGTTTTCTACAGGATGTATTGTAGTTTTATACTTACTACTGGCATTTCTCTTCTTGTAGAAGAGCAGGCTTAAGAGACATGAGTGTTTAGTATTTGGTGTCAGTCTGTCTGGCCTGGCACTGTCTGAATACAAATCACCTGATCAGGTTTTTTCACCAGTGTCCAAACACAAAAACCATGACTCCAACTACCACCTTCTTTTGTTGAATAATCAAAATTAAATTACCTTCATACTGTAGCTTATACAGTAGTGTACATGACAATTATAAATAAATTAAATTGTTGGGCGTCATCTCAGACGAAGCAAAAAAACATTTAACTAGCTGGGTGCATATTCTGATTCTGGCTCTGCAGTTTTGCCAGTTCGCTGGAGGTTTTGCATTCTGGTGTGCACTGGTGTAATGGGATCACAGAGGTCTGGGCCTTCGAGGACCCTGCGGGCACGCTTGGTCTGTTTAGCCAAACACCCCCAAATACATCCTGTCTGCTAGTTAAATATGACATACTGGGCGGCTGGCTTATCTACATGTGAACACATTTAAACAACACACACACATACACACACACTCAGACTTGTTAAATATCATCTTCCCACTTGCGAGCATATTTGCATGCATACAGAATAGTCATTCTCGCTGGAGCACAGCACTGTCCTCTAGATGAAAGTGTCATTACCGTGTGGTCATTACATCATAGAATCTGAAGAGGAAAAAAGGAGAAAGAGCAGAAAATTTGTTTGACTGAAGTCTGGAACCTAATGAATGGTCAAAAACAAGTCTTTGTAAGCAATTATTTAAAAATGACACTATTAAACCAGATTCAAATCGAGGATGCACAGAAAAATATAGGATTTAACACTAAATTTTAAATCATGCATTAAATGCAGTGCTCGATTACTTTGCTTTTTATTTCACCAAAACACAAACAACAAAGTAAAAACAAGCAAGCGATAGGACTCTAATCGGAACAATGGGCCATGTGAGGATGTAATGAAAATGAAAGACTTTTAACAGTACTCATGTTCTTTCTAATACTCTGATGACATTTATATCATCATGATAACAAGTCTCTCGAACCGTCTGCAAGTCAGACATGATGCCGTTTTTCCTCCCTTTTTCCATCTTCCAACTCCTCGCTCTCACTTATTCCAATAAAGTCCTACATGCGTTCTAGCTAGACTAACTTATCTTGTTGCAGATTCAGCGCCCAGGGTCAATTTCCCTCCAAATGAGAACATTATCTGCGACAAGATGTCCCCTGATGTAAGCCAGTGCCCCTGCTGGCTTCATTTGTTTCCGGCAGACAAACAGAAAGCTAAAGCTCTCGCTGTGTATTGTTGCTGCTGGTTGATTGCTCTGTCAAGACTCTGTGGCTCTTTGTTTGGTCTGAGGCGTGATAAGGAACAACCAACAGACTGGAACCAGATGCCTCCACTCCCACTACCAGGACACAGTGTGGACACAGGAGTGTGAGCCGTGGTTGTGTCAGAAGGTGAGGTCAGACAGAACATGTTGAGAAAATGATAAAAAAATTAACACTTTTGCTTCTTTGGTCAATAATGTTGTACAAGGTTATGCAATGGGCAAGTTAGGAAAGGACTTTCTAAACAACTTCTGACCAGCATGCAGTTGGGTGAATTTAGATCAGCCAGGTTGTACAAACATTTTACACTTATTTTGTATTGTCTGGAACCAGTAAGTACATAAGGTTTACAGCTGCACTTCCATAAAGTTAAGGGACTTGTTAGTGACAGATTCAAAATAAATAAATAAATAAAAATCGATAAAGCGCAGGCTGATGTCCTGTTCCTACTATCAGTCGCACCTACAACCACAAGGCATCACAGTATTATAGTATAGTAACTTGTGCCAGACTCTGACCAACCCAGCACACCAAAAATATATGTATAGAACACTTACAGTAGCAGCAATAATAAAGACAAACACAGCTGCAACCACATAAAGTCATGTATTAGCAAAAATAGTAAAAGAACCACAACATGATGGAAAAACATATCTTGCATGTTTGTTGTTTTGAAATCTAGTTAGCAATTTCTTGTTTTGCAAAAAAAAAATCTAAAATGTGCAAATAACAGCTATTCCTCATCCAAACTTTATCAACCTTGCTCCTAAATGTAAAAGCTGACAAGGTAGGCAGCCGTTTACTGTGCTGTGACAGGCCTTTGTTTTCTCTATGGCCACGGTTGTTTCTGGTCTACTGAAGGATGAAGGTGCGTGAGCTGTCGCCAACGCTGGCTGATGACACACAAACTGAAACACTGTAACACATCAAACACTTCATAGTTTTTACATGTAGACTGTGCTATGGTAAATGTGTGGTCAGATTTGATGTGTAGCTAAACGTTCGAATGACTACTGTAGCTAGTGTAGTCCTTGTTTTAAAGGTTCCTGCACATGCTTTTAGACCTTGATTGGCTAAAGTAGAAAAATGTGAAATAAGATAAAAGTGCACTTCTAACACACCCAGAGTGTGTTAACATGAACCAGAGAGTCATATACTGTAAATGTACCAGAATGCCCAAAAAGTGGATTTTGCATGAGCCCTGCAAAAACACATTTCCTGCGCTCACACCCTGTCTTACAGAAACATGCTACCCTAGTTTGTTGTACACAAATGACAGTGCTGTGTAGCAAAATTAGATGACAGTACATCAAAGCTGGTATGAACCACTAAACAGGAGTATTATGACCTCTACTGTATGTTGTTTCATAGTGAATTGGATCGTCTTCTGTCATGAGCCTGTAGTGCTGAATTCCTTTCTGAATCTGCTTGTGCTTTGTAAATTACATTTCTTTGCAATGTGCCGTACACTGAGCTCTCAGGGCCACCGTACTATTGATATTTTTTGGATTGTTGTTCTTTAGGAATATTCATGGGGAAAGCGCATGCAGGGACAGATGGCAGAGAGTGACTAGCCGTTTGACTTTAGGATTACTGGCCTCAGTCTGCGCCGCAGCCCGCTGGGAGGCTGTGAAGAGGACTTTGGCCATGGGAACATTATCTGTTTCATTCATCTCTCTCACACAGCCTCGCTGTTCATACAGCTTATAATCTGAAAATCAGGGAATGTCACCCTGAGAAGCAAGAAAACGTGACTTTCGAATTGTGTCAAATGCATATAATCACTGAAAAAAAACCCTCAAATTTTTGTAAAACGTGCTGGATGGTCATAGTTTGGTAAGGTTTGTCTTGTCAAAATCTACGTTTACTATAGCATTTCATTTTCCCTAAAAGGCTCAGTATTTAGGATATCACTTTGTCAAACATGTTGAAAGAAAATATCTGGAATAAAAGATACATGTATGTGTGAAACACTGTAGGCTCAGAGTGACAGTCCATTACTCTTTAGGATTAGTTATATTGGAATTAGAGTACAGATCTAATCACCTCATTCAACACTGTTAATTAGTTCAAACAGGTGTCATGGTACACCGACGACAGTAAAGACAGACACACAGCAAATATTAGCGCTGAACAAACACACACACTTACACAGTCACATTTAAAATTGTTACGCTTCAGTCAGGTTTGGCACAGCTCAAGGATAATTAAAGCAAACAAGAGGCCTCAGATCAAAAAAGTGTCGCACAAAGGGTTGAACATTTCAGCTTTAAAATTTTAATGAATTTGATTCACTTCTTGCCCTGGACCCTTATTATGATTAATAATTCCTGCTGCCAAGTACAATGTTATGTAGTTATACTGTCTAGTACTATAGTTCCTGTCGCTGTAAGGATTTTACTATGTGTCTCCTCTTTCGCAATTATCCTGCATTCTGCATACAGTACCAGAAAGACATCAAACCATACAGGACATCATACTCAACCGGGACTGGCTGGACATTTTTCTATTACACTAACTAAGCCAAATCTAATTTCAGTTCCCAATAAGGTTCTCCACAGGTTTTTAAACAGCATTCCAATCATGGGATACCGAAGTTGTTGTATTTGTATAGTTTGCATAAAGGGCAGAAAGGGAAGATTTAAAAAAATGAGTTTTAATAGTGGGAGAAAAATTAGACAAAAAAGAAGATACTGTAGGTTTACAGCATTTGAGTGGATAAAGAACAAAAAAATGGAAGTGAATATTAGATGAATAGGAGGAGGTAAAGGAATGAAAAAATTAGAACATTTATGGCAAAAGAATAGAGGAAATGTTTAATATAAGAAGGACAGGAAAATGGAAATAAGGGAAATAGTCTCTGCAAGCTGCCAGGTAAAGGACAAAGGGGAGTGGAGAGGGAGAGGAATAGTGTGAAGGAATAAAGAAAAGGAGGCGAGGCTGGAAAGAGGAAAGTAATAAAAAGATGAGGCAGCAGAAATGGCCAGGCAGGCAGGGAAGGAAAAGGCTGAATGAATGTGGTGTGAGCCAAGTGGAGAAACTGAAAAGACGAGGTCGAGGATTAGAGGGAAATGTAGTAAACGGAGCTGAATGAGGGACTGTCAGGTAGAGGAATTAAAATGAAAAAAGAAAAACATTCAGGCAAATGTGATGAAGACAAGAAATGAACAAATGTGTAAAAAAGCAGACGATTGAGGGAATGTTGGGATGGTGTCAAGTAGATGGAGCGAGTATAAGGCAGCATATCAGACATACTAAAAGGAGGACAGACACCAACTTAGAGACAGAAAGGTAAAAATAAGAAAAAGTGTAAGACAAGCAGAGGGAAAACAGGGTCTACTGGTGTGAGAGAGACGGAGGGAGAAGAGAGAGTAAGGTATATTGCCGGACTAAGTGGCTAGAGCGTAGTCTGCCAAATATAAAATCAATAGACACTATCTCAGTCCGACCTCTACTGCTGAATCCATCAAAAAAATTTAACGATTCCTCAGTAAAACATGCAGCGCAGCAGCATCAGAGCCACAGCACATGCACGCAGGGCAACACAACACCATGTGTGCAGATTTATGCCGCTAGAGAGACAGTGTGTGCATGCAATATATATTTGCATAAACAGAGGGGACATTTGTATATGAAGGGTTAGTCAAAGCCACAGTCTACAAGACAGGTCAGTTCATATGTGGGTGTGCGCGATTAGAGTGTGTGTGTGTGCGCGCTTGTGCTAAGCGGTTTATGCCAGAAGTCATTTCCAGGTACATAAGCTAAAACGTTGCCGCCATTTTATGGACTCGCAATTGTGTTGATGTTGTCAAGGTCTCTTAGTCCACCACACACACACACACACACACACACACACACACACACACACACACACACACACACACACACACACACACACACACACACACACACACACACACACACACACACACACACACACACACACACACACACACACACACACCTAACTGAATAATTCACTGCTTTGCTGTCACACCCTAACAAACTCAAAAGCACACACACACATACAAACTCTCTCTCTCTCCTTCTGCTGACGGACTGCCTAACTGTCTGTGCGGCTGGTACGCTAACACATGGCCTCTTAGCTGCTGCACACTATTACTGGGAGTGAGTGTGTAGGCAAAAAGAGGTGCAGGGGTGTCAGAGAAAGCAAAGGGAAAGAAACAGTAAAATACCAGGATTAAAGACGGAGGGAGAGAGGAGGAACGTTACCGTAGGTAATGGGGTGAGTGAGACAGACAGATGATGGGACAGTGTGACTGAGAAAGGAGAGAGGGAATGACGAACAGGGAGGAGTGTAAATTTGCATAGGGTTGAAATTGAAGTAGGTTTGAAAGGCAATTCAGTTAAATCAATTTGAAGTCCTCTATTGAAGGACTGGGGGATGTCTAAATAACTCAGCCAATCGTAGAGGTCCACACACACTTTTATAGCCATCACTTTGAGGGCATTTGCTGTCACAGTGTATTCTCTAGACCCTTAGCCTAGATGTAACTTCACCAGTTCTCTCATATTCCAAGTCTCAACACCCTAAAAACTCCTGAGAAAAAAGCGCACCGGCAAAAATGTATTTCACACTCGTGGTCTAAGACATCTTCCCTAGCGGAGAGTAACAGCAGCCAGAGAAATGATCTCTCTGTCCATTAAAGCTCATTTATCAAGCCATAAACCCATAAAGAAGCACTCTGCCACTAATGGAGACATTACACGGTCACTGTTCTTTCATGCAGTAGCCTCCATCTTTCTTCTGCCTCCTCACTTTGTACAGTACCATCCTCCATATCACTTTCTGTATTCACCTCATCAACAGGTATCACAGATACTGTACAGCTGTTGGCTTGTGCTTCATGAGTTTCTATACTTTTAAAAAAGGATAAAATTTATTTATGTCCATCCTTATATTAACATATTGCAAAAAAAAAGATAATTTTGAAATTTTATAAATTGTTATATATTTAGGTTGTTTTAGTTCATGTCGTAAAAGAAAACAGAATTGCAGCTATCCAAACAGCATGGCAGGAGCTGACTCAGTGGGGTCACCAGAGGCCAGGTCAACTCGCACATCTAAACCAACCTACAGTAGGAAATGGTTCCAACTTCATGTTACATCTGTCCAAAATGCTTATAAGCTAAACCTTGAGGGGTTTCAATACAATAAATAAATACAAAACTCTAATTACGAGCCACTCTGTAAAGTTTGTAAAAAATAAAAATGTACAATGGAGAAAACCTTAGTTCAAAATCTGCTCAGAAGATTTTTTTCATTTTCCACTAACATGCGAAAAAGAAAAGACGACAAGGGATCAAGTCAACAGGGACAGAACCTCATGAGAAAGCAAGATGGAAGGAGAAGCAGGGTGAAAACATGAAAGGGAACTGCACATTGATAGAAAAAGAAAAACAGAGTGAGAATGGAAATGGAAGGGAGGTGGTACGGTGATGCAAGGAGCAACAAATTACTGGAAAAACAAAACAGCGTCCTGGAGGACTTCAAGTGGCAAATTAATATTGTTTCTGAATGCCAAGGGAACTTAAGTGACAAGCAAGAAGAAAGGACAAAGAAACAAAGAAACCGAGGAATGAAAGGCAGACAAGTCTCTATAACATTCACATCAGCTGACTTAATGTCATTAGAGTGTACATAAAAAACACCCTTCATTTTAGGAGCTTTCAAAGCTGACACTCGATAGATGGAACGCTTTGGCACATTAAAGGGATTTTATATTTGTGGAATATACGCGAAACTGATCAAAGACCATTTTGTTTCAAATGCCATTCAGGTTTTTCCCAGGACGTATTTCAACATAAAGCAATGTCTGCTACATTTTAGGCAAAGGTTTGCATACGGTTTACAAACTGTGATGCGAGTAGAATACATTTAGTGATTAATTATCAACGTTTCACTTCACTGATTCTACCATATACACTACCACAGGGGCTGAAAGTGTAGATGCAAAGCCCTAAAGCATTCATTCATTACAATGGCTACAATGGGGTACTTGATCTAAGCATACTTCTGTATGTAGAACAGAAAACAAGGTCACATCACTATTTATATATTCTTCAAAAAGTGGTCACATTACTGTTTCAAGTGTAGGCAGACAAACGATGGCAAGAACCTACAGTACAGTACTGTACATGCCATCAAAAAAGCAGCTGGTAACGGTTCAACTCTAACACTAGCTCCGTACCCCGCAATATTGTTACAGTTGACATGGCACCTGGTCAACAGCACAAATTAGAGTGTCAGACCTACAGTTCATAATCAAGGACATTACAAATTTACTCTGCATTAGCTGATACTGTACTGTAAGTGTGATTCTGTTACTCTGACCTGATTTCAGGGCCCTCTGTAAATGCTGATGTGACTGGGCTTGTACCCAATTTAGTCATTTGTTGCAACCTAATACCTCACTGAGGGAAAGACATGGACTTGAGCCCAGTTAAAAGTTCTCTGAAAACTGGAAATGTACTTCTGATGACAGCCACGCTCAATTATCTACAGCACCTAGTTCTTAGCTGGATGTCCTATTGGCTTGAGTGGGTGAACACTGTTTCTGACAGGAACTGAAGTGGGTGCAGGTTTGCTTTTTTTCTAATCCATCCATTAATACAACAGTCCTAATTGTGATTTTCAGTGCAGGATCCATTTCTGAACTTTACACTGTATAATCTGTACAGTAAGCTTCCATCTTTGCGGACATGATTGGAAAACCCCTGTATGATGAGTATACAGCATATTAATGTTAAATCATTAGCAGGGATTGAACCCTGTGAGTTTGAGTGTGTTTTGTTTACTAGGTACTGCAATGTAGCATGTGGTGTTGTGTTCCAGCTTCTCTGCAACACAACGTATCACCTAAACCTGCACTCTCACACATTTTGTCACAGTAACACGAAAGCACATTTTCTTTCAAATTACCAGCACAAAATGTATTTGAGCAAGTAAAAAGTCTAAAAAAGGAGGAAGCAGAAGATCACATCCTCCTCCTTCTGTTCACCCGCTCCGTTTTGGTGTAACAATATGCAAACTACAGAACGCCTGCCTGTTCACTCACCTGAGGGAGCAGGAAAACACACTGGAAGTGAAGGCTCAGTGTCTCGCTCAAGGACATAAGTAGGAAGAGCGTATCCAACACTGGGACTCCAGACATTGTGTTGGAGAAAAAAAAAACACAAATACGCCATTTACGGTAAATATACCAATATTACATCCGAATTGACAAGCATTTTTGCTTATTCACCATTAGTCTAAAGCACAATGCATTTTTTAATCATACTGCAGCTACTAACAAATACAGTACTCTACACACCGGGTTGCGTTGATAGCAAACATACTCAGCGGGGATCAGCAGACCTCCTTTTGACTCATTAAATATTACAAATGTTAAGTCATCATTTGCAGCTCTGATTAAAAATGGTCACAATATTTGCCAAATTCATGTTGAATGAATACTGTAGCTTTATGCCTTAACATTGGTTTAAACAACACTTCACACTGGGTCTGCTTCTTCTGCTAGTCTCTGCTGACAGCCTGACACGGGTCAACACATGGGCCAGCTGTTACCGTATGTAAACTCAGTCATATGTAACCTGATATAGACCGATAGCAAATGTCCTTCGAAAATGTTGTTAAATTGACAGTTTAAGTTGTCGGAAAGAAAAGAAAATCTGCAAGGAAAGTTTATGATGTAAACATACCTTTTAATATTATCATGACACACACATGTACTGTACTTTAGGACTCCTAAACAGAAAGGTCTGTTTTTCAGAACAGCGAGTAGCTTTAATGTTTAGAAAGCAGAAGGAAAACTAATTATCACCTTGAGTCTAACACCTCACCAGCACAGTAATTCATCCACATCGAGAGGCACAAGTTCAATTCATTCAAGTTCATCTATAATTGCAGACTCTGTTGTTACTTATGAAAGTAATGCTATTTTGTTATGTTCTTCATAAAATAAAATAATGAAAGAATAGAAGCCCAGGAAAGTGTAATGTCCTAATTTATGACATGTTTCTCTCAGCAACATAACTCCCATAACTTGAGGATGGATGAGAATGATTCAAGACAAGAAATGTATATTTATTGAAATTCTCCATCATCATCATCATCATCATCTGCAAGTAGAAAAAAGAAGGCCTGTTCCTGTTGACTAATATTCAGCTAGTAGTCATGAAATACTGTAGTAGACGTACTGTATCAATAACCCTGCTTTCTAATAGCTTTGCATGCTTAACGGTGACTGTGATTAATAAAGTCACAGGGTCTTGTGTGTAATTTGCCTTGAGTAGAGCAGGTCAGAGCTGTGTACCTGTGACAGGACAGATTAGAAACCTGTCTGTGGATGGTTTCTGTGGTTTAAAACCACTAGCTATGCTCCAGCCATTGTTTATAGGTTTCCGTCCAGTACTGCTGCACTGGGCCTCATTTCACCTTCTTCTGTAGGCTATGGCCTACAGCAGTAAACACTGCTCTTAGGTAAACAGCACAACTTTGTGTAATGGGTGCATACTAATGAAGGCATAGCTGAAACTCCCATGTTCCCTTTAATATGGAAAACTGAACATTTTAGAAACACTGACATTAACAATGACATTTGAAAATGCAAATTAATAAATTGGTGAAATGACAATTTTCACACTTTAGCACAGTCCAGTCCTTGTTTTGTACAGTTGCAGGGAAGGTCTAGAACAATGATGTACCTTAGAAATGTTTTTATATTTTCTCTCATGCAAACGATACAACCTCAAAATAAAGCCAACTAAATATCAGTATACACTACAGCTGTAGATTTGACCCTTGGGGTTCCCATAGTAAAGAACAACACTGTTGAGGTTACTGACATTTTAAAGTGGGGAGCAACTATTCTTATGTTATTATTATCATCATTTCAGTTTCATATTTGTAACTCAGGTAACCAAACTTTACAACGAGCATATTGCAGTTTTACACATAGACTTGCATGTTTGCCAAATCAGTAAAAATGTACACGTAAAGAGGTACATTGTGTTTACATCTTGTACTGTAGCTGTGTGGGTACTGTAAATATGACCAGGTCTGTGTCTCACATTGTGCGTGTGTATTGGCTCATTAAAATGAGCCAATCAGAGGGTGTGTGCATGTGTGTGCATCCTGGAAGGACACGCCAGTGTCTGCACAACAGACAAAAAGAATAATAAAAGCCCACACAGTTCAGTGACACCTGGTAGTCAAGAAATGCACCCTTGATGGCTTTTATCCTCATTTTGAACATGAATTACCACCATAACACATTACAGGAAGTTTAAGGGAGGAGAAATGTGGAAAATAAGCGATGGTTTAAAAAGTAAAGCTCAACAGTGTTTAACATTTAAAACAAATGCCAACATTGTTGTATTAAGGTGTATCGGCCGGGTTGTAAAAGCGTTGGCTCATACGAGGTGTGAATAATTAGGTTATCATGTCTCAAAGACAAGCGGGACTAGGGGGAAAATTTACAACACTTCTGGACCAAATGTAATGAGTCTAAGTTGTGTTATCACTATCATGCACAAAGCCCCAGTCCAAGTGTCCAAGACATTTTGAATGAAGTGTAATTCCACTAAAGAGTAAAAGGCAGTGGTTTTCCTTTTAGCAAGTTAAACAAAATTTAAGGTTGTTGGTAAAAGCCCAGTCAAGTATTTTGGAAACTACAGTATTTAGCTGCCTTGAGAATAACTTTCACTTTCAGAAAGACATAATTTCTCTCTTGTTCACAGTGTGTGCAAAGCCTTGATGACTCAAAACTTTTAATATGCTTTGCTTTTTACTGCCTCAGTAATTTTGTCACAGTAGGTGGCATTTTGTATAATAGGTGGAATCAAACATTTCATTGTAATTTGCATGGCATGTGTCTGCATCTGTGAAATGAGGGAGTTCAGCTTCAGACAATGTCAGTCTGATTCTCACAGACGTCCATGCAATCCCTTTGCTAACCTTTGAGAAATCACATTATGATTTACAGAAACAAAAAGGTTGTTAAAACATATTTCCTGACGCATATTGTGTGTTGGTTCAGCTTTATTGATTGATTAAATACTGCCCGAGTTAAAATTATATTGCCTTGGAAGCTACTGAGATGACGAAAATTATACAGGGACGAATCACCATTTTACCATTTTACAGTCTTTGTTCAGTCACTAGACTCATTAAATTCACCATGGACAGTAACTTAAGCCCAATGTAGGTTTTTCACAGGGGGTCTCAACAGACCTTTACCAAAATGCCTAAATTTGCTTGTAATGCACTATAGCGGTTTTCAAATCCCTTTGACCTAACTATCAGGACACTGTCCATTGTCCTGAGCTGCTGGGGAAGTCTGACACTTGTTATTGTTGCTACATCTTGGTGTTACTCAGAGTCAATTCCTTTAAAAGCCTCCATAAAATAACAGGCGTCATACTGTACAGCATTATTGTCATGTTTCTGTCTGGTTTCCTGTTTTATTTTGTCAACTTCCGGTTTCAGTTCCTGTGCCTTGTTCTGTGTAGCTTTACTTTGCAGTCATGTGATCTCTCAGCTCATAAGTCCTGCATGTGTACCAGTTCTGGAGCTCATCTTGACCTTGCTTTTTCCTGCTCCTTCGGTTCTGATTTTTGGACTCTGTCTCATGTTTTGAGCTGCTGGAGATTCACTGCCTTTTGCCTGATCCCTGTTTCTACCGCTACCTCTACTACCTGTGTACCGACCTTTGCCTGTCTGACCCCCGAGCTCATTAAACCTTCTAAACCACAATTCTAGTCTGTGCTGTGCATTTGGGTCCTGCGTCCCCTGCATTTTTTGACCCCTGTTATGTGTAGCCGTAAAGAGAGGAAGGATGGAGATGATGTTTTTCAGGTAAACATCCGTTTTTGGTTATAGACTTGTGTTAGGGTTTAGGAGAACAGTACATGCAGCTGTAATATCATGCCCGTCTTGTAATTAAATACTCATTAGTCTTCCATTTACAGGGTGGTGTTTTTTATTAATGACCACCTCACTGTTGTAATTATTAGTGTCCAATAGCAAACAATGCCAAAGTTAGAACAAATGTTTGAAACCAATTTCCTTTGTTTTATCTGATGATCCTTTCCCTCATGATGCTCCCTCCACATATGAACAAGGCTGAGTGATGAATAAACCACATTTATCTATAAATGTGTGTAATAAGAAATGAGGTCCGTAAGTATGTGCAGGTTTGCACATACTGGCACCCATGCAGAACACTGATCTGCATCAACTCATCGACTGCATTTAAATTTTACACAAAGTCTGATCATGAAATCACTAACATTTATGAATTTTCCCAATATTTGACAAACTGTGGCAGGAGTTACACAAATTAACTACAATTACTTAATTCCTGAATATCCTGAAATAAAACCTTAAAAAAAATCTTAAAGCTGAGGATAGAAGGTTTGACCTCCTGATGCAACTCACAGGAGTAATACGCCTGCAAAACTAAATTTAATCTGGCACCCTGGGAAAACTGACTGCCCCTCAAAACACAGGATTTACAATAACACTATATGTTGACTTGACTAATGGTAAAATGAAAAACCTAAATGAAAAAACAAATTACGTGTATGAGAAAATATTGGGAAAGAATTAGTTTTGAGGAACCTGTAGTGCCACTGAATCAAAACAATAATTGTTATTTAAATCAGTGTTTTATCTTCCTTCAAATGTGAGCAAATGCTGTTCTCTGCTAGAACCTCCATTTCTTACCAGCTAGTAATTCTGTCCATTGTCCACAAACACGCAGATCCTGCAGATAAATAACTTGTACATGTTCTGATACCAAAACAAACATTAACTTCAACCAACAGCTTGCACTGTTTACGGATTGGATAGATTAAATTAATCATCAGTTTTGGTGTATGCACACTCATGCAGACCAATATGCAATATTAAAAACAATTATAATGTCGAAAAACAGAGTTTGGATAAGATCTTGAATATTACTGGTATGATTTTTAGGAAAGTAATATTCGCTACAAATATTAGAATAAACCTAGACAGACAGTTGTTGTCCAAATAAAAAGAAGAATCAGGTCTGATGTGTTTGTTGACGACTAATAAGCCTAAAAAAAGACATTCTCTCACAGTTGGAATTACAAATAAATTAAATAAACTAAAAAAGGAGAAAATCCTTCTCTCTTTATACTGTAGTTATTTTTCTACAGAAAATAAAAACACACACACACACACACACACACACACACACACACACACACACACACACACACACACACACACACACACACACACACACACACACACACACGTTCTTAAAATGATGCCCTGGCACGGCGCACCCCCCTCCATCTTGTTGATGGTTTAATTTTTGTCTCAGCAAGTGGTTGGACCTATAAATCAAAGAGCTATTAATTAACAGTTATAGGTACAGTAGCAGCCTTGATCGGACAGATGTATTTTAACCTTCTCACTTACTGCAATCTAGAAAACATGTGCTTACGTACATGGACAAACAGGTACAGTATACTGTATCACACACCCAAAGTTACTGCCTTGTTTCTCTTATTAAAAGAAATCTTTAACATTTACCAAATACTACTGGATGCAATTATAAAAAAGAAACATGCTGCCTATCAAGGCAATAGTATGGTATGAAGTGATATCAGTGATGAGACAACGGATGAAGGCTTACACAAAAACAATATCTAATACTAAGAAAGGGTAAAAGTCAACCCTTAGAACCATAGACCTTGTGCAATTATTTTAAAAGTCACACTGGTAAAATGTAGAAAAACAGGACTGACTGTTTGGCATCTGAACCACACAATATGTATGAAAAGGTTAACAGGTGAGGCAGGTGATGAGTCAAACCCAAAGGTTGAAGCGCACCAGTAGACGCGTTAGTGAGTGGTCCAGAATCAAAATCAGCTAGCCCTACTCAATTACGCATCATTTTTCTATCACGTGATGGATGCATTTTCAGAAAACACATACAGTAAGACGACATTAAATGATATATGGATAAATGTGTCACAACGCACAACTCACAACACAGACATGACTAGACAAACGTTACTAAGAAACATGAATGGTGACAAAATGTTAATGAATGGTCTTTGGTGCTGTTCCCCTATGATTTAGACTAAGGATTAAGATGATGTACTGTAGGTTTACATGAGAATCTACCTACTGTAGTTGAGTGGAGATTTCCACTCATGATTTATGTCTTCTGATCAGACATAGTTCTGCTAACTAAATTAAAACTTTCTCAACGCTTTCATATAAAGTTTTTAGCTTTTGACCTTTCAACCTTAAGTTAAACAGCTTAGGCTTAAAGCCCCCGTCTGACCTTGTACCCATCTGTCGATGCTTGTACAGTAGGCCCGTGTGCCCCTCTCTACCTATGCCCCCTTACCCACCTTATTACAGGATTTGTTTGTTTGACCAGTCTAGCTGTCTCTCTGTATCAGTGTTAAACCTATAAAAAAGGTGCAGTCTGCCCAATAAAAGAACTCTATTAAACGCAGCCTTAAGTAAAAAGCAAACAGCATCTCTAAATCTTCAAATACCTGTCACTGCTCACCAAGGTCACTAGAGAGAGTATGCACATGCTTGGGAACGTCACCCCCCAAGGTTACAAAATGAAGTGATTCAGAAGAGAAGAATTCTCCATTTTGGAGGAAAAAACATTATTCCCATAAACAAAAACTGGAACTATCAATAGTGCAAATTGTTTCGAGACTACAGTTTCCAAACCACTGTATCACTTTTTAAAACTGAGAATGATTGTTTACAACAATAGTCAGTAACTCAGAAGCAGAGCTATTTAAAAGAAAAAAAAAACACATATACTTCAAAAAGTAGAAACTTCTGTCATCACAATAGCATTAAATGTTCTATAAGGCACAGGCTGTAAAAAGGAACCCTGCATTCCACTGTGTCTCCTTCCTGATGACACTGAGCTGATATTTCACACTTTGTTATCGTTGCTTACTAGTGTATGGTGGAGTTGAAGGCTCTTACTTATGTCTGTGTGTTTATATACATGACTGTTGTGACTGCTACACTACATCTTTACTATCCAGTCATTCATAGGAGAATCATAAAATTCTTCTCAGGAGCAGGTCGGATTTCAATGAGTTTTAGAGCAACTGTCAGCTGTTATTTTTAGATTGTTTGTTTTGCACAAATCACATCAAATTCAGTCCCAAGTGTATACTACTATTACTGACTAAGCCACCAGAAATGTAAAATTAGAGTTCTGCTTGAATAGACTTGGTTGAGTTTCAACGTGTGTGTGTGTGTGTGTGTGTGTGTGTGTGTGTGTGTGTGTGTGTGTGTGTGTGTGTGTGTGTTAGTAAGGTTAAGACACAGGATGCTTCACAAGCAGAGGTGCTGAAAGTTCATACACCATGTCAGCACAAAGGACGCATGAGTGATTCAAACTGTGTGGATGTGAGAAAAAGAGGGCGAGGGAGAGAGAAGGAGAGAGTCCTTGGTGCCCTCTCCCCAATCAATCTACGTGGGAAGTGTTGAGTTGGCCCCGCCCCGCTATCAGGGTTAAACGAATTAATATTAATCAAGCATTGATTAAGGCCTCAACGGTGACCAGCCATTATTCACAACACTACCTATTCCTCGATTCTGCTCTGCTTGCCATCCTCCTTTTCACTTTCAGGCCCTTTCTCACCGCGAACATGAATACCCATTACAGGAATTTCCCATTTTTAGGTTTTCTTGTTGTTACTGTTCTGTAATTTATACATTTCATTTTAACTGCATTTTAACTGCATCTTACCTAATGTATTGCTTCTATGTGAATATAAATAGTAAAGTATGTTCCCACTGCTCTCAGCACCACTTTTTACTCCCTATTATTTTCTTTATACATTCATGCCATCAATGCATCCTACTCTGATTGCATTCAATTATCCATCCATCTATCCTTCCATAAAGCCCTTTGAGAAATAGTAAACACACAAAAAAGGTGAGGAAAAAAATAGTGATGAGCGCATACTAAATGAGGGAGGGAAAGACAGAAGGCAGGATGTGGGCAGCTCAATAAAACACAATAGGCCATTCTTCTGACAAGACATTACTCACCTGGGCACAGAATAGAGAGGAGAGGGAGTATGGGGTTAAAAGTGAACTCAGAAGAAGAAAGCAAAGGCAGCACAGAGGAAGAAAACCAGCCAGCAAGAACTGTTTCTTGTCATGGCCATATCCTAAAGTTGCACTGCAGCCATGTGAAGCATTAGAGTTCTCATATCATTAGTTTCACTTTCCAAAAATGAAAGTTTTGTATTTCCTTAACATATTGCTCTGTTCAGTTTTCTACCCAATCCCAAGAGTCTCAAAATACAGTGAGTGCTGTGCAATGACTCTAATCACATTCTTCTGCAAAGTCAGCTTGTGTAATTATGTAAACACAAAAGGCTGCAATATATTTCAAACAACAGTCACAGTAGTTGCATCATGTATGTGAAGATGGAACCTAAGGAGCAAACCGATGCTGGAATAAAACAAAAATGCATCCTATGATTTGTCAATGTTTAGAGAGAGACAGAGGAATGTACTGTGTTTGACATGCAAAAGTACACGCAGTGAGAAGAGGTGAAGGTTCTGACTGTTAGAGAAACAGCCCAGTGTCACACCATATACTGCAGGAGTCTCTATGGAGAAGTCATTGACTTAATAACATAACTAGTGGCCACCAGTAGAAGGAAGCTGGAAGCTTTATGTAACAAAACTATAAATGAATCCCTCTCTCTGAACTCAATGCTTAATGTAGCAGATATGCAAGACATGTTAAAAAGGACAACGTACAGTATAAAGTATTAATATAAATAGGTGTTATTATATTAGCAACAATGTCAAACAACAAGCACTGCTTTCTTGTCATCTCACCCACACATATACATTGATATTTTACAAACACACAGGGCAGGAATAAAAATATGTCCTACTTGCTCATTTTATTGTAGCAAATATAATAAATAAAAGTAGTGCTAATAAAAAAAATACCGAACCTCCGCTGACATGTTAATTAAAAAACGAAAAATATGCACACAGTTAAATCACAAACACTTGCTAGGATGGTGAATTACTATGTTTGGTAAACTGCTGACATTTACTAGCATAGCATCAACTACAGTTGATTACTCCTTCTACATTCAACTACACTGTTTTATTAGAGCTTATATTTTTAAGGCCAATAATACAACAACATCCTTGAACCCTTAATATGAGTACCGGATACTTGAAATTCCAGAACAAACAAAACCTTTATTTCTACTTTATAAATAAATCAATCACAACAGAACTGTGAGTTTAGCATAAACAACACACATGTGGCCAAGTGCACATCAAAAGACACCTTTAGGTGACACCACCCAAATCTCCCCAGGGTCCTCCACCACCTTATCACTAACCAGACCAAGACTTGTGTAATAATTTTTCTACCAAGACTCATTTCATGGACTCTCACACTAGCGCAGGAGATCTGGATCGTACTGTAAACCTGGAATGTGAACTAATAAAAAGAGAAAACTTCATTTGGACACGTTCTGGTTCAGATGCACCAGAACTTTCAACTGTCATGAGACTGATGCCATTGTATTCTATGTGTAAAATCCTGTTATCTCATATGACATTGGTTTCTGTGATGTTTATTTCTTCAAATCGACAGATTTGCCAGTAAAAAGAACAACCTCAGATAACTTATCACCATACTTTGCTTCGTGTGACCTTGCCTGACTTCCTTTTGCATTGATAATGACCCCAAAACAGAGAAATATCTTACAGGGGTCATTTGGGCTAGAAATTATTTCTTTATTTGTTTGTGCCAAAAAAATCAGACATCTCTGATCTGATGTGGCAATTTAAGAAAGCATTTTAAAAAGGAATCCAGCAAGCAAAGAGAGAGATGTGCTTCTCAGCACAATTGAAAGCACCGGCAAGTGACAATCACTCAGGTGCAGAAAAAGAGGAATACAGAAGGAAAAGGCAACAAAAGAGACACTCCTTTCTTCAAATCTACCCACTTTCACCTTTTGTCATTCTTTTTTTTTATTTTTAGACGCTTTTCATCTCTTGCGCTTGTTTCCCCTTTGCAGCAGGAAAACAACATCAAGTGATTTATAAGCATGGCTGCCTCCTAAAATGGAAACTAACATCCCATCAGCCTCTCCAAAGGAAGGGCCTCCAACTCCACCATGCACTAGCCAGCGGTCTTATATTAGAGGCTGCACACATCTACCTGCATGAACACAAAGATGACAACATAAATAATGTATACGTGCACACAAATGTATTGCAGTCCTGCAATTTCTATGCACCTGTTATTCTGTAATGAATAAAGTTTTCCCTTATTCTTCACCTAGAGAAACAGCCAATTGTCATGCTTAAGGTGTTTTAAATCCACCTTGTTTGTGCACAAGGTTTGTGAGTGATTTTATACGTACCCAAAATTAATGTGGCTTATCTAAAATTTAATTAGTTCAAGTAAAGAGCAGATCGGTCTCAGCAGCTAGAATAAAGCCATAAACTAACTTTACCACTTACTCAATAGGAAAACAGTCTTAAAGCAATAGAGTGATAACGACCAGGAAAAGAGTAAAAACTAAATCCAAACTAAAGGTGAAACATAAAAAGTTGATATTATAAAATAACAAACTGCAAGTGGAAAATGCAAGAAAAAGGAAGTGGAAAGTGTTGCCTCAAATATATTTAGGAGGTAAATCAGTTCCAGTGATCGCTTCCTGAAAAGTAGTTTGGCTGCTTGGAGACAGATCGTATCCCAGGACCAAGCCTGGCACCACTGCAATTACTGGCCATAATTTTTCTGTTGCTGGTGTTTGACTCTTCGTTTTGGAAGAGGGAAAACGAGGCAGAAGGAAGACCAGAGCAGAAAGAGTACAGCTAGTAGTTCAAAAATGGAATACTACTGTTCATGATGAAACCTTGATGCCCTTTGTCGACACAGAGGAGCTGATCAGACTAAACAGTCAGCCATGCTGTGGCTAGGTTTGTAAAGTTGCTCATTTTGGCCACTTTAAAAGTATGTAAGACTGTGAGAAACCGAGCAGATTGATAGAAGGTCACCAGCAGATTTATCCAAAATACAGCAGAATACGAATACCCAACTGGGCCCCTAAAAGAAGTTAACAAACTAAACTGAGGTCTAAACAGTGACACCACAGGACCAAATGCTTAATCGGAAGCAACTCCTCGAACAAACAGAGAACATATATACTGGCTAATTAGGCCAGTGAAACACACAGGAGTAACAAATAGGACAAATACCTACAAAACTCAATGAAAGACATCATCAGTAACACTTATTACATTAATCTAAACAAGCATATGCAAATGACAATTCAAAAGAATAAAGGAACAAAACCAACTAAACCAAAAACCTAACTTTCCCCTTAATGAACATGGCTAGTGGTTCACTCCCCATGACCTACTTCCTGTATAAAATGGTGGGTGTTCCACCACCAGTCTCAAACGGTAACTAAAAATGTAATGAACCAAATATAATTAAAGTGTAACACTACAAAAGAACCAATAGAACTAATGTTCTGTCAGAAATAAAGATGTTTTTTAAACAAAACCCGGACTGTTTGATTATTAGTATTATTTTCAGCAAAGTGCCTAAGTGTGCTGCATCACAAAGACCAAGACCACTTCACAAGACCAACAGAAAAGACACACCTTACAATTCTGTAACAATGGAGAAGGAGCTTATGAGTTCACATCTACTCACTCTGAGCCCTTTGTTCTCACAACGAGCCATCGTTCACAAATGGGAGGGGAAACCGTACTGAAGGATAAATGTGTGACCTTCAGCCAAGTTGGCTTGGTCAAACGTTCATTCTGAAAAGAACAACTCCAGTTGACATAACTTGATCCTCAGACTATTCCACCTGGATGACTGAGAATCTCCACCGAAATATAAAAGTATGTGTTTTAACATATTACGATATAAAAAGTAATTACAGTCCTACTGTATGACCAGGAAGCAGAAGACGCACCAGGCTCCACCCACACAACACAAAGCTTGTTAGATTTGTGTAGAATAAAAAGACTGAAAACAAAATAAGAACAAGAGTACTGCTGATGTAATGACTGAATTACTCAGCACACAAAGAGCAATAGAGAAAGAAAACGAGCCTGTGACCCAGAAAGAGAGGTAGACAAACTTGAGAAAGCTAGAATGGGCCCACCGCACAAAGCACCACTTGTCTCTGTCAAGGCAACACGCTGGACGAACGCGGGGCTCCTGGGGGATTCAGCCTGGCTGTGAATGTAAATAAGGCTTACAGTATTGAGGCACAGAGAAACCAGAAGGGAGGATGAGAGAGGAAAAAAATGACTGTAGAGAAACATCAAGCGTAGCGAAGAAAAGTAATTTTCAC